>NC_079524.1:15039786-15777286 GCF_003711565.1 Takifugu flavidus
TGGTTGTTAAATGGAATGTGATGGAAGGCCGCTGATGTTTACACGCATGAATGTCGTAGGATGTTTGTTATTCATTTTTAAGTTGATTCATAAGGGCATGTTGATCTGGCATGTGTTCACTACTTAGTCTGCTTAAACCAGATCAACTTTTGAGTGAGCGGAGATCCTTCAGCTCACTAAATGGGTCAAGGATTTTAGACACAGCTCCAGTTACTTGGTGAAATATGTGCCCTCGTAGAACCAGGTTCACCAGCCCCAGATCAGATGATTGATTGTTACTCATTATTCCATCTCTGCGTTGTTGGAGAAGAGCTTCATTTGGAGTACCAGCTGAAGACTGACCACCTCCCAGTGAGAGCTGTTCTCTCCAGAGTTACCATATATGTGTTTATTCATTTATATCGGCAGATGTCCCAACACTAACCCAATAAGTATATAAATAAGTATTCTACAGCCAGGTTGCAACAGCGACTGATACCTTTATGTTTGAGAACTCGGCATTCGTTCAGATTTCCCACTCCATGTTGGAGGAGTTTTGCTGACTCATGGAGGGTTTCAGCTGTCTTAGCTAGTGACAGTTTCTCACGTTTCCTCCTGCACTTTTGTTCTGTATTCAATAGTAGTTTCATAGAGGAATCTTTCGTTGCTTCCAATAAAGGTGAATAAATATAGATCTTGTTCTCCATATTCCTCTGTAATTTCAGGCAATGGCTCCTGGAGGAAGGGTGATAAATATGACAACAATGCCAAACAAGCATATGCTTCCCTAAATACTGTGACGCTGCTCCGGACAGTGAAGCCTGAGTTTGAAAAGTTCTCTGAGGAAATGAAAACCTCCATGAAACAAGTGTTACGTGACTGCAAAGACTGTGAAAGTGTATGTATTTATGTCTTCATTCTCAATTAAAATTGAACTGTGATATGACATATAATTCATTTGTTGTGGTCCCTGTTTAATGCAGAGGTTTGTATTTGTGAACCTTGAGTGTGTTTGTCCTCATTTTTTCTCCAACTATCCAAAGATTGGCACATTATTTTAGTTATTGTAAAAGAATAAAAGCTAAACTGTTGCACTGACATGAGTATTCCGACCCCTCACTCAGTACTTTGCTGAGGCAGCTTTAACATCAATTCCAGCCTCCAGTCTTCCAGATATGGAGGTATTCTCCTGTTGTCTCTGCATATCCCCCTTCAGTAGAAAGACATTTTCAGTTCTTTCCAGAGGTGTTGGATTGGGTTCAAACCAGGACTCTGTTTAGAACCATTTATGGATATTCTGAGAATTGTCCCAAAGTCATTCCATTTTTCTTGGATCTGTTCATCACTGGCTTATAGGAAGGTGAACTTTTGGCTCATTTCCATGACCTGAGCACTCTAGATCATATTTTAAGTTAATCTTTGTACTTTGTCTCATTTGGCTTTCCCTCAACCTCTTGTTCCAATGACTGAACTGACCCCCACAGCATGATGCTGCCACCACCAGCCTCCAGTAAACTCCAGGAGGGCTTTCACATGTCTTTTATTGAGGAGAGGCTTCTTTTTGGCCTTTTTGCCATAAAGCTCAGATTAGTGGAGTACCACAGTGATGCTTGACCTTTTGGAATTTTCACTTCTTGTCCTTGGTTGTGCCTTTTGTTAAGCCTCTTCTCCTAGGATCACTCGGTGGGGTCTGATGGCTTGCACTGGGGGAGGTCCTGTTGTTTCAATCTTCTTCCATTTCAGAATGATGAAAGCTGCTGTAGCTGGGTGCTTCCATATAGTCTTCCACAGGAGGGCTTTCCTCATCCTCAGGTTTTGGTTTTGAGTGTGTTGCGCATTAAAAGCTGTAAGACTTTATAGAACATGATTTGAAACATCTGAAATAAATCTTTCTGACTGCATCGCAGCCTACCACATTTCTATGGACTTCAGCACTTTAGTCTTCTGAGAGAAACAGAGAAATGATGCAAACTCCAGGGCACAAAAATGAATATTTAGTGCTTCTAGGAATCTTAGCAACAAAACCACAAAATGTTAATTGTAAAAATTATTTTGTTGCAGATAAATATGTTTGCCGAGGGATTCCATGACGCCATGCTGCTGTACGCCATCGCCTTGTATGAAGCCATGAAAAATGGATACAGTAAGCTGAATGGATCAGAGATCACATCACGCATGTGGAACAGAACATTTGAAGGTAAAATCAAATTTAAACTTACATTTAATCTGTGTTACTGCTCTCATTCAAAAACCAAATAGTTACTACCAGACAGGCAGTTTTTGGTTCAATGAATGATTTCTTTTTTCATCAATACGTCCATAGTAAATTTAATAAATATGCAATAAGTGGGCAAACTAAATATGGCAAAAGCATAACAATAAGTCACAAGATTCAGTTTTCTACTGACCATAGCTGGTGATTATGTTGGACAGGTATCGCTGGTCAGGTATCCATAGATGAAAATGGTGACAGAAATGGGGATTTCTCATTAATAGCAATGACCAACATCGGCTCAGGAACATATGAGGTAACATTCCCACATTATCACCAGCTGTCCCACATATGCTCAGAGCTAATATATGTTAAGTGAAGTATATCTACATGATAATATTCTGTATCATTCTACAGGTGGTGGCCAACTATTTTGGTGGAAATGGAAGTTTTCAGTTGCTGCCTGGAATCAGTGCTGACCGCTTCACTCTCAAAGGAAGACACAAGTCCCCCCCAGAGATACCAGATAATTCATGTAAAACACAGTTTAAAACAACTTTCAAACTTCTGACTCTTTCTAATTTATTCACAAAAAATAAGAGAGTTAATCTAATTCCACACTGCACTTTCCAACAGGTGGATTAGGAGTCTCAGCTTTGACTGGAGTGATAGTGGGAGCTGTTCTCGGCGCTGTGATGCTTATTACATTCTACTTCATCAGGTAACAGGAACTGATCCTCATCAGCTCAATTATTCATATTCAAATTATTGACACTGTGGTGATGTTAATAATTAACTATCCAAGGTAGTTTTCTCTGTCAACTGGACTGTGTTTCTTCTCTGTGAGTCCTGACCCGAAGAGGTGGCACGTCTGTGTTGTGCCATTCTTCTGTGGAGTGTTGCTGGGTTTGAACTGAACCGGTATGTTGTATTTCTGGAGGATCCTCCTAAACTTCTCAGAGACCCCGGAGAGATAGGGG
Source organism: Takifugu flavidus (assembly GCF_003711565.1). Lineage (NCBI taxonomy): Eukaryota > Metazoa > Chordata > Actinopteri > Tetraodontiformes > Tetraodontidae > Takifugu > Takifugu flavidus. Next base: position 15,042,958 of record NC_079524.1, read on the forward strand.
ATCGAAACGCTGTGGCGTTTGTTTCTCTGAGAAGTTTAGGAGGATCCTCCAGAAACACGACATACCGGTTCAGTTCAAACCCAGCAACACTCTCAGACAGAGGTTGGTACACCCAAAGGACAAGACACCAAAACACAAACAAAGTAATGTTGTTTATGCTGTACAGTGCCAGGAGGAATGCAAGGAACTGTACATTGGTGAAACCAAGCAACCTCTCCACAGAAGAATGGCACAACACAGACGTGCCACCTCTTCGGGTCAGGACTCAGCAGTCCACTTACACCTAAAGGAGAGCGGGCACTCCTTTGAGGACAGCCAAGTACGGATACTGGCCAAAGAAGACCGCTGGTTTGAGAGGGGTGTCAAGGAAGCCATCCATGTCAAATTGGAAAAGCCATCCTTAAACAGAGGTGGTGGGCTGAGGCACTTCCTATCACCCACGTACAATGCAGTCCTCCACTCCTTCCACCAACAAACCAAACATTCACACCATTCCAGGAGACCCAGTTACTCACCACCATGTGATCCAGCAGACAAAGGGGAGACGCCTCAACTGAAACTAGGTGAACAACCCTACCAACAACCCTGCCGACGACTCTCAGTTGACCACTCAGATCATTAACATGGCAATGGTCCACAGGGGCTATATTTTCAAGCTCGGTCCCCAGCGAGTTCAGAACTGAAGAAGCCTTCTGGATAGAAGGCGAAACGTCTTCACAGAGAAGAAACACAGTCTAGTTGACAGAGAAAACTACCTTGGATAACGATGACCTGGATGACTGAGAATCTACACAGACAATAATTAACTATGTTAACTATTTATGTCACAATGTCAAGAGTTTTCAGGACAGCTGTAAGTAGCCCACAAGTTTCTTCACATTTTAAGGTGGCAACATTCCAAGTAACACAAACAAGAATTTAGATGCAGATAAGTTACACATATTTTATTGCCATACACAGACTGTAACTAAGCAACAGGGGAACAGTGTTGGTTTCAATTAACCCATTAGGGGCTAGATTCAGAGTCAGAGGGGGAAATGACATCTAGATATGTTCCAAAAAAAATGGAGGATCTCCTCTGTACTGGATGAGGGCATCAGTAGGTTCCTGTCAAGCAGTGACACGCGTGATGTGCTCGGGATTTCGGTTGGATTAAGGAACTGCTGACACACTTCAGGCTGGCATTGAGGCTGGCATTATCATGCATCAGAAGGAACCCAGGAGCTCTGCACCAGCGTACAGTCTGAGAATAATTCTGAGGATCTCATCATGGTGCTGAGAAGCGGTCAAAGCACCTCTGTCTCCCCAATGATGTGCTTCCCTCGATCACTGAAGAAGGAGCACCACACTGTTGATGCAGGAGGATGTTACAGGCAGAGGAACCTCTATTAATAAAGAAGCAGAAAGCTGCTGACAGGTTTGACAGTCAAAAAGTTTGATTGTGAAAGGTGGACTGGAGTTCGCTGAGGATCCTGAGTTTGCTCTGTCCTGTGATGCTGCTGGGATTATCCACCTTTGCATTTATCGAACAGTCCATGATTACTTTTTTGTATATTGATAACCACTGTTCCTGGTGATCCATATATTAATGTTACAGATAATGATTCATCCACATTTTTTTCAATTTGGAAAGGTTCCTAGTTCTTCCTAATTCTTCCTTAGAGAATTAAATCTATTATCTTGTCTTTCATCCGCCTCCCCGAATTTCAACTGGTAGCAGCATGCTGGCATTGACACAAAAGCATATTATTTTTGCCTTTTTTCATTTACAAAATATTGTCACTATCAGCCGGTTATTTATTACACAAATAAATATGAAGATTCACTGGCTAAGACATACTTTTCAGGTTTTCAAAAAAATGTAAAAGACTTTTAAAATCCCCTTTTGGAACCTCGGACTCAGAATGAGCAGCATCATAAATGTAAAATAAAAACTCTTAACTCATGGAGGAGGAACGGGCCAACAGTAACTACAGACATGCATCCAGGATCACTGTTATAGTGAGTCCCGGAAGGCAGAACAGAACAAGTCAAAAGCAAATGAAAAGCAGCAGAAATGGTTGAACCCAGCATGAAAGGCAGATCAGCTAAAATGGGTTCATGTCCTAAAGTTGGGCAGGAGGAGGAGGAGCTGGTTTCTGCTAAGGCATTGGCAGAATCCATCTGCTTACACCTGAAAAATTCATCTGCATTCCACCGCCTTATGAATGCCTTGTGAACAGTTACTACTCATTTGGTGCCAAAATGGTGACATTTTCCTTTCCTGTACTTCTTCAATTATAGAAAAAACTACAAGATTACGATTGAGCGTCGTACCCAAGCTGAAGAGTGCAATACTGCGAAGCACCGTCAGCTGAGAGAGGATTCCATAAGATCCAACTTTTCAGTGTAGAGAATCCCTCTACTGACTGTGACACAAGACTTTACTGAGGTTTCAGTGAAACATTTCTATTTGTATCCCCCTTTTTTGACGTATTGTATCTCAGGACACGTAACAGTAACAAAGTACTGTTCCTGTGAATTTTTATCAGTAAATTTTGACATGATTGTTGTCGTCATGGCTTGGCCATTACATTTTTTCAGTAAATAGATTTAAATGTCCAAATGTTGGTATTTACACATGTACATAGTGGTGGTGTGAGTCATTGTAGGTTTTTATATCCTTTTGGTAGGAAAATGTTTGGATTTCTAATGAACAGGATGAAGCGTAGACCTCTAAAGGTTATTGAAGTGATGTTTATAACAATTAAAGTAAACAACAACAGCAGTGCTGCAAAGGCTATATATTACTACTAGCTAGCTAAGTACTGATCAAGGAAAATTATCATTTGTAGCATTTGTAGCCTTAAACCAGCCTACATACACTTTTTAATCCTAATTACTAACTCAACTATTACTCACATCATTACATTATGTTGATTAGAGTTTACTTTTTTATTTGATTCATAACTCAGTTAAGTCAGTCATATAGTGTTTGAAGTTACATTTTGTGAGTACATCTATTGGAAAAATTGTGACCGCATAAAGCAACTTTTTACTTCAAACTAAGTGACTTTGGTTCTTGAGGTTTGCATTACTGAGGCAGTTGTTTCTGTTTTTCTTTTCTTTTCTTTTAAGATGTAAAAAATAATGTGGCCATAAACAGATTGATTTGATCTTATTTTTAAGAACCGTAGTTATTTTATTTAAACATTAATTAAATGTACTGGAAAATGATTAAATTGGTGACTTTAATGGTTTTTGGTGTATTTTGTTTTTTTGTCAGACTAATATGAATTATACTTTATTTTTTGTCTTTACTTAAATCTTTTAGATTTACCAAACATGTCACACATAATGTGGACAATATAACAAACCTAGAATGGAAAAAAAAAAAACAAATTAAAGGTGGGTTGAATGCCAGACAGTTACAAGTTTACATATATATATATGGACTACAGAGACTGACAGATCAACATAATAACAACGTAAAGCACAACATGAAAAATTCAGACCCCTTGAACACCTTTTCTTAAGGCTCCATAGGTTAATGTCACAGGATATATATATACCGTATTTTCACGTCCATAAGGTGCACTGTATTAAAAGGCGCAGTCTCAGTTATGGGTGCTATTTCTGTATTTAAAACATACATAAGGCGCACCGTATTATTAGGCGCATGCTAAAACAAACAGTTAAAATGGCAACAGAAGTAAAACAGTGGGTTTCGAAACATTTATTGAATAAAATATTCATTCTTCCACCACAAAACCATCTTCTGTATCTGAATTAAACAGCTGCGCTATTTCAATGTCCAACATCCCAAATTCCTCTTCTTCATCATCTGAATCGGACTCACCGACCGGTTCCGCTTCAGCGTTGATTTTTTTGAAAGGTCTTACAATACATGAAGACGGTATCATAGCCCATCCGTCTACAATCCACCCGCATATGGTGGCATAACTTTCCCACCGCTGCCTCATAGTCTTTGTGAAGGAGTGTTTGCCTTCCGTCATCCAGCGCTCTGTCCGTTTCCGTGGCAGCCGAGAACCATGGTGAACGACGACTTCTCGTGCCCCGTTGTGCGTAGCGCCACCGTGCCAGTCCCTTTTTCTCCACTTTGTGGGTCAAAGGGATGTTAAAAGTCAGAGGGATCTCATCCATGTTGGTGATGTGCCTGGGCGCGGTTATCTTGTCGCGGCAGTAGGTGCGGAAGATGGCCACCCTCTCCTGGCAGCCGCTGTGCAACAGTTGTCCTCGCGCGTATGGAGAGATGCCGCCTCTTCATAAAGCGAAAACACTAAGATTGCTCGATTGCCATTTTCAGCTGCATATTCGATGGCCTGTAGTTTAAAGTAAGCCTCATTCATACGCGTCTCGCTTCACCGGCGCCATTTTAGAGGATCCTTACGCGTAGGTGTGCCGCTAATCGATTGGCGGAGCGTTTATATTTAGGTGCGCTTATATTCGTGAAAATACGGTAGGTTAATTTGACACTGTGGTAGAAAAGGTCTCCAAATCCCCTCAGAATTGTTCTCTCTGTTAGATTTGTGTATTCCATTTAAACGACAGACAACATGTCATTCCTTCATTCTCATGCCTCTTTATGCTGTTTTTTTTTTTTTTTTTTAGTTTGGAGGCTTTAAACCAACTCATAGCTTCAATCACACCCTAGATCTAGTTCTGACTTATGGTGTTGAGGTAGAACATGTGTCAGTGTTCCCTCAGAACCCACTCCTGTCAGACCATTCTTTGATCACTTTCACATTTATGATTAAGGATTCTTCTATGCTCAGAGCACAGTCTTACTATCGCAGATGTCTTTCAGATAATGCTGTAGCTAAGTTTAAGGAAGTGATCCCTGTGCTAATCCCAGGACCACCGTGTGTTTCCCCAGGAATAAATCATTATAATCTTAGCCCTGCTGAGGTTGACTCTATTGCTGAAGGTGCAGCAGCCTCACTGAGAATCACGCTTCATTCTGTTGCCCCCCTGAAAAAGAAAATAGTAAATCAGAGGAGGTGTGCCCCCTGGTATAATTCACATATCAGGACCCTCAAGCAGAAAGTGCGAAGACCGGAAAGGAAGTGGCATTCTTGTAAAATAGAGAGCTATCATGTAGCCTGGAAAGACTGTCTATTAGTTTACAAAAAGGCCCTTCGCAAGGCTAGCGAAACATCTTATTTTTCTTCCTTAATTGAGGAAAATAAGAGCAACCCCAGGTTTCTTTTCAGCACTGTGGCCAAATTAACCAAGAGTCACAGTGATTTAGATCCATGTATCCCTTCTTCCCTTAGTGGTGAAGACTTCATAAGCTTCAATGGCAATAAATCTGCTTCTGATTCTGATTCTTCACTGATAAAGTTCTAGCTGTCAGAGAGAAAGCTGACCAGGCCATCCCAACAACTGGACCATCACCAGATGTGCTGTTTGTGGGAACATACAGGGTCTCCAATGAGCCCTTAAACTCCTTCACCCCAATATATTTTTCTGAGGCGTCATCGCTAATTCAGAAATCCAAGACCACCACGTGTCTTTTAGATCCCAACTCCCACAGCACTAGACTGGTTTAGATCATATTTATCTGATAGATACCAGTTTGCTCATGTCCATGGTGTTCCCTCCTCATACAGTAGGGTTAGCCATGGAGTTCCTCAAGGTTCTGTACTTGGACCAATCCTCTTCACCTTGTACATGCTTCCCTTAGGGAACATTATTCGGCAGCATGGGATAAATTTTTATTGTTATGCTGATGACACTCAGCTTTATTTATCCATGAAACCAGAGGAGACAGAGAAGTTAGTGAAGCTCCAGACCTGTCTTAAAGGCATAAAGTCCTGGATGTCTTCAAATTTCCTTCTCCTTAACCCAGGAAAAACTGAGGTCATGGTGTTTGGTCCTGAACCTCTCAGGGATAGATTAGATCATATGATCACTCTAGATGGTATCTCATTAACATCTAGTCTCTCTGTGAGGAATCTAGGAGTAACTTTTGATCAAAATCTCTCCTTAAACTCACACATTAAATTAGTCTCTAGAAGTGCCTTTTTTCACCTGAGGAACATCACAAAGATTAGGAAGCTACTGACGCGGCATGATGCTGAAAAGTTAATTCATGCTTTTGTTACTTCCAGGCTGGACTATTGTAATTCTTTATTATCAGGGTGTCCAAACAACTCTTTAAGAAGCCCCCAGCTGATCCAAAATGCTGCAGCCAGAGTTCTGACAGGTATTGACAAAAGAGATCACATAACTCCTGTAATAGCATCTCTTCATTGGCTGCCTGTTAAATTTAGAATAATTTTTAAAACCCTTCTTTTGACCTACAAGGTCCTCAGAGGCCTAGCTCCATCCTACCTGGAGGAGCTAGTGATACCTTACCAGCCCAATAGACCGCTCCGCTCTCAGAATGCTGGTCTACTTGTGGTCCCCAGAGTCTCTAGGAGTAGAATGGGGGGCTGAGCATTTAGCTACCAGGCCCCCCTGCTATGGAACCAGCTCCCTGTCCAGGTACGGGAGGCTGACTCCATCGCTACTTTTAAGGTTAGGCTTAAAACCTACTCCTTTGAAAAAGCTTATTGTTACTAATTCTGTAGTTCCAGTTACTATTATAGACAGACAAATTATCATACTTAGGGGGTCGTCTAATCGTTAGGTCACATCTTAGCTATGCTGTTATAGGCCAAGGCTGCCGGGGTCCGGAAACATGATCACCTGACAGGCCTCTGTCACCCCACTGGGTCATGGTTTCCTCTCCTCTCCTCTCCTTTCCTCTCCTTTCCTCCTCCTCATCAAGCAGACTAGTTATGCTGATTCCTGTGTAGTTTTTCTGCCCCCCCCCCCCGCTATTCATTTACAGGTATCGCCGCCTTCAGAGCTGCACGATCACCTCCGGCCCCGCTGACCCGCTGTATAGTGTATTTTTGTGTGTGTTTCTGTGCTCTGTGCCTCTCCTCTCCTCTCCTCCTCTCCTCTCCTCCTCTCCTCTCCTCTCCTCTCCTCTCCTCTCCTCTCCTCTCCTCTCTCCTCTCCTCTCTCTCCTCTCCTCTCCTCCTCTCCTCTCCCCCTCCCTCTCCTTCTCCTTCTCCTCTCCTCTCCCTCTTCTCTCCTTCTCCTCTCCTCTCCTCTCCTCTCCTCTCCTCTCCTCTCCTCTCCTCTCCTCTCCTCTCCTCTCCTCTCCTCTCTCTTTACCCAGCCGGCCATCAGCAGGAGGATCCCCCTACATGAGCCTGGTCCTGCTCAAGGTTTCTTCCTGTTAAAGGGGAGTTTTTCACTGTTGCTTGTCTGGGGTTAGGCCCTGGAATTCTGAAAAAGGCCTTGAAACTATTATGATTGTATAAGACGCTATATTAATAAAGATTGATTGATTGGTTGATTGATTGATTGATTGATTGATTGATTGATTGATTGATTGATTGATTGATTGATTGATTTGATATTTGATCAACTAGATGCAACTCTGATACTCTTATGATTACTATTTAAGGATCTTTCTAATACTATTTTCAGGAATAAAAGAAAGCTTTTTCAAATAAAGAACATAATTTATGAAAAGAACTTAATTTAATTTGCTCAATTTTTAAAAAAATAAAACATACGTTTTTATTTTTCCCATTAAAACCAGAAAATGTAGTGCTTATAACAATAGCAGTCATTGGTGCTGTTGCCCTTTCAGGTATGTTGCTCATTGTAAACAGACACAACAGGAAAGTTTTATTATTTATGTATTATTAATTATTATTAATTTGATGTTTTTTGACTGTATTCAAACTGAGCATTGTCAGAGGCAACTATTGTTTCCTTTGACAGTGGCTTTAAGACGTTTCTTTGAGCAAACCTTAAATCAGGACTTTTAAAACCAAAAGATGGATAATTCGGTTTTGTCTAGCTAGCTTGCATTACAGCTAAGACACAGCTCAGCAGAAAATGGGACTACTTTTGTCCAGTTAACATTGAATCATGAGTGGTAGCACTATTTCTGCTACTGCTGTAGCATGATACCTCCTGCTGTGACGACATCTTTTTTGATTATTAAGCTATATTGGGAGTTGCTGTGGCTGTTTTTAATTATTAGGTGGGCTTCAATCCCCCCTATAAAGTATGCCTATATGTCACTGAACCAGTGACTGAAGGTGGGTGGAGTAGAAGACTTCCAAGCGAGGAAAATAAAGCTGAGGAAACGGCACCAGTGTGGTAATGGGGAAAAGCTTTTCCATCACAACTGGGCCACCTGCTTGAGGATATGTCATAAATGCTGATGCAGGGTCCAGTAGCTGCTGTTAAAAAGTCATGTGAGCAAATTACACTGCCATATTTTTTGTCTTTTTTCCACATCCACATGAAGCCAAGACTGATCATCTTTATTTGACATCACCATGGCCTGCTTTAGGTGGAGTCGGAACACCCTGGCCCCACTCTGGAGAAGGCCCATCTTGAGCATGGCTTGGTGTGTAAGGAAACAGCTTTTGAAAAAGCAAAATCAGAATGACATGGTTTCATTCAGATGGGGCATAGGTTCAGTAGAGCCACCAGTGTGCCCTGTGATAGACCAAAATTCTCTGCTGAGCATCCACATACGACCATCTTGGGATTAGCCTAAGGGCTCATTTACATGGCCACAGAAACGGACGAAAATGGAAAGGTTTTGTCGTATTTAGGGTTAGGCTTATAGGTTGTGTTTACATGATAACGATGCCTGGAGTGTCTACGTATATCACCACCCAATAGCCTAGCGTGCTCAGTCGTTATCGTGGCTCCGTATGAACGCGCATCATTTTCACACTGTCTCCATGTGAACACAGAGGGTTTTTGACAATGCAAAGGAAAGACCTTCACATTTCTGGGGCAAAACCCAGAGATATGCTGAACTTTCCGCTTGGTGGTAGTTGCTCCGTCTGTTGGGGGACTGCTGGTTCGAACCCCAGCGTGGCTAATACATGGAAGGTTGTGATAGTAGGAGAAGGTGCTAGAACACCTTCAGAGCACCGCTTTGAGCCCTCAAATGCTCATATAGGGCCTTGTGATGAACTGCTGACTCATCAATGAATGAGTCCTCTGCCTTCACCAGTATGTGCACCCTCCCCGTGACCCCGAAAGAGATAAACAAGCAAGCATTTTACGAAGTAAAATAAGATATGTTTCAGGAAATATAAAAGTAAAATCACAAGTTGTCATAAACAATGACTCTGTCAGTAACGTGCATCAGACCCTGTGTTGATCTGTGTCTCAAAATATGTCTGAATTACAAGTGATGAGATTGGCACCATCCTGGGTTGGTGCACTCCTTCTTCCCGGGTTGGACAAGAAAGGCCTCTTCATAGTTAGATGTAGTAAAGGTATTGTGCTTCCAGCAAAATCATGAACAATTTAAATCATAAAAGTGAATCCAGATGTGCACTTTTCAAATCTGTCTTCAAAGATGACTGGAAGCAGGTGAGCTCTATTATATGAGACCTAAGCATGACGTTGAGAACCAGCATGTTAACTATCAATATGTGGTTGAAAACATGAATCCCAACATTAGATCAGATAGTCAAGCTGTTTGCCTCATCATATGATGGCTGCTGGTTCAGTTTCAGGACCCTACAGTCTCCATGCATCTGCCACTGGTGTGTGAATTTTAATCTAAAGCAATTTTTTCAACCAAGGTGTCCAGAAATGTGCATATAAATACGATCTACAATTATTTTGCATGCTTTGAAATTTAAAAATGCATAAATATTATGTAAACACATCAGCAACTCATTATAAATTTTTAAAAAATGATTATTTGTTTTTCCAGTACATTTTGGGGCTGCTGTAAATGGGAGAGCATGGTTCAGCTGGAGAGTTAGCCAAGGTAGTTTTCTCTGTCAACTGGACTGGGTTTCTTCTGGAGAGTTAGCCTTAAAGAACCTCAGGTATGAAGAGTAAGTATGGTGGTCAGTTAAAGTTCCGTAGGCTATATCAGATGGGCCTTTGTACACTTGTATTGTTTTATTTGTTGTGTTAAGTGTTGTGTGTGTTAGTAGACATGTTGTTTTTTCTTTGTTTTTCTAGAGTTTTGGTCTAGTATTTTTCAGCTTTCCTGGAAAATGAACATAAAAACAAGGCTGGAATAAAAGGGGGGACATAAATTATATAGATGACAATTTGTCTTGCAGACTGGTATATAATAATATTACTAATAGGAATAGTGAAGATAATAATAAAACCCCCAAAAATAGTTGGTATCATTATTGTTTTTATTAATAGTATAAAGATCACAACCATGCCGATGCACTGTAAAAGGCTATAAAATCACACAACAGCAGGAAGTTCACACTTTGGCTTTGCAGTCAACCTGCTTAAAGTTGGAGAACAAAACAGGGAAAGATCAGAGGTCTGGAGGAGGAGGAGTGGATGGAGGACTCCCTGTGTAACTGCTTAGAAGCACAGGAGCTCTATCCTTCATCCACTTGGTGACACTTCCTGAAACTCAAATCATTCGGGAATTCCGTTAAACCTACCCTGGGGAGGCTGAGATTGTATAACGCGATGAAGGTAAAACTGAAGGAATTCACTGTGGGTGTCAGTCTGGCACCTGGAAGCTCCCCCAGCACAATAAATCCCATTAACAGCTTCACAGTACTCAGCTGCTTTTAACAACTCTGTTAAGCTCCTCATGGGTATGATGACAGTTACTATCTGCAGAAAAAAGCACAGTTTTTGATAAACAATGTTCTTGAACTGTGTTGCTCTATTTACATATAAATCCAAAAAGTTATCCGTAAAACTAAATTTGTATACTTGGCACATCACCGAAACTGTTCATCTGGGAGATCTTCTTCTAGAGGAAGGGCTTAAAGAAACTTATCCATAGTAACTTAAATTTAGATGACCCTGTTCTAATTATGAACATTAGTTTAACTAGAATAATGCCTGTAACTACAGAATTACTGACTATAACCTTTCTCAAAGAGGAAGGTTTCAAGTCTCATCTTAAAAGTAGAGGGAGTTATTTTCCTGTCCTCCGACAGTGAGCTACTTCCACAGCGGTGGGGATGGGGTGATAGCTAAAGCCTCAGACACTCGTTCTACATTTAAAGGTACCAGTAGTAAACCAGCACTCTGAGAGTAAAGTGGTCTAATGCAATGATCTGGTGGTCTCAACTTATCCATGTAGGATGGAGCTTGGCCTCCGATGACCTTGTAGGTCAGGAGAACTTGACATTCTTTTAGATCTAATTGCTCCCTTTGAGACTGTTGAACACCAAATGTTGCAGCCTTGAGCTGCAAATTGATTCAAAGTAATGACCTTTAAATGCTCCCAGTACTACCTGGGAGATTAAAGAGTTCCTACTAACCTGGAATAATAATTCTGCAGCCCCAGTTCCTATTGGGGTTTTCCAGGGTCCACGATGCTGGTTCAAAACTCCTCCCACTGTTTTGTTGAGGATATTCAGCTGTATCCTCCTATCAGAGCTAACAGCAAAGAATTTAGCATCATTAACTGTATAAATGGAATGAATCCTGATCAAAACTGAATTGGAAATGAGCAAAGATGAGATAAAAGTTGTTTTTGTGTTCTGCTCTCAACCCTGGCCTGACTCTGCCTTCCTGTCCGGTACAAAGTGGTTTAGAGGTTGTTTTTTGTTTAGCTCGGTTTAACATTTTACATGGGCATTAGCCACCTCATTTATCTCTGCATCTCCTCCACGATGGTCCAGCCACATTCCCAAATCAAAGCATAAAAGCAGAACAAGGAAAAACAAGGGAGAGGCAAGACAACTCAAAAAATATAAACACCAAATTAGTTCAGCAAATTAACTAGATTAGCTGCTCTGACTAACAATGTTTCCACATTCAGCGCGGTTTCCAGGCTTTGCTGCTCAAACTCATATTAGGGAAAACAAAACAAGAAAGACAGAAGTGATCGGAGTCACCGAGTTTCTCCGCACATATCCTAATTACACAATAAATGGGCTGAGGAGCTGACACGTGCAGGAAGGAGCAAGGCATCTATCAGTGGTCGGTGCTAATGGATATTTCCTTTTGGGACTGTATCCCACAATCAGCGTGATTATTTACACCCACCCTCACACAATCTAAAGCCGTGTCTTTGTCTACCTGAGGACAGACACTCTGTAGTTAAGTGCCAGTGAGGGACATTTCAGAAAGCTCCCTAATTGCTCTAATCACACTTGCATGGCTGGAAATGTTATTAGTCTCTCTGACAAAACTCGATCTCTAAACAGACTTTATTTCACTCACTACAGCTTTCGTGGATGACTGTGGAAGCTGATTTAGGGTCATTTGGTTTACAGGAACAAGGAATCTGAAGGGTAGGAAACATGGATGAATTTCTTTGAAAAAACAAAAGATGGGAGAATCTGAACCTGCTCTTATCTCTAATGAGTTGATCCAACTTTGTGTTCTGTTGTGAACACACATCTGATGTGAAATAAAGGGGACCGTTGCCTCAGAAACCATCAAATATTCACAAATGTGATGATAATAAACAATCTATCACATTGAATTTCTGCAAAAATTGTGCAGCCCTTTGAATTATTAAGCATTGCCTGTCTTAACATTTTCCAGTTGCACATGAGAGCTGGTTAGAGAAGCAGCCAAATGGGATGTTTGGAATAGTGAAGGTTGATTTTTATCAACATTGTAAACATCATTCAACATTTGCCTCAACAAAGACAGTGCATTTCCCCATTTTCCTTATCAGGAGGGCTATAAGGTCCATTTGGATGAAAGCCATCTGGCCATCATCTGTTGACATTGATGACGTCAAAGAGCTTTTATCAGATAGAATTCTCACACTCACATGGAAAACTTGATGGTCTGCAGTGGAATGTGTTCCCACTCAGCTCTGGAAGAAATTGCTTCCTTCCTTCTGTGCTTTATATTTCCTTTGTTATTACTCTCATACATGTTTCCTTCTGCAAGAAATACTTAATACAAAATGCTTCAAAATTATTTTAACGGTATTAAATTCAAATTAGTGAGCGGACCACTGAACTAACAAGAGGATTTCCAATTGTTCGATCCCTTATTATGTGGTATTTAGTCTTTCGGCAATCATCCATCATAACCAACCTGGTGATTTTCTCTGAAATTAGACTTCAGAAACTAAAAATTGTATCCTGGCTGGATAACACCTCACCATACTCCACATTATAGGATTTAAAATTAATGCACACTTGTCATGCAATCAATCAGTCAATCAGTCAATCAGTCAATCAATCAATCAATCAATCAATCAATCAATCAATCAATCCATCCATCAATGGCTTTACTGTGATGAGAAGGCAGCTGCATCATGTACATATCTCAAGTTCAGCCGAGATTAAAACCAGAGTCTTTGTCACTATCCTGACAGAAAGAACGGCACGGGGGGCTTTTACGCACAAGACGTTTAACTTCGCCTAAATGATTTGTTAAAGTGTCTCACTTTACGATTGCTTATGTAATCAGGGCAGATTCTGACTGTTATCACAATCATTTCAGCTTCTTCTAATTGAAATATGAAATATGATGATTTGATGTCATTTCTACTGACAAAAGGTGATCCAAAGGTTTAGGATTTGCAAGACCTCTTGGCCCCTTATGCTCCAAATATATACTGTATGTTCTCATGTTCAAGAGGTTAAATCATTTTTAGTAATTTTTTTTCCAGCTCTACACACAAACATAGTTCACATATGATTTATTGTAATATTCTCTGGTTGACACTTTGGTATAGAGTGTTATAGGCTACAGCTTTGAAAACACACACAATTGTAAAGGTACCCTAAAAAAGGTGGACAAACTAAGTTTAAAGACAGATGTCACATGGCCTCTGTCAATAATTGTCTACAGCTGCTTCTACACAAGCGGTTACTAAGGAAACAGTCTATTATTCTTCCTACTGTGGCTGTTTTCTCCGAGTTGTTTCTTTGACAACCGGAATGTCAATTCAGTTTCTGTAAATCAACCTGGTGTCCACATGGAGGACCATTTCCTCTCTGATGTAACACGCTAACACATGCTATGCACACCGAGGTTGTATTTTGTCATGTGCAACTGTGTTTTTCCTGTTTATTTTTTTTAATCAATTTAAGTATTTTCTTTCTTAACAAAGACCTGCAACATTTGAACATACACTTAGCTTTATTCATTGTTTTTTTTCAAGCCAGTAACGATGCAGGTCCTCCAGCATGTAGTTAATGGGTTTAGTTTTGTCATTTTTGTCTTTAATGAACACTTTGAGAAGCATCCTACTGCTGTTATACTGCTAAACACTGAAGTCCCTCTAGGTTTTCTTCGGCCGGGTCATCGGGCATGTCTTCGCTGCACCTCCTGGCAACATTGCCACAGCAGCACATAAACGGTACAGGCGTATACAAGCACACCGCAGCCAGGACACATCATGTTGTGAAAACCGTGTTTTTCAGTGTGGCTTTGTTAAATTTGCTTAACGGCCGCATGTGTCTACAAAGTGTCTGGGAAGTGTCAACAAAGACTTTATCTGCTGTCCTTATAGGGTGAGAACAGGTCTCCAGTAAATTTTTTCAGGAGTTACCAGGTTACAGGCCTGGAGATGACTGAACTCAACATAAGACACCCAATGGCATAAAACCTTTAATAATTTCTTTTTCCTGCTTTTTTTTTTTTTTTAAAGAGGATCTGTATTCTGGGACACCAGCATAGATTAAGAAAAACTGTTAAATAGAACAAGTTTTCTTGACTAACTGGAATGCTTCAAGAACTTCTAAACATATTTGAGGCAGTTATGGTGTTGACATTTATGGTTGTTAATGGAATGAGTCCACTGTTTTTTTTACTGATGGGGTGATTGAACAACAGCAGCTGGAATTCTCACCTTGAATTCTCACCTTCACTGACCTTGAAAACCCTGCAGAACTGACACGTGGAGCTCCCGTGAGCATCTGAGAGAGTGAGACGTACATGCTCGCCACTTTATTTTAGAAACATTTATAATATTTTTGGCAGTTTTGGCTACATCATATTTGGAAAGTTACATTTTGGAAATTCTTATCTTTCTCCAAGTGAGTAAAACAATGCCCATTTAAACAGCTGTTTAAATACATGTTTTGAGTTTTTTCCCCCATTAATACTAGTCATATACCACAACCCACCACAGTGAGGGGCTGTATTTCAGCTTGTGGGATGTTCCAAAATATGGTATTATAAGGGTTAAAACACATAAAATGAATGAGTATTTGATATTTCTGATTAAGTCTGAACCTGATTTATAAAAATAAAGTGCACTTAGAGTGGAAAACCCTATTAGAATATATTTTTATTTGCTTGAAATATAGTTATACATGTTAAACTCAGGTGGTGGACAGCATGAAGCATTCAAAATTTTAAATGCCACCAATGAAATCAATATTTATCAATCAATTTATATTTATTATATTTTATTTATATAGCGTCTGTTACGATCAAAATTGTTTCTAGGCGCTTTACAGAATCCCAGGGCCTGACCACCAACAAGCAACAGTGGCAAGGATAAACTCCCCTTTAACAGGAAGAAACCTTGAGCAGGACCAGGCTCATATAGGGAGACCCTCCTGCTGATGGCCGGCTGGGTAGAGAGAGAGAGAAGGGGGATGACAGGCAGAGGAGAGGAGAGAGAATAGGTAGAGAAACAATTTCTAACTCCCCCACCCGCCACTGGTCCTTCACCCCATTAACACCTCTTGGACACTCTGCACCTGCATAAAATTAACACGATAATCATTAAGCCATTATTGCTACTACCTGTTGCTTCTTGGAGTCTAGGAATTGTAACGCTTAGGGTTTTTTTTCTATTTAATTTTTTTTTTTTTTGGTTTGATGTTTTTGTCATTTGCTCATTTTGTTTACAGTATATTTTATTTTATCCTGTTTGAGCTGTTTAGCTAGTGTATATTTTGTATTCTATGTTTATTTAGTAACTTCACCATTTTTTTTATAATTCCATTTCTTTTATGGACCCAAAATGCAACAGAATGACAAAGAATTCTCAGAAATATGAAGCTTATTGAACAGTTGGGTTTTTTGTAACAGTCCCAAGTTTTCCCCAAAGAAAAAAAAAAGGAAAGGAAACCTGCCAGTTGTAGATGGATGTCAATGTCAGACCTTCTGAACTTTCTTTGAAATAAGCCATGAACCCCTGGGAAGTTTTCTGAATTCACATATAATAAATTAGTTCTAATTCCCATCAAAGAACCAACCTTAAATGAGTTACATCTTGGTGGCTTTATTCGTATTCTTCAGTGGGTATAGAGGAAACATACAAAGATCTGATTTATCCTCTGATGTGGATGGAGGCAGACAAAAGATAAATAAAAACAGACAAAAAAATGATTTTATCCAAGTCAAACTGAGCATGTAATTATAAAACAACTCACCTAACCAGTGTCTTTATTTATTGTTTATTCAATACAAATGTCACTGTCCTACTCAAAAAGCAATGATCAAAACCTACTCATCTACAGAAAAAGGACACACTTAAACAATACACCTGGACTCCATTCTACAATGTTGACCATTAGAAAACTATTAAAGACTTCTTACAAAACTGAGTACAAACCTGAACACGAGTGAGTTTATCAAATAAACATCTAAACATTAAAGGAATCATTAGATTTTCTTTATGGCGTCATCAATGTCTGCAATCTGGTCCTTCAGTTGGTTCCATTGTTCAGGGTTGAGGGAGATGCCTGTAACAGATTTCAGATACACCTTCAAACTTTAAGAATCACGGAGAAAGAAATATTTTAACATCCAAGTATTAAAATGTGTTCATTTTCCAAAAAAATGTAAAATACGTGGTGCGCTCACATGATTAGATAATTAAATGAGACTATGGTAATATCTGTCCTTGTCCCAGCGAAAGGACTGATCATCATCTTCATTCATTACAAAGTAAGTCAGACTCCGTTATGATGGTGAAAATATGCCCCTTTTAAGTTTCCCTTTAAACCGTCCCCCTTCAGGCTTCAGACAAGAGCTCGACCTGGGACAGGACAACAAATTGGGCCTGCAGCCGTGGCCAAAAGATTTGAGAATGAATATTTTCACAACTGCTGCCTCAGAGTCTTAAGAAAAGCCATCAGACTAAAGAGTCCCACTTTGCCGTGAAAATGAATTTAATCCCATAAAAAAAAAAATACATTTTCACTAATTTCAGACCTGCCAAAAATCACCAGGGATCATCACATCAGTGATTCTCTCAATTTCACAGGTGAGTGCAGTCGAGGGCACAGGCTTTGATCAGTGAAGGGCCGTCTGACTGTTTCACTGATCAACAACATTTTTAATAAGGCTTCAATGGAAAAAAAAAAACATAATAAAAAACATGCTCACAAACATTCATAATTTTATACTTTAAGCTACAACAGAACTCTGAATGGGGACATATGGGAGCCATTGACGCCATCTCTTTTTAAACGAGAAGGACTTCCCATCATTATACAGATAAGACCTTTGAAGGACGTCCTGGTGTCAAGAAGGGTGGTATGGAAGCCATTTCTCTGCAGAAAAAACCTTAGGGACGGACTGATATTCTGCAAAAGGTACAAGAATTGCTCTGCCAAGGAGTAAAGTCATTCCCTCTAAAGAATCCCTCTTCTGATTCTTTGGAACATTAACATAAAATCTTGCCAATATAAGAAAAGGTGGGTGCTAACTCACTGCATAATGCCAATAGTAAATCACCCTCAGACATTAATGTCTGGGTTGTTCCTCACACAGAAGGGAGCAGGCACAATCATAATATGGCCTGAACACAGCCATGAATAAAGAATAGAATAAAGCTCCTCGTAAGAATCCAAGAACTGGGACTATCAATGCCACGTCCGGCATGATGGAAAATGAAAGAATGTGCTGCTATCAGTTAGAATGGGGCCCAGAAGTTGATAACGGCATGTATCAAAAAAGGCTTCTGACCTTGTTATACCTCAGTATACCACAGGAACAACCATGTGGAAAAACAATATTTGTGTCATTCCCAAAATTCTGGACACGATTGTAGTCATTAGTCCATAAATGACCTTAAGATCAAATCCCCATGTAAACCTATGGACCAGAGGACAAACAACCCCCTGGTTTTGTGTCCAACAGAGAAATTCAGTTCAGACATCGGTATTTACACCACTCACTCAGTACTTCATTAGGGCAGGTCCGTTTGTATTGTTCAGCATTTATAGCCCCTTTATGGATATTCTTTCATTTTTATCTGCAGATCTTCTCAGTCTAACTGGTGGGTCGAACCATTACTGGACATTTCCCTTCAGAGTTGTCCTTAAGCCACTCCAGCATCACTGGATGTTAACCTACATCCAAACATGGGTTCCTGAGTACCTTCCTGTAGCCTTCACTAATACAGGCTTAACTATAGTCTCTGAACTCTGGAGGCAGTTTTTTGACCCCCAGGACTTTTCAACCCAAGGACCTTTCAGGTGTTTCTCTTTTGACATCTGTCTCCATTACCAACATCTTACAGCTGATAAATGGGCATTTAACACATTTGAAAAAGTTAAAATTCCTATTTTCACTGTATTATTTTACTGGTACTGAGTGAAGATGTTTTTTTTTTTTTTACATTTTTACTATAGATTGAAGCATAACAAATATGAAATGGTTTAAGGGTCCGACACATTTCTGACTGCAAAGTTAATGCAGGAGACTCACACCGTTAGTATACTTTACTTTAAGGATGATTTCTACATGTGTCTGAAGTAAATATATTTGTTTCACCATGTAATTACACCGATTGAATCTCAGTATTGAACGATTACCTTTTTTCCCAGGTTTCATCTCTCCATCCTGGTTCATCCAGTACTCTCTGATGTCAATCAGGACTTTCCCTTTAAAGTCTCTGACACTCACATATCGCATCTTTCCAATCTGTAAGGAGCAAAATGTTTATTTGACTTTAGGACTGGTGGTTTAACATTGCCCTCCTTTGATTGTCATTTCACCATCATTCGTTTGCTCACATTATTTAACAGCTTTGTGATTTACTTTATGCGATGGAGTTTAGATTTAGCAAGTTTTAAAGCCTCAGAGGTGTTAACACAATTTAATTTTGTCCTGATTTCATGCACGCAATCAATGACCTGCTTCCAATGTTAGCACAGTGAGCCTCATCAGTCACTGATGCAATAGAAAGGTGGCAGCTGTTAAGGTTCCACTGGTTGGGTCTATTTTACAGCCCTGATATTCCCCTGATCTCTATGTCTGTCTACCTAGAACTATAAGAATTTGGCTTATGAATGTGAGTGATGATCTTAGCTGATGAACTGTTGCCATCCTGCATCAAGTGTGTGAATAGGTGTCAGGTAAGTAAAAACTTTAGCTGACAAAAACATTGTCTTAAGTCAAAAGCCTGTAACATTTAAGTGAAAGGAAGTTAGAATTGGAGGCTCTTTAAAGGAACTCTGAGGTTTTCTATAACATTTGGGTACATGGTTTGACTTGACAGATTGACTGGCAAATTTTCGGATGTGCAGCACTAAAATAAAACTAGAACTGTTCAGAATTGGCTCCTGATTATAGTGGGACCACTGCACAGAACTGTCTCATCACATTCCTCCAACCCACTTTCAGTTGAACAGCTAAAGCGTCTCCCACCTGGAACATGTTGTCATCTCCATTACCGCTGCCTTTGGAAGAACCACCTGGCTTTGAGCTCTCTCCGCTCTTTGGCTTCTTGGATGGTTTTTCTGACTGACTCGTCTTCTTTCTCTTAGCCTTGAAAAAAAAGACAAATAATTGCAATAATTAATATAAAAGAACCACCTCATATATTAAAATATGATCATAAATTCTAACTCAGAGGATAACTCAGAATTACCTACAGTCTAAATCAGAGTGGTACAAGAACCTGACCTCCACAAGCTGGCACTAATACAGCACAATATCATAATCCTTAGTCATGTTTATATAAACAAATTTGAATATGTGGTCATTATGGTTGAAAGGATGACAGATGAGGTTAGACAGGAATCTCCGCGGACCACGATGACTGCAGATGACCCCTTGATCCATCGTGAGGGCAGGAAGCATGTGGAGGAGAACCTACAGTGGTGGGGGTCTGCCCTGGACAGGAATAAAGGTTAGCTGAAGTAAGAGAATAAATAGGCGCATCTCCACCGCAGGAACCTCGGGGTAATTTTACGGGGTTGACGGTGCACATCTCCACTGCAGGAACCTCTCCAAAAGGACCATTTACTGGAACTTTTATGATGCCTACTTAGAAATGCCTCAAAGAACTCCAACTGGCTAAACTTAGAGGGGGTATAAAGCAGAACCCAGCAAAAAAAGGAGCATTAGCCTTAAGAGACGCTGCTCCATAGCATCTGCTGCCATGTACACAAACAAGTACACCAATAACATGGCGAACACCTGTCTTGTTAAGCATCACAACACATGCTATATACTTGGTATTTATTAACACACTGAAGTGTACACAGATACAGCTTGGAGCAATAAATTGAAACTAAAACAAGTCACATGGGCAAAATTCTGTAACTGCACACTTCACATTCCTGCAGGACATCATAATGTCTTAGAATACTACACCACTTCAGTTCCTTCCACGTTTACCTCCTTCCTTGTTGTTTTGTCACGATTTTAACTTTTGGCGGCTCGCCCGGGTAACATCGCGGTCGAAATTGGCGCACAATGATAATGTGGTGATCAAAACTCGCAATGTCGCAGTGGAGACAAGTGAGAGGAACAGTTGCTGTAAAGTTCCTGCACGCAGTAATTACCAGGAACTCCTGCAGTGGAAACACGCCTTATCTGTGTGAGGAAAAGAGGGACAGTGAATATGTTGTTAAAAGAATGCTGAGGATGAAGTGCAGGTAAGAGATCTAGAGGAAGACCAGAGAGGAGATTTACGGATATAGTGAAAGAGGACATGAAATTAGCTGTCACAAGAGAAGAGGACGCAGAGGACAGGAGATGGAGACAGCTGACTGGCTGTCAGGACCCGAGGGAAACAAAGTGAAGTAGAGAGAGGAAGAATATCCAATGTGCTCATATTTTGTTCACCAAGATCAGAGATATGCCATTTAAGCCTTCCTTTAATTTAACACATGTATTCGCATTTTTCAAGCATACAATGATTCTACTTTTACAATATCAAATCTTGAAGTTGAAAGTTGTTACCATAATTTCCAGACTATAGAGCGCACCTGATTATAAGCCGCATAATCTAAATTTAGAAAGAAAATCAATTTTGTACTTATACAAGCCACACCAGATTATAAACCGCAGGTATCCCACGTAGTAATATGAAAAATTAGATCGAAAACATTCAGTACCGGTATATGTTTTTATTACCGTAAGAGACGAGTCACTGACGAGTGATAAACAGACAGGTAAGAAACAACAGCCACTCTTTTCACTTGTATGTTTATACAGAGACCTTAAATCCAATTTTTATCACATCAGGATTTTTTAACTTTTCTTTTAATTTAATCCGTTTAGCAACATAAACAAATATATTCTACCGGTAAATGCTTTTTTTTTTTTTTTTCTAACGGTGTCTGTAATGCAGCTACCTTGAAATATAAGTTTGTATCAGCTACACACATATTATGTTGTTTATGCTTTTTTACTCAAACAATGAACAATCTAAAAACCCAATGGCCCACCTCTAAAATCTTCTATTTTCACCGCAGTGGTGATTGCTTTTGCCTTCAGTCTGATTTGTACAGCGGAAACATCGCAGCCGCCTGCTCTCTGTGTGTTGACCCAGTCTTCCAGAACGTTTTCAAGCTCAGTCCAGCTGCGATGTTTACGTCTAAAAGCTTTTGTCGTCTTTTTGCTTTGGATCAGTTCAGGCAGGCGTCTCCACCTTCTCGCCATTGATTACCGTAATGTATGCCAAGATTACGCGCGGCAGCTCAGTTTCCTTCTACAACCGCCAGAGTGATCACTTTAAACTTAAAAGTCGCATCATATGCTTTTCTTCTAGTATTTTCTACATTGATGAGGGTTAGTAAAAATGATTCACAATAGTTGTGATAGTGCGCCACGAAAAAAAAACACAAATAAGCTGCACCATAGAATAAGCCGCAGTGTTTAAAGTGTAGGGAAAAAGTAGCATTTTATAGTCCGGAAATTACGGTAGTTTTGAATTATCACTTCAAAAATTTGATCAATATCTGACAATTTAATTAGGACTTGCAAATGACACAAGGTCCTGTTGCCATAGTAATTTCTCTCCATTACCAACAATAAAAACATTGAGGTAGCATACTTGATTAATATAAACATCCGGTACTTTCATTGGTTGACTGATAAATTGTATTTGACATTCCTGATAGCAGATGAATAATAAATGAATAAATATCACACAAACCTTGGTGTCTACATCACTGTCAGAGTCACTTCCAGATGTGGAGGAAAGGACTTCCTTTGATTTTGGCATTCTGCTCCCATGAGAGATCAAACATTAGGAGTTTTTTAAAAAATAAAAAGAAATGTCATTTTACAGAGATAGTGTAGAAACAGACAGGTAGTAAAGCATGATATCTTAATGTATAGCATATAAACTACAACTGACATGTCTTGATATATGCATAAAAAAATATTTCTGAAGAACTTGCAGTGTTGTGTGTCAAATGAAAGCAAGTGAAAGCATCGCAGTTTGAGGGGTAAATAGATGCATTCCTGAACAGAGGAGGCCTCTTCTTCAAATATTTGAGATAAGTGAGAACTAAGAACAGCTGTACACAACAAAGGTGTGGTGTGCAATTCTCACTGATGAAAAACTAAAAGGCTAACACAAAGAGTAGAGACTACTAACTATTTGCTTTAATAGCACTTGTAAATATAATGACCAATAAGAGCTGATAGCAGATAAGACCTTACATAATCATTCCTTTCAGAATATAAACTGTTGTGAGGAGATTTTGAAGGAGGAGTATTTTGAAGCCAGTTTTGGATGTTTGGTGTATAGTGTATACATCGCCCCTATTGTGCTGGAAAATGCCCCCTTGCTGTAAAATACGCACCCCACAACAACAAAAAATGCCAGTGGAAACATTGTCTTCTGATTTAAATATTTATGAAGGAAAAAGAAGAGAACACTGGTTACTCATACTCTTTACAACTCTTCTAAAGACTAAAAAAAGCCAATGTTCTTCTCAGCACAAAAGCTGTTACATGTAATACATGACTGAATAATAATAAAAAAAAAAACACAACACCTTTCCATATGCCCTATTGTGTAGAAATTTACCGCAGCTATTATGAGAGTCAAACAGCTTGTTTGAGCAAGTTCATTGTATTTGACAGGGTGATTCACAAGGCATGAGGTGCATAACACAGCGAGTAAAACGGTTGATCTCAGCATCAAATGCTTTTACAGTTTAGAAATAAGCGAGTTTCATACGCAGGACAGTTTCCTTGTAAAAGTTAACCGGGTGCATAATCATGCCAAGTAGGTGTGATACGGGGTATAAGTAGTGCATTTTATGGTACAACACCCCACCTAGTGTTAGACCAAAGAAGTCGAGTTTTGGCTTAATAAGTGCATAACATTAATTTAGCGTCATTTGTTTTCACAATTTCAGTATTTTAAAAGAACAAATCCATTTATACTTGGAACAATTGTTCCAGATATAAGACCGGCTCAGATTATAGCGATCCATTAGTGCTGTCACTAGATCATGTATTTGCATTTCACTTGAAGAATATATTAGTCTGAAGTGAGTCCTTCTGGGTTGTTATAATTCATATTACACTTAGAGATACTTTTTTAGAACTGTGTTTGAAAATAACTATATCACTGACCTGGTAAGCAATTACGTTTCCTCGGGGTAAATTACTTGTAAATCATGGCTTCGAAACTGTATAAAACACTTTAATTGCTCCCCTTAAAGCAAGTGATCATAATGACAACGACAGGTTGGTTTGAGAAGAGAAACCATCCGATAACATGACGCCTCATGTTTGGCCTAAACTGCAGCTGAGAATCTAAATTATTGACGGTTATCGGGTGAACGACGTAACCGAGGACTTAACGATATCTATTCCTTTCACCGGCCACTCGACCTTACCTGCACAAGCACACTACACTCCAGAAAAGCGCAATTCGACACAGCTTGTGAACAAGAAAAAGACCTGAATGTATTCTGTATTCTAATCTATGCAGGAGCTTATTCTACCTGCGCAGTGTAGCCTCTGATAAAGATAGCAATGCTAAAGCACGTGTGTTATATGACAGAGTATAATTATTAATAACATATAATACAACCGATGCAGAACATTTGACCCCGCGCCTCACTATTGTACATTAAAGCTTCTCAAAGTAGCATTTTGGAATTCTTACATGATTTGATGATGAGCATAAAAGCTGTGAAGAGGGAAATAAAAATCAGTTCCGTCAAGATTCTTCTTCTGCTGTTGCTGTTACCTCTTCTTCTTCCGTCGCAGAATATACGTCATAGCGCGCGCCTCGAGTGTTTTAAGCACGCTCATGTAAACAGAGCTCCCTGGCACAGTTTTGCCACTCGTGTTTACATTTATAATTTTTAGAGATAAACTATAATTGTAGTAGTGAGCAGTTGTTTCCTGAGACATTTAAGACAGTCGTATCGTGTAAGTTTTGATGAAAGTTTGAAACAATCGGACAACACGTCAATGCTGACATCGTGTGGTCACACGTATTTTCAAAACATTCAATCTAATCTGGATTTCTGATTCATGTTACAACCTCAGCTTTCACCATGCTCTTACCATCTGAATCACTCCATTCCTAGTAGATGTCTGTGTAGATTCTCAGTCATCTAGCTCGTAGTTATCCAGATCTTGCTGAAGTTTAAGCTAAGCATTAGAGTATCAATACCCTAATATATAGACTAGCGGATGAGACAAACAACATACATTAGCAATAGAACTAGCAAGAGAGGACCAGGAGCTAGCAGCATCTACAGGTTTGTAGATGTTGTGAAAAAGAAGCAGTTAAAAAGGAGGCAGCCCAGTCCACTCAAGACATGTCAAACTTGGAGACAATACTTTAATAACTACAGGTACCTGATTTCTGTCATGGAAGTACGGACACTCTTAAGGAAATTAAGAAAGATCATAGGGAAACCAATTACAAGATAGAAATTGATCAAATGGGGATAATGGAAGCTGAAGAGCACCTGTACAACATCGAGGATGCTACAATTAAACTACTTGTGCTACAGAAAACAGTTTGAAAACAGGTTGGTGGAACAATAGGGTCATTTGTGAACCATGCTAGGTTGACGATTGATTTATTGAAATGCTCCTGGAACTGCCACAATCTCTTCACCTACATATTTAGAGAGCCCGCCAGCCCAGAGCCTCACCCACCTTCTGGCTGCATTGCTTAAGCAGACAAATCATAATTAGGCACTGTCATAAGAGGGTATAGTGTGCAAAAGGAAATGTGGGTGCAACCTGAAAGGGTTAGCCCACACTGCAGCCAGATCAATCCCACCAATAGAAATGCTTCTGTCAAGCATCAGTGTAGGCCCCATCCATCAATGCACCTGAATTTGCAAAGAAAACATTTGATGTTGCAACCGAAGACGACAGATTTGCCAGCAGATTTGCTTTAATGGAATGTGAGATTTGCATCATAGATGTGTAGCTGACAAATCCACAGCAAGTGAATGATGCTATCAAGCCAATATGGACCAAAATCTCTAAAGAATGTTTCCAACACCTTGTAGAAAGTATGTCATGAAGAATTAAGGATAACATGCAGTCTAAAGCTGTTTTTAAAAAGTGAGCGGCATGTTCTTTTTGAAGAAAAGAAGCTTTATCAGCTGTGAGCCTGTTCCATTTTTCTTCTATGCTCTGTGAAACTGAGCTAAGCAGCCTTTCACTTTCCACACTGCTGCATAGTACTGAGAGATATCTATGAGCCTTTGTTTGCTTCTGAAACAGGGTCAATTCGTATCACTTTTTTGTCTGTGTCTTCTTCCTCTCAGTACTACTGATGTGGAGAGGAGGGGAGTCCTGCTGCACCACAGCTGCCATTCCCCACACTCTCTTTACAAAGTTCATCCATTTCTAGCTGGCTACAATGCACACAAGCATGTCAATGCCCTTCTGTCATGGACAATCCCTGGGCAGAGAGGGCAAGTCTTGTGGAGACCCTTCTACAAATATAAGCTGCATCCCTGAGTACACGGGTGACCAGAAAACTTCTTCCTCACATATCTAAGTTCTGAACTCCTAGCAAGACACGAGACGCAGTACTTGAACTTGAAATTATTACTCCTTGGGTAGCTAGTGGCTAACACCAACAGGGTGAGTTTAGCTAACTTCAAGTCATCTGTAGCCTGTAAGTGAAGACAAAGCTACCTAGTGGCACCTAGTTAGCTTGAGTCCTGGAGGTGTTGTTAATGAGGTGAAGAATATAAGAACTGAAGAAATGACTGTGGTGATGCAGGTATAAATTTAAAAGTTGGGCCTCACAGACATCACCACATATCATTTGCCCTACAGGTGTGACTATCTATCTAGATCATCAGCAGTCCAGAGTGCTGCTGGAATGTGCATTGTGAAGCTTCCTTGTAGATGACCTCCTGAGTTCTTCCTGTTTGTCTGTCACTCCTGGTGACACACACAGCTCCAACAGGTGGAGTTTCAGAAAGAAACCCAAGCACTGAGCAGATCTCCATATGGACGTTATAAACGACAGCTTTAGAAATGGCTTCATTTCATTACTTGAGTCAGTTGGTTTCCTCCAGCAGATAAACCAACCAACTCACAGCTTTAACCACACCCTAGATCTAGTCCTGACTTATGGTGTTGAGGTAGAACATGTGTCAGTGTTCCCTCGGAACCCAGTCCTGTCAGACCACTCTTTGATCACTTTTACATTTATGATTAAGGATTCTTCTATGCTCAGAACAAAGTCTTACTATAGCAGATGTCTTTCAGATAATGCTGTAGCTAAGTTTAAGGAAGTGATCCCTGTGCTGATCCCAGGACCACCGTGTGTTTCCCCAGGGATCAATCATTATAATCTTAGCCCTGCTGAGGTTGACTCTATTGCTGAAGGTGCAGCAACCTCACTGAGAATCACGCTTGATTCTGTTGCCCCCCTGAAAAAGAAAATAGTAAATCAGAGGAGGTGTGCCCCCTGGTATAATTCACATATCAGGACCCTCAAGCAAAAAGTGCGAAGACTGGAAAGGAAGTGGCATTCTTGTAAGATAGACAGCTACCATGTAGCCTGGAAAGACTGTCTATTAGTATACAAAAAGGCCCTTCGCAAGGCTAGAACAGCTTATTTTTCTTCTTTGATTGAGGAAAATAAGAACAACCCCAGGTTTCTCTTCAGCACTGTGGCCAAATTAACCAAGAGTCACAGTGTTTTAGATCCACGTATCCCTTCTTCCCTTAGTGGTGAAGACTTCATGAGCTTCTTCACTGATAAAGTTCTAGCTATCAGAGAGAAAGCTAACCAGGCCATCCCTACAACTGGACCATCACCAGATGTGCCGACTGTGGGAACATGCAGGGTCTCCAACGAGCCCTTAAGCTCCTTCAGCCCTATATATTTTTCTGAGGCGTCATCGCTAATTCAGAAATCCAAGACCACTACGTGTCTTTTAGATCCCATCCCAACACACCTGTTGAAGGATGTTCTACCACTGATAGGCAGTTCTATCCTGGACCAGATCAATGGTTCTTTAGTGTCAGGTTATGTACCCCGGTCCTACAAGGTGGCAGTGATTAAGCCGTTGCTTAAAAAACCATCACTGGATCCTGATGTCTTGGCAAATTATAGGCCAATATCCAACCTTCCTTTTATCTCTAAAGTTCTAGAGAAGGTGGTGGTGACTCAGTTACTGGAGCACCTGCAGAGGAACAGCCTGTTTGAGATGTTTCAGTCAGGCTTTAGAGCTCACCACAGCACAGAAACAGCACTTCTTAAAGTCACTAATGATCTTCTCATAGCTTCCGATCATGGACTGGTCTCTATGCTGGTTCTGCTGGACCTCAGTGCTGCTTTTGATACAGTTGATCACAGCATCCTGTTACAGAGACTGGAACATGTGATTGGGATTAAAGGGACAGCACTAGACTGGTTTAGATCATACTTATCTGATAGATACCAGTTTGCCCATGTCCACGGCGTTCCCTCCTCATACAGTAGGGTTAGCCATGGAGTTCCTCAAGGTTCCGTACTCGGACCAATCCTCTTCACATTGTACATGCTTCCCTTAGGGAACATTATTCGGCAGCATGGGATAAATTTTCATTGTTATGCTGATGACACTCAGCTCTATTTATCCATGAAACCCGAGGAGACAGAGAAGTTAGTGAAGCTCCAGACCTGTCTTAAAGGCATAAAGTCCTGGATGTCTTCAAATTTCCTCCTCCTTAACCCAGGAAAAACTGAGGTCATGGTGTTTGGTCCTGAACCTCTCAGGGATAGATTAGATCACATGATCACTCTAGATGGTATCTCATTAACATCTAGTCTCTCTGTGAGGAATCTAGGAGTAACTTTTGATCAAAATCTCTCCTTCAACTCACACATTAAATTAGTCTCTAGAAGTGCCTTTTTTCACTTGAGGAACATCTCAAAGATCAGGAAGCTACTGATGCAGCCTGATGCTGAAAAGTTAGTCCATGCATTTGTTACTTCCAGGCTGGACTACTGTAACTCCTTATTATCAGGGTGTCCAAACAACTCTTTAAGAAGCCTCCAGTTGATCCAAAATGCTGCAGCCAGAGTTCTGACAGGTATTGACAAAAGAGATCACATAAGTCCTGTAATGGCGTCGCTTCATTGGCTGCCCGTTAAATTTAGAATAACTTTTAAAACCCTTCTTCTGACCTACAAGGTCCTCAGAGGCCTAGCTCCATCCTACCTGGAGGAGCTAGTGATACCCTATCAGCCCAATAGACTGCTCCGCTCTCAGAATGCTGGTCTACTTGTGGTTCCCAGAGTTTCTAGGAGTAGAATGGGGGGCCGAGCATTTAGCTACCAGGCCCCCCTGCTTTGGAACCAGCTCCCTGTCCAGGTACGGGAGGCTGACTCCATCGCTACTTTTAAGATCAGACTCAAAACCTACCTCTTTGAAAAAGCTTACTGTTACTAATTCAGTAGTTCCAGTTACTATCATAGACAGACAAATTATCATACTTAGGGGGTCGTCTAATCATTAGGTCACATTCTAGCTATGCTGTTATAGGCCAAGGCTGCCGGGGTCCGGAAACATGATCACCTGACAGGCCTCTGTCACTCCACTGGGTCATGGTTTCCTCTCCTTTCCTCTCCTTTCCTCTCCTCATCAAGCAGACTAGTTATGCTGATTCTTGTGTAGTTTTTCTGCTTCTCCCCCCCCCCCTCTATCTATTTGCAGGTATCACTGCCATCGGAGCTGCATAATGACCGCCGGCCCCGTTGAAGTGATTGTGCATATTTTTTGTGTGTGTTTCTGTGCTCTGTGCCTCTCCTCTCCTCTCCTCTCCTCTCTCCTCTCCTCTCCTCTCCTCTCTCTCCTCTCCTCTCCTCTCCTCTCCTCTCCTTCTCCTTTCCTCTCCTCTCCTCTTCTTTCCTCTCCTCTTTCCCCTCCTCCTCCTTCTCCTCTCCTCTACCTCCCCTTCACTCTACCTCTCCTCTCCTCTACCCCTCTCCTCTCCTACCTATCCTATCCTCTACCTGTCCTCCCTCCTCTCCTCTCTCTTTACCCAGCCGGCCATCAGCAGGAGGGTCCCCCTACATGAGCCTGGTCCTGCTCAAGGTTTCTTCCTGTTAAAGGGGAGTTTTTCCTTGCCACTGTTGCTTGTCTGGGGTTAGGCCCTGGGATTCTGGAAAGCGCCTTGAAACAATTTTGATTGTATAAGACGCTATATAAATAAAGATTGATTTGATTTGATTTGATCTGCAGCAGCAGGTTTTCTTCATTTTCTCCACCAAAATTACCAGCAAAATTACAGTCACACCAGGAATGATGCCAGAACAGTGCATGGGCTTACTTTTCAGTTTAAGTTCAGTTATTTTCAGTTTTTGAAATGGAGTCAGAACACACATTTCTTCCCCACAGCTAGCCACTTGGTGAGTGGTGACATTGTTGGGGAAGCTCGTGTTTGGACTCAGATATTCCTAGGGCCCTTTTCTGCTCAAAAGGAAACAGTATAATGTAGTATGCGCTATTCCAGTAGGTGTGCATGTCCTTTTGCAGCCTTTTTATTGGCTGATTTATCTTCAATTGAAATTCTCCCAGGTGGGACTATGCTAAGGTGTGATGTTTAAAACCTGCACTTTTCTGTGCAAAGGCCATGATTGATTGTCTTTGGACATTTTAATACTATGTATTAATTTATAATTTTAATATTAGTCGACTATTGTGCAGTAAAACTTTGAGATGACATTCGTTGAGCCCTACATCAAAAAGGGACACCAGAGGGCTGTATACTGTGTCAGCTGTATGAAACAAAGCCACCCTTATTATTTAGCTTTAACTTAACAAAACTATTGTTTTCTAAGACTGCCATAATAATGACAGCAGTGACTCCACACTCTGTGGACACTCCTCTTCAGTTTTTGTCATATATAGATCTTGTCAGGTGGGCCGTGGCTACACTGCATCTACAGTTTGTTGTCAGTTAGAACTTTATTGTCGACCATACCAGTCACTCGATTGCTGGTGGATACATTATCATCAAAGGTAAGTCCAATTTTTAAAATTACATTTAAATACAATTATTTGAAACCTGTAATGATGAAATATTATAGTTACTATATAGACTATAGTTATAGTATTATGTTTTTAGATTTAATTAAATAATTTCCTATTAAATTAGAATAATGTATTTTGATCACAAGTATGCAGAACCATATTTTCTTGAACTGTCATTTTTCATGAAGTGCTGAATTGGTCTGGTCAACTTTAAAATACCATTTTTAAATCAGAGATATTATAAACTAAATATTTTAAACCACACAAACTACACATTTAAACAAAACGTATTTTGGCAAATTCTTTCAAAATATTTATTATGCATCAACAATTGAGTCAGCTCAAGTGGTTTTGGAAAAAAAAACTAGAAATGAATGGAAAGGGTTTATATGGGAAATAAACAGGACAACAAACGTTACTTCATATTCAGATACAAATTTGTACATATAATTGTGTCCTATCCACACAGAACATTTGGGACTTGGTGACCCATAACAGTTGAGTGTTGCCATACCAAACAGTGGTGTTCTTTACACACCATCCACAACAACTACCTTCTTCTTCTGATCTCTCTGTCAAGAAAAACTGGTTTTCACACTAGTGATCATGTAAACAAAACTAATATCTTCATAAATGAATCTGTTGATTTTTACAGAAGAATATCAACAGAAGAGATGAATCAGTCATGTATTAGCTTCTTGAAAACTTTGCTGTTGAGTCTCAACCTGTTGTGCTGGGTAAGTTGCTTAAGCTTCCTATATAGCAAAAAGTCTGTACAAAAGAAAATATTAAAAAAGTTAAAAAGTAAAATATATATATTCCACCCGTGAGCAAAAAATGCCATGTGTTTGCTAACAATCAAAATTATTGCCTGTGCAGCATGAAAAAGATTTTGGTTGAAAGGTGATTGATCTTAAAAAAAGATCAATACATAACCCAAAAGTTCTCAGTTATATTTAGATCTGAGGAACAGGCAAATGAGTGATGTTTTGTTCCTGGAAGAACTTCTGTGTCAAGTGGGCATTGTGAACTAGCACAAATAAAATGTTCTTCAACCTTTTAATACCCCATGTTTGCTGATTTCTTAAATGAATGTATAAATAAATGATACATTTCTTAATGAATACATTGGTAATGCTAACAAATGGCTGCAAATATTTTTGCCATAATGTGTTATTTTTTGGACATGTAGGCATGAACTGTATAAGTTGATGCTTAAATCTGTTAATATTTGAATGTTCAAATATCCTTTAATATTTAAAGGGAATTTAAGAAGTATATATTTTTGTGTTGGAGTTGTGCAGTGCTTTTGTCATAGCTTTTGGGGAGTTCCAGATGATGCACTCTAAGTTTCCTGCCCTCTCCACTACCTTTTGGCCCATCTACCCTTCCAACACATTAGTGGTTACTGGTACCATTGCTGCATGTGTGTGTTACATCGGCGTCTTTGGAGGGATGAGGGAAAATCGTTGCATGCTCATCAGTGTAAGTATGAAGCCTTTTAATCGTTTATTGAATATGTACAATATTTTATATAATCTTATTCAAACAAGAGTCTTCTAGGAATTCAGTAACAATTAAGGGTTTTCAAATATAACCAAATTGGTCAAGCCTCTACACAATCCTGTGTTCTTGAACAACAATATAATTTTTGTTAATGTTAAAATACAATGTTGCATGAATTTTCCTTTCTATTGTATTTTATGGCATATTCATACTTTGACCTGCAAAAGGTTTCCAAATGCCCTTTTTTGTTCAACTGTTTGATTTCACATTACAAAATTTAATGTTAGAAGACACCATTAGGGAATTAAGCTCTAACTGCAGAAACTATAAAGTCTTATTGAACCAAATGTAGTCTTCAGATCGTGGTATGTAAAGTAAATGGCAATCAAGCTACCGGTAAGTCTCTTGAAACTAAATATGTTAAGGTGCTGCCAGTTGTAATGAACCTAAAGAGGGTTAAGTTAAGCAGCTATCCTGAGTACTAACTAAATGAATTCAAATCTAGATTCTATGAGGTAAAAGTGATAAAAGTGAATCCAATAATCACAAAAAATACAGCAATCTTGAGTTACTGGCAGCTAACTGAGCAATAACATGAAGTACAGATAATACTAATGCACTGACATGACATTTGGAATTTCCAGTTTTTCATCTTGCTTTTTATCCTGATGCTGGTAGAACTTGCAATGGCCTGTGTCTTCCTGGTCTACAGCAGAAAGGTAGGAAAGTTAACATTGGTTTTGCTTTTTCAGTCTCATGATTGAAAAGCATTTAATCACACTTAATAGTTCTGAAAGTAATGTTTTATAATGTCAATAAGTTGTGAACTGCTTTGCCACTCTATGTAGCACTTAATTCAGTATTTTGATCTTTGGAAACATTTGTTTTGCCAGTAAAACTAACATAAGCCTTGCCATCATTAGATTGGATTCTTTTTTTTACTATGGAGTAAAATGTTCCCATCACCTTCATCTTCCTCATCACAGTGCACATGAAATTACCCTGTTAAATGGCAATGGTTGCTGTGTTTGATCGTGGTGCATGTCATGTTTTAGATTACCAGAAAAACAGTAAATTATCGAAAGATATGGTAAAGATAATAACATTATTGTGTCGTAAACTGGCAGGTTTAATTATACTGTGAGTAATTGTCTTACAGGTTGACACCTACATGGAGAATGACTTGAAACAAAGTTTAGAGATATATAGGTTATCAAGTGAAGAAGACAATAGGAACCTTAAAGATCAACTTGATGCCGTTCAGAATCTGGTAAATAATCAATGATTCCATTGAAAAGAAGAAAAACTGAACTATTTGTATCCACACCAATTAGTGATAGTGAATTTGACACCTGCATTTTTCCCATCCATGACACACCAGCAGTGAACACACACAGGGCAGGAGCAATGGGTACTTTGCTCAAGGGCACAGCCTAGGCCTCCAAACAGCAACGCTCCAGTTAGACCAGTTTCTTTCCTCTGGGACAAAAGCTGAACAAGATTTGATTTACATAATGGAATTTAGTTATTAACCTTGCTCAAATAATAGGTTTTGAATATGTATAGAGGTATATTATTCTGAAACTGTTTTTTGATTAGTTTAGATGTTGTGGCGTTCATGGGGTGGAAGACTGGAAAAATAATACCCCATTATCATGTTGCGTGGAAGACCCCTGCAACAGCGTCCATTCCAAAAACTGGCAAGAGGTAATAATCTATAGTGTGTTTTTGAAAATGCCAGTATGTTTTTCTTTATTGATAGTTTGCATTCTTTTCTTTAGGGTTGTTTCGGAAAACTGAAGAACTGGTTCGCAAGCAACTTTCAGAGCACAGGTGCAGGTGTTGTCACCTTGTTTATCATACAGGTATAGTACATTTGGAGGTAAATTATGTCTGTACCAACATGTAAATCAAAGTAGGAGATGAATTTAGATTTTACGTGCCGGTACACCTGGTTAAAAAATACTCTTTGGTGATGTTCACATTGTGAGCAGACCTGTTTCTTCTGCAGCAAACGATGGGGGGGGGGCTTCATGTTTAAGGTCAGGACATCTGTGATCTCATGACAAGTCCACTGTAAATAGAAAAACAAAACAACAATGGCAGGTACAATGGTGGAGCTTCAATCTCTCCAATCTTGTCAGTGTTGCATCTTAAAAGGGGGGAAATTTTAATTACAATGGGGAAAAAGGGAGGTATTGTTTTCCGCTATGTTGCCGACCAGTCTGTTCCTCAACTTCCAGCACAATTCGATGATGTAGGACTGTTGGTGAAGAAATCAGCGGTTGCACCTGTGTCTGGCACTCACACTGCCTGCCAATAGGAGCGAGCCTGTAACAAACTGTGTTTTTATCTAAATGGCATTATATTCCTATTCAAATTGTTCTGAAATGCCGGTAGTACATGGGTTTAGATGGGTTCTCTGGCTAAAGTGAGAGGAGCTGTGGTGAGAGAATCAATAGAATACCATGGTAAAAGAGCCCAGCTTTTGCCTGCCATGGTGAGGGGTATAGCAGATTTACTTTATCTGTGCTTAATACGAGTCACCCTTTTCATTTTCTTGTCTTGTTTCTTCACAGTTTATTTGTATGTGTATCAACATCCCCCTTTTTTGCTACATGGGACGACGTGGACTTGGTTATCAGTGAAAAGGGGCCACTTCTGTTCTTGGTATTTGCATATTGCTTAAGGGCTGCTGATTCCTCTTCCCTATGATAACGGAGATTCATAAACCTTCAATCATTTATTTGTACTAAATCCAATAAAATCAAAGAGTGTGCAATTATTTACACATGGTTCACTGCTGATGTACTGCTGAGCTTTATATGTGAGTTATATGTCAGCTCTGTCTCAGCCCCCAAACCACAAGAGACCTGGTCCACATTTCTTTGCTGCACACGACATGCTTCTGTTTTGCAACAAACTTGCTACATTTTCTTCAAGAGGAAGAGTTCTTGTTAAAAAATGTAAATAATTAGCATTAACAATACATTTCCGGGAAATGTTTTATAATTCTCTTAAAATGCAACATCTCATTGATGCTCCAGGAAACCCATATGCAGTGTTTATTGGCATATTGTCATGTTTTTGAAATACCTGGCACAGTTGTCAGCGTATGACTAGACATGACTACACAAACTAGAGCAAGGTGCATAATTCATACCATGCCACAATGACCTTTTCTTGTCTTCCTGTCATTCTTTTAGCAGTCATCTCATATGTTTAAGCTTCAGGTTGATTAGACAATTGCTTGAATTTCTGTCCTAGTTTATTATTTTTTTCAACTGTTGATTGACTTGATTAATCAGCTTCTCATATAGACACGTTTGTCTGGATTAAACGTCTGTTTTAACCTTCCCCCTTGGGTCTATGATTTATTAAAATCCAATAGTCTCTAAAAACACACATCAGTGGATGAATTCAAACTACCGGTAATAATTGTGTGTGTGTGTGTGTGTGTGTGTGGTGTGTGTGTGTGTGTGTGTGTGTGTGTGTGTGTGTGTGTGTGTGTGTGTGTGTGTGTGTGTTCTGGTACTTGCTATATATTGAGTATTCTGCTATCAAAGTGAAGACATTTTAGCTAGTCCTCACAATGTCAATTTGCTGTTTGACATTTCAGACATCATTTTAAGGTTGAGGTTAGAATTGGGTTTTAAGGGTTTTAAGGGTTAGAGTAAGGGATATCATCATAAAGTTAATTTATTTTATTAATTCACTTCAAAAGTTGAAGCTCATATTAAACATTATAAAATACACACAGGTTACATAAATTTCTGCTCTGCTCTCCTCCAAAACTCATCAAGTGGCTAGAAGAAAGATGAATTATATATTTCTAGTGTTCATTTCTTTCAATTCGAGTGATAATGACTTACTGCTAATGAAAATCCCAAATGTCAAAAGTTCAATATTGGAGTCTCGTGGTGTTTAACTCTAATTAGCTGATTGACAGCAACATAGGTTCCCTGAGCCTTTAAATGGTCTCCCGCTGGTTCAGGAGGCTCCTCCATCATGGGAAATAATGCTGACTGGACAGTTCAGAAGACCATCGCTGACACCCTGCACAAGGAGATACTAAACATCACTTAGACCTCTTAAGAAGCTGCTGTTCTCAGCTACATTCAAGCACATTAAATAAAAGACAAAGGGTAAATACAAATGTAAAACTAAAGGAGCACAAGCAACAGCAGGAACAACAACCCAGAGAAGATTGTGATATGAAGAGACTAGCCACCATACACAGATGGACACAGGACCACTATACAACTGGCACAGTCCTGCTGACAATGTCAGAAATGTCTCACCTGAGCTGATTTCCTGTTTGTCCTCGGCTCAGGTGAGACACCTTTGATATTGTCAGCAGGACTGTGGCAGTATACAACAGGAAATCAGGGACAGTGTCCACCTTCTACCACGAGTAGAAGCTGTTGAGGTTGTCTGAGAGATGATTCATTTACAGCATTCAGATTCAGATTCAGATCCTTTATTGTTCCACACAGAGAAATTTACAGCACAACGACAGCAAGAGCACGCAGAGACAAGTAAGATAAAAATAAAATAGAATAGAATTCGGAATATACAAAGAGGATGTATATTTACACTAATCCAGATAAATGGATACTCGGCCCCTGTATACCTGTACATAGTACAGAGGGTGAATACAATATTCATATCAGAATATATAATATTCAGATTGTGCTAGCGGGCGTTATGTTTATTGTGCAGTCTGACAGCAGCCGGCCACTTCCTGAAATCCTGCTACTGAAAACGCTATGCTTTGCATTTACACAGTGGATGTATAGAAAGAGGAATTTAAGAGGAATGTGTCTGAAAACAAAATAATGCCAGCTTCACGGGCAACAGCATATGTAAGTGTGCATTTGTGTTTATATTGTAAGTATTTACAGTATATGGATGTGTGTGCACTTGCAAGCATATGTATGTATGTATGTATGTATGTATGTATGTATGTATGTATGTATGTATGTATGTATGTATGTATGTATGTATGTATGTATGTATGTATGATAGATAGATAGATAGATAGATAGATAGATAGATAGATAGATAGATAGATAGATAGATAGACAAAGCAAGAGAGATAAAGGGAGTTAGAGTTGACTATAGCCTATTTAGCATTTACATAACGTAAATATTGAATATTTTCTTTCCCAGGATTATTTATCCAGACCGGAAGAGGCGGGTAAGTAACGCCTATTGGCGGGGAGCGCCGTTAGAAGGGGCGGGACAAGTTCGGTTGCAGAGCAGGTTAACTATTCATGACCACAGCAGCAGGGTCACAGAAGATGGTGTAGGCGTCCATTGCGTCCATTCAGAAAAGGTCTGCTAGAGACCGTTACTGCAGTTTCCATGGAGAGCTGAGGCTGAATATGAGGCGATCGTCCTTAATAATGAACATTACTTTGCTGCTGATCTTTGTTTACGCGTATGTTGGGCTTTCGAAGGCTGCACCCCGCATCGGTTCAAACGATGTGTCGCCTGTCTACGGGAAGCGGGTCTCAGCTTCAGGCACCTGGCAGATCTTCCGTACCGACATGCCTCATTCTTCACCAGGGAGAGGGATCACTCTTAAGCCTTCTGCTCGACTAATGCTGGCGTCCACCTTTAATCCAGAGGGCCCGAGCCCTCCTGAGTCTGAAACACTTTCCAGCAACAGCGGCTCTGCTACCGCACCCAAGATCGGAGTAAATACTGCTTCACAGGAGCAGGTGTCAGGGCAGATCTCAAGACTAACGCACAAAAGATCCACTGATGCAAAGACGACGTTTTTCAGTTCAGATAAAACGGAGAAGCAGCCCGGGATGATGTTCATGGTCTCCCAGAAAACAGGCAGCTATGGCTGGGCCTCAGACAACACGGACACATCGTTCACCTCGGCGGAAAACGTTCAAGGTGGGTGTTTATCGCGCTGCATCCAGCTATCTTTTTGAAATTTGATTCTAATAAAGCAAATAATTTGAAAAAAAAAAAAGCAGTCTCACAGTCAAATAGATGAGCCGGCTGCCCCCATGTTTTGGTCCAGACGAATAGAGCAACAATCGGTAGATTTCACCTTTTACCCGCTATATTATGGATATTTCAACACCAGTAGGTTTAGATAACCACATAACCATTGTCCTCAGAATCAGCATCGAGCCCACTCGTCAAATTTCACAGATTTGCTGACAGTGGAGAGGAAAAGTGCTTTGTGTTGGGGGGGGCTCCTTGTCCAGCCAGACCATCCGTGCACAGATAATCTGGGCTTCTTTGTGTTGCATCCTGACGGGAATTAGAAGAAGTGGCTGCGTCGTTATTGTTAGCAGAGCCGGCTCTTCCAGAGGAAGGCAGGTTCTGCAAATCAAAAGGGACAAATTACGAATGAGCAAGCAGGGTGGGACCCTCTGCGCACCCCCGAAGTCTCTGTAATCCAGAATCAGGGTCTGCATTTATTCTCAAAACTCCTGGAGTATTTAGCTAAATATTTCCCTTCTGTGGTGAAACTTTACAATTTGTGTCTCAAAACTAGTGTCATAAACCAGTGATGAATTTACTCAATATTGAGCCAATAGCTATTGATGTTGATTAATCTGTATCTGCATGTTAATGAACAGTGATTTGAGATTTTTTTTTTAGATGTAATGGAAAAAGAAAGCTGCTGAAGTCCTAAAATCATAATATTGCCTCATATGCTGTGTGTTGTTCTATAGAGACCAGGTCTGATTCTTGAAGACGTCATTCTGCATATATCTGACACTCATTCTCATGCACAAAAAATTAAAGATTAAGCTCTCTCTGCGCAGGGTTCCATTACTCTCAACACCTGAGAAAGTGCTGTTCTTCCTGAATGACTTGACAGTCTTTCTTTATTGTGTGTTATTAAGGGAAATTCTTCTTTTGTGTGCTGTCTTGTTTAAAGTTTGACAGTAGTATGCTGCCTCAGCTTGTGATTAGAGAAAAGTTAAAAAAAGTTTAACTGTTATTTTCATTAACAAAAGGTATTTCTACCTGAAATACAGCAATATAACAAATGCGTTACTTGCAGCTACCTTAATGAATATATATATATAAAGCCACCATTTTTGCTCATGATTATGTAAGCATAAACGTGGCCTGGGTCACATTTATGGAGTCCTTGTGCTCAGATGCAGCATGGGAGCGAGGCATTTACAGCGCATGTTAGTGTTGTGGCCTAGGTAGCCCTGCAGTTGTTTTGTGCAGTCAGTTTTATTTAGGTACCAACAGGTCATATTGTTCACTAAGCAGATTTGAAAAGGCTGAGCTAAAGTATTTGTCCTCTGTTGTTCACTGTTATTTCCATGTATTTTATTCCACCCAGACAACCGATGTAACTGCAGCAGCGGTGCTGAGGGCATTCTGGACCCAGATGAATGTGATCAAGACACTGGTCAGTGCTCCTGCTTGGCTGGTTATACTGGCCTACAGTGTGAGGACTGCGAGGATGGATTCTTTACCAATGGTACCAGCGGCTGTCTGGCCTGTGCATGTGACTCTTTCGGAGCGGTGCATCTTCTCTGTGACAGGTCAGCTCTTTTCTGATTCCCATGTTGTTTGATAACACACTGAAACTTTCCTCTATGCTGCAATCACTGCTGTTATTTTTGTAAAGCTACACATTAACTCTGGTAAATATGGTGACCCTCAAATGGCAAAGTCTTTCGTGTTTACGTGGCTCTATACCAGTCACCTTTGACCAGTGCAGCACATTTATCTTGCTTGACTGGTTAGCGGCCCTGGATCTCTCTAGTGTCCTTATCACTTCTGTGATCAGTAATAAGGTATGACAAAAGCTACAATAAAAATAACTGTACTAGAAGAGGTAACAGACAGAGTCCCATCAACAGCCAACCAGAAGAAACTGACTGCAGTGACATGCACAACCAATCAAATGACAAATGTATGTTTGTTGTTGGTGTTAGGTAACGCCATTAAACACTAAGTCTATCCGGGAGTTAGCCTGTGTTTATGCGCACTTGTGCACACAAACCTGAAGAGACTTGGCTGTGACCCAGAAGCTGCATCTTCCAACTACTACTATCCAGCTGGTTTGTGTTTAGTGAGGGCAACATATGCTTTGGTAACAACAGTAACAGCTGAAATGCTGTAATATATACAACTGACCAATGTGTGGCACTGTAATGCATAGACACATAACATCAAAATGGGGAAGAAGAAATGGAGCATTGTATAAGTATGAAGCATGTGCGAAACAAACTACAACCACACAAGAAGACAACGTTGGTGGCAATATTTAGGGATCCATCCACTCTGGGGGGCGCTTTGGGGGAAAAAAAAAAAAAAGCATAGTCAGGCTTCCAAAACACCAATTCCATCTGCACAAAACATCCATATATTAAAAAATTGGCATACATTGGCATTTTAATGCCCTGTGTTCTGGACAGGGCCTTTAAAAAAAGGAGAGTAATGCGGGGGCTGTGTCAGGTGGCCTGGCCTCCACTATGACCCAGCCTAAAACCAATTGGGATGACATTTATTAGTCTGAAATGTTGAAAATGATACAAAATCAGATAAAAGCTCTGAATTAGAAGGTCTATCCAAACTGTACATACATAATGTGAAGGTTTATGTGTCTAAATTTCACAACTAATAGCATCACAGGTGTGTAGTTGACCAGTAAAATAATCTTTAATGTTAAGGAAGCAGTAAAACTGACATTTAGGTGTGACATCAAAATGTATTTAGAATTTAATTAGACTGTTGTTTCCCTTCTAGCTCAGGAATTTGTGAATGTAAGACTGGGGTGTATGGACCCAAGTGTGACGAATGCCATCCGGGTTTCTTCCACTTCAGCAGCACTGGGTGTCGACCATGTCACTGTCACAACCACACCAGCTACTGCCATCCACAGTCTGGTAAGTTGGTAGCCATGATACTAACCACATACATATTAGCATATGAAAGCTTCTTGTTTTCCAGAACGAAGGGGCAGTAATTCGTGATTGATCTGCTTTGCGTTTAAACAACAGCGGATGTGTTGATGTCACAACATTCTACTCTGGAACCCCTTTTTGAACCATTTTTGTATCACTCCAGTTTTAGGCATTGTAGTGTATATGGACAGTCCAAACTAAACTTGCACTTTCTAATGAAAATGTTGCGTAAAAGGGCCTAAAGTGCTCCTTGTCCTCGACACATTTGCCTACAAGGTCTGAGATGAGTAACGTTCATTGGTTAAAACCTGTCCAATTGGATCTGGTTACTCTGTTAGCCTGGCATCTGTGGTTTACCACTACAACACCATAGTCTTAATACTTTTTTGCTTTATGCTCTTTTGTTTTCCCCCAAGCTAAGGCCATCTTGGAAGTTACATCCAAGCATTTCAACTCTGTCCACCTGCAGGGAGATCAGTTTTTATACTTAACACTTCTTATATACATAACAGGGTTTTGAGGATCTCTGCTGCACTGCACAGATTTGTGTATGTTAAATTAATTGCATTGAATTTTTGAAAGTACTTGCTGCTTCTTTCTGACTTCTGTTGGTTCCCAAGGAACCATCTGTGCATATCACACCAGCATAGAGCACATATTAAAGGGTACCGGTACATTTCAATTATTAAGCTACTTTAACCTCCAAATTATTTTATTACAGCCCAGTCATAAGATTTGCATCCTAATGTAGAGTATCTTATTTCATGAGTTACAGTTCTGCATTTCTCATCATTGAATAAATTCCTGTAACATCTGGATGTTTTCTTCAGCAAGCACCAAACTAGATGGGACACTTTCCAGTAATGTTGGCAGGCGCTATCAGGAAATGTGGTCTGTAGTGGAGAGATGGGCAGGAAAATTGTCATCGTCACACAGCATCTATTTATACATCAAGACATACATTTTCTTTAATCTAAGTCTCTCCATCTTTTGATAAAATTATAGATTTTGATTCCAGTAAAAGCTCATATCTACTACCAGATTACCTTCCAGATTTTTGTACGTGCAGGGACTTGAATCAAGAACCCTCCAATTCTCCGCCCACTCCCTTACCGACTGACCTACCACTGCCCCTTCTTTTTTCTTCATTTTATTTTCATTTTCTTTAGCTTGTAAGAATGAGGACCATTAGTTTTGCCAGGAAACTTCCTATGGAAAACTCTACTGCTACATTGGCTCTTTATCTGTACACACCTTTTGCAGAACAGATGCTCTCCAGTGTCCACAATGTTCAGGCTAGATCTTTCTGGACATATTACCCATTTGCTTGTCTTTATGTACCTTTACGCAATTTAGAAGACATTTCCACTATTCCGTGTCAACCGTGGCCATTCCACATTTCTTATCAATCACAAAATAGTTATTATGATCTGTCAAGAGCAAGCTGTGGATGTATCACATAGCTGTAAACCTGTGTCCAATAGGATGGTGTCTGAACTGCGAGGGGAA
Organism: Takifugu flavidus; assembly: GCF_003711565.1. Lineage (NCBI taxonomy): Eukaryota > Metazoa > Chordata > Actinopteri > Tetraodontiformes > Tetraodontidae > Takifugu > Takifugu flavidus. The sequence goes on from NC_079524.1 coordinate 15,085,514, forward strand.
CACGCAAGGGTCCAACTGCGAGGTGTGCAAGCCTGGTTTCTACCGAAACCCTGAAAATGAACTGACTGAGCCCTGTTTACCTTGTCCCTGCTCCAACAGCACATCAAATGGACTCTGTCACGTAGGTCGGTATACATCCAAGCTTATACCTGCAATTTCATCCTCAAAAAGCATTTGAGAAGGACCCCATCATGCATCATAATGGGAATAGTAGGATGAAAAACTGCATCCTGATACAAGTAATGCTGTGTTTTGTATAATTCACTTTCACTTGTCTACTAACTGCACGTTATTTAACAATTGTAATTATTAATGTTAATTACTGTTCATGTTAAGTATGTAAAGAATATTGTGTTTTTGTGACTGAACAGGTGTCAGTGGCTTTCCGAAGTGTGACCTGTGCCTTCCCAACTATGCTGGTTTACACTGTGATGAATGCAGTGCTGGTTTATACAAATCATCCAAGGATTGTGTTCCTTGTGAGTGTAACGGGAATGCAGACCCAGGGGGCCCGGCCCAGATTTGCCACCCTAAAACTGGACACTGCCTTCAATGTACCAATAACACCACTGGGTCCTGGTGCCATCTCTGTGCTCCAGGCTTCATTGGGGATGCCAAGGCCCATAACTGCAGCAGTCTAGGTAAGCCCCCACTGAAGTATAGCTAGATGATGATCGACAAAAAAAACTGATGTGAAAAAATTTACATTTGAATTTCATTAAATTTGGCTTAATTTAAGTAGCGCCTGTTGCAATCAGGAGCGTCCTTAGGTGCTTGAGGGAAAAACCCCAGATCCTCATCCCTGATCAAGCAACAGTGGCAGTAAAGACAAATTTTTTTACTGGAAAAAACATTGACCAGGAACAGGTTCACCAGCCGCATGCTGGCCAGCTGGGTAGAGGAGTAAAGGGAGAGGCAGAGTAGGAGAGAATCCTAGAGAGAAGATAGAAACTGGCACATATAGCTTACATGCAAATAAACAAGTTATACTAAGGATGCTAAACAAAACCTCTGAGTGGGTCAGAGGTCAGTTAACGGACAGACTGATTGATTGGTTGGTTGATTGATTGATTGATTGATTGATTGATTAACTGATTAACAAGATTGTTATGGAAGCCTGTCGAGGCCTCGACCCTTAATCCAATTAAAAACCTATGGGGTGGCATTTTGTTTCTGAAGAGAAAACCAAGAAATGTAGTGTCTAATCTAAAGTATTTTCTTTTTTATTAGCAACCAGAACCATGACAGAGACCTCCACGCCAAGTGCAGTCTCCCCTTCTGCCAGTACCAGCAGCACTGTTGTGAATAAAGCAGGAGTCACATCTGTGCCCAGGTCTGTCAGCACCTTCATTGCCCCACTGAGCACTGCAGCAATCACCCAGGCAATGCTGAGCAGCATTAGCAGCCCCACAGACAACACCACTGCAGCCCTGACTAAGGTTTCCTGGACGCAATTCAACATAATCATCCTGGCTGTCATCATCCTGGTGGTGGTGCTGCTGCTGAGCTTCGTGGGAGGGGTCTACATGTACCGGGAGTACCAGAACCGCAAACTCAACGCACCTTTCTGGACCATTGAGTTGAAAGAGGACAACATTAGCTTCAGCAGTTACCACGACAGTATTCCCAATGCTGATGTGTCTGGTCTGCTGGAGGATGAGTCTAATGTAGTGGTGCCCAATGGGCAGTTGACACTGAGCACACAGGGCAACTGTTTCAAGGCTTAATACTTTTTAAAGACCTACGATGCAGATCCAGAAAAGCTGCAGGAATGCCACGCCCTTCCTTCGTATAGATTTGATTTTCCTATGGTGGTATTCAGAGTTTTCTGATCAAGGAAGACAGACAAAATTTTCATATGATTTCATCATGAACAGGTCCAAAGAACAAAGTACTGCCTGCAAAGGGTGCTGCTGTGAAAGAATGATTGTTGGTTAATTTTATTTAGTTGTTATGTTCCAAATAATGTTTATTTCTCCAATCGATGCTTCACATGTGAATTTTTGTACAGTGAAATCCGAGATTTGATTCATAGTGTGGTTACTTATCTCTTAACTATCCATTTTATCTCTAACTTTTATCTGGCTATCTCTCTGATCTATCTGATTATTTATTAATTTATCTGTTATTTATTTATTTATTTATTGACCTGATTGTTTATGCTATGTATTTATTTATTTGGCTGTTTGTAATGGGGGAAAAATGCAAAGAATCAACAGTTATGACTGTTTTTTTTTTTTTTAATTGTCTGAAGTAACTGGGATTAAGGTCTTACCCCTTTCAGTTTTTAATGTGTCACTGTGTTGCAGAGCTGCACATGCTATTTGGATGGCTCTCATCAGGTGTCAGCTTTTCATCCCACACTCAAGAGTTTCACAGTTCAACTCCATCCTTTATTAGTATTTAGGCATGTTAGCCGGGTCATTAAAAGAAAAAAGACTTTATGCTGGTGCATGGCTTTTATGCACACACCCAGAGCCAAAAAAACAGACATCCTGAACGGCGGTGTTTCAATGTTCACAATGTTTATAGCTTTCTGTCTTTATTTTAAAAGCATGCCAGCTTACCTGAACCAAGATGAACTGCAAGTAACCCATTGCTATTCCTTCAGCACAATCCATCTGTTGCAATCATTGAGTATTAATCCAGCATCTCCAGAATTTGGGTTTGAAGACTCCAAACAAACACGACAAAATGTTAGCCATGGAATTGATTAATATTTTACAGTATGAAAGAAACTAACTTAATCATCCTAAACAATATTTATACTTCATTCCTGGCTGTTTTTATTTTTTTCCATACACCAGAGCTTTGTTGTTTCTCCTCAGGTACTGGCTTTCTTCCTAGTGTGACTATGTAAATATGATTGGTGTACATGAATGTAAATATTTGCCTTATTATTGTCCAGGACTACTACATGTTCACTGTCACTGCAACATTTTATATTCATGTTTGTTATGAGTGGAGTGGTCATACATACTGCAAAACTGACACATTTACCCAAAATCACATTCCAAATCTCAAATAAAGTATTGATTAAAGTCGCATTTCACAGCTTTTTGTTTTGTTGATCTTAACTTTCTGATTGATTGAATGCATCATTCTGCACTGAAGCAGCTTTGTCCTATACATTTTGACTTGTAACGTGTTATTTAAAATTGCTCCGCTGGTTGTGAATCTTGACTGCTGCTCACACACTGAAGTAGTGATGTAATGTGAATTTCATTGTCTGGCTGAAGAATGTGATCTTCTGAGTTTTGTTACTGATTTAACAGTCAGGACGACTTTAGTAAGTGATTCTTCTCACTGTTCTAGTCAAATGTTACAATAAGGCCCTTTTTTGTCAACACCTTTCTGAGGAATATCTTCCAAAACTAAATCACTGAAGTCCTGATGGAAAATAAATACATGCTGTTGACATAAGTTCCTTTGAAAGTGTTGGTTTTGTGAAACACACAAAGGGCAGTTGAAGACTGTTGACTTACGTAATAAGTGAAAAGATGGGACAGAATATTGTTATTGTTTTTAATGCTTGGACTATGAAGTTTAATTTAATTCTCATAAATTCACATAAATTAATTTGCAATTTTGTTTTCTCTTTCCTTACTGTGCCTGTGAAATAGTTAATGGACTATTAATGTGTTTATAAACTAGAACATTTCAAAGCCCTTCACTTGATCAAGTCATACTCTTTCCACAAAGTGTCGGGGGGAATCTTTTAATGTCTGTTTAATTTTTTGTAAAAAAAAAATCAAAGAAAAGTACAGTTTAACAGACACACCAACAGTGATCACGGAGATGTCCATAAATAGATCTAACCAGATTTCCTTTTGTACTGGACAGAAATGTAAATCTTTCCTCAAAATGTTTGCAATTTTTTTTCTTGAAAACACAACAAACTAAGGAATAATTAAAGCACACAAAGTGAGATAGATATAATAAAAAAAGGTATAATCAAATATATTGTAGTATACATCAGGGTTTAGGCTTTAGGATAATGGGCATTGAGGTGGCTCCAGATGGGTTCCTGAGTGGCACTGTAGGCCTGCTGGGTGCATGGAGCCATCCATGATGTTGGAAGCCTTTCTCTGCCTAAATGTTGGAGGTCTGGGGCAGGATTTGCTCTCAACCTGTGCAGCTTCCAGCACTATGTGTAGAGCAGTTGTAGAGCCATTGATGCCGGAGTAGAGGATGCCCTGATAAATGTCAGGTAACAGAAAATGGATGGAGAGACGTCGTATAAATAAATGAACAACGTGAATTTACAGTCTCTATTGGTTATTTATCACCTTTTATTATGAAAGATTTAAGTTGTCTAAGGATGATACTTACATTTACCACATATACTGTTGTTAAACTTTGATGCTTTTTCAGACATACAGCAAAATTAACTACATTCTTATCATCCTCATCATCATCATCATCATCATCATATCCATCACCATCACCTGCAGATATCCTCACAGAATATTACAGGATTTGAATTTCCCAGTGATTTAAATAAATAAACTCAAAATGTTGTAAATGTAGTTTGCCCCACTGAGGCTTCCGTAGATGAAAGAGTATTTGACGTCATTTGTCCGCGCAGCATTTTGAGTTGGTGCGTTTTCAATAAGTGGGAAACGTTGTTATCTAATTGATGTGTGTTTCTTACGCTCTGCGACTTTCACTGAGTCTGTAGATACCTAATTTGACAGTGACACTTTTAACCTTAGATCGTTTTAACACTCAGAGCTAAGCTCCGTGTGTTGAGTTTTGATAGACATTGATGTGATGTTTACTGCTTTCTAAACTGTGTGGCGGTGCAGAGCGGGCGGCCATGAATGGAGGGGGCAGTCCGCGAACGCTGCATGTGTTTGACACAGAGCTCAACGCCGACACCGTGGAGTGGTGCCCCCAGTCGCCCCACAACAACATACTGGTCTGCGGGACGTACCAACTGGCCGGAAGTGTGAGAGCCCAGCATTATTGAATATAAATGTAAAGGTTTTAGTAAAGCTGCATAATCGGTGCACTTTTGTATTCAGATAAACAATAAAGCAGTCAACATAAAGTAATAAACCCTGAACCATTTATGTGCCCCACAGGGGTAATGAATTAACTGCGCAACAGAGAATTTTGTATTGTCAGTGCTCAGAGAGACTGTTACAATACATTTACTATGTTATTGTACTGTAATGCTTCTTGTTGTTATATTTCCTAAAGCAGCCACATTGCACTGAGCCTGATTCCATTCTGTTGGTGCGGCTGTTCCTCTGTTTTTACCAAGGTCCTTTGTACAACCACAGACGTTTTTATGCAATAGTGCCATTAGACAAGAACGTGAACCCCAAAGTTCCATCTCTGGTGTTAAAATATGCTTTGTCTGTTATTTCTGTTTAGTAGCAGATGGCACTCTAGGAGTCATTACTGACCACTGTCATTTTTAATGGGTGAATGTAGAGATGACTCAAAAAGCTAATCAATACAGACCAAAGTTAACCAAAGCATACAAATTCCTGATTACTATAAATGAAGTATGTATACTTGTTTCCATCAAGGCTGGGACAGAGTGTATTAAATGTAATATGAAAGTAATATGACCTTATAATAGGATTTGAATCTGACTGTAGCGGGAACAGCTGCCTGAACTTTCTCTGTGTCCCATTTTTGTCATTGTTGTAGGTGGAAGAGCCAGATGCTGCGCCCAGTAGGATAGGTCGTTTATACCTGTTTAGGTTTCAATCAAGTGATACTCCTCTGACTGAGCTCCAGCGCCTAGACACGTCTGCCATTTTAGATTTGAAATGGTAACAACATAACTGTTGTTGCAGCAGCTGCCTCCCTGTTTGTCCCACTAACTGGTTTGTATTTTATCAGGTGCCACGTGCCGATTTCAGAACAGACAGTGTTGGGGATGGCAGCTGCCACTGGAGAGCTGCATCTCTACATGCTCTCAGAAAATGAGGTAAGACATAAGAACGTCAGAGTTCAGGATTTTTGACTGGAAAGAGGGGGGTTTATTTGCTAATATCTTTGTCTAAAAAACATTTGCCATGCTTGCATCTAAAAGATGTCCTGACAAATTTTGTCAAAGAGTATTATATCAATCATACTCTATTTATAGCACAAAGAAAATGTATCACAAAGTGGTTTTATGCCACAAAATCAGATGAAACAAAGCAAAAGTAAAACGGACACAGACATGTACACATGCCCCATAAGAGCATGCAACTGCTATCAAACTCTTAACAATGCACAGTGAAAAAACACCAGGGGCTGGATAAATCCAAATGAATGAAAGGACAGTAAGAATTAATAAGAAAAGTAGTAAAATACTACAACATATAAGGGAATCAATCAAATTCCAAGTCTATGAGTTATATGTCAAATTTACACTCTAGTCCAACCTGTTTAAATATTTTCTGCTCATCTATTTTGTGATTATCAATAGATGATGATTTCAGGCTGTATCTTGTCATTATTCTTCTCCAAAATCAAGTATGTGATTCAAACATTGTCATAGTTTTCACAAATCCTGTGATGGTGCAGTTGCTGATATGACTGTAGTGTTGAACATTAAAAGTAGTATATACTGTATTTATAGGAAGGTAACTGCTATCTACAACCTCTGAGCAATCAGGAGGTGGGAAAAGAATGTCTGCTCTTGTCCCTGGATTGGTCCACTGGAAGGAAGGACTGGTAAGCCAACCTTGTGACTGAAAACATGCTTCTTTTCATCACCAGTTAAAAAGGCAGATATAATACTAAGTGTTCCCTACTTATGGTAAATTCTGAGTTGCTATGTTTTGATGTTTTCTATGAACAGTTCTGAGGTGAAGCTGGTGTGCAGCGACTCTGCTGGATGTGTTAATGTTCTGTCCATGTGTGAAGGGACTCTGATGCCGCTCTCACAGTGGAAAGCTCATGATTTCGAGGCCTGGATCTCAGCCTTCTCCTATTGGGATACACAGCTTATTTATTCTGGTAACACAGCAGAATAACTTTGATAAATCAGACAGAGCTTACTCAAAATCCAAATATCTTTATTTTAGACCAAAACAACCCAAACTTTGTTGCAAAGCATAAATGAAAGTGTAAAGATATGTCCAGATTTTGGCAGGTTACAGGCTAGCGGTAATGTAAAGGCATGTACCGGTATGTCACACTGCTGTTAACATCTTTAATGTTCACTTGATTCACATTTATGTCTTTATGTTGGTGCTTGACTTACCGACAAATACAAATATTTTTTTAAAATATTGCTATTAGAGCTAATGTATATTAAAACATTTTTTTCATAAAATTAAATCATAGACAGTAGTAAATTATAAGGACATACACTCACCTGACACTTTATTAGGTTGACCTTGCCAGTAAAAGGGTGGACCCCCCCCCGGCCCCTCTCTTGCCTTCAGAGCTGCCTTAATTTTTAATGACATAATTTCAACAAGGTGTTGGAAACATTCCTCAGAGATTTTGACCCATATTGACCTGATAGCATCAAGCAGTTGCTGCACATTTGTCAGTTGCACATCTCCGGTTTCACCACATGCCAAAGGTGCTCTATTGGATTGAGATCTGGTGACTGTGGAGGCCGTTCGAGTACAGTGAGTACAGTCTCATTATCATGTTCCAGAAACCAGTCTTTCATGCTGTTTGTGCCGAAATCTCTCTGACCATCTGAGGGAGACCAGGCAACATTTTCATATCCAATTTTGTGAGCAGGTGGGAATTATAGCCTCACTTTCCTGTTCTTAGCTAACTGGAGTAGCATTGGTATGGTTTTCTAGTGCTGAACTCCTTCTACAATGAGTTGTGCATTCAGCGTTGGTAGTCTGCATTCCTTGGTTATATCAAGTGGTTGGTTTACTGTTGTCCTTCCATCATCTGTAACCAATCTGCCCAGTCTCATCTGACCTCTCATATCAAAATGGAATTTTCATCCACAAAATTTCCACTCACTGGTTATTTTCACTTTTTGGGACCATTCTCTGTAAACCCTAGAGATGGTTGCGTGTCAAAATTCCAGTAGATCAGCTTCTGAACTATAACAACCAGACAAACTTCAAAGTCACTTAAATCCTCTTTCTTCTCCATTTTGATGCTTAGTTTGAACTTGAAAAAGTTGTCTTGACCATGTCTGCATGCCTGAATGCACTGTGCCACGGTTGTGGCCCCAACTCAGGTTGTGTTAATGAGCAATTGGAACACGTGAACCTAATAAAGTGGTTGGTGAGTGTATACATACATGTTTGTATATTTGTATGTGAGTGTGTTTGTGTGTGCGAGCTCATATGTATGTATAGAGTATAGACAGATTGCATTTTTTTTCCTACATTCTTTTTATCTATATGTGTCAATATATAATATAGGTGGTGATGACTGCAAACTAAAAGGCTGGGACCTCAGGATGGATCCATCCCACCCTACCTTCACCAGTAAAGAGTATGTCCTGATTGTGGTGTATTTATTTATTTTTTTAACTCACTGACCTATTTATTTATTTTACAAAGGCACACCATGGGTGTCTGCAGCATTCACAGCAGTCCTATTCGGGAACACATACTGGCTACAGGCAGGTACATAACAACACTTTATGATACGAGAGTTAAATATGAACAAATAAATCATTTCCCTCATACAATGATGATATTTGTTAGTATGGTGCATGTACTGCTCACTTCCTAATGCAGGATTTTTTTTATCAATTCTGCTTACAATTTGACTTTTTTCTTTGTTTAATTTTTTTTTGGCTATTTGTTTCCTGTATCAGCTTTAAATCCATTGACTCCAATTTGAGTTGATGGGCTTTATCAGTTCTTTGCTTTTTTGTTTGAACTGGTGAATGTTGCTATCCAGAGTGGGTTTAGGCTACTTTGGTTCATCTTCATGTTGGTCTGTAGCAGAGTTAATTTCAGTCATTACATATAGTGAGATCTTTCTCCTGTCTGCAGCTATGATGAGCAGGTCTTGCTCTGGGATGGCAGGAACATGAGGAAACCTTTTGGACACAGTCTTATGGGGGGTGGAGTGTGGAGGCTCAAGTGGCATCCAACCAATCAAAGCCTACTTTTGGCTGCATGCATGCACAACAACTTCAAAATCCTTAACTGCCAATCAGCATTTGGTAAGGATGATGAGATTAATACTAATATTCTTCTATGGTTTAATTAGTAATGAGTCCAGGAAATGATTTTTAAAAGTCTATGCACCATGCAAAATTATGTTAAACATTGGTTTGCTTTATTATTTGTCATAAAATGTGAACACAATTAAATCAAATTTGTTGACAAGTATATCCTTATGATAATTGCACAATCTTTAATAACTGTGATATAACAGACGAATACCCTTATATTTGTCATGCCTCCCCAAAAAGAGCTTCCCGCGGATCTTTAATCTAGAATTGTTAATTTACATCAAGTGGTAAATGACTTCAGAGACTAGAAATTCAGCAGTTTACAGTTAGGCCAACAGTCTACACATGGAGACACTTTGGTACTATGGCTACTCTACTCTCACAACAGAAACTAATCAAAGAGGTCAAGAAACAAGCCTTAGTTTCAGCTAAAGATTTGAAGCTTCTGCTTCCTAAAAGAAGACTTCTGAATATCTGTAACAAACCCGTCCCGACTTTCGACAGTGGTTATTGGCATACATCAGACATACGTGAAAACATCATCCTAAAGTGAAACAAAACTCTTTAGAATAACCAGAGAACACCTGTAATTCACTGAATCTCACTGAAAAATCTGAAGTTGGCTGATGTCACAGGACAATCACTCAAAACACCAGAGCAACATGTTACTAAATCAGAGGGTTCACTTTTCCCCACTAACATTTTGAATGTTAAACAAGTCTACTTAATTAAAACATAAAAGTTAGTATTTTGGCACATTATATTTGTCTGTACAATTACATATGTATTTTTTCAGACCAGACTTGTTTGACTTTATAATGTATAGAAGTTGGTTCATTCCTGATTGTTTATGTGACTGACTGTTCCTAACTTTTTGTCTTCCAGAGAGCCCTGGGACGACATGTCCCATTGTAGCCTCATATGACCTCCATAGCTCCCTGGCTTATGGGGCTGACTGGTGTCATATGAGTCTAGATTCAAAAGGCCCCTCTCCTGAAGCTGAAGTAGATCACAGCCCTGCCAAGACTGAAGGACACCTGAGGGTCCACTATGAGTCTCCTACTGCCAGCTTTGAGACCTCTCTAGAGGATGATGAGGGACAGTACATCCCACATGACACACCCTCATCCTCCAGCATCAACCTTGCCATCAGTTCTGAGGATGAGCCATCATCTTGCGTACTGGCGAGCTGTTCGTTTTATGACCACATCCTCCATATTTGGCTGTGGGACAGAGTTCAGGATGATCTTGAACCACAGCAGTCTAAACCACAATAAAGCACCCCTGAACTGGCAGCGTGCTTATATACGGTATCAGTTTTTACATAAATTCACTGGAGAAAAATCATAAAATAGTCATATCAGTGTAGACATGACCATTTTATTGAACTTTATTAAGTTTGTTGCCTTCTTCAAGATCAATGTCTTTTTTTCTGAAAACATTTCTTCTCTGAATAGATTTATCCACAAAATGTAATTTTGAGAACCTTGATGGCTCAAGCAAAGATATAGCAACGTATGCTTGTGAAGTTTCAAAGGACGCATTCACATTCAAGACATGTTTAGACTGAAGAATGTATGCTGGAATTACTCATCTTAGTATATGCATGAGAAAAAGATCTCTCAGATATCAAATATCTTATGTAATTTTAATAATTGTTGTAACCCAACAAAATCTCTGATGGACTGAAATTGGATATTTTTATTCAAAGGTCAAATAAAGTATTGAAAAAACAATACACAGACCAAACAGCAGTACTCATTTCTGGCTGTTGCAAAACATCCACATCATCCTTGGTTGCATTTGTCAAGCCAGCTGACTTGTCATAATGTCAATTACATCTGTGCAGCTTTATTGATCCGAATGCCAGCAAACATTTACCTCACGTAGTTCTTTGGATAAAGCTTGAAGAGTTTTCCCTCCTGGGAAGATTCAAAGCCGTATTTCTCCAGCTGATCTCTATTGAATGTTCCCTCTTTAAAGTCTTTTGTAATGTGAGGGGCTACTACATCAGAGAACAAACTCTGAGCTGTAACTGGGGTGGCAGATCCTCTCTGACACCTGTAGGATACGTATGGTCTCAGTTTAAAACCTTCCAAGTTTGGCACCAACAGCTCTGGGATCATCGCACGAACAGCAACAAACTTCCTGCTGGAGAGTGCGAGCCCAGTGGGCCGAGCGCCCCGGCCTTTGTTATGAGTACGTGACCCACGTTTACTGGTGAATTCAGACATCCTGTCAGCCCCTCTCCTCAGACCCTGCACCAACCGGGACAAAATCCCCATGATTCACTGCAAAAAAACAGTCAAAAAGTTGATAGAGTTTAAGATTCTGTCAAACATGCTTTGTAGATTTATTTTAATTGGTGTGAAAGGGACAAACCTTTCAGAGATTTAACTGGCAATCAAGAACTTTCTTTGGTCCTCTGGCTAGTTAAGTGTAACTGCAAACATTAAAAGCAGGTCGGTTATCTCTACAGCACATTTAAATACTGGCAAGACATTGAGATCCCCAATAATAGACATTGTTATGACCCTGGTCATATTTGGAGAAGCCATGCTCCGAATGTCCGCTTTGTCCACCCACTTGTGGTTCTGCTGGGAATGTGAGTGAGTAGGAGTAACGTAGACATGATTACATAGCACCAACACCCAATTTCGTTGGTAGAATTACCCTTATTTCGAAGTGGAGGCTGTTCACAGACCTTGTGCTACATCCTAAGGCACCGTGCCACGAGCCGTTCACTTATCGATAAAGGTGAACGAGGTACGCAGAAATTTAATCAATTCATCTTAATGCCTTAGAATTCCGCTTCTCCAGTTAGGAAAGCACAAGCAACCAAATGTGTTTAAGTGTTTTATAATAAAATGAGTTGACTCACCTTCAGCGCACCATCAGCCAAGGGCTGGGATTTCCTGCTGAAGCGCTCTGTGATTGGGCAGAATGTAATCCGATCCACCAATGAAAGACAAGGACTTCTTCGACGGTTGCAGACTGTAAAACTGCTCTCCAGCGCCACCAATGTCTCTACAGAGTAAATTCCTGTGTCTTTTCTTTATCACTGATTTTTCTAAATGTTCTTCGTAAAGTACAACATTAAACAAATGTCACACAAGAGACCTGAACAAATGCGAGCGAGGACGCTTATAATACTGATCTAGACCACGAATATCAGTAAAGCGTACAACATATCCATCATTCGTCATTGTTTCCATCACCACCCTTGTGAAATATGCCATATTCGACTATCATTACAGTTTTAAAATATTTGACAAGCGTCCATATTTTTTTTGTGGGTTACCGCAATCTTGTGCAAGTCTCTGGACGTTCGTAAACGGGAAGCGTCGCAGCGTTACCTGGAAGTACTCCTGATGGAAGAAGCGACTGTCTTGAAAACATGGCGGATAAAGAACAAAACAGGCAGGCAAACACACAGGAACAGGTATCTTCTTTTCTTTATTGTGATTTCATTCGCGTAATAACATCTTAAAACATAAGCGCTTGTTCATATAGAGGCGGTAGGTGACAAAAAAGTCATCTAAAATGTGAGTTTTGGTTAAACGACACTGATCTTCGTTCGTTGTTAGCTTCACTGCAAACAGGTTATGGTTCACCAGCGACTAAACACGGTTCATTTTTTTTAACATAGGTGCAGATGAATGGCCCTTAATATATCACCTCAGTACGTCAAGGAATGGAATATTAATGGCCACGCCAGTGATCGGATCTTAACCCAATGGAGCACTCTTTTTAGTTACTTCAAGTAAGTTACTAGCACCTGGATGTATATGTGCTCGAAGAGATTATTGCACCTCGTTCTTTTTAAATGCCATGTTGTAAAAACCACTTGCGTTTAGTCTGCTCGTTGATGAAGATCCATCTGTGTAAAAGAGCATCCAAACCAGCATGAATCTCCAACCACCAGTACCTGTGATACACCCCGTCCATCCTGATGTCCAAATGAAGCCCCTGCCTTTCTATGATGTGCTAGATGTCCTAATCAAGCCTTCGAGTTTAGGTTTGTTCACATCTTTTGGATTTCAGTGAGTGATATAATTGCTTTCTTACAGATATTAGCAGATCAAAGGGTTTTGATCTTCTCTAGAGCAATATTCAATAATGACTCGAATATCTTTTCAATGACCGTTTGAGGCTTCAGCTGGTACAACACATCCAGATATTCAGAAACAAAACTGAATTTCTTTGACCAAAAATGGTGTCCCTCATCATTCAGTTCAATTTTATTTTTTATAAAATAGTAAATTTTGATATAGCATGAGTGTGCTTTAATATCATTTCAGTGATGACACAACTAAACACTTGTTCTTAGTCTTTTGTGATGTCTGTAACTCATGCGTGCATTATTTTAATGCTTCAAAGCAAGTTTACCCTCAATATTTATTTGATTATTTTCCATCAGCCATGGCAATGTTGGTAGTACAACACAATAACTTGCATTAATCTATGGATGCAACTTTGATATTATTCCTAATCAGCGGGATGTGGGTTCTCTCTGGGTCCTCCGGATCCCTCTCACAGTCCAAGGACCTTATGTTGGCCCTGCAATGAGCTTGTGACTTGTAGAGTTTATGTCACCACTCGCCTGAAGGCAGTTGGGCCTCATAGCGAAATGGTAAAAGAGGCTTTGAAGTCAGTTTGTTCTAGCCAGTACTAATACTGTACAAATGTATAAGTTTGCTGATGTATTATTTATATGAAAAGAATTTGGTTGTGAATTCATGTATAAATTGAATCTAGTGATTGTCAAACCGTTTTCAGGAGCAGGCACTGCACAGAGGTACCACCAAGAAAAATATTTTGTCTTTGCCTTGACACCACAACAGGTTCGAGAAGTATGCATATCGAGGTATGAATGTGTTTTTTGATGCTGATGTTTTTAATATGCTAATCATATTTAAATATTAGATATGCTAGATATATAGTTGACATCGATTCATTTATTTTTAATCAGTGTAAATTTTTATTGATGAAAACAGTTTTCTTGTGTGTTTACAGGGATTTTCTTCCTGGTGGCAGGAGGGACTACATGGTTCAAATCCAGCTACGGTGAAAATGTTGTATTAAATACAGAGATATTCATTTGTAATGACCATCAACCCCCAACATGAATGGAGACACATCTGTTTGAAACTCCTCATTGATTACCTCAAGTTCAATAAGCCTGTATTTGGTCTACTGTGTTTCACTTTCATAGTACTGACTAAAGCATTGTGTCCTTATCATTACATTGATTCGAACTTTGAGAACATTTGGGATGTGGTAAAGACAGAACCAACAGTCCACCTCTCCATCAAGAAACTGAATGGCAAAAAAGCCAAGCTGAATGTCATGATTATAGAACAAGACATCTATTTCAAAAGTCTTATGATGTTATGGCATTTTATAATTTCATTGTTCTAAATTCCAGCTCTGTGTTTTTCAGATTTTGCTTATCAGAGACAAGTTGCCCTCAAGAGGACAATTATCCAAACAGTCTCTGTATAAAAGTCAATGGGAAGATTTTCCCTTTGCCTGTAAGGGTTTGTCTTTCTTCAAAAACCTTTTTCCTTTAACATACAAGACTTGTTTTAACTATGTCAATGGAACATTCTTTCCTGTAGGGTTATGTACCTCCAGCCAAAAATGGCATGGAACAGAAGAGACAAGGCAGACCTCTCAACATCACTTCACTTGTCCGGCTCTCCTCTGCAGTACCAAATCAGATTTCGGTGACTTGGTCTCCTGAAATTGGAAAAGTGAGAATACAAATGTTATCACACATGTAGAACTCTTTAAAGCCTGTTATATTTGATGTGGTTTGATTAACTGTGGGGCTTGAGGTTGGTAACGTTTGTGTTAATCTCATTTTTCAGACCTATTCCTTGTCTGTTTACCTGGTGAGGCAACTGACATCCCCACTCCTCCTGCAGAGACTGAGGATGAAGGGGATCCGAAACCCCGATCACTCCAGAGCCCTCAGTAATTTCAAAGTTCAACACTGTTTTGTCCTGATTTGTAGAGAATCAATTTAGAAAGGCAAATGTTATTTATATGTTAAAGTCTATCCATGTTAATTCCCACACCATAACAAATGTAAAGCAAAGAGTGCTCTTAGGGGCACTTTTCTTCTGCGTACTTCATTCTCATCTCAGCTTGACTCCCTGTCGGTATTACAATCTGGCAAATTTACCACACTATTTGAGTACACTATTTGAAACCTTCATTATAGTTGGTTGTATTACCGACGCTGTGGGGAAACGGCTGTAGTGCAGTAGCAATTTATAGCTGACGTAATTAATTAGAGGTTAGTGTAGAATACTGGGAATGCGGAAGAATAATCAGATCTGTTGCTGGTACCGTGTTTAAACATGTAAAAGATTATTTTTTTATGTTTTGGAATAGAGTTGTGTTTATCTGACTACTCATATGTTTCCACTTGCCCCGCCTTCTGTATTCCAGTCAAAGAAAAGCTGACAGCAGATCCAGACAGTGAGATTGCTACAACAAGTCTCCGAGTTTCACTTATTTGCCCGGTAAACAAAGCATCTGCTTTGGATTTTTATCAGAGCAAAATTCACATTTAAATGACAACTCTGCATCTCTGGTGAGGCTGTGGCTCAAAACCGGGAGAATGAACTAGCAAGGCTGCTGAAGAGATTTAAAATATTGACTGACAGGGGTGAGAGAGGGTTGTTCATTTCTGATGTACAGGAATATTGAAAGTTACATTTGTAATCTGAGAAAGGTTAAGATAAAAATGAAGTCCAGACCATGCCCATTCTCATGGAAACATGGCAGAGTTATGAGGTTGTTAACTAACCACACAAATTTGTTTTTTGCAAGATTAAACTTTAACTTGCTAAAAGAGCCAAGACCAAAAGCATGATTTAAATTTCAGCCATTTACATTGACATATATATTTGGCCCTGTTTGACATAGCTCTTTTTTCTCCTCCAGTTGGGGAAGATGCGTCTGACAGTGCCTTGCCGGGCAGTTACCTGCTCTCACCTGCAGTGTTTTGATGCTGCCCTGTACCTGCAGATGAATGAAAAGAAACCAACCTGGATCTGTCCTGTGTGTGACAAGAAGGCTGCCTATGAAAGTCTTATTATAGATGGGTAAGTTAAACCTTGTCTTTCCAAATTATATCCAATCTAGTGATTTACCACTGATGGACTCAGTCAAGGTGTAGAAAAACCTCAAATAGGACCAAGAAAGATGGAAGCCAAAGTTTGACTCACATCACAAAATGTCTTCACACTCATGTCAATGCTAAGTTGTAAAACAATCTCAAATTGTGTTTTTGAAAACACTGAGCGACAACTGATGTAACTGATGAAGACAACCCTTCGTGGACCAGCTACTTTGCTGTTTATTTCAATGCTTCATCATTCCTCAGGTTATTCTTGGAGATTCTGAATGACTGTTCAGACAAGGATGAAATTCAATTCCAGCAAGATGGAACATGGTGTCCAATGAAACCAAAGAAAGAGTCTTTCAAAGTCCCCACGCCATTGTTTCAAAAAATTGAGCGTAAGTATGTTAGTTTAAATTAATATGTTGTTTGCATTTTTTTCTGACAAGTTTTTGAAAGCCCTTACAGCACAGTTTGTTCAGACCTAAATTTTCTACCAACTAACCTTTTTAACAGCTATTTTGCCATAAATGCACTTGAAGAATTTGTATCCTCTGCAGTTCAAAGTTTTTAATTAATTGCTGCTGTCTTCTGTTGGGAAATTGGTGCTGAAGTATCAGCAGCTTCATAAACTTTAACCTTTGCAAGTTACAGTTAACAACTGTAGAATGTTGTAAAATTCTGTCTGCCTGTTGCCGTAGCCTCTGCTCCACCCCGTCAGTCTTCAATGTATTGCAATTCCTCTGAGACCAGCTCTACCAAGAAGGCAGATGTGATCGACCTGACGATAGAAAGCTCCTCATCTTCCGATGAGGATGAGGCAGAGTTCAGGATCCCACCATCCAAGAAACACTGTGTTTACATTTCTAAAAATGAGGAGGTGCATGCGAAAGGGTGAGCGAACAGACAGACCTGCACAGCTTATAATTTATATCACACTGATCTGCATTATTCACATATACAATCATTTTTTCCTGTCATTGCCTATATTGGACTTTTTCGAATTTGAGTTCTTTCAAATATAAACATAGTGATGCCATTAAATAGAGGTCTGGCTTGTGGAAACACGATAGAAGCCTGTCAGCCTTGTGCATTTTTCACCTGAATAGTCGTTTAGAGTGGCTGTTTTCCCTCAGGGTGTTGGCCTATCAGCCCAGTGTGTGTTTGCCAAATGTCCAGGCTTTGGACCCGTCATATCTGACATCTACACTTCCTGACTATGCAGTACCCTTTCACTCCTCCACCCTGGCCACGATTCCTACAGACCCACAGAGTGAGTCAGCTGTGCTTATCAGACCAGTAATTCATGACTGGATTGGAATTAATTTTCTCTTTTCTCCATTTAGGTCTGGATATGTTTTCCTTCATTCAAGACCCCCAGGTATGTGCTTTTTAATGCTAGAAGGTGTTCTTTGTGACAACGGAAGCTTTAAAAGCTCTAAGCTAATCTGCCTTTTCAGACTGTGTTTTGTTTTTGTTTTCTAGACTTTTTTTTAATCCTTTTTGGGGTCACGGGGAGGGCGCTGGAGCCCATTATCATTTGGGAGTTTCTGTACCTTGCTCAAGGGTACCTCAGCAGTGCTTTGGAGGTATTCTGGCACCTCCCCCTACTACCAGAAAAACAACCAGAAGAGAGAGTTTATGCAAAGTGTTTGCTTTTTTGGGGGGGGGGGCGTTTAAATACTTTAGTGAAGCAGGTTCTAGTATTACCTTTGCATTTGTTGTAATTGAGCAGATCTCCAGGAACCTACAGTTGTGTTCAGAATAATGGGCTTATATCATCACTTACCAAGATCACTCAATGCTGCTAGCAAATATTTTACTGTTAAGACATTTTTGGGTCAGTGCAGACTTTTTTTAGAAGGGTTAGCCTGCTTTGATGGGGGAAAAAAAGAAAATGATCACCTTAAATTATCTAATATGCTTTAAAATGGCAAGCAAAACCAGAAAACACCTGTTCAAGCTAACAGAAGAATGTCCAAAATGGCAAGGGCTGGCATAGAAGGTTCTCAAAGGAACCAGCAAAGACACATCTGTGAACTGATGAAACCACACTTGTTCTTCAGATGACCCCCCCCCCCCAATAAAAAGTCCAAATTCAAGCTACCATGCACTGACAACAGTAAAGAGAGAGAGCGTTTGTTTTGTTATGCCTGGTTTCTGATGGTTGTTGCTTTCCACTGTCAGCAGTACCAGCCCCAGATGTTCCTGGACAACCTGACCAGCAGCATGCAAAGTGTGGCTGCAGCCAACACCAGTACAGCCCTCATGCCCTCAGCAAGCAGCCACTACGACACCATCAGCCACACTACTGCATCAGTGCATGAGTCCCAGGTCATTACGAGAGGACGGACTGATGGCAGTATCGCAGATATTATTTCTTTAGACTGAGCTGCAGTCCTCTCGGACCCACACTGCGGTAATCCAGTTGCCAAATGACGACCGCCTGCTCAAGACAATGCTGTTTTGTGGTTATTCCACCTCTGGTTTTAGTAATAACTAAAAAGGAAAACAAGGACTAAGAATTCATCCTAAGCGAGGTTTAAGGCCATTCTATGCCAAGTTTTAACCTGGGGACACTGGTCCAATGTTGTAAATGCTTTGGTGCCTCATAGAATCTTTGTTTATATCAGATTGCTTATATCAATTTCTGTAGCACTCAAGAGGTTGATCCCAATCTTTTTAATGTTTAAATTATTTTATAAGGGAACAGGTGGAAACAGAACACCCCTGTATGTGAATTGAACAGTTATCCTGACTGTTAACTCTCTTTTCCATGCGTGCAGACATCCACAACAGGGCAAATGTATACCTGTTTATGTACAGCTTGTGATGCTTTGCTTGTTCCATGGACAAATCATGTGTGTTGACAGATAAAGGGTACCTCAATCAGGATTTTGGTGTCTGAACATCATACACAGCATCAGTGATCGGGATACCCTAAATGGTCGTTGGCACTTTTTCCAAGTCAAGCTGTAGCATTTTTGGGGCGATGCCAGAACACACACTGAGCCTGTAAATGACTCCGTGTGTGTAGTGAACCATCTCAGTTCAAAAGTAACACTTTAATCCTAACCAGTTTCGATTAGCAGGTCATTGATTAGAACACCCTTAATGTTTGACTTTATCTTTGTAAATCATGGCCTTTGCATTTATTGTGATTTATTTTCAGCTTTTAAGTACTTCAGGTGGATTCCTTTTATTCCCGCATGTTTTGTAAATTCCAGCATACACGTGTGAGTCTTTTTATAATAACTTTCTGGATGTCTCACTCGGTGTTTGTCACACACACGACACATGTGTAGATGCGTGCTATGACTTTAATTCATGCAATGTTGGTTTGAGACCCACTTTTCTACCAAAAAATAGGGAAAATGAAGAGGAATTTGACATGGATGACATCTTGCAGGGTTTTTAGTGTCACTACTACTTTATGATCTTTTTTTTCTTTCATGGCTTCTTTTGGACTGGGTATTTTTATGTTATTTATATTTTTTTAATTATAGGTGTTTTAATTGGTTGTTTTCAGTTCAGGGCTTCACTTTTAGAAAATTCCAATGGATGTGTTTTACACCCTTTACTTATATTTCCATTAATCATCATTAAAAAAAAACTAAATGTGTACATGTGCTAACCAGTGGAATTATAAAGGTGTACAGGAGTCAACTTGAGTTGGTATGAAGTTTTCTCTTTACAATGGAATTAGCAGTAACCCCAATAGATATTTGTGTGTCATACACCAATGACACCACCAGGCTGCGCTATGACTCAAATCGTCCGGTGTGTACCAACTTCTTTATCATCAGAGAGGATCATGTATGAGTAGTTTGAGTCGTGACCAAAACGTGAGTAAAAGACATATGATGGCTGTTCAGCTGTTGGCCACTATGTAAGTGACTAGTAATTCTATACAGTTGATCCCAAGTAGAGAATCATTTCTGTTTTTAAGGCAGCCCTGCCTCAAGATCAACCATCCAGGTTTGACCTTTAGCTTTGACCTTTGTGCACTGAGATTTCTGCTAATTTTGTGAATGTTTTGAGGATATACTACACTGTAAATGTTTTTATCATTGTGACAGTTACATTTCCAGCCTTTGATCTCTACTCTTTGATCAACGTATAGAGCCTTCAACACTATGACTAAACAAGGATTTAGTTTACAATGAAAACAATAATTGTTTTATTTTAATTTGATGACATAATTGTGATATTAACTCCACCATTACATCCCTGTTGACTTTAACTGAGCCTGAGATAGAACTGGAAATATCCATAACTTGAAAAGGAACGTCAAGATGCAGGAACCACCTAATATTCTTGCAGAATCAACCTGATTTGGATGACAATCCTGCCAAAAATATAACCCCACATCTATGTTGTTTATAATATTAATAACAATGCATTGTATTTTCTGCTATGTAGAAGACAGATTGAACTCTTCCTGGATAAGTGAGCATTCCAACCCCCTTGAATTGAGCTGGAATCTGAAGTTTGTAGACCTCTTGTTGGCACATGAAGAAATGACCTCTCATCCATCTGAAGAACATTTGATTTCTAATGTTTCATGGTTGTGGAGGAACTTCAAGAAGTCGTTGAATAAAACTCCCACACTAAACATTTGAATATCAAAATGCTGCTTTTACCTGAGTTTATGATCACTTTGTCATTTAAAACATTGAAACCACCATAAACTCAGCACCATATATTGCATAAAGAGTTCTATAAATATTGAAATAGTTATAGAATAGAGCTAATTTTGGAATTCTCCAGAGAATTTCATCCACTAGAGATGTTTTTATAGACCACACAGAGCAGAGGAGCTTAATATCTAAGTTTCAATTAGTGAATGAAGTTATTTAGACCATCCTGCTGTGATCCTTTAAAGAGTAAAGGATAAATTGTGACACTCGTGCTGCTACCAGATTGTGCTACAGTACAGAAACTGTCCACAGAGCCTGTTCATGTCCCTCTATCTCTGGTACAATGGGAGGTGCAGGTTCATTCACTGCTGGAAATGGGAACCGTGACGAAGGCAACCCAACGTCCACGTCCATGTGAGAATCTTTCATCTCATAAAATAAGACACTGCTTTGGAGGAGGGACTCTGATTGTCCAGAAAAAATCCACTGAATTAAATATTACCTGCAGTCGGAGTTTTCGAACCTCTGTAGGTCATGAATGAATCAGGTCCATGTAGCATTTCATCAGTGGGCACAGAATGGTTAGTAGGCACAGAATTCCTCTTTGTTTCTGTCAGTTAATAATGGAAAATAAATAAAGATTGGCGTATCACTTATTTAATATTTATACTACAATCGTTGAGACTGTCACTCAATTTTAATATTAAATGTCAAATATATTAAACCAGATTATTCTGCAAGTTCCAGCATTATAAAAATAAATAATGCTGTGTTTCATACTCTGTTATGACATATTTCATGTTTTGAAAAACAAGGTTTAAACTCGACAATGTTTGATGCCGATGGACTGAGCAGGATCATTGTTGTGGACTGTCCAACGGACTCTTCTGAGGTGGTGGGTGACAGTCAGGCTGAGATGGACCTCTTCCTCCCTGCAGAGCAGCTCCTCCACAACACAACCACAGGTCATCCCTCATCACCTCAAAATGTTCAACATGACACATAACTGAGAGGTCCGGAAGTTTTTTCTGTGTTACAGCACTATAGCAGCATTATCAGTATTCACATTTAGATTCTATCTCTTTTTACACACACGTCGTTGCAATGCTTTTTATTATTTTACAATGTTTTAGCACTTTTCTGCAGATACAACAAAATATTTTCCCCATGGCATGAATACAGTCTTAAAAAGTTTAATAAGTAGTAATTCATTGTTAATTAAACTGTTATTTTAGAAGTCCTGGACTTGAGTAACACTGACTGAGCAAACAGTGGTCAGTTTCTCTGAGCAGTTATTATTGACCAGAGGGCTGATCTCTTCCTCAAGACATTTTCTCTCCGGTTAACAACAGATTCAACTCTCAACTCTGCTCAAGATCTTTTCAATTTCTCACTTAAGACCATAATTCCTGCTGTTGACAACATTTTAGCGCATCTTACGGGGAAACTTTAGTCAGTGGGTGGCTACTGACGCTGATCTGAGCCGTCCTCTCGAAGCAGGTTCCCCGGCATGCAGTGTCCCCAGCACGGCGGCGCCGGTACGAAGCTCCAGGCGGTCATGGAGAACTTGCAGCGCCAGCAGGCAGCGCGTCTGGCTCTGGAGGAGAAGCTCAGCCTGACGCAGACGGAGGTTCACTCCTTTGTGGAATCCCACATAAACCGACGTGTGAGGGCTTTCCACCGCTACCAAACCGCGATGCAGGACGTTCTGACAGCTGAAGTTACCAACTCGTTGTCCGGAGTTCCACTCTCAGGTCTAAAGATCCGCAGAACGCACGAAAATGCGGATGCGCCAAGTGCGGATGCGGGACGTGATAAAGAAGACACGGATGAGACTGAGACTACAGAGCAGACGACGGACAACGAAGACTTCGAATTGAACAGTTACCTTCGACAGTCCTCGGCCGTGGGTCTCTGTGTGCCTCCACAGAACAGCCCGATGTTTGGGGTGTCCGCAATCCCAACGTGCGTGTCCCCTGCGCGGTGCGCTGAGTCTCCATCAGCCGGGTCCACCCAACAGCATGGATGGACCTATGAGGAGCAGTTCAAGCAGGTGAGAACCTCACCCACAAGGAAGAACATCTTGTTTTAACATAAGTGAATGAAGCTGATGAAAAAAAGCTTCATTTCCAGTCCGAATAAAATGATTTTATTTTCCAATAAACTTGGCAAAACTCAGCGGCTTCAAAGGTTTGTTTGATTCAGAAGCTTCATCCAGTAGTTTTTAAATAGTTTACCAATGGTTACTTTAAACAAGCATTCAATTCCTGAACTCCGAACACTTAAAAGAAAATAATATTTTTTCTACTATCATTTCTTCTGAAATGTATTTACTTAAATGAGCAATAATCAGTTTGATGCAATTTAGGTCAGTTAGTTGAATAAAGGCGTCAGTTTGTCGAAAATATAGGGAGAATGACATCGAGTTAATACATTTCATGATAATTATTTCATATATTAACAAAATAAATTACACTTGAGCAGTTATAATTGCTCCTTAATAACGTTACAATTTCTAATTGACACAAGAAAAGATTCAGCAGGTTCATTTAACAAGAAATAAAACCTTTAAACTCTTACTGCGGTCATTTATGTCCAAATAGATGTTCAGTTATTGCAATAAAGCCACTCAATATTATTGATCTTAGAACAATGACATTTGAAATAAAAAGTCAGAGAGGAACGAACAAACTAAACATACTTCAGAGGCTGCAAATGTCTCATAAAGAGCAGAACCAATCCTCATTTATGAACTCTTTGTTGTCACTTTAAATATCTATTGCACACATATAAAGATGATTAAATGTGTTTGATTAAAATACACTCAGATGTTCCCTCATATCTCCAGAGCTTCTAGATTTCTCTTTATTGATTCTTTAATTTTATATTTAGATCTACTTTAACATGCCTTCAAAAGTTAATGGCAAAAATTCTGTTTAAGATTAAACAGCCTGTGTGATTGGAGGCAGAAACAGCTGATAATGATGATGATGATGATCAATTTGAACAATTGATTGCGGCTTTTCTTATAATTGCTGTTAATCTTTCCTCGATTTACAGAAATACATTATGTGCGTGTATAATACATTTATGTAGTCTCCGTACATTGATTACGGTGTATACGGATGGGCTGAATTTCAGAGATAATACAGGGTTCTATTCTTGTTATTCTTTTTTTTATTTAAAGGATTTCATTCTTTAATTCATAAATTTATGGAAAATGAATCATTTTTTTGTGTGCATGAATAGTGAGTATCACTGTTTTCAATTTTAATTTGAATATTTTTGTTATATAAGATATTTCAACAAAATTAACTGGACTTGTTTGAAGTAGTTGTAAAAAAACCCAAAAACAACCAAAAACACCACATAATAATTCAGCCATCAACTTTGGCCGTATTGGTCAATAATGTTTTAAGAAACTATTCATTTAATCAATGAAGAATAAATCACAGTCACAAATATTCCATGAGGAAAGCTACAAAGACAAAATCACTAATTCCTACTAATGACTAATTTCAAAGATTCAACTTGTTTACTATGATTCAAAATGCCACATCATAAAAATAGAGTGAAAAGTTCATTTTAACGAAGCCATAAACCGACCTGGTTGTATGTTGTTGTCTCCTCCTGTGTGAATGGAAATGCAGACTTGGAATGTGAAGTCTGTTTAGTGGTCAAAGATGTCAAGAAATGTGTTTTATTCATACACATTCTAATGTCTGTGGGCACCAGAGACCCGCCAACAGCTCTTGGTTTAGTCACCGTACTTGAGTGTGGATTCTATTATCCTCCCAGCAGTAATGAGAAGCAACTTCATCTCTAC
This sequence comes from Takifugu flavidus, assembly GCF_003711565.1. Classification (NCBI taxonomy): domain Eukaryota; kingdom Metazoa; phylum Chordata; class Actinopteri; order Tetraodontiformes; family Tetraodontidae; genus Takifugu; species Takifugu flavidus. The sequence goes on from NC_079524.1 coordinate 15,110,236, forward strand.
AGCACAATTTAAGCACAAGGCTAATCAAAGTGCTTCACGCAGGCACAGAATCCCACCCAAGTTTAAAATTATATGTTAAAGTCATAGAGGATCAAAGCAAAATAAAAGTGTGCTTAAGAGAGAAAGCTGGAGGTACCAATACAGGTTAGGCCTGATTTAAAAGCGTTGACTGTCATAACAGCACTCAGGTGTTCAGGAAGTTTGTTCCACAGGTGGGGAGCAGAAGAGACAAATGGTTTGGTTTCTGAAAACGACCCCTGATGACCTCAAGGGGTCCAGATCCATCATGTGATGCGTTCAGATCGAGTACGGTAGGTACTTTGGTCCAAGGACATTCAGTGCTGTGTAGACCCGGAGAAAGATTGTGTGGAACACCTCCTGCAGATCTCCTTCACACTAACACCTCTGGAGGCTTGTTCTCTAGGGTGTTACAACAACAGGCACCATGGAGGAGCACTTTTCACTGCACCTATGCAATGGGCCAGTCACTCTCTTGTGTTGGAGCCGTCTCATAGATCCAATCACCTCTGCTTGGTGCCCATCATGGCAGAAAAGAAACCAGACCCTTTCCAAATGCCTACCTGTAAATGACAGTTACAGAGAACAGAGAAAAAGTTGGTTGAGGTTCTGAGTTTAGACTTAATATAAGATGATAGTTGTGAAAACGAAAAAATCTGAAGTCCACGCTCCTCTGATGTTATTGTCTGTCGATTATTGTTGCTCACTTTGCTGTCGGCCGACCCTGCTTTGTTTCCCCAAAGGGCACGATGTTGTCAAGGTACCAGCCAAGGTAAAGTGCATGTGCCCAAATGGACCACTGCAAAAGCTAACCAGTCCATCACAGGTGATAAATGCTGTCAAATCACTGCTGTCAACATGTGACGGCGTGTGGTAGATCGGAGACACGGGGAGAAAAGACTTTGAACAGTTCATCAGTGTGTGATGGGACACAGGAGTCAACCGCCTTGAGCTGCAGAGCGAATGTACCAAGAAGGACTGTGCTCTTTCTCTCTCTCTCTCTCTTCAGACCAGCTAGCCACCATAGCAGCTAGCATGGAGTTGTCATTTTCCATCAAGTAGGGGGAAAATAATAAAATAATGGAGGAGATGAAGGCACAGGCCTTCCTTATCACCAGAGATGTAATATTTTGGACGTTTCCAAATATCAGCGACAGCCTTCAAGATGTTTCCTCTGCTTTACACCATCTGCATTTCTCCTTTACCATCATTCAGCAGCGTCAACATGATGGAACAGTACGGTGCAGCAAATCCTCCTGGACCTCCAAATAAAGAATCGTATCAATTATTTTCCCAGATCTCTGCCCTTTTGAAAAACTACATTACTGTTAGTCCAAAATGAATAAAACATATTTTGTTTGTTTGGTGACGTCCAACATATCACAAGACAGAGAGAAATCAGTGCCTTAAACATCACAAAGTATCAGTGGAGCTTTTTTCTTTCTGCTTCTAATGGTCATAATCCAGTTTTTTTTTAAATGGGATGATAAACTTTATTGAAAATTAATGAAAAACAACTAAAATCATCAAACTATCAAACTAAAATCATCAAATTATCAAACTCCCAAAAATTGGGGTGTAGATGTAGGAGACACATACCCAATCATCAGGTGTTTATAACCCACTGGAATACTGAAACAAATATGTGTGTAAAATATTGGTAAATTTCTTTCTTTCTGTTTCAGTTGTATGAATTGGATGATGATGAAAAGCGAAAAGAGTTCCTTGATGATCTGTTTGGTTTCATGCAGAAACGTGGTGAGTGACTCCAACTTTGATAAAAAAATATGCTTAAAAATATGCCATTTCCCCATTAACAGGTTGATTTGCAATGAGGATTTGGACCACATAAAGAAAGGAGAAATGGAGTTGATTGAGGGACGGAACAAGGAAGGATGTGCAGCAGATAAACTGGACTAAGAATAGAGATGGACATATAATAACAGGTGAAGTGGTTGTGAGAAGAAGATGAAATTAGAAACAGAAGACAGGGAAACAATTTCAGGAGAGAGGACTGAGGATTTCCTGCTCAATGTGAGCAGAGTGATGATGTATTCAATCAAAGAAGGAAAAGTACTTTTACTAATACTGACAAATAAGAAGCATTAGAGCCACTTCAGGGGTCTAAGCCAGTCAGGGTATCCCTGCAAGTCTGGAAAGTTTTTTTTTTTTTTTTTTAAATAGTTCTTTCAAATGAAAGACTTCAGCGTTAGCAGGCATCACGTTCAATCATCTGGAGACAGTGCCCAAATCAGAGGGCTCAGCTGTGGGTGCAAGAGCCCACGGCTGGAATGGGTCGGATGTTAGAGGCCACATCAAGGTGGATGAGCCATCGCAAAGGGAGACTAGGGAGTAACTATTAAAGGGTTCAAGCAGATGCAAAAGGAAGATGAAGGAAAGGATGAATATCAATATTGATGCAGGGAAAAAGAGTCGAGTCGGTGTGAGAGAAATGGATGGATGGATGGATGGATGGATGGATGGATGGATGGATGGATGGATGGATGGATGGATGGATGGATGGATGAATGGATGGATGGATGGATTAAAACTAAATAGCTACAAAGATACTTTGCTCACCAGCAGAACCATTGGTGTATCTTTGGTCTGATGCCCTTGTCGTAAAAGTGGAGTTTATTGTGTAGGTCCAGGCGCTTCGTGGTTATTTATGTCCAATTCAACACACGGTGTGATGTTTGGTGGCTTATACACAGCATTCAGCCCTCCCTGTCTTCAGAGGGTTAGACAGAAGGAGATGAACAGTAAGTTCCTCTGGTGACACCATGTAAATCATTTCATTGTTTTAAAGTGTTTCATTGCCAAAGAAGAGAAATTCTCATTCCACTATCGACACAACACATCAACACATCAGCAGTAAAGCGAAGCATAAAAAGCTTAATTCACTCTTCGGCCCACTGATATTCCACGCTGTTCTCATTAAAACTCCTCTTAACCGTTAAGAAGTGACTGCTACACTCGATGCAAAGTGGATTTCTTACTTCTCGTCCACCTTTGGTTATTGTCATAATGATACATGACCCAGTGAGATAGTTTGTGCTGACAAAAGGCCTCCATTCTCATTCTTTTTTCTTTATCTGCTGCTGAATCAGAGAGACAAATGAATCACGCTGAGTATTGAACACACATAAATCTCGTTTCTGTATACTTGTCGCTCTCTCAAGGTTTTGCCAGATAAAAAAAAAAAACAGTGTGTGTATGTGTGTGTTTACCTAAATCTATCGATCTATCTATATATATATATATACTGTATATGGAGGTGTGACAGTGGTGTCGGGTGTTGTCTAATCAGCAACGGTAACTGAAATCACGACTGTAACAGTTGAGAGCGGACTGTTGTTGCTCAAGTATAAAAGTATTTGCACTCAAGTCAATAACTCCTTTCCAGTCATGCATGTACATGCCCTTAAAATCCCCTCTCAGTCTTTTTCTGTCTTACGTGTCCTCTTGCCAGCTCTGTAAAATTAAGACATATATGTTGCTCTGATGTGGTTTTACCTCCTCAGACTATATTTCAGAGCTCTGCTAGCTCCTCGCTGCATTGTATTTCTGCAGTTATTGATCTGCTATTATGGTAAATCCATTGTGTACAATGGAACTCTATCAGCAAAACGTGGGTTAATTATCTCAGGGTCAGCCATTGTGGATTCTTCACTGACAGTGAATTGTTCTCTATTATTGCCTGACATTAATTGCAGACACAAGTTATTATTTGAAACTTATTATTTTCTTAAAGAGGAAGCTGATTGTGCATCATTTATAGAAGCTGCTGTTACTTCCATAGATTGTTGTGTTTGTGATATATGTGTTTTGCATATGTTTATGTCTATGTCTGAGCATATTTAATGCCCATCTGTATTACATGTCTGTTTAATGCACCAAGGGCAGTGTTAACAAATGCGGTTTGTGTTAACCGAAAGTTTAACAGATTATTTCATTACGACACAGTAAAATCCTTTTCAAAACCCTGCACCAGTTACCAGTGATGCAGGATTGTTTTCTTTTTTTAAAGTTATATTTCCGGCCTTAATAGAGTTGTCAATCATTTGACTAAGTCATGCCAAAGAAGCTGTAGCCTATTGATGTGAAGAGCTATGGTTAATAGGATTGATTTTGGATACGGTGTTTACTCTCTGCAGGAACTCCAGTGAATCGGATTCCTATCATGGCCAAGCAGGTGTTGGACCTCTACATGCTCTACAAGCTTGTTGTTGAAAAAGGAGGCTTAGTGGAAGTCATTAATAAGAAAATATGGCGAGAGATTACTAGAGGACTTAACCTTCCCACCTCTATTACCAGTGCTGCTTTTACACTCCGAACACAGTGAGTACAACTTATACCCCCAGATGACGAATAACATGGATTCAAATTGTCCTCCTACAATATGAATATATAAGAACTACAGTGCCGGTCTAAATGTACAGCACATCCTTTTCCTTTTGACATGCTGGAGTGGAAAACAATGTCACTTTGTTCCACTATTGCAATAAAAAGAGCCACTACTGGAACTGGTTTCCTGTTTTTATGGTGGCAAAATGTTAACAGGTATCCAAATCCAATGTTTTCAGCATTGGATTGTTTTCTGAGTCAGTGCTATTTAAATGCAGTGTCAGTATTAACATTAATATTCCTATTGTTTATACTCTTTCTAATTTTTGACAAAATGAAAAACTTGCAAAATTGACTAGAGATGGGTTCATTTAGGAATATCTTTATAATACAAATTTAATAAATGTTTCATTTGTAGAACAACCACCAAGATAGTTAGTGTCTCCCCTGGTGTATCCTAAGTTAGAAAAAGCATTCTGTAAGCAGATGTTACTGAATAGCTCTTAGTATTAATGGGGATAATTGATGTCCTCGATAGTGTTCATTAACAAAATCTAATGAAGAGTGCAATTTAGAGTTAGTGAGAGTAGCTCAATGCAATTCAATTCCTTCCTTTGTGCTGGTGCTAGTCACTTTAAGGCTGCATGCTCCTCTCTGGACTTCTTGCATTTGTTGACTCATGTTTTCAGTTTTCATGTGAAAACAGATGCCCTAAGTTCATTTTATTTCGCAGGCCTTTGCTTTATCGTGCATTTCCCAGCATGTGGTGTCACAATTTAGCATAGCATCCAGCCAGCTGCTCCATGGCCTGTTAGCATCTTGTCTGGTCGCACTTCTAGGTTGGCTTTTGGTTTTTGACTGGCCAGCCTCCAGAGAAATACAGTTCCCAGACATCCTTGTCTTCCTCATTATAGCTCTGTATCTTCATGTTCTCCTCATGAGTTTAGCTCCTGAGCCTTTCACTGCTCCTAGCTTCCCTGGTGCTCCTCTACCCTCTGGTGTTCTTAGTGCTTCGCTGTCCTCAAGTGTCCTGAGTTCTTGTATAGCCCAGTCATCATCCTAAGTGAAAACTGATCCTTGTGTTAGCCGAAGCCACATTTTCACTACAGAGTTTAGGCTCTACAGGGTTCAACTCAGTAACAGTAACAGTATGATTGTGGTGGTTTTCCACTCAGTGCTGTAAATAGCATCCAGCTGATTAAACCACTTCTAGTCCTTGCTTTAAAAAACTTCCCGTCCTTCCCATTCCAGGTCTCACCACATAGCTCCATCGTCCGTCATCTGCCACATAGCTAGAAATGGCAGAATGGAGTTTTCTGAAATGCGTTAGTCCTCAGTAATGTCAAACCAATGAGACATTAACAGACCGACATTAACATAATGATAATAACAATAATAGTGGCTAATCAGTATGCTTGGAACCCAGACCTGCAACCCTTACTAGAAAAGCCACAAAACCAACCATGTAAAATTGAGTTGCACTGAGAGGTCACGAGTGGAGAAGCATCTGCTCTGTGTCCCAGTGGACCCCTTCTCCATGGAGCAAGTCTGTCCAGTTTGCGTCCTTGTCAATCCCTGCTCGGACTGTTCAACCAACATCCTAACTATCTCCTTTTATTCCTGTTGACAGTGCCATACTGGTGATGGTCATTTCTTTCCGGTACTTTTCTAGAGTTCTGGCAGCATGCTCACTCTACTTGCTGTCTTTATTAGCCTGTATGTTGATGCTCCCATGGCCCATGCATGTCACTGCATGTCCAAACACTTCTAGCATCACTCTTGCCATCGGCTGGTTGGTAGTGGACATCATTCACAGGACTGTGTTGCTATCTTCTAGATTTTCACATGGTATTTTGTAACCTCAATAGTTATCCAAGGTGGGCATAGGTATTTAGCTTGTTCATTATCTTTAATCTCAGGTCAGCTAATATGGGATTTCCCTGGCTTTATCTTTTCATCCAAATTGGCCTTATTGTCTCTTTTTCGTCCTCTGGTATTTAAATCCACCCTATTAGATCATCTTGCCATTTAAAAGTCGTGGATTCTGTTCATTCAGTAGTTTTGACTTTTCATGTTTATGACCTGTTGGATCAGCTTTTGGGGTTGTGTCTGGTTCTGGTCCTGACATGGCTTTTCACAACTGAAATTGGCCAAGATACACGTGCGGAAGTGTGTGTATTTGATTCGATTCAGTTCTGTCAAATATGATTCAGTTCATAGACTCTGCTAAAATCAAGAATGTCACCCAGGGCCTGATTGCTCAGTAAGCAACAGTGACATTAAAACTCCCTTTTAGCCATTGGTCCCATTACAGAACCTTGAGAAACTCCATGACTAATTGAATTATATGAAGAGGAAACCACATGAACAAACTGGAATCTACCTAAATGTGATCTAAACCAGCTTCTGACAGTAAAACAAGTTCACTGTCAGAATCTATGAGCAGATAATAAGTGATTATCTCGAAAACTCGACTGAAACATTTCAAATTGACTGATCTTCACCAAGTGGCCAAGATTCCAAACCTGAGAGGCAGTTAATGCTGTTAGAGTCTCATAATATCAGGACTGCCCATTTTCATTTCACTTTAAATCTTTAAAAACCTTGCTCCTATAACAACAAACACTTCAAATTAATAAGAACTGACCAGACATTTTTATGGCCATGCAGTGGTTCTACTAAGAACCTACTTCTTATTGCTTCAGATTATTTTATTTATATTCTTTTGCTTACGTTTGTAATTTGTTTATCTATAATAGTATTTTATGTGGTCCACCAAAGACGCATCATTTAATTGTAGATAACTATAAATACAATATTATAATCTATGAAGTATTCTATTCTGAATCAGCATGTTACTTTGCTGTTAATGGGAAATCTGACTATGAAGACATTTAAGCCTTATTTGATTTTGGGGAACAATTCTTACAGGTGAGTTGGCTCCGATGGTGGGGAAGGATGCCAGACAGACCCGGCAGGCCCTAAAGTGTTGTGAGGGTCTGCTGGGAACGCCTGGCAGAGTCTCCTGTCAAAAGGAGCTTCGACTCACACCTCTGGGAGAGCTTTGACCATGTCCCGGGGGAGGCAGGGGACATTGAGTCTGAGTGGACCATGTTCCGTGCCTCCATTGTTGAGGCGGCTGACTGGTGCTGTGGCCGCAAGGTGGTTGGTGCCTGTCGTGGCGGCAATGCCCGAACGTGAGGGATGCCGTCAAGCTGAAGAAGGAGTCGTATCGGGCCTTACTGGCCTGTGGGACTCCTGAGGCAGCAGATAGGTACCGACAGGCCAAGCGGAGTGCAGCTACGGCTGTTGCCGAGGCAAAGACCGGGGCATGGGAATAGTTCGGTGAGGCCATGGAGAACGACTTTCGGACGGCCTCGAAAAGGTTCTGGACCACCATCAGGCGTCTGAGGAAGGGGAAGCCTGTCAACACTGTGTATAGTGGTGATGGTGTGCTGCTGACCTCAACTCGGGATGTTGTGGATCCGTGGAAGGAATACTTCGAGGACCTCCACAATCCCACCAACACGCCTTCCAGTGAGGAAGTAGGGCCGGGAGACCTGGGGATAGGCTCTCATATCTCTGGAGATATGAGTGCCTATCTGAAGTTGCCGAGGTAGTCAAAAAACTCCTCGGTGGCAAGGCCCCGGGGGTGGATGAGATCCACCCAGAGTTCCTTAAGGCTCTGGATGTTGTAGGGCTGTCGTGGTTGACTCGACTCTGCAACATCGCGTGGACATCGGGGGCAGTGCCGCTGGATTGGCAGACCGGGGTGGTAGTCCCTCTTTTTAAGAAGGGGGACCGGAGGGTGTGTTCCAACTATAGGGGGATCACACTCCTCAGCCTCCCTGGTAAGGTCTATTCATAGGTCTCTGCACCGGTCCGTAGTGGTGAAGAGATTTACCTCAATTTACCGGTCGATCCTCGTTCCTACCCTCACCTATGGTCATGAGCTTTGGGTAATGACCGAAAGAACAAGATCACGGGTACAAGCGGCCGAAATGAGCTTCCTCCGTAGGGTGGCTGGGCTCTCCCTTAGAGATAGGGTGAGAAGCTCTGCCATCTGGGAGGAGCTCGGAGTAGAGCCGCTGCTCCTCCGCGTTGAGAGGAGCCAGATGAGGTGGCTTGGGCATCTAGTTAGGATGCCCCCTGGGCGCCTCCCTGGTGAGGTGTTCAGGGCATGTCCCTCCAGTCGGAGACCCCTGGGAAGACCCAGGACACGTTGGAGAGACTATGTCTCTCGACTGGTCTGGGAACGCCTGGGGATCCCTCCGGATGAGTTGGAAGAAGTAGCTGGGGAGAGGGAAGTCTGGGCTTCTCTTCTTAGGCTGCTGCCCCCGCGACCCGACCCCGGATAAGCGGTAGAGCATGGATGGATGGATGGAATTCTTAAAGGAGCATTCAAAACAGTGTAATAGTGTCTTGGTTTAGAATAATTTATAAGTAAATTCTAGTTTTTCTATAGTTGGAGTTGGAGTTTTCCATTGTTCGCCATGATATCTAATTGCACATTGCATTCTGGGGCCAAGTACATCAAAGTTGTTCTAAACATGCTCAACAACTCACACTCATGACTTACTTTCACTGCATTGTCAAAGTTACGCATTGTGCTGCTTTAGGGTGTAATTATCAAATGAAAGACATTTAAGGTAAGGATATTTGTCTCAAAGAAACTGAAGACAAAAGTAGGAAAAGGCATATGGATGGATTCAGTTGCCAAAAAGGGCATTTTCCTACTCTCAGCACTCTTCTCCTGATTTAGAGAACCAAATTGCAGTAATATAATGATCACATGATGATATGATATGATCACATTTATAAGATATTGCATTACCTCTCACAGCTGTGGGAAATCATGTATCTTTACAACATCTCCCTCTCAGTAAGCATTGTAGACCGGTGTTATAGATCATTGCCCTCTATCCAAGATATTTTCTCTGTGAACTGGACTGTGTTTCTTAAGCTGGGCTGAGGCACTTCCTATCACCCACGTACAATGCAGTCTTCCACTCCTTACAACAACAAACCAAACGTTCACACCATTCCAGGAGACCTGGTGACTCACCACCAAGTGAGCCAGCAGACAAAGGGGAGACACCTCAACCGAAACTAGGTGAACGACCCTACCAACAACCCTGCCAACGACTCTCAGGTGACCACTCAGATCATTAACATGCCAATAGTCCACAGGGGCTATATTTTCAAGCTCGGTCCTCAGTGAATTCAGAACTGAAGAAGCTTTCTGGATAGAAGGCGAAACATTTTCAAAGAGAAGAAACACAGTCCAGTTGACAGAGAAAACTACCTTGGATAACGATGACCTGGATGATTGAGAATCTACACAGACATCATTGCCCTCTCTATGTGAGCCTCTTCCACCAGTCGCACTTTACCCTGACTGTGTGCATGTAAGCCCGAGTTTCTACTAAAATATCTTATTAGATTAAATATAATGAAATCTGAGACATTCATATATCTTATTTGTTTATGCCCCAAAGCAATCTAATAAAGTTTAAATATCTTCATAGTCAGGGGTTCCTTTTGATGTATTGCATATCTCCATTCTTAACCACTTTCCTATCCTGCAGGTATATGAAATACCTCTATCCATATGAATGTGAAAAGAAGGGATTGAGTTCCCCCAGTGAGCTTCAGGCTGCTATTGACAGCAACCGCCGAGAAGGCCGTCGGCAGAGCTATGGTGCCAACATCTTCAATTACTCTCCTGTGGGCACCCCCAATGTCCTGTCCCCAACAAAGATACAGCTGTCACACTTAGCCATGCCCACTTACAACACTGCCCATATCTCTCAAGTGCCTGTCATCAAGAAAGGTAAACATATATAACTATATACACCTATTTATAAGGCTTCAAAACACAATTCCACATATAGACCTTATTGCCTTTTATTGCAGAAAAGCCCATGAAGTCCAGCTACATGCCAAACCAAACGACTCAGCCTGTGTTGTCGAGTCCTCCCAGTTCCACTGTTATAGCTGTACAGGCCACTCCAGCTGTGCAAACAGCAGCCCAGGAGCAGTTGCAAGAAAAGATCATTAGTGATCAGCAAGAAAAAAACTTGATGATGGTGGCTGGAGAGCAGAGGATTGTGCAACACGCCTTGGAGAAGAACATGCTGGCGATGACGACCCACTTTCCCCTCAATGTTAAACTAGGTAACAGAGGTAAAGTAAATCATTAACTCACTTGTCTCTGTGTTTGCCTGTGTCTATGTCTTTTGTGCCTTAAAAATTCTAATACTAAACACAAACAAAAATCTCATCTTGTTTCTCTTTTTAATCATGGATATTATGTTGGGTAGCAGAATTCTGGAAATAGAGATGATATTCCTAATAATTAGTACAGTCTTTTACTTTGTCTTTCTATTGTTAAACCTTGAGTGATCCAGACTTAAATGAATAAATAAGTGTAAAAATCTTAGGTTCTAAGATTTTGCACAGTATTCAATTTTAGTAGTGACTGATAGCATTGATTAGTATACAGCAGCAACGAGCCACCTACTGTACTACTTTCCTTCATGTGTGTCTGAGGATTTCTGGGTGCAGGGGTGATGCTACAGGCTGTTTGATCCCCACACCTGCTCTTGCTCAGACTTCCTGCATCTCACCTTGTCAAGAGTGGTGAAAAGCCTCCAATAGAAAACTCACTTCTTGTCAGATTGCACCACTTACCAGGAGATAAATTTATTCAGGCTTTCGGCTCCATGGACCCCCTGAACACATTTGTTTATCTCTACCAAGGAAGTATTTTGGACTCCTCAGTCTCACCTCTGCCAGTGGTTTATGATGCAATGGCATGAACCAATGGACAGGTCCATATAATCTCAGATGCAAGGGGCTCTCGAAAGCAACGAAAGCAACTCCTCCGTGAACCATCACCTTATTGTGGTGGAGGAGTTTGCGTACCCTAATGAGCCTGGGAGCTATGCTGTCCAGGGCAGTTTGCCCCTGGTAGGGTCTCCCAAGGCAGATTGGTCCTAGATGAAGGGTCAGACAAAGAATGGTTCAAGACCCATCATGGAACATCTAAAAGAGAAGCCGCGTACCTGGCCCGGAGGGTTACCGGGGCCCCACCCTGGAGCCAGGGTTCGATGGCGAGCGCTTGGTGGCCCAGCCCGAACCAGCTATGTTGACACTGTCTGGGCATCCCTCCTGAAGCTGCTGCCCCCGCGACCCGGATCTGGATAAGCGACAGAAAACGAAACGAAACAAAAGCAAGGGGCTCTGTCCTTACAAAGCTCACTGGTCAGTCAGCATGGTGTTACTCAGGGCACTTTCTGCCAAAAACAAGGCCAAACTCACTCAAATCTTCTCTCCAGGATCACCAGCTCAGCCCACGAATCCTACACTCCGGACCTGGAGCACTTCTATGGTATTCTAGTGTTCTCTCGAAGCCCCAGCTAAGGCAGTAGGTAGAACAGCTAACCAGTCACTAACATGAATGGCTACTGAATTTGCTGCAAATCTTAAGAACGTGCTACATTATCCATATCATTTGAGAAACCCTTGGGAATGGGTTTTTGTTGTCTCCACCAGTGGAGCAGTGTGGTGGTGGTTTACTTAATTGAGTCCAGAACACTGTTGGTGGAGCAGGCTGGAAAGATCAACAACTAACCTTGAATCTCCTGTTTCTATTAGGATTCATATTTGCCAACCTGAGGTGGTTCTTGTCAATTTCCTCTTTCCACCCAGGCCACGATTAGACTAATTGCCCAGTGTACTAAGGCACCACCTGCCTCACCTGTGCAAGTGGCTCACCTGTGTAAATGGGCCACCCACACAGTAGTGTATCTCTGTCCCACTAAACCACCCTGCTGCTTCAGGCGAGTGTTTGTATTGTGATCAGCCAGGGCCTTTTCCCTTCCTCTTGCAGAGTGTAGCCAAATGTACCAAAATTTTGCTGATTCTGATTACCCAAACTTTGACCAAACCAGAAGTCATTTCTGTTTTTTCTGAACTTTCTAGATAATTAGATGCAGAATGTTATGGGTTATAGATTAGAATTTAGCCCTGCACTTAGTTCTCAAACTAGAGACCCTTAACATTCCTCACAGTGCTACAGCCGTTAATGGTAGTTATTTAGCCACTAACTCAGTGATGATTTCAACCCTTCTTGAGCTCTCTGGCACTCAAGCAGACTAATTCAGTTTAACTTGATCACATTATGATAACAAGTCATTGTCTTAAGCCACCCCTGTTTTTTTCCATCAGTAATGCCTACTTTGCCTACCATGACCCAGCTCGGTATTCTAATAAGGATCTTCCTCTTCCTCCACCACCTCAATATACATTTGATTGTTGAATTGATTTCCTACCTGAAAGATCCTTACCCACATTAAACCCTTCAAAAAACAGGCTGAATGTAGACGTGGAGAAGGGCAAGTCCAGGTCATAGTTATCCAGGGCAGTCAAGATCACTCAAGGACAGAAACCTCACCATTGAAGTCTACAGAAAACCTACACATATCGACCAGTACCTCCAGTTTGACTCTCACCACACACTGGAACACAAGTTGGGAGTGATCAAAACCCTCCAACACTGGGCCAAAGAAATACCCACCACATCCCAAGGCAGAAAGAAGGAACAGGACCACATTAAGACAGCTCTCAAAACATGTGGTTACCCAGACTGGGCCTTCACCAAGACCTCAAGAAAACCAGACCCCAGCAAAGAAGAGGAGAAAAACAAACGCCACAGCGTTTCGATCCCCTATCTCTCCAGGGTCTCTGAGAAATTTAGGAGGATCCTCCAAAAACATGACATGCTGGTTCAGTTTAAACCAAGTAACACTCTCAGACAGAGGCTGGTACACTCGAAAGACCAAGACATAAACAATGTAATGTCGTTCATGCTATACAGTGCCAGGAGGAATGCAAGGAACTGTACATTGGTGAAACCAAACAACCTCTCCACAGAAGATGGTACAACACAGACGTGCCACCTCTTCAGGTCAGGACTCAGCAGTCCACTTACACCTAAAGGAGAGCGGGCACTCCTTTGAGGACAGCCAAGTAAGGGTACTGGCCAGAGAAGACTGCTGGTTTGAGAGGGATGTCAAGGAAGCCATTCATGTCAAATTGGAAAAACCATCCTTAAACAGAGGTGGTGGGCTGAGGCACTTCCTATCACCCACATACAACTGCCCAATGACCAGAAAAATGACCAATGACCGGAGCTGGAGGCTGCAATAGAGTGGGCATCTGCTGTGGAGCAAGTGTGCCCAAAATTCCCTCACCAGTGCAACTACAAACATGGTCCTTTTGAAGTGAGTCTAGGATATTTTCCACCATCATTTCCCTTCAAGGTAACCAGTGACTTGTCCATGGTGTGGCCTCCTCTCCCGCTGAAGGCATCTAGGATGGGTTCCAGGCCCCAACACACAAACACAGACTGTGACCTCCCCAAGGAAAGAGCTGTCAAAAGAGGGATGGATTTAATTATGATTTTCCCTCCCAGGAGCGAGATATAAGTGTTTCTGTATTACCAACACCGATGTCAGAAGAATTTGAGCCAGCTCCAAAACATGGGCCAGGTCAGAACGTTCAGCTTCCAGAAATATTCCCCTGAATCAAGTTCTATCAGACCTTTGCCATTGATTGCATAATTAATCCTTCTGCAGTTAGACTAAAGCTGCTGCACCACTACCAAACTGGTCATGAGGGCTAACAGGGCAGCAGCAGTGATTATGTCAATTCTGGTACTCTCTGGCAAATGCCAACTGGACTGCTGAGCCAAGAATCAATAGAGACAACCAAAGGGAACTGACTTGTGGCCCCCAACTACAAATCCACACCTTAATGGCGGTGACCTGGTAGTCATCTCTTCGTTAAACTGGTTGTCTGTCCCACTTGCACAACAGCAGGTGAAATTTCTTCACAAACATTATTGATTCCGAAGAGGACGTGTTAAAGTCCCGGAAATGTCATCAACTTGGAGTGACACAGTGATCATGAAATGTTTCCTTTCTCTTTTTTAGCAGTTCTTATACTTCTAGTGTCCTGTTCAGTTACCTCATTATCAGTGTATCCACACTCTTTAGCCCTGGGTCATGCAATATTTGTTCTGGATGAAATGTATCCCTTCAAAAATTAGCTACTGTGGCGGAAATCTTTTCTCAATGTATTGGTAAGATCATAATTTTTACTTTAAATAGTCTGTTCCCCCTCTGCTCAATGTTCAACTTATACTGTAACTACTGTCCTCCTTTAACAACAATGTTATTTTAATGAAGTATGGTAAAGAAAAGCAGGAGTTTGGTTCTACATGTTAATCAGTCTGGTGTTAATTGGGTTTAAGTACACGCTAAGTAAATGGACCAGGAAGTACTACAGAAAAAAATTGTCAGCAGAAAAAAACTTCCTAGCAGCGGAATGCTTCATCAATGTGCTGCAACCCAGAATTTGATGAGGAAGATTTGTGTAGGTGATGAGTGAGTGAAACAAATGCAGCATGTGAAAAAACCTGGATGGAGTTCAGCAGGAGCCCAGAGGCTGGCAGACCTGATCTGTGCTAAAATGAAGAGTAGATGCTGCAATTGACAGAAAGGCAGAGAGGATGGAAGGAATAAGAAGGTTTGCAGTGAAAAGACAAGACCATGATTCAGGGGTGGTGCTGAGGTGAGTGGAGCAGGTACAGGTGCAGAAGCAGTGTTAGATACTCAAATGTGATGGTTTAATATTACTGCAGCTCACTGAGAGCACTGTGTGCTCCATTTTCTTCCCAAATTTTATTTCAAAACCGCACTCATACATCCAGATTTACAAGTGCTCCAGGATTAGCCTGTTACTGACATTTACAAACTGTTGTCAGCAGTTATTTTCCTCAGCATCTCGCTTTATTCTGTCACTCAATGAATTATCACCAATACTTCATCAGGCTGCTCCTGCTTCTACTGTTCACTTTCTAAATGCACATATTGAGTTTTTCCCCTTCTTGTTCTCTGCCTCCTCTCTTGACAGATGATAGACAAGAGACCACATTGAACCTGTCTACCAATGGCATTAGCAGCATCAACATGTCAATAGAAATAAATGGAGTTGTCTACACAGGTAAATAGAGGGGGCATTTGCTGATGTAATTGGAGGCAGGAAATTCAATAAGTTATAGCAGCACCCTGGTGCTTAGTCCTCTTTGCAATTTGATGTCTTTGCAATAAAATCTATTGCAATGAAGTGGGAGTCCAATAGAGTTAAAAAAGCTAAGTATCTCAAAATTGGGCCTGTGGATTTGAGGTCGATTGGGCTTATTTTCTTTTGTCTGCCTGCAGTGTGGGTGGGTTTAAATGCTTGCATCTTGAGGCAATTACTGCTCTCTACTTTAACATATGAGGACTGGGTCAGGTTATACATATGTTGGCTGTTCATCATCATTTCAGTCCACTTTCCACAAGCAGTCACCATAATGACATTTGCACTTATTACAGATTATAAAACATCAGCTGTAAGACAAGACGTGACTTCCAAACACACACGAAACACAAAAATGTGATAAAATTATACTTTACCGGTACTTAAGACTACATATACTATGTGTATATTTTACATTGTGCTCTTTTAATAGAAAACACATTCAGGTGGAAAAGTGCGGTGATTTACTGAATACTTTAGTATTGTCTCAGCACTGCTGCTTTAAAATGTGGTTTCATTTCATCTATTTGGGTAAAATTTGACTTTTATTGCCATTAAATTTAGCTATTATTCATACATCAGATCAATGCGAGTGAAGGTGCTGACAGATACAGTATCTTCTTAACACAATTAGTCCTCAAGAAGGACAAACTGTTTTCTTGAATATTAAAAACAAATCTGACACCAAAACCATATTTCTGACTTCAATGGACTGTTTTGAACAGTATCTCTGGATGTCAGGATCAACTAGACCAGTTGTTTTAATATTGGCACTGTTTGGATTTCCAGTGGTCTGAATTGAATCCCAAACCAGACTGAGAGTTTGATTCTGAATGTTCAATATTGGTTCTCAGGTGTCCTGTTTGCTCAGCAGCTGGCAATAGCAGCAGTGACAGAGTACCACGGCAGACACAGTAACCCCCCGGATAGGCGAATGAATAGTCCCCCACAGTTCCAGCCCTCCTGCTCTTTATCCTCTTCTCCATCCTCTTCCTCACTCCAAGGACACCGAAAGTCTTCCCCTGGGGCTTCTGCTTTTCACCAGTAGTGAGGACTCACAAGTGCACAGAACATTATGGTCATATTTTGCAATTAAAGAAGATCCCTGAATAGTAATGGCAGTATTTACAATAATTTAATATCCAACATTTAAATAATCAAATACGTTTTATGTATGCATTTTTAAGTATGTGTTGTGTACAGTTAAATATTTATCCTCCTCTTTTTGTTCCTGTTTGTACACATTAGTAATCACCTTTGATCGGTTCTAACTATCAAGAATAAATGACATTGTCATGATCATTTCATGAGAAAGACTAAAACGTATTGGATTCTAAGTCTCTGAGCAGCTTTAGTGACATTCTCCTGATACTCAGATATCAGTTATTGTACCAGTGATCGATTTGCATACTCTGATCATCTGAGCCGGGCTAAACCTGCAATGGACAGTTGCATTTTCACACACTGTAAACTCTTCCACTTAAATATTTGTGACAAATGAAGATGAGTACATTGGAAACTGGATTAACTACAGCCATGTTGAAGGCATGTTTATGGCTGCGGGATCATGACGTTCTAATGCTACAGATATTACACATGTTATGAACTCAATTAGTTTGAAAATGATCAGAATTGAAAGGTTCTTGCCCATGTTTCCAAAAAGGCCGGAAAGTCATCACTCTAAACATGATGGAAAATCCCAGTGATGTTACTGATCTTGCTGTAGTTCTTCTTGTAGTTCATTATGATCTTTTCTTATGGTCTTTTCTTTACATACATATCCTCCAAATGCATGTCTGGAGACTGTAGGTGAAAGCAGGAGAACGCACGGGAAGATCATGCGAACCTCACAGAACAGGTCAGCACTGTGTTATTGCTAAAGCTTATTGTTACTAATTCTGTAGTTCCAGTTACTATCATAGATAGACAAATTACCATACTTAGGGGGTCGTCTAATCGTTAGGTCACATCTTAGCTATGCTGTTATAGGCCAAGGCTGCCGGGGTCCGGAAACATGATCACCTGACAGGCCTCTGTCACCCCACTGGGTAATGGTTTCCTCTCCTCTCCTCTCCTCTCCTCTCCTCTCCTCTCCTCTCCTCTCCTCTCCTCTCCTCTCCTCTCCTCTCCTCTCCTCTCCTCTCCTCTCCTCTCCTCTCCTCTCCTCTCCTCTCCTCTCCTCTCCTCTCCTCTCCTCTCTCTTCTCTCTCTTCTCTCTCTACCCAGCCGGCCATCAGCAGCAGGGTCCCCCTACATGAGCCTGGTCCTGCTCAAGGTTTATTCCTGTTAAAGGGGAGTTTTTCCTTGCCACTGTTGCTTGTCTGGGGTTGGGCTCTGGGATTCTGGAAAGCGCCTTGAAACAATTTTGATTGTATAAGACGCTATATAAGTAAAGATTGATTTGATTTGATTTTGATTTGTGTCACTGTCGGGACAGATTAACACCACTAGTTGGCACTGGTGTGTTGAATTATATGTAGTTTTCGGTGACGAAAGAAATGAGATTACGATCACACAGCAAGAAGATCGCAGGTTTAACCCTTGTGTAATGTTCATATTGTTGTTATTCAGCCAGCGTTTGTGGGTCTGATGGACCCGTTGCATTTTGTGGCTTTTAATGCCTCACAATCAACACTTTTATGTTAAAATACTAAACAGATGTTTATTACGAGCAGTATAAACAATATATATGGTCAATATTTGCCCTTTACCTTTGTTAGGTCACATTTATAACTTATTATTTAAAACATAATAAAGAAAATCAATTAAAATCAAGATATGAGTGGAAACCAATTTACAAGAGAAGCAAGGTTTTTCAAAACTACTGACTTTTATTTCTTTGAACTTGAAATTTAACCCATTCAGGTGCACATCAAAATGAGAGGTGATATATGTTGTTCACAGAAAATGAACCAAAGTCAGTAAGTCTCAGTTTGAAAAATTAATTAATTTGATCATTTTTCTTTTAATAAAAAGTGAAAATGGGTCCCACAGACCCGAACACCACACCTTAAACGGCAACTTCAGAGGACCAGTCCAAAAGCATGTTGGACTGGAGAACCTGCCCATGTACGAGTGGACGTAATGCAGAGTATGAGCTTGGTCCCCACCTCCAGTTATTAATAAATAACGTTTAAGGGATGATGGATGCATGCATGGTGAAAGCACCTTTTTAAACCCTTAAAAAGAAGGTACTTTTGTCATTTATTATCTTCAAGTTTAATAGAGTTCGTTGTTCCTTGAATTCTTCCCTCAGATCAAACCAAAAAATATATTCTTCTGAACTAATTTGTTTGAGTTGTGTAAAGGTGTTCACTCCTTGAGTTCTTTAAATATGGACACATTCAAACATTTGGGCTCTCATAATAGAATTATGAGAACAAACAGGGCATTTTTCCCCCTAAACAATGGAAACCTTGTTGTGGGTCATTTAAATAAAAAGACACAGTTAAGACTTCAGTCTTCATGAACGGTGACACAGGATGAAGGTTGAAGCTAAAATATCCAATAAAATCTGAATCCACAGACATCAACCATTGTGATTCATGACAATTTCTTCATGCCTGTTCCTCTGCTGTACATGTTACTGTGTAATTATCACAAAACAAGTAAACATGAACTTTTATACCATAAGCAAGTGCATGTGATTAAGATGAATAACTTATGTCATGAAATAACTTTACTGTTCAAGTGTATTTGAGCTATGCTGATAATGTTTAGACAGATATCACTTTATTATGTGTATTTATTTATTTCTCAGATTGAATTGTCTGTAGGAATGCTGGTTGTTTGTCCTCGGGGAAAAATAAAGATTTTTTCCCTGTTGGGACCTTCTTAGTGGTGTGTATAGAAATAAAAATTATGCTTTTACCCTCAGCAACAGCAGTCTCTGTTTTCATTCATCTGTATAAAACATGTTTGTTTTACACAACTGCAGTTACAAACCAGGGCACAAGTGTAGCACTATATTAGAGTTAATATAAAGTTTACAAAGAATGTATGCTTTCAAATAAATAAGAAATCTGCTGCTTTTGAGAAGCAAATAGTGTCAAAAAGGTTTTTTTAGGAATCTAACTGTATGGATATTCAGTTTAGTTAACATAAGTGGTTGAATCTTTAAAGTGATTCCATAACTTTGTGAACGGAGGCAGTAATAAAACATGTATTTTCAGATAAGAGGTAGTGGTGGAAAATTCAATCCATCATTCCAAAAATGTTGTAAAATGTAAATTAACATAGAATGCAATAATATGGAAATATAAGAAACTCATATTATTTCCCATAGAACATCAGCATCCTTTATGAAGCTGACACAGAGTTGGGTGTCCCTTCGCCCTCTTTTCCATGATGGTCCCTCTTTCCAGTATAACCAACGATTAAATCGCTACCTGCTGTTGAACCTGAGAAGCAACAACATAAAAGGCTCTGCTGACACCTGCTGGTCTGTTTTTATACTGCAGCACAATTTGGTAGCCCCGTGTGTGTCACATTTGTGACAATTTGGAGTAATTTCCTATTTGTCCTACACCAGGATGCCTGCTCAGAATATAGGAAAAATCCTACCCGTCTGTTCGCTCTAATTTTCTTTTGTATCATTGATTATTCCATTTTCTATTCATTTACGTGTATTTACTTTACTTGAGCCGTTTATTTTGCTGTGCGTTGTCTTGTCTGTTTAATATAAATAAAGGGGGAAATCATGTTGATATACAGTACACGCAAGCGGGCAAATTAGCGCATGCGCAGAGGCGACATTGTAGAATTCCGGGTTTAAATTGTGCAGCGACCGTTGTCCATTCATGTTTTTCCCCTTTATTGTTACGTGTATTACAAAAAAAGTTTGTCGATTGTTTTGTCGATTTATTTTTTCATTTAATGTTACATTAATTACAAAAAAGTTGTCCATTGATCCAGTGACATAGAAGGGTAGAACGATATTCGCGGTTGATGTTTCTGGCGGAATGTTTTCACGGCTACGCGTCGCAGGAAATATGGTTTGACAGCGAACACTATTGTGTTTGTTTGTTTCGGAGCAGATCTTTAGAATTATCAATTATAATTAGCTTATTTTTTAAAAAAAAAATCAAGCACATATCTCGAAGTTGTTGCTTATAAGGAAAATGTTCGCGGGATTACCTGAGCTCGGGATATCCAACGGCGATGATCTTAAAGAAACTCTTACCAACTGCCCAGACCCTCTTAAAGCTATCGATCAGTTTCAGGTAACGGCAGTTTGTGATTTGTTCGGATAAATGTTCTCTCTTGCTGATTAAAATGATGCATTGTTCTAGCCATAGTATGTGTACAATTTAAATACCCGAATCTGTATAAATCTTGTAACTATTGATGTAACTATTGAGCGCCAGTTTTCTCTCATTTAACATGGCGGGGTTGCATATTTTACTTTTGTTTAATTCAAAGTGAACAAGCGTTTGAAGAGTTTGTACGGAAAAATCCCCAATTCTCATACTACCACTGTTACTATTTGCATGCCAAAGGATGTCCTGTTTACGAACGAACGAACACACAAATTACTTTTTTTGCCTAAATGAGTTAAAATATTTTTCCATCATTAAATTTAAAAACTTTAATTCACATTTTAATTATTTATTGCTGTTTTACAACACATCTATGATCTCTGAGACCAATATGATTTGGTTGTCAATATGAGTGTGCCTTTGGGACATGTGGTGCAAGTAGCTCTGCAGATACAGCCATGTTGCTAAAGTTTTAGCGTTGTCTGACAAGATGCTTTCAGCGATGTCCCTGTCAACGCTGGTTGTGTGTAACGGAAACGTGTTTTCCTGATGTGCAGAGTGGAGGGAGAGAGAAGCTGCTGAGTTGTCTTGATGATTGCCATGGTGAGGTCCGCATTAGTGACTTGAACTTCATTGGAGCCAATGGATCTGTGTTAGCAGTGAGGTGACGCAGGTCTGCTTGGACTGGTAGACCAGATGTGCATTGCATTCTGGACCATCTGATGCAGCTTCAGCACACGTGTTAGAAGGCCATCAGATGATTTTTCTGATGTTGAATAAGGCAAAAGAGGCACAACCACTTAGACTGAGGCTCTATGATCAAAAAAGTCTGTTGATCACCAATCCTGACTCCAAGACTTCAAACAGCCTTGGAAGAAGCATGAGACAAGCTGTCAAGTGTGATGTCAATGTTGTGATGAATGGAGTGGTTGTCTTGGAAAACCCAGAGCTTATTTTTAGCAAGATTCAGTTAGAGGTTGTTGTTCTGCATTTATACAGATATTACAGGGAAATAGCAGGATGAACTGGGTGTCATCTGCATAGCAGTACGAAAAACCATGATTGGCCCCAGTGAAGTAGTGTATATGGCAGTTTGAGCCACTCCTCTCACGATATTTTCTCCCAATTACACACTGATGATGCCAAATCGATTTTAAAGATCAAAGCTGTCATGAAAATGTCGGGTGAAAGTGATGCATGTTGTGGTGCATGATGTCAAGAAGTTGCAGATCCACCTGCAGATGTTGTTGACCAACTTTAACTTTTCCACCAGCAGTAGGACTGTGATGAATCCATTGTTTTATATTTTCTTCTAAAATGGATATGGGTTTCCCCTCAATTGGGACAATTCTCTGTCAATGGGAGCTGAACCTGCTTCAGTGGTGAGAACAGCAGCATAAACAGCAGCCAGTGGTGTAGGAGGTGGTCAGTGGGACAGTCATTATAAGGGCTGTGTTGAATATTTCCTGATGTACCCTAGTTGATCTGTATTCAGAATAATTCCTCCACTCCTACTCGGCAGCTTCACGCCAAGTACAGAAGTCCACCAAAGGCCCTTGTTAAAAGATTTATTTCGCTTTCTTCTAATCCTTATTCTCATTGTCATTTGTAACATCAGCAGCTTCCTCTGCACATCAGCCTTGAAATGAGACTGTCAATGCTCGGTGTATCCTACTAGACTGTTGCTGATCTGATGGACTCCATGTTTAAGAAAGAAATGCTTGGATTGTATTACAATTACTATTATAAGTGACATGATTTCAATATTTTGGTTCATTTTATCATTTAATACATTTATACTTAAGTTATTTTATTGTTCAGTATGTTTGAATCAATTTAGTCATTTTTTGTATTCATGATTAATTAATTATGGATTGGTTTTCAGGCAATTTCTTACCAATTAATGACTTAATTCCTTTAAGTTTTGAATATTTTCCAGCCAAAATGTAAATATGCATGGACAAAAGGATTCAAACCATTCTAGTACCTTTGCACCTTTAGAGACTGTCCTCCTACATTTAAATGTTAATGAAAGCAGCAACGGCTGATTTATGCTTGGTGATGTCACAACCGCAGATGGAGAATGGTATCTTGCTGCCGACCCTCCAGTCCGCTCTGCCCTTCCTTGATCTCCACGGAACCCCTCGCCTGGAGTTCCACCAGTCTGTCTTTGACGAACTTCGGGAGAATCTGATGGAGCGAGTTGCCGTCATTGCAGAGGGCAAGGAGGCAGACAGGTGTGTCACGATAGCAAGTAGACCCTTTTTTTGTGGTAGAAACAATTTTGTCGTTGATCTTTACCTCATTGTGTTAAACAGATATTCCAAACTCGAAGAGCTGCTGGAAAAGAGCTTTCCTCTTGTTAAAATGCCATCCATTCAGCCGGTGGTGATGCAGGTGCTGAAGCATCTGCCCAAGGCAAGTGCTTGTCAGAGCTCTGTCTCTGGTGGAAAATGGTGTACAAGTAACAAAATTTGTGATTTGGGATAGATTTTTAGCTGTGTGGCTCCGAAAATCAATGGCAAAACTGACTCTTACTGTGTTATCAGAATATGGGGACTCTGCTGTGATCTATATGTTGGTATACACTTATGCACTTACACTTATGCATCAGAGTATGTGTCTATAAGCAATCTTAGCTAGAAATGGGTAAATTCCAGAGTTCTTTATTCATTTTTACAGGATTAAAGGACCTGAAATGATTTTTCATGATGCTGACTGTGACTATACCCCTCTGGGCTATTGCGTGATGCGTTTTTAGGACACATACAGGTTAACTTACGTTAACTACTGTATTTTCAGTGGAGCTGATATTAGAGCTATTGAAGAATGTTTACTTGTTTATGGTTATTTGATTGTTATTTTCATTAGTGTAGATTAAAGAAAGAAAAGCTTAAAAATTTTGATTGCCAGCTATTCAGACTTTTTTTAGACATAGAAATAATGTTCAACAAGAACTTTGAATCTTTTCCTTTCTTTTGTGCTGACAGTTTCTTATCTGGTGATTATCTGTTGATGATGATGTCATCATCTTTGCCCATCTGCCTTTGCATCAAATAACATTTGAGCTGTGCTTCCCGCTGCAGGTGCCCGAGAAAAAGCTGAAGATTGTGATGGCCGACAAGGAATTGTATAAAGTGTGTGCTGTGGAAGTGAAACGGCAGATCTGGCAGGACAACCAGGCTCTGTTTGGCGACGAGGTCTCCCCCCTCCTGAAGCAGTACATAGTGGAGAAGGAAGCAGCTCTCTTCAGCAACGACGTCTCCGTCCTGCACAGTTTCTTCAGCCCATCTCCAAAAACACGGCGTCAAGGGGAGGTGAGTCTGACGTCTGAGCCGCAGTACCCAGACTTGGAGACTTGTTGTATGGAGCAATGTTATGGCTGTTGCAGGTGGTCCTGAAGCTGACCCAGATGATTGGCAAAAACGTGAAGCTCTATGATATGGTACTGCAGTTTTTAAGGACGCTTTTCCTGCGAACACGTAACGTCCACTACTGCACGCTGAGAGCGGAGCTGCTGATGTCTCTTCATGATCTCGACATCACTGAAATCTGCTCTGTGGACCCCTGCCATAAGGTCAGAACACAGAGACGATCCGCTCAGGGACGGTTTAGGAACACTGAAATGAACCCAAAGCCTGCACATAGTGTTTAACTCAGTTTCATCTGTGTTTTCACTGTATTCTTAGTTCACCTGGTGTTTAGATGCCTGCATCAGAGAGAAGTTTGTGGATGGAAAACGTGCCAGAGAGCTGCAAGGTTTCCTGGATGGGGTGAAAAAAGGACAAGAGCAAGTTCTTGGGTGAGAAACAGTGGATTGAGGGATTTTTTTCAACCATTATTGGGATTCCTAAACTGAAAATGATTTAACTTACTTAAGTTATTCAATCTTCAGAGAGAAAAACTGCAGCTTTTCTCAAAACACCTTTATATAGAACATCGAGCATCTTCTGTAGTTTGGAAACAGCTGTAGTTGTAAAAATGTTTCCTGGGATTAGCAGATGCAGACATTGATGACAAGCCTTCTGGTTTGTTGAACGCAGGCTCAGAACAGAATTACATACCATTCAGGAATTTGTTGAATTGGATTGTTGAACTCGTATTGAATTTGTATGTTTATCCTTTTCAGAGACCTTTCCATGATCCTGTGTGACCCATTTGCCTGTAATACCTTGGTCTTGAGTATCATGAGGAACCTGCAAGAGCTGCTGAGCCAGGATGCTTTACCCAGGGTGAGCCTGAGTGCAGATAACACTTAATTGTTGAGATTGTTAACCAGTTTATTGTTGTCAGAATCTAAAAAAAAGTAGCACTGACTGTAGATCAGAGCACATAACAAGTTACCAGCTATTCATCACTGGGCCAATATACAGAGGTAGACAAAATGTTCAGTCTCATCCGGTGAAGTCAGTGTTGACTTGAAAATAGAAAATTAAAGAAATATTTACTATTACGGGGAACCCAGCATCAGCTGTTGCCTATATGGAGGAGATAGCAAAGCTCACAACACTGAAACTTGTTTAAACCAAAGACGAAATAAATTCTTCAGACAAGAAAATAGAAGTCCAGCTTCCCTGGATGGAAGCACCAGCTTATTTATTTAAACATACAAATCCATCAAATGTGACTTGAGTGTAATGTGAGGATTTAAAAAATAAAATAATGGAATGATATTTAATATGGTCCACCTTAATATTTTGTTGAGTTGTATCCATATGTAGTTTGTTTACCTTCCTACTCCTAAGTCACAAAGTGCATCAATATTGAATTAATGTATTGCACACTGAGTTGCACAAGTCTACAGCTCATGACTTAGAATATAATAATGTGGTCCTTATCAAACTGGTTAAAAATTAAGTCATTAATTTTAACAAAGAAATGTGCAACATTCTTAAAAATAAAATAAAATTGAAATAAAATATAAAAAGTACCACCATTCCATCAACATACAGCTGAAATATGTGTATTTGAGCAGGATAGTCCAGATCTGATGCTGCTACTCAGGATGCTGTCACTAGGGCAGGGGGCGTGGGACATGATTGACAGCCAGGTCTTCAAAGAGCCTCGTCTGGTATGTGCACTTTAAAAAAAATCACTTAAATGAATCCATATAGGATCAATGTCTGAGCCAGTGAATATAGATCTTTGGTGTAACTGGGCTATTGTGTTGGTGCTGTCAGGATCTCGAGGTGGTGACCCGCTTCCTGCCAGCCATGATGTCAGTAGTTGTTGATGACAACATCTTCACCGTGGAACAGAAGCTTCCTAGTGAGGAGAAGAGCTCACAGGTGTATCCCACCTTACTGCCAGATGCCTTCTACAGGTGAAGAACTGACACTTTTCTTCCTCACTTCCTGAGTATAACTGATAGATTTATTTGAGCTACTACAGGATTCTGTCTATTTGATATGCAGTTCCAATTTTATGTCAGTTTCATTCTGAAAAAAATTTGCCCTCATAGGAGGGAAACACTGAGATCTGTAAAAGTGGAGGGCAGGAGACAGATGCACAAAAGCCATGCAGAAGCAGCTGAAACCTTAGATTACATACGTACTGGTATGTTGGTGTCCCTGGTTAGGATGAAGCAGAACAGACAATGATGTCCTCTGTTGCCAAAGCTGAAGTGGACGAACTTCAGTGTGAACAGAGAGAGAGCTTCCAAAAGAGAGCTTGCGCTGTCATAAATGTCCTGTTTCACATTGGAACAATCAATGCTGGACCTTTATTTTCTGTGAGAAAGCACATAGTTCATAGTTTTGGTATTTCTTCATTAAACCAGTACAGTACTGCCTTTCTTTCCTGTCTCGAGTTTTTCTCTATCTGTTATCTCTGTCTGTCTCTCTCTCACACACACAAAATGACATATCAATGGTATAACTGGCCCATACATTCAGCTTCCTAGTCAGGAATTATTGCTTTAAATCAAGCGTGTTCAGATTTCCAAAGCTCTAAAGTCATGTGTTTCTGCCAGGTACCTCCAGGAAAACAGGGTAGCCTGTGAGATGGGTCTTTATTATATATTCCATATTGCCAAACTGAGGAACAAGAATGCCCTGCAGAGACTCCTACCTTCTCTAGGTGAGTGTAAACTTCCTTGAATGGTGACTGAATAACAAATGTCGTCTATAGAAACAGAAAAAAATGTTTTATCTAATTAAATAAAGTTGCCTCTCACAACAGCCGCCGGTCTCACATACATTAGCAATACTCAGCATATACAATAAAATGCTGTGTGATCAACCCGTCTGTTCTGGAGACAGCGGCATGAACGTTTGTTCTCCTTCCACAGTTGACACCTATAATGATATGGCATTTGGGGACATCTTCCTGCACCTGCTGACAGGACACCTTACTCTGCTGTCTGATGAGTTTGGATCAGAAGACTTTTGTTCAGTTGTGTTTGACAACTTCCTTCTCACCTCCTTCTCCAGGTAAATCGTCTCACATATACTCTGCTTTAATGGAGGTGTAAATGCAAAAAGTATAATTATTTTTTTCTTTTAAGACATTTCAACTAGATCCACGTATTACTGTAAATCGGATATGTCCGTGACTCTTCTGTCTTCCAGTAAAGAGAACGTACACCGACACATCCTCCGGATGTTATTGCATCTTCACCACAAGGTGGCGCCATCCTACATGGAGTCGTTAATAAAAACTCTTGAACCCCCTAAACAGGTTAGCTTAATGAATTAATTAATCTTTTTCTTACGCACACACGCACTCGACTATGTTGTGGCGGCTGATGCACTAACGTGAACACAAGTCGCTGTTGCAACCACTATGTAAATAATTTGTCTGCATAAAAACATATTTTTTAACCTGACAATTCAGTTTAGTTTATTATAGATCCAATTAACCTCATTTTAATTACATGTGCCAAATCTATGACTAAAACGTGTGTATTTTGAGGTGCACTGTGTGACGCTGTAACCTTTGACCACAGAGCAGTGAGCAGTTGAAGGAGCTGTATACCAAACTAATGGAGAAACTGGAGGCCCACAAGAAGAGCTCTCCTGTACTAGAAGAAAAACCATCCTTGGATTTGGGATTGCACGCTGTGACTGTCTCCACCACCACCTCCTCCGCCCCAACCACACCCTTCTGAAGCCCTGTGAATGTCATTGATAGGGGCGTCCAGCTTTAGGAGTGTCAAATTGAAGGTCTGCCAATGGCTCCTTTTCATCAAGGGCCGTGTTGCTTTTCTTAACTCTGTGTTCTTTGTTGACTAATTGCTCTTGCCTTGTTCTTGTTCTTTCATCATTGTATTTCAACTGTCAAGAGTGCATCAATATTGTAAATAAATTTTTATTTAGAAATATGATGTGTAATATTGTTGTATTGATACAAAATGGATGTTGCGTTATATGGAGGGGAACTTTCAGTAACCTGTTTGATCTGACTACCTCACTAAAACTCCTACAGTTGTGTAAATGTCATTATAAAAAGTACAGTTGTGTTCCTGTTCTCTCCATTTAGTGTTAGGAACACTTTGATGTTGATTTCATCATCATCTTGTGTAGATCCAGCAGCATCCTGAGAGTTTTCATGTGTGTTGTAGGTTGGCAACACACTCCCTGTTTTGAACTCTCCAGTTATGTGATGTCAGTAACATATGCATACTGTATATATGTGAGTTAAATGTTATAATCTGCTCTTATTGATCCTCCTTTACAATCTGTTCAAAAGCCGTTGTGTACGACAATATACACAACAGTTTCAGGGTTAGTTATCAGGGGATGTTTCCATTCTCACAACAATAAAAAGAGAAAATCTGAATTTATTAAAGTAGATACAGTCTACAGTAGCATTGTAATTAATCATGTCTCAGCTGCCCCACTTGGCATAATGCAAAAACACAAAACACTAAAAGCTAAGTCAACATGGCATCAGCGGTGGTAATTTTTCAGTCTTTCAGGTGGAAAACACAGTTGCTGTTCACGAAGATCCCAAGAGGAGGGAATAAAGACTTCTGTTTCTCACACCATGTTATCCTAAAGGTAACCAAAAGTTCCTCAC
Organism: Takifugu flavidus; assembly: GCF_003711565.1. Taxonomy (NCBI): domain Eukaryota; kingdom Metazoa; phylum Chordata; class Actinopteri; order Tetraodontiformes; family Tetraodontidae; genus Takifugu; species Takifugu flavidus. Next base: position 15,139,026 of record NC_079524.1, read on the forward strand.
TGTGACAACAACAAAAAAAGACAATGATTTAAATAATCTGGGAGAAAAATAACAATACCAGCACCTCATTATATAAGAGTCAATATATCTAGGGGGCATAGACGTGACTCAGGAGCACCAGGCTGTATATCGGCTGGTGGTTTTTGACTGTTATAACAAACCACTTGTATTTCTGTCGGGATATTTTTATTTATTTTCAAGATTTGCATTATAAGTGAACACATATTTATTTTAATTTACAAAATATTTTGCATGGCCATATGAATGAAAACAGCGCTAATTGTGATTATTTGATTTTAATAAGGAAATTTAAGTTGAACATTGCTCATTGTCTTACAGGATGGAACTGAAGATTAAAACAAATTTACATCCTTTTTTGTATATTGTCAAAATGCAGACGTAAACTGGAATGTTTTATTTGATTTTTAAGTACAAGTACAAGCAGCATATAAAAAAGGAGTTATAAAGGTCATTTTATTGAGATGTAACAAACATCCGATTCTTGCTGCATGCTCATTTATAGCCTTTGTAGACTTTAATCTTTGAATATCTCATTGAAACATTTTTTTACCGTCAGATCTTTTGAGGACCTCCTCCGTGAACCATCACCTTATTATGGTGGAGGAGTTTGCATACCCTAATGAGCCTCGGAGCTATGCTGTCCGGAGCAGTTTGCCCCTGGTAGGGTCTCCCAAGGCAGATTGGTCCTAGATGAAGGGTCAGACAAAGAATGGTTCAAGACCCATCATGGAACATCTAAAAGGGAAGCCGCGTACTCGGCCCTGAGGGTTACCGGGGCCCCACCCTGGAGCCAGGCCTGGGGCTGGGGCTCGATGGCGAGCGCCTGGTGGCCAGGCCTACGTCCATCGGCCCCGGCCGGGCCCAGCCCGAACCAGCCATGTGGACACTCCCGTCTCCAGTGGACCCACCACCCGCAGGAGGAGCATGAAGGGTCCGGTGCAGTGTGGATTGGGCGGCGGACCAAGGCGGGGGCCTTGGCGGTCCGATCCTCGGTTATGGAAATTGATTTTTGGAACATGGAACGTCACCTCTCTGGCGGGGAAAGAGCTGGAGCTTGTGCGGGAGGTTGAGCGCTACCGACTAGATATGGTCGGCCTCACCTCCACGCATAGCGTCGGCTCAGGAACCTAAGTCCTTGAGGGGGGTTGGACACTCTTCTACGCTGGAGTTGCCCAGGGTGAGAGACAGAGAGCGGGGGTGGGCTTTTTGCTTGCCCCCAGACTCTCTAGTTTGACGTTGAGGTTCTTGCGGTCGAGCGAAAGGGTTGCTTCCCTGCGCCTTCGGGTCGGGGAACGGGTTCTGACGGTTGTTTGTGCGTATGCACCAAACAATAGTTCAGAGTACCCACCCTTTTTGGAGGATCTAGGACGGACACTGGACAGTGTCCCAACTGGGTCGTGCTGCTGGAGACTTCAACGCTCACGTGGGCAACGTCAGCGTGACCTGGAAAGGCGTGATTGGGAGGAACGGTCTGCCCGATCAGAACCAGAGTGGTGTTCAATTAGTGGACTTCTGTGCTAGTCGCAGTTTGGCCATAACTAACACCATGTTCGAACATAAGGTTGTTCATCGGTCCTCATGGCACATGACAGCCTGGGCCATAGGTCAATGATTGACTTTATAGTCGTGTCAGCTGATCTGCGGCCATATGTTTTGGACACTCGGGTGAAGAGAGGAGCAGAGCTGTCAACTGATCACTACCTGGTGGTGAGTTGGATCAGGTGGAAGCCACCGCGCGGACCTGGCAGGCCCAAACGCTTAGTGAGGGTCTGTTGGGAACGCTTGGTGGAGGAACCCGTCAGGCTGGTCTTCAACTCCCATCTCCAACAGAGCTTTGATCGTGTTCCGAGGGCGGTAGGGGACATTGAGTCTGAATGGGCCATGTTCCGCTTCGCCATTGTCGAGGCGGCTGTTGCGAGCTGTGGCTGCAAGGCCGCTGGTGCTGGTCGTGGTGATAATCCCCGTACCCGATGGTGGACACCAGAGGTGAGGGAAGCCGTCAAGCTGAAGAAAGAGGCCTACAGGTCATGGCTGGTCTGTGGGTCTCTGGAAGCAGCTGACCGGTACAGGTTGGCTAAGCAGGTTGCAGCCGCGACAGTCACGGAGGCAAAACCTCGGGCGTGGGAGGAGTTCGGTGAGGCTATGGAGGAAGACTTTCAGTCTGCTCCGAGAAGATTTTGGCAAACTGTCCAGCGCCTTAGGGGCAGCAGGCGCCAACTCGCCCACACCGTGTTAGGTGTGCGTGGGGAGCTGCTGACGTCTCCTGGGGAAATTATCCAGCGGTGGAAGGAATACTTCCAAGAGCTCCTCTATCCTACCAACACGTATCCTCAAGGTGGAACAGAGTCGGATGACCAGGAGGTGGACCATCCAATTTCCGGAGCGGAAGTTGCCGAGGTAGTGAAACAGCTGCCCGGCAGCAGAGCTCCGGGAGCGGATGAGATCCACCCGGGGTATCTTAAGGCTCTGGATGTTGTAGGGCTGTCCTGGTTGACACGCCTCTGCAACATTGTGTGGACATCGGGGGCAGTGCCCTTGGACTGACAGACCGGCGTGGTGGTCCCTATTTTTAAGAGTGGGGACCAGAGGGTGTGTTCCAACTATAAGGGGATCACACTTCTCAGCCTCCCTGGGAAAGTCTATGCCAGGGTGCTGGAAAAGAGGATTAGACTGATAGTCGAACCTCTGATCGAGGAGGAACAATGCGGGCCCAGGACTAGGTGGAGAGATTACATCTCTCGCCTGGCTCAGGAGCGGCTGGGGGTTCCCCCGGAAGAGCTGATGGAAGTGGCCGGGGAGAGGGCTGTCTGGGCATCCCTCCTGAAGCTGCTGCCCCCGCGACCCGGATCGGCAGAAAACAAAACAAAACAAAAAATTTTGAGGACGTTGTAGATGCATGAACAGAAATGAACTCAATATGGTCATATTCTATATATAAAACGGCGGTGAGCTGGTGGTGGCCGGTGGGAGCCGCTGGTATTGTCTCTGCAGCTCCCTACGCCTCTGTCACATGTCTGCGACCACCAGGAGTGGAGGAGTGGGGCATTGTAAAGAGTTTGTTTACAGTGTTGATAAACCTCCCCAGGAGGAGAAGAGGCCGTTCACACATGGCTACCAACGAACCCCATTGTACCAAGGGAAGTTTCAGCAACCAGCAGGAGGGGTGAAGCAACCAACAACCAGGTGACTGAAGCTCCAAATGTGTTAATGGCTCCTGAAGTGTGCCTGGAACTCCGAAACAGTCAGTTATAACTGGTGAAGCCTCGTGAGAGGTGAAACATCTTCAAGAAGCTCAACAGTCCAGTTACTATTATACAACTACCAGAAATAACCTGACCTGGATGACTGAGAACCTTCACAGACAAGTCCCCTGATAGTTTGTTTCAATTACCTTTTTTCAAAATGTCTTTTCATTTAATAGTGTTTCTCATAGTTTTTAAGGTCTCTGTAGATAAACCAGAGCAAAGCCTGATAGTCCTTATTCCAGTAAGTAAAGCATAGCCTAATTACCTTAGCACGTGGTGCTAAATAGACCTGAAAATAAAACTTTAGAGATATTCTGGAGCCCACGTAGCTGATGGACAATTCCATCTTCCATCCCAAATTCACCCTCCAGTGACAATTCACCAAGAAGAAATATCTCTGGTCAGCGAGAGTGGTGAGAGGCCTCCCCGGGGTTTGAAAAGTGCCCCACCTGCCCTGAAACATCTCCTTTGGACTGCCAACCCCTCACTGCTCCACCGTGGAGGCTGAAACATCTCCACCGAGCAGCCACGGTAAGGCACTTACAACATGGAGACCCATGCCTCAGAGTCACCCGGGTGTCAAATGTAAATTAGTCACGGGAAAAGGGTGGGACTGGGTGTGTGTGTGTGTGTGGGGGGGGGGGGGGTGTAAGAACTTGATATTGTTTTCTCTTACTTATTTAAATACTGTCCATAACAAAAGGCGAAGTGCGGCCCCAAGAGTGCATATATAAAGAAAATTTCACTCGGAAAAGGTCTCCAGTAAATGGCTATGAGAAAGGCCAACTTTAATCTGCACACGCTGGACGTTACGATAGGGTAGACAGATTGTACAGCCCAGTGAAGGATGGGGGGCAGAAAAGCAGACCTCTGTGGCTTTGGCCCCATATAACAAAGGATTTCCATTACGTGAAGGCCATGTACAGAGAAAACAAGTTTGCCATAGGAGAGGAGTGTTTGACAAAAAATATGAACCAGGTTTTACAGATGAGGTGCTTACCGTTGGCGAGTGCAGCCCGCACTTCCTGCCTGTAAAAAAATCCTAAGCCTTACAAAAAAAACCTTTATCCTCTTCATCTTTAAAAGTACAATAGTTCACATTTCCAAGTGGATGTAATGCAGCATATTGAGTTGAAGGAGCTCTATGAGGTGGCCTCAACAGAGATTTCCTCTCCTCATCCATGGTTTAATGTTCCTTCACAGTCTGCATATTATGGCTGGAGAGCTGAACCCAAAGAGGGACAGACGAGATGAACTTGTCTTTGGCCAAGTCCTAAAGAGGCTCTTTGTTGAGGATTTTGCCATTTCAACGGAGCTATTAAATATAAAATTTCAGTAAAAGAGGATTTGATTCATCACACTAGTTCTGCCATGTTGGTATTTACAGGCCTGAAACTGTATTATGTAGCGTTCCTCGGCACAAGAATCAAACTGTTTGATCTGCTCGCCAACCAACCGTTTGCTGAACAGATGTGCTGCCAACCCTATAATGTGGGAACAGGTCACATCCAGTTGGCAGGCCACTGTCCTCTCAAGAGACAAGCCTCCATCCTGAATTCATGATTCAGTGTTTCAACACAGCTGATGGAAGAAGAGCTGGACCAAACCTTTTCAGTTTCAAGACTGCATGATGATGGACACACTGATTACTCCACTTTATTATTCGCACATATATTTAGTATTAGCTGCTGTTTTCATTTATTTAAAAATTTAATCAGTTTCTTTGTTATGTGTTTTCTGGGGGAGGTACCTCGGCCGAAGCCTGATTTTTGGTTGTGTTGTATCTTCCAGTGTGATTCGTATCTCATTTTATTGTATGCTGGTTTCTGCCACCTGTTAAATGTCACCTGTGTATTATTTTATGGGCTGTCAGTGGCCCCCATGATAGGGAACCAGGGTTACCACGCTGTAAATGTGGTACACACACAAACACGTACACACACACACACACACACACACACACACACACACACACACACACACTGGCTTAGAAACAAATTAGATAACATATAGAAAAAGAGTGACTTGGGGCAGCAAAGTTAATGGCTGATTTTTGCGAATATGTATGACGTCACGTGTTTGTGTTGACTGAGCAGTCAAACCGGCCTGGGGGCGGGTGGAGTCAGTGTTAGAACACGGGTCATACCTTTGGAGTGTTGCGTTGCCTTATTTTGTCATTATAACTTTTTGAAACAACTACGGAGTCAACTTTTTTCCACCTTTTTGGAGACGAGCTTTAAAACTAAATAGATTTTTAAAACAAATCTTTGTAAAAGTGGGTCAGACACGCCCCTGCACCTTATTGTATTGCGCCATATTTTCCAAAGTATTTCACAATCATTTTTCCAATGCTGTATTTCTGTCGGTGATTTTTATTTTAAATTCTCCTTTCGTCATTTGATAACTGATCGACATCTGAGTTTTTAAAAAAACGGTCTTGATTTAACGTCATTGTCGGGCGGGGTCTGTGACGTCAGAGCGCACAGGCGTGGAAGCATCAAATGTTCGTAACTGAGCCGCGCAGGTTGTCATTGTCCAGGTAATCGAGGCCAGAATGGGGAAACTTCAGACGTTTGAAATTTTATTCGACCAAAACAAGACGATGTACAGCTCAGGTGAGCCTGTCACCGGTAGCGTGAAGGTGGACCTGAGCAGCTCTATGCTGTGTAAAGGTAAGAACCTGCTCACCTGGTGGATCACGGCTCCCAACAAGGAAGTAGGCTCCACTAAAAGAGCGTCACTTAAATTTGCGTGGACTTCAGCGGATTTAAGTGGTTTCATAAATTGGTCTTAATGAAAGTCTTAGATTTTTCTGCAGCTCCCCGTTAATTTGTACAGTATTCTTACAGATTCAGTGGGATCTGTTTGGTAGATTGTTGTTATTATTCGTGCTATTTTTAGCAGCACCAGCGCTGGAAAAAGGCCTGACTTTGGTTAAAGTATTCGCTTAAATGTGGCTAAAGTGAGGGGTTTTGTAAAGCACAGTGGTAGTTCTAATTGACAAATACTGAATGGTTTAGAAGATTTTTGACAAAACGTTAGGTGGAACATTAAAAGCTAATCAAAAAAAAAAAGCACAACAGCAGGACAAATGTTAACTTTCATCTGAAACAGTGAGTAAATAGACTATCAAAAGTTAAAAAGTTGTGGTTTGGAGGATGGAGGATTATATACTATGATATCGTATCATATACAATGGATTCTATTTTCTTTTGACCAACACAAATTACAGCCAAACAAATATCTTCTAGCAAATATATCAGGCTATTTATGGGGTTATATCTTTCATTTATTAGGTGTGGATGATCTGATCAAAGAGAGGTCCACGTTCTGTGTTGGTTTGAACAAAACTGTTATTATTATTATTATTATTATTATTATTATTATTATTAAATAGCTTTGTAACCTGGTCTGGAGGCCCAGGGACTAATCTACAGGGACTGTTTATTGCTGTGGATGTACCAGCACATCGCACGATCAGAGCTCATGCATTTGTTTGATGCAGCAGTTTGTTCGGATAGCAAAGTTTTTTTTGTTTGAGGGTAGTCAAATGATAAAAACAATCACTTGTATTTGTGGGATGAATGTTGCCACGTAATTAAAATCCCAATTGACAAAACTGAGGATGAAAAAAAGGTTGTTTTTTTTTAACCATAATTACAGTTGAACATTCTGTCCCCCTTCATTTGTGTTAATACATCAATGCAGATTAGGATTTTCTTGCATCAAATGTGAGATTTTGGTAAAAAACAAGATTTTTTTACAGACCCTCCTTGGAATGTAAAGTAGACTAAGACTGGAAACTAAATATGATGAATGGAATTCATCATAATTACAGTGAAAACAATGGCCCTATGTGTTTTATTTATAAGTCAAAAACAGATACGTGTTCAGTTATCAACATATAACTGAAACAAGCCTAACCATTTGCTATAATTATCTTTCTAGATATTGTCATTATCATAGTAATGTGGCCTACTTATTGTTAAGCTAGCTGCTAAGACAGACCGAATTGTTATCAGTGAAACTAACCACCAACAGAACAGTCCCTCACACAGTATGGTGGTTGTAGGAGTGGCAAACCAGCAGTTCCAGTATGGACTCATGAAGGCTCTTCACCACTTCAAAGAGTTGGCACAAGAACGTCCAGTTAATATAGCTTCGCATTGGGGTGGAACTTTAAGATGGGAGTGCTTTGTTGACATGAAATCTTCTCCTGCAGAGTGAGCAAACTACTTTATATTGATCGATAATTCCTTCTTGGGAAATTTGAACTCACACTTCCCATCAAGACAGCCAGTAGAAATGGGAATGGTCAATGGAATTCTATGAAAACATATGAGCATATGTAGGAATGTCATGTGCTTATAATTGTGTTCGCTTGGAACTTCTCTTACAGTGAAAAAGTCTTCTGCCAGAGTTTCTGTTCCATTGTTCCTGTTGTACTTCTATAATGGAGGAAACACAGTCCCATTTATGATCATGATCAAGATAATTTGACCAACATTAACATGATCAATGTCAGAAAAGTCAATAGTTGACCCCCAGTATCGGTATCAATCCAGATCAGTGCAGCAGCATTGAAGGCTCTTGCTAATGTTTGTACTCGTTTACGCTGACTGATTAAATCAAACCGGCCTGGGTGAGGTTGGGGTAACTGTGGGGACATGGGTCATACCTTTGCAATGTGGGGGTGGGGGGGTGGGGGGTGGAATTCTCATTGTTGGAACCATGAGAATGCTAAATTAATGCCGCATACAGTATGTACAAATGATTATATTTGATGTGTATATGAGTGGGAAAATACACTTTAAAAAGGTGTATTTTGTTTGTGTTCTGTCCTTGTATTTAGAGTCTTTTTGCTCTGCTTTGATTTTTTAAATTCTATGTAATTCTTCCTCTTCTCCCTGGATGGGCTTAACCTTCAGCGCAGGTGCTCAGCAATGATTTGTTGCATATGAGAAGAATACAAATATCTGAGGGTGAAGACAAGTGTTACATTTGAAAGATCCTGCTGAATGGAATGTGTTTCCTCTACGCCCCCTCCCCACCCCAGTGTTCCAGTGTGTCCAGAAAAGAAATGAATATCTCTTTTGTTTGAATGTCTTTTTTGTTCACTCTGCAGCCATCAAAATAAACTGCTGTGGTTTCTGTGGTGTCACTAATAAGGTAAATGACACATCCTGGAATGTGGAGGAGCAGTACTTTAACAGCACCATCTCTGTGGCTGATAAAGGTATGCTACTGGTGCTACTCAAGAGCTAAACTGTTGATTTCAAAAGTCACCTTCACTTAGTACACCTATGAACCACGAACCACACCAAGGTAAATCACCCTGATCTGTGGGTCTATTTGTAGGAGCGATCAGGTTAAATTCTTTAAACACCAGCTGCACACGTATTGCAACACATTAAAGTTATATGTCAATGATTCGGCCAGTGTCAGATCCAGTTTGGCAATAATGAACAGTCTGTCAAGTGTGGCATTTGCCATTAAAACTGTATTTCCACCAGTTCATGGTGCACTTGAGGATAAACGTATACATATATACGTGTACATAATATCGCTTCATCCTCCAAAATGTTTCAATCATGGTAGAGTGATTGATCCCTGTCTTCCCACCCGTCAGTATTGTGAGAGGAAGCGTGAAGCAGTAGAGCTGGAATGTAGCTTCTACACGATAAATCATGTGATCAAACTCACTGCTGTGAGTTAGGACTGACAGAGTGAAACACATACTTAGAGGATTTAATATTATTTACACTTCTGCTTTGAGACTGACATGTTTTTGTTTTGTCTGACTGATGTGATGTGCATTCTCCATCCTGTACAGGAACGCTGAAACAAGGAAAACATGTTTTCCCCTTCAAGTTTCTCCTACCAGGTACAGTCATAAATTAAGAATTGTATTAGTTCTGGTGTAAGTTAGTTCTTTTTTTGATTACATGGAGACATGTTCTAGCATGTCCTGGCCAGTTCATTAGGTACCCCTCACCAGGTATGTGCGAGGCAGCGCCTCTCCGTTCAGAAGGGCCATAAATTTTAATTGATTAGATGGAAAAAGCTGCTGGAAACATTCCTCTTTTTAATGGTTCAAAATGACATGGCATTTGCCGCAGATTGCAGCTGGAGCCCATCCCATCTCCCTTTGGGAAGAAGGTGGGGTACACCCTGGAAGAGTCGCCATTTCCCTTTAACCTCTGGCATCAACAAGGCATTTTTGGGCAGAGAACTGTTGCTCACTGGAGATTTCTGCAAACCAAATGCCACAAAATACCGAGAATCTCACAAGATAAGGACGATTCCTGTCTGCAAATGATCTCCAGATGTGTTAACATAGCCCATGTTAGTCAACTCAGTGTGGATTGTGAATCAGCTGTTGTGCAAATAGGATAGAAACAGATGCAAATGAGAGACCGTTAGCAGGACAACCCCCCAGCATGGTGCCAGCAGCACAGAGCAGATGCCATGAGAGCAGACAGAGGAGGAGCATTTTCTGAAGTAAAGAGGGTTATGTGACCAATGACCAAAGGAAAATGAACTATCATCTATCATCACTCAGCAAATTGACTGGAATGAAACCAATTCATAGAAGGTGTACAAATAACATAAATACAATTATTAGCTTTGGCAGCATTATAGTGAATAATAAGATTAACTTCTAATTTATTAAACACATTTTTAGCAGTTAACCTAAATATTATGTATATTTACACATGGCAATAAGTCAATTTCTTTTATTGATGTACATAATGCCAACACAAAAAAAGCAGTTTTGCTCCAAAATAATGACACAACTTTTAACTGTAGAGGAAGTGATGTCTGATTTCAACACAGGAAGTAGTTTTATCTGGGTTGCATGACAATTGGTCTTTGTAGTTTCTTTTGTTTCCATTCAGTCTTTTGGTGAGGTCATAAGAAAGGCTTGGTATTCTTAAAATTTTAAGGTTTTTCTGAGATTTTTCCAGAAGTTTAGAAAAAGGTTATTCCCAAACAAAGCATCTTAGGCCTTAAAAGAGCTCATAAGGTGAAAAAACATTAAGCTCTAAGGATTAAGGATTCTGAGCATCTGCATCAATACAGGCCCGGTAATCTGCATCCTTTCTTCAGGAATAAAACCATTCTCTATTGGCAATGTTTCCACAGCCTCGTGTCCCACATCTTTTGAAGGCAAATACGGTCGGATCATTTACAGAGTGAGAGCGATTATCGACACGCCGCGGTTTGTCACAGACTACAACACAGAGAAATTTTTCTACCTGCTCAACCTTCTCAACCTGAATGAGCTGCCAGACATTTGGGTGAGTTATGAAGTTGTTTCACACTTCTCGCCTGGGATGATCTTCAACATGCCTAAAAACTCTTTATTCCCTGCTGCTATGTTAAAACCCCATCTAGATTTTAAATATAAAAAACCTCCATTATAAATGAATATATTGTTGATTATAAATGCAGGACAGAGTTGATAAATCTATGATCTCCATGCAGGGAAAGTCCTCATCTGCGGTGACCAAAGAATTCACCTACATGCTGATGAAATCGGGTACCGTGGTGCTGAAGGCCCAAACTGACATGAAGGGTTACACACCAGGACAGATTATCCAGGTGATGGCCAACATCTCCAACCAATCTGGGAAGTCTACAGGCCACATGGCAGCCAGCCTGGTGCAGGTGAGAACACTCAAACACAGAATCCCTGCATCTGCTTTCTTGCTATCCAATTAATGCAATTTAAAAATGTTGTAAATGACTTGTTCCCATTTCATTATCCAATTTCTAGCAAGTGAGCTATGGGCTAAAGAAGCCCGTCCATGATATCAGGACAATAGCAGAGGTGGAAGGAGGTGTAGTGAAGCCTGGGAAGGAGGTGGAGTGGAAAGAGCAGATCATTGTTCCTCCTCTTCCTCAATCATCTCTTGCTGGATGTGAGCTCATCAAGATTGACTATTATGTCAAAGTAAGAGCTCCTCTGTCACGCTGTTTACTCATGCTGATGACCATTAAGTGCTGGCAGCTTTCATTTTTAACCGTTATGTTGATGGACATTCTTAATTATGGAGGTCAGTACTGGCTAAGTGCTTCAGCCAGTAAGACTGAATGTCTTTTACCAGGTTTTTGTTGTAAGCATATGAAGCTTGTTTCATTTCTTCCATTCATGCTATTATTAATTTCAAGTGTCTGTTTATAGAGCAGCCATAGAAATATATCTACCCTTTTCAGCAAGTGATCATTGTAATTCTGATGTAATGTCATAGCTGTAGCATAAATGTTATGTATAAATTCTCAATCCACTGTTAAATCCTAACATATTCATGTCTTTTGATTATCAGGTCAGTCTAAAATTCCCAGATGTCCAGTTGACTTTGCCGATTCACATTGGAAATGTGTCCTTGGACAAAAAACTCCAGCCTTCCAGCAAAGCAGCTCCTTTGGTCCCTTCGTCTGCTTCATCTGGGGAACCATTGCCTTCTCTTCCCACTCCAGACATAACCAGCTCTAGCTGTACCCCCACATGCCCTCCTGAACCTACCCCCATACTACCATTCCCACGGCCTCTACCCCGTGTCAGGTTGTCCTCCCATACTTGCCCCAGCGCTCCTCCAGCTGAGTACCAAAATGGGGCAGAGGGCGGGCCTCCATTTGACGAACGCTTCCCCAACAAGCGCCAGTCCCAGCTGGTGTCGCCCAGTGCTTTCAGCTATGTGCCAGGCCTTGTTTTCCCCAACAACCCCAGCGGTTCCATCACTCCCTCCAGTATGTTCAGTGCCTCAGCGCCTCACATCACAGACGGAGCAAGCTCGACCCCCGTCCCTCCTCCACGCTACAGTGCAGTCAGCAGTCCACAAGGTCAGTTCTCATAAGCTTACTGGCATTCAAAGCTCATCTCCTCCAGTCCCAGCATTAACTATTGTAAAATCAATTTATTAAATATATGACTATCTCAGACTTTGCAGTGGGTAAAAAAGCTTTTTAAAAAGAAAAAACATAATTTTTACCAACTGATGATAAGACTGATGGATTGTGAGAATGACCACGGTGTTGTGCAATAATTTTTATTGTGATTGTCATTTGATTTATCTTTAATAATAGCATTTTATGTGCGTTAGGAGTCTTATTTAATTTCGATTTCTGCTGCAGTTTCAAAATGCTGAAACACATCTTCATTAAATTCCCATATGAATCCACAAGTCTTATATAAGTTTATGCACGAATATAGAAACAAGACTGGCTGCTTTACTGACTGTCAGTCTGTTTGACATTTGATGTTTTCAAATGTTCTTGTTTGTACAATTTTCACAAAAACTTCAACATTAACAATAATTATCTTTATTTTATCTATTAAATTTAATAAGATTTCACATTTTATTCTGTGTTTTTGTGGATAAAGATGGTGTGACGGTAATTTGGGAGATGTGGATCGTAAATTCATTATCTTTTTAAAGTAGAATTTAGAATTATCTGCACTTCATCTTATTTAGATTTTGCAGCTTTTACTTTATAGCTGTTACAATTTCTAATTCATCATTCCAGCACTAATGCAGATGTGAGCTGTAGAGAAATGACTCCAACCACAGCTTCAGGGGCTCCCTGGCTGTGGGCATTTCATGCATAGGAGATTGTAGTTATTGTTTGTGCCTAAACAGTGTCTTCCGTGTGTGTGTGTGTGTGTGTGTGTGTGTGTGTGTGTGTGTGTGTGTGTGTGTGTGTGTGTGTGTTGTGTGTGTGTGTGTGTGTGTGTGTGTGTGTGTGTGTGTGTGTGTGTGTGGTGTGTGTGTGTGTGCACAGAGGCTCCTCCTTCTTATGATGAGAGCTGCAGCAACTGAAGTGGATGAAGCAGCATCGTTTCACTGGCTGCAACCTGTCGAACAGAAATGCTTTGTGTGCCTTCTTAACTTATATCTGATGTCATTTTATGAGGATCTCTTTTTAATTGATTTTCTAATTTAAAAAAAAAAACATATTCACATATATACACCTACGTGTATGTACTAAGACATATACAGTGCTTAACAAATTTATTAGACCACCAGATGTAGAAACGACAAAGTACAAATATTTTAAAAATCTGTTTGTTCAAACTCAAAATTGTACCTTTATTGTTAGGCAAATATACTGTAACTAAATAGTCCTTATTTATATATATGTGAACCAAAAATGTTAGGAGGTATTTATGACCTGTTGCCCTGACCCCACAGCTTACACACTGAAATTCTCTAAGCAGTCAGGAATCATGTAAAAATAACAAATTTGCCACCAATCAAAAGGGAAATGTGCTTAACATGTTTATTTTTAACAGTGAATTTTAAAGACTCATGGATAATAAGTATATTTCTGCATTAAAGATAAAAATAACGTATTGTGTAATCACCGATGCTGGCAAATTGCAGTGGCGGGTGGCCGACACCAGAGGGCGGTCTAACACATTTGTAAAGCTCTGTACATAAGTGTATTTCCATTTCCATATTTATAGATTTGACTAAATGATCCGTGGTTGCACAAGCAAAGCATCCCAAATCCTCCTCTGTGTTTAAGGGTTGAAAAGACAGGAACCATCCACTTACCATTTCTGCAGGTGAGTGGAGCAGATGGAAGCGAAAATAGCAAATTTGGACTTGGCAGACTAAAGTCCAGATTCTCACTGGTCTTCTGTCCTGAAGTTGATCTCTTTTTGTTGTTGTAGTTTCTTTGTGGTTTGACTGTGAAGGCCTGACTCGGGCAGCCTCTGATCAGTTGATATCAAAACGTGTCTGAACTCTCACTGTGAAGCATTTATATAGGCTCTAATCTGATGGGCTGGTAATTTTGGGATTCTGAGGCTGGTAACTGGTCCATTTATCCATTTAAGGGAGCTCACTCTTCCTTTCCTTAATGTCCTTGTGGGACCCACACTCACCATGGAGTTTGAGGGTTTGTGGAACTGTCCATGATATATTTTGAAAAATGAATACCGGTATATGAAGAACGAATGTACATATGAACCATATTCTTTATCTTTTCTTTGCTAACTATATAAGTCTTTCTTCATATGGTTGATGTCAAATTAAATATTGTAAAATGTTGGAATCAATAAAACTCAGGAAAACCACTGAATGAAAATGTTTGTACAAACTGACAGTACTGTGTGTGTAAGATATTTCCAACAATGAAGACAGCCACAGAGTCAAAAAAGTCTCTGCGTTTGGCCCCTTCTGTAAGGAGCTTTTGTGTTGCCAGGTTAGGAATGTGTAGCACTCCACTATACTGCTGTCCAAACACTGCATATTCAGTAGTGTAATGATGGATGTTTTCTTCCCCTCCATCTGGCTGGTATTGATCAGAAGCTTCAGGTTCTGTCATCTAAGTTCTGGTTTTCTGAAAGGCTCTCCTAAACTCTCCCGGATCAAGGTGTTGGGATGGAAGGGAGGGAACGTTCCACTGATCAAGCCAGTCAGAATGCAGCTGCTCGGATACAAGAGATCACATTAGTCCACTATTGACTTCTCTACACTGGCTCCCTGTAAAATTTAGAGTAGATTTTAAAATCCTCCTCACATTTATGGTTTTTCATTGCACTGTTCCTATTTAAGTGTACTTTTAACTCAGTGTCAGTATATAAAACTAAAGTTCAATCTGTCCTATTGGATTAGGCTTAGGGTGAACACAGAAATGTCCTCAGTTATGGCTCAGACTGCTTGGTGCTCACAGTGCTGCAGAGCGGGACCATGGTTCAGAGAGAGCCCGAACAAGAGGGACAACTGTCATCAGCAACACTTCACCAGGTGGCATTTGGGTGGTGTTCATCTGCACTCAATGGTGTATGGGATGAAGAGCAGCTGGGAGAGAATGTAGCCCAGCAGGGAGCCTGTGGAGGTAGTGAGGATATCTGACAAGTTGCTAATCTGGACACACAATTCTGTTGGTGAGAAAGTCCAGGATGAGCTGACTGCTCATATTGAAGTTCTGGTTCTGGAGTCTCTCTACTAAGATGTGGGTGTTGGTCATGAAACCTCTGTGTCTTTGGTAAGAAAACAACAGTTCAGCGAGTAACTGAAGCGTGCTTTTGTGTGTAGACCACACAGCACTCAGGCACAAGCATCAACAGGTAGGAGGTAGAGGTGGTCACAGGCTCCAGGTTCCTCCACGTAGGACTGGGACTAGACTGAACACCAACCACATCTTTTAAAAAGTCCAGCAGCATCTCTTCTTCCTGAGGACATTGAGAAGGTTCTAATGAATGGATGCTTAGTTTGTTGACCCAAGCTGGTCTAGCAGTGGAGAGGAAACGGCTTAAGATGGTTCAGGGGATGGTTGGCTCTCTGCTGCCTCACAAGGATGAGATCTACCTAAGATGTCTTCTTCACTGGGCCAAAGACTTTATAAGGTCTTACCTATTCAGGACAGTGCCTGTTCACCACCACCCTCCCCTCTGGCCGGCTCAGAGTCATGAAAGCTCCGACAGGCTCAAACACAGCATCTCCCCCAGGGCTGAGAAGAGACTTTTCTTTTTTATACGTCGCTGCTACACAGAAACAATGGTTTGTGGTAACTAAAGCTACTAATAAAGCTTCTTTTTATTCTAAAATATTCTGTTTGTTTTGATATCAAAGGTCTGTTCCTACGGAGCAGGTTATGACTTGTGATCCATCTTAGACAAAGAGGTGATGATTGTGGAATGCAGCTCTTAAATTCAGTGATTCTCTCCCTGCCTCAGCACCTTGAGCAGCAGAACTCTGAGCTCTTTACCAGATGAAATCAGCAATATCACCGTCCTGTTCAAATCTAACTTACTCTTAATTTGTGTGGGACAGTTTAATTAAAATGTTTGAAAGCTATTGAGGATGGATTCTGATTCTCTTACTAACATAAATATTTGACTCCATTTTCAGCTTTCTGGCTCTGTAAACCACCCCAGTGGATAATCTTATTAACAACAACCACCAAAACGACGCAGGTTTCAAACTCCTGTCATTTTCCTCAACTGTGACCACAGATGGACCAACTGTGGTAGAATAGTTGTATGAAAAGAAAAACAGTGATGACGTGTGCTGCGTCTTGTGAAAGTGTCCTGAAGAAACCAGCTGTGCGTTTGTCTGCTTGCAAACATGAAAGCTGCTTTATGTTTAAGCCCCTTTCAGCTGAATCCATGTCGGCCTTTCACAGCTGCTATCTTATCAGTCTGACGCCAGAGATGTACACATTTCTAACACCTTTAAGCGATCTGATACAGTTTGTATCAGATGTCCTCTCAATCCAGGAATATCATCAAGGGGACATTTTGCTGCTTTGGAATGACCAACTTTAAGCAACAGAAGTCATTTTTATAGTTTATAACTGCAATAATGATGCAGAAATGCTACTGACTTGAGCTCCGTTTAAATGTTTTAGCTTCACCATAAATGTTTCGGCATCATGAGGTAAATAAATACTAACACTGTCAAGAAAGAGCAATAAATGCTCTGCTAGCGATATATTATTAAACTGCACTTATATAGGAGAAATCAAGCCTAAAATAGTGCCTCACATTACCTGAATGCTGAGATAATGTGTGAGTAACTGTTATTTTATAAATATTGCGTCTTTTTGTGTGTTTAACCTTGACCAAGTGGTACTGTTCAGTTGTAGAAACGTGGGAATTGCGCCTGTTGTCTGTAGGATTAGTAACTTATTCCTAATTTCTTGTTCTCCCACCCCCAGCTCCCTGGGAAATATGGCCTGGACTCTTTTGCTGCTGGTCCTGTGTGGTCTGACTGTGGTTCAGGGGATTCAACCACCAGAATTCTTGCTGGTGCATTTGGATTTTCCTTGTTTTTAGGAGTCAATATGAGAAACAGGCAGCTACAAACAACCAGACTCAGAGTCCTTTTCATCTTATTCACTGAAATATGTGCAAAACCACATGCATATTTATATTAAATAAGTGTATATGTTGGATTTTGCACCCCTGAATCACGATGATCACCATAAAATGATGGTCACAGTCTGAATATTTTGACTTGTTTCAGATTAATGATGGTGTCATGGCTTGTAGCAACTTTTAATCTCACCTTTAACTTGTAGTTTAATCATGAATTTGAGCTCCCTTTCCATAGCATGAACATCTGATATTAATCCTAAATGCATCATAACCCCTTTAAAAATGTGCATGAATAGAAGTGTATTATGGGTCCATGTAATTCATAACATGTATCTCTCCTGAATAAATGTTCATCCATTTCAAAGACTGGGACACACACGACCACAACTTCAGTTTTTGGTGGTGTTCTGGTTGTACCACTTTGGTGTCATGAAGTGAGCTCGATCTTGTTTTCCAGAGAGCGGCTGCCCTGTATTACATAACACTGAGAGTGCAGCAGATTGTGCAGTTGGGAGGTCAAAGCGATATGAGACCCGAGGGCCTTTAAATAAGGTGCAACGGGATGAAAACATGAGCAGAAAGGTTTCAGAGTTACAAGTAAGAACTGTGTATCTTTTGATTTTGACCTAATTCCTGCCATTCTTTAATTTCAGAGTCGTTTCTTTCTTGTTGCCATGGATGCTGTTGGATGTGTTTTAGAGTGTAAAGTTGTTTTTCTCTCACCCACAGCCTCCTGTGGAACATGGCCTCCTCTCTTTCTCTTCTGCTGCTGGTCCTGTGCAGTCTGGCTGCAGCTCAGGCCAGGCTTAGAGTGTTCAACCTGCGGGCCACTGGCCTCCCCTCTGATGCACTGGGTGTCTCCGACGGTTATGTAAAGGTGTCCTGCGGGGCAGTTAGTCTGGGTAAGACGGCTGTCCTTCATAACCAGGTCAACCCCTGGTGGGAGGAAGAGTTTGCCTACCTGAGTGCTAAGGAAAATGACATCCTGAGGCTGGAAGTCTTTGACAGCGACCTCATCTTTGATGATGAGCTGGGCGTTTGTTCAAGACAGCTCAAGAAGGGAACCTATGACTACCAATGCTCCCTGGAAGATGGTGCCAGCCTCTATTATTCCTACACACTTTACTGAGCCTCTGGTGTTTGATCCATCCTGCACACTGGCAGTTAAAAACCTCATGCGGTGTAACTCTGATCATCAGCTGCTTTTCCTCGTTTCACAACGTGATCGTACGAAATAAACAGCTGCAACAACCAGACTGTTTGTCTTTAGTCGTTCGTATTAAAGTCCAATACCATCAAATATGAACTCCAGGTGTGACAAACCAACATACAGTTCCCCACATTTGATTTCTGATTTTTGTCTGAAATGTCTCGAAACAGTAAAATACTTAACCTGAAACCCACTTATAGACATGTACACACAAAAAAATGTAAATGCAAATTTTAGAAAATTACAAAAATGTAGAGATATGTAGAAAGAGCAATAATACTATATAAATGATACACAGACCAGACGTCAGACTAACTAATAAACTATCATGTCAGACACATGGTTCCTCCTTGATGAACATGTTTTAATATTATGTTCTGAAGTTGATTAAACTTCATCTTACCATCTGTTAATGTGTGACCTCACAAAAGCCGCTGTAACATCACAGACATTACTGACTTTAATTAATAAATTAAATCCTTCCTACAACTGAGACATCGGCGTTACATAACGCAGAATTTAGCAGATCATGCTAATGGCAGTATTTGGTGGGGCGAAATGGGCGGAGCTTATATGAGATGGTTGCCTTTAAATACAAATGAGATTGTGGAAAGCAGAGTCGTGAGAAAAAAGGCTTCCAGACAGCAGGTAAGAATAAGTTCATATGGTCACTGTGTAAAGGATACTGGAATCATTCTTAATATTTCATAGCTGAACTGAATTACTGAAATAAGGTCCTAATGAACATTTGCAGTACTTCTGGTCGTGATATCTTACACTCATGTAGATGAAACCCTTTTGTTGCATTAACAGGAGACTCACTTCACAAATAAAAAATGACTTCAGGAGGTGTTTTACAGTTTGATATATTCTTTTAGCCTATTTTACTCTAATCTGTTTTTAGAACTGTGTTTATGATCCAGCTATATTCATATGGGGGATGTTGAGGCATTTTTGATCGTATTTTAATATTTTCTTATGGGTCTGCAGTTATTTTCCTCAGTAAGCTAAAATACCTCTAAAATATAGAAACCTCAGTGAACGTTCAAATAAGAAGTCTGAACATTCAGCAAGGTTTCTTTATTTACTAGATTAGATTAAAATTAAATTGGATTAGATTAAGTTGGTCAGAAAAGGCCGAGAGGTGTTTTTGAAACATCTCTCAGTGCACTAAAGTCTTGTTCAAACCTACATACGCTCACACTCTCACTCAGGTCGGAGGAGCTCCTCTTCCTGGCCTAAAGCTTTTGGAAATTCTTTAAATTAGGAAACCATTTATACGTTTATAGGCAGTGGCTGTGTGGCAGATGAAAATGATTTATGCTCCTCTGCAGCCCCAGTGACACCATGGCCTCCACTCTTCCTCTTCTTGTGCTGGTCCTCTTCAGTCTGAGCTTGGCTCATGCTCAGATTACAGTGTTCAACCTGCGAGCGTCTGATCTTCCTGGGAACCTCCTGGGCACCACAGACGGCTACGTCAAGGTGTTCTGCGGCTCAGCATCTCTGGGTGAAACATCTGTTCGGAATGACAACAAAAACCCCTGGTGGGAGGAAGAGTTCCAATACTTCAATACTCAGGAAAACGACGTCCTGAGGCTGGAAGTACATGACAGCGACTTTCTCTTTGATGACCTGCTTGGAGTCTGTCAGAGGCAGGTCAAGAGGGGAACCCATGACCACAACTGCTTCCTGGAGAAAGGAGGCACCCTCCATTATTCCTACACACTCAACTGAGCCTTCCATCCATTTTCACACACGTTCACATCACTCTGACAGGTACTGATAGCCTGCAGCACTCACGCCCAGCGCTGTACAAGAAAGTCGACATGTCCATTAATCTGTTCAGGATCTCCCACATTATTGGTTAATATTCCAAAATGTGCGTGGCACTGAAGCCATTATTACCGACTGTGGCCATATGCTTGGCCTCACAAACGGCAGTTTCATTCAATAAATCTGATAAGCATTTAATTCTGACTTAGTGCTTTGACTTTTCCCTCGATATCAATCCTTTCTCTCTCATATTGTGGCTTCAATGTGCATGCATGCACACATACATGTTGTTAGAGTTATTTTCTCTCATTGTATCATTAGAAGATTCATCTTAATCATATCTAATCTTAGTTATTATGCAGTGTTTTAACACATAGTTAAAACATGCGCTCTTATATAATGGTGGGCATTTGGCATCTGAATTTTTTGTGCGAGGCAGATTTGCTTTATCAACATGAGTCTGTTCTACTCATCCTGACATTATTACTTTGTTATGTGGAACTTTTGGTTGTGGCGTCTGTTTTTAATGAGGCAAAATGCTTTAACACACAGCTGGATAAAATGCGATAAATCTTCCTCACAACATACATACATAAACCCTAAAAAAGCTCATTATTTTGTTGACTTGCTGCCTCTCATTACTGTGTGTGGGTACATTTTTAACTCGTTCTCCTACACATTTGACATTATCTAAAAAATACACAATTCAGCCAGACAGTGAGTAAGGGACGAGGGTTTACTGGAAAAGGGGGTGTCATCCACACAGCAGTGGAAATGGATATCCAATTAGGGCCCCTACCCGCTCAGCCACAAGAGCAGCGACCCAAAAGTGGGGGGGCAACAGACCGAACCTGTAAGCTTTTTGATGGCACCTGGAAACAGATTTGAAACTACAAATGCTTCAGTGGTATTATTTGTCAAACTCACTTCGGCCTCCTGACGGTTCTCGCAAGAAGCACCAAGTATGACAAGACACCCGCTGCAGAAATACTTTTATTTGCTGTAAAAGTAAATTTACCATTTTATCAGAGAAAGGTTATTACATATAATACTACTCAAGAAAATGACATGGCATAAATGGGCTTACTAACAATTACATTTGTGAAGGACAGTTTTTACGTCACATCGATAAAACAACAGAATGAAATTCAAACCAGGGGTCTGGAACCTGTTTTTCCTTTTCTCACTTCATTTTGAAATTTTCTTAATTATTGTGCTGCAAAGAACAGCAGTGTAATTTATAATTATGATTGCTGTCATGCCTGTATGAGCACACACACGTGTATTTTAAAGACTGACGCAGCAGCCTGTCAATAATGGCATGTGTGTGGCACGTTAAGCCCCGAGTTAAAACTGAACATATAATTCTAATAGAAAAAATAATATGGGATTAAAAAACAAGTTGGTTTATTTGAGGATAATGCTGATTTAACGAGTCGTTAACAGAACATGAGATGAGGTCATGTGTGCACATTAATGCAATTTCCACCAACTGTAACCCTTGGTTCTGTGTAACAAATATTGCTTTAAGAATTTAAAAAAAAAATGAAATCAGACAAAATGTATTTTCTTCCAAGATCAAATCAAAGCAGCTTTGATTGTGCCGAACATCACCTTTAACCAACCTGTTGCACAAAGACATTTACGTTTTGAAGTAAGAAAATATTTACAATATTAAAAAAATAGTGATAATGTGATCCTGTCTTTACCTCATGATGTGGCACGAGACACGTGCACTGGACATGATAAATGTTAAACTCTGCTGCGGCGCTTGGATCTGCGCCCTGGTGTTGTTTCAGTCCCTTTCCTTTTGATAGGCTTTTTCTTCAGGGCCAACTGAGGAGTCTTTTCTTTAATACGATGACATCTGGAATTCGACCGGGGTGTAATTATCAGTGCCGGAACCGTCCGTCGTCTTAAAACCTTCTCTTCCATGACTATTAGCTCTCCATCATCATCTGAAAGATTGTCCTCCACTTCTAAATTGAATTCTTTTCCATCTTCATCTTTGTTCAGTTCTGAATTTGAGCTGATGTCCTTTTCACTCTCCACACTAATGATGTCACCCTCCACGCTTTCTTCCATGTCACTCTCCTCCAGGTCCTTAGCAGTGATAAAACCAGAAGGTTCATGAGGTTGTGAGGTTTCCCCTGGATCCTCAGGTTTTTCCTGCGTTTTGTCATCTCCACTCTCTGCGACGTATTGTTGAAGTCCTTGTTTTTTCCTCCTTCTAGATGTTCGTTTTGGGGTGGTCTTTGGTCTTTTTGTCGAGCTCTTTTGAGATTTTGATGTTACAGTTGGAGCTTCTTCATCAAACAATATTAAATGATCTTCCTCAGGAGCTGCTGTGGGAGGCTCCACGTCTATTTCCGTGATTTCTGCTTCCATCCCTCTACTTGTTCCATAGACTTCAGTACCAGTCTCAAGCACTTCTACTGGTGGCTCATCATTAAACTTCTCTGATTCTGCTCCTCTAAGACATGCTGATTCACTGCCTATTATTTGGTCTCTTGCTCCATCTATCTTGATCTCTTTTTCCATGCTGGTAGTTTCCTCAGCTAGCTCCTCTTCCTCTCCTTCAGGAACTTCAATGACCTGCTCCTCTGCATGTATCACTAATCTTTGTTCTGGTTCTGGTTCATCTGGACCAGAATGTGTTTCTCTTGTCTCCTCTTCATTTTCTTCTATTTGGCATTTTAGGGGTATTGTTCCTGCAGAAGCATTTATGGTGTTTCCATTACTTCCACAAATGTGTGTTGGAACAACTGGTGCTTCGTTCTCATCAGTGTCTCCCTCCACCACTGTCATGGGTGCACTAGCAGTTTCACTGAGGTAATTCTCCCCTTCACCATTTGAACGTGTTTCTGAATTAGTCCCTGCTGATACAACATCCATGTCCTTAAGCTTTTCTTCTCCCTGGTCAACAGATTTATCTCCATTTTCTATTTCTGCAATCCCGCTATCATCAGTTTTATTTTCTTCCACTTCAACCTCTGCAGAGATATCTATCTCGCTGACTTCTTTTGAGGGCTCCGCTTGTTCATTTGGACATGTTTCTGAACCAGCCACTTCCATTGCTTGTTCTGATGGATCACCCATCACTTTAACTTTAGCTTTAGGCTTTTCTTCTCCCTGGTCAACAGATTTATCTCCATGTTCTATTTCTGCAATCTTGCCATCATCAGTTTTATTGTCTTCCACTTCTCTATCTGCTGCTGAGGTCTCTTCCTCTGACTCACGCTGCATGCAGAATCTTTTGGATTTGTGTGTTGATGTAGCAGGAGCAGTCCTTTTTGCCTTCCTCAGAGCTGTCCCTATACTGGCTGGTTCATCTTGACTAGTTTCATCAGCTTCTTCACAATGTAGCTGCATTTCTTCTTCTTCCTGTGCAACACCTACCCCATCATTCTCTTCTTGGACATCCTGCTCTTTACTTGGTTCCTTTTGTGGTACATCTTCCAGATCGGTTTTGGGTTCCTCTGTCAGCTCTTCTAAAGTTGGAATAGTTTCATCTCTTTCTTGTTCCTCTGATTCCTCTTTTGTCTGGGCTCTTTTGGATTTACCCTGAGGTGTGGTAGCAGCAGATCTTCTCCCTTTCCTCTGAGTTCTTATATTGCCTGTCTTTCTACCACTTCTCAAAACTCTTCTTTCTAAAACTGGTGTCTCTTCTGCACCTGAAACACCCTCTGCTTCATCATCTTCTGCCGACTGTTTATTTTGTGTTGCGATGGCTTCTTTAGAAACAGATGATGCTTTAACTGGGACATCTGGAGCTGCCTCAGTCTGTCCATCTTCTCTCAGTGCGTCTTTCATATTCTGCTCTTCCATCTCAACAACAGGTTGTTCTTCAGCAATACAACTGTCAGTGACTGTTTTTTCATCCAGCAATTGACTGGAGTTTCTCAGTTCCACTACAACCACAGTCACTCTATGGAGATCTGACTCTTTAGGATCCATTTCCTCACTGTGTGGCTTCTCTTCGGAAGCTCTAAATGGCTCTTCAAGGTTTGATGCTTGTAGTGTATCAGGACTTGTCGAATCAGCTGTGTTCTCCTGATCCTCAGATAGAGTCACTAGGCCTTCATCAACATCTACAGTAACAGGTGTCTCTTTCTCAGTTTGTGTTTCAACCTCTGCAGAGATTTTTATCTCGCTGACTTCTCCATCATCCATCACTTTAACTTCAGCTTTAGGCTTTTCTTCTCTCTGGTCAACAGATTTATCTCCATTTTCTATTCCTGCAATCTCGCCATCATCAGTTTTGTTTTCTTCCACTTCAACCTCTGTAGAGATTTTTACCATGCTGACTTGTATTGATGGCTGAAGGTGGATTGGTGCTTCATCTTCTAATCTCATTTCGTCATTTATCTCAGGTTGTGTTGATGCTTGCTCAGCGGACTGCTTCTCCTCTACTGGATACTCTCCTGTTATGCCATCATTTGTAATAGTTTCCTTTTCATGGTCCTCGTCACATGTACTCACCGCAGCTATGTCATCATGTTGATGTTCTTGGTGACCTAATTTTATGATCTTTCGTCCACTTCTAAGATAAATTGTTTCAATAAATGTCTCTTCTTCTTCATGATTCTCATTAGAAGAATCCTCTTTTCCTTTATTTCCATTGACTTCTTCAAGATCATCATTATCTTCCTCTGTGGATGGCTGCAATGCTGTCTCTGGATCTTTATCCATCTTTTCATCTGCAGTCAGCTCCACCTCTTCTCTTTCTGAAGCTAAACATTGCACCTCAATGGTTTCTCCTGCCACCATCAAGCTTACATAATCACTACCAGTTTTGAGATCTACTAAGATGACCCTAGATTGCTGGAGCCTGGGCATTTCACAGTCTTTGGTTAGCTGAAGTTCATCAGGAACTGATGAGGTGGGCTGATCTAGATTATCACCACAAATTGCACCTGTTTCCTCATTCCCATAATCAGAGTCCATTTCTGGTGGCATCTCCTTAATGTCATCTTTATTGATTTCTATTCTCACTTTAGTTGAGGTTATTGCATCCTCTTCTGATTCATGTGCACCTGGAGTTCTACCATCTTCCACAACCAGTAATTCCTGGGCCGATGTCTCTGGTGTTCTGTCCATAGACTGGTCTGTTTCTTCCTGGTTCTGGTCCTCCATCTGCTTGTCTACTGCTTTTTTATCTGCTTCCTTTCTACCTAAAGATCGTCCTGCTATTGGCTCAGCTTCATGTGTGTGCTCTCCCTCTTCCTTGTGTTGTCTCTGTTTTGTGGACTTGGGATTGACTTTTCTTCTGCCTCTCCTCGGTATGACAGGTGGCTCTTCAGTCTCATCATCAGACATATGATCAGATATTTGTACCTCCTGAAGCGTTAGACTTTCAGTTAACAGGTGCCCCCTTTTATTAACAGTCTCTGCTGTGTCTGGATGTAGAATTGCATCTTTCACAACAAACTCATATTCATTCCCGGTCAGCTCTTCATTTTGGAGCTCTTCATCTTTTAGCTGTTCTTCCATGACAAGTATATCATCACTCAATACTTGACTCTCTTCAGGCTCAGGATCAGTCACAGCTAACTCACCCACAATGTCAATTGTTTGAAGTGTATTCTCATTAGTTTCCTTGTCACTTTTCTGTTGTATGTAATTGCTTTCAACAGTTTTGGTGCTGAAAATGGTAGTTTTTCTTAAAACTTGTCCCTGGTCTCCTTGCTTCAGAGTCTCCACTTCAGTGTGCACCTCAAAAACCTCCTCATACACAACCAGTGTTGCAGAATCTTCCTTTACTTCCTCATTCTCGGATGTTACGTTCTCATCTTCTGCTGGTGAATTGTGGGTGCTGATGTGCTCCTCCTGTGTAATCTTATCTCGCGGCTCCCCGTTTGCAGGTGAAACTTCTAAAGTGTCTCGTGAGCCCAGATTTCTGTGTGATTCCTTTACACTTAGAGCTTCTTCCGCTATAGGTGTTGTATTGCTTGTATCTTCTACAGTTTCTTCAGGATGAAACATACCCTGTAAACCAATGTAAAATAGTCACATGTAGGACTTTGTACATGCAGTGGCTGGACAGAAAAACATAATATCTGGACACACCTCAGTCTGTAGGTCGTGCATTTCTGTCTCCTGTTGTACGGAAACCTGATCCTCTCTGGAGGCTCCAGCCTCAATATGTTCAATTCTACAGAACAACAATTGTTATTAATTTTAGGTATATTCTTTAATGGTAAGAGCAGAAGACAGAAATACTGCCGTCTACATATCTGCAGGATGAAATCGAAATTTGTTTTCATCCCATATGACAAAAGCTTGGACATAAGGCAAGAAAAAAGTGAACCCCTATAACAATCTGCAGGTACCAGTCATTTTAGAAGGATTGTGTGTTTGAGTGCAGATCAATTCCCCATGCATTTAGTTGGACAGCGATCCGTTTATGAAAATATATAACATCATTTAAGAATGATGCCATGACAATATGTTACATTTATTCATGCTGCATATAAGACATATACATTACCGGTACTTGCCACTGACCTGATAACTTTTTCAGAAAGGTCCTCTGTGATGTTTTCTTCCAGTTTGCCTGACCCACTGAGACGTCGATCTGTAACTGCTAACTCAGTTGCTAAGAGAACGTTTATAGTTACAGTGTGCATAATTTCATTATGGACATCTACAGTATATCGCAATGAATCACTCACCTCTGGTGGTTCTCAGAACTGTCGTTTCCTCCTACAAACCCAAAGCACAGTAATTTGTTAAAAATTTCTACAGTGATTTTTATAAAATAAGTCACAGATATAAGATGAGAATACCTTACCACAATTTCTACGGAGCCTTCTGTGGCTTCTTTTATTTGTTCGGTAATTAAGTCTTCCCTTACATCCGCGATCACCTGTGATTCTTCACTAAATGAAAGACTCTTGGATACAGCTGAGGGAAAAAGAGGATGGAACACGTGTTCCAGGATACATCGCTGAGAATGCTGAATGCTTTGTCCCAAGTTGGCAGTACGGTCTAGCTTAAGTCTCACCACTCAGACCCATGACTTGGATTTTACTGGCGATATTGGTCCTCTGGTAGGGGCCACCTATGCTCTCCACCTCCCACAGAAGGTCTGCATGTTCTGGATACTCACACAGGTACTTCTCACACACTAAGAACAAAGAGATGTGCACTGAATACATATTAATTCACTGTTTACCCAGACAGATGAAAAGGTGATCTCATTTACCCCTATACATGGAATTTGAGAGGGGGTACTTTAGCCCCAGGGAGACTTCACTAAAGCTGAGCACGAAGTCCTTCAGCATCAGGAGGCCAGAGCCTTTACCACGATGACATTTTCTGACAAAGATGGAGTCCATCACAGGAAGCTGATAAGTTTGGGTTGAAAATCTTTTGTACATGCTGCCTGAAGGAGAAACCAAACAGTATAAAGTTAAGTTTCCAACAGTCAGATTAACTTATTGTTAGACTTCTGTATGATTACTACTACTAATAATAATTATAAGAAGAAGAATGAGAAGGAGGAGAAGGGGAAGAGTAATGCCTTGTGGTGTATCTTGTGGCAGCGGTGTTCCAACGTCAGAGTATACCTGTGGGTTTGACTGAATAAAAGCCAACAGCTTCTCCATCTTCCCAGAGAATCTTTGCATGATCATTTTCACCATGGCAGAGAAAGGGAAGCTCCTCAGCAATCATTTCTTTCCCTCTGTAGATGATTCGATTAAGGATGTAAAGAACAATTCTTTCTCCAACAGTATCCACCTAAAGAATACACATCAGGCAAACTTGCTTTATTTATTACACTTTTACTTCTTATCACTGAAAACTAAACAGTAAGTCAGCATTGCAATCACAGACCCCAGATGGTCCTGTACAATCGGCTGCAAAAAAGGACATTGCACAATTATTAATAGCTAAAAATGCTTCAGACAAACGCAATCTAGGAATGAGCAGCCATCAGTACACTTGGTATAAAGATATACCATCGGTTTCATTGTGTTTCTATACTTTTCAGATCCATTTTAT
The DNA here is from genome assembly GCF_003711565.1 of Takifugu flavidus. NCBI lineage: Eukaryota > Metazoa > Chordata > Actinopteri > Tetraodontiformes > Tetraodontidae > Takifugu > Takifugu flavidus. The sequence continues at coordinate 15,167,116 of NC_079524.1, forward strand.
ATTAAAGTAACTGTGGTGTAGTGTAATGGTGTAGTGCATATAGTGTCCAGGCGATGGTGCTACTTGTCTGTTCATAAAAGGAATAAGGAGAAGAATAAGAGAATGCTAACTTATCATTTCTGTTTAACTATTTTAGAGATATCTAAGTCCATCTGTTAAGTACACAACAATTACTGTATCTGATTAGATGCTAAACTCTATGCCTATTCCTACGTGTGAGTGTGCTCAGCAAAGATCAGTGATCATGAGCACCGGTCTTCCTTCATACCGGCAGAACGCCGCGTCGTGCAGGGTCTGCTGTCTTAAGAATGTCTTCTACTGTCCACCATCGATCCAGCAGGTACAGAGCGATGGCGCTTTTCAAGTCAGAAGGAGAGAACAGGACCAGAATCTTGTTTTTTTCATTCTGTCCATAGAAAGGGACGAAGCCTGTGCTGGAAACGCTTATGGTGACCTGGGGAAAGAAGGACGGCTGACATAGTCTTCAAACATACCTCAGTCAGTAAAGACAATTCAAACCATAAGAGGACACACAAAAAATCATCCAGTCTTATGATCTATAAGAAGTGCATACTAAAATGTGAAGACTGCTCAACTTCTGAGGGAATACTTGAAATTATGTTTAGGTTGCATTTGTTTCCTTGCTATTGGAACATCAGGTCAAAGGTAAAAGGTTCTGAGGTGGGGAGTTTGGGATTCATCCAATCCCAGGTGGTAAGACATTTAAAAATAACTCATTTAGACATTTCGATACTGCCCTTCCACTGCAAACATCTTTTGCTAATGGAGAGATTTTCAGCTGGATTTCTTTCCTCCATATATTATCCATTTGTGCTGTGGCGTTGTGCAAACTATGTGATCCTTTGTCTTTTTAAAACTCATGGTTATCTTTCATTCATTCCTTGGACTTGGAAGACAACATGCCAGCTATGACCAGTAGCGGTACAGCAGCTGCTCATTTGGTTTGGTTTCGTTCGTTTGGTGTCATTATGATAAGAATGAGTCACGACATCGCTGGCAAGTTCCAGACATAATGAGTATGACACAGGTCCAAACAGAACTGTGCCACAGACATGTGTGTTCTGGTTATCCTACCTGGGTGGTGTCTGGCAGGGTGAGATATTCAGAGGAGTCATGCTGGCTGTAGAGCAGAGTGTTCATGTAGTACTCCTGGGCCAGATTCTCCAGCTGTGCCTTGCTAAAATCTGCCAGGAGATCTACTGGGAACTTCATCCCTGTAAGGGAACCGAGAGCAGCGGTCACACCTGTGGTTGGCCCCTTTAACAGGAAGAAACCTTGAGCAGGACCAGGCTCATGTAGGGGGACCTTCCTGCCGATGGGGGGTGCTGGGTAGAGAGGGAGGAGAAGGGGAAGGACATCAGAGAAACATCAGAGATTCTCACTTCTACTCAATACATATGTTTCACCTCTAATTTCTAAAGATTACTGCGATTTTATTATTTACGCATATTTAGGGTATTTAAGTGTTTAATTGGAAGCAAAAAATTATGGAACAGCGTTCTGACAGGGTTTTAAGTAACATTCTGCTTCTGTTTTCAACCCACGATGCTACATACATCAAGGCTTCATATTACTCATGAAAAGTTCATGTTGTGTTTACTCTGGAATAATGTCTAGCTTTTACCGAATCAACATACCAACCAATGAAATTTGATGGTGTTGTGGCACAGAACTATCCCAGATAAAGGACAGAGATTCCTCTAAGAGTGGAGAGCAGACTGGTCAGAAGCAATGGTTTAAGGGCAGAGTGCAGAAAATCTGAGTGCAGACAAAGTTTGTGCACAAGCCCAAGAGTTAAACTCAGGAGGGAAGACAGGGAAAGAACTCCTTAATGACAGATTGGACAATTAATCTGCACATGTATGGTGGAGACATGATGTGTGTGTGTGAGAAAACCCAAAAACATACACCTGTGCCTTAGCCATCATTCAAGAGTAGTCCTCAATTATTAACACACACGCACGCACACAAGCCTATTTTACATGAAGTGGTTTAAATTAGCAGCAGTAGCACGTGTGGCTCTGGTAATCTGATCAGTCTACCAAGCAACAAATCCCCGTTACTCCTAAGTGATCTCTAGAGCTACTGTGAACGTTCTCTTCTTATATTAGATTCGGTTTGGTTGAGAAGCCAAACTTGCTGTCATCTTACTTTGATAGTGGTTTGTTGCTTCAGTTCTGTTTATTCCATTTATTGCTGCTCCAGCTGCTGCTGATCCACCTGAGTTCTGTGGCATAACCAAAGAAAATGAACATGAATCAGGTGTGGGTGTGTTGCTCATGGACAGGGGGGGCTTAAAAAGGCAGAAGAAGTGATTATTTAAAGAGCGCTTCACTCAAACAAAGCTGAAAGTTGTGCATGTGGATGCGAGGTGCACAAAACACACCAACACATGATAGCCTGGAGTGGTCAGCTGCAATGATGGGAGGATTAGGGGTGTGACGTCGCTGTCACACACAGATACACACTCATAACAACTTTAAGATGTTAACTAGCTAAAAACTGATGCCGACTGATGCCATCCAGATGTCACAGCAGAGATACCTCAATAAAGTCTGTGACCCCTGTCAATTCCACACATCTTTAAATAATGGTGCTCACAAACACGGGAAAACCAATTTAAAATAAAAAGTTAACACATTTTTGGGAAGGTTTAAGTCTTTTAGAGGAATGTTTCATAATAAGAGATGCTACAGCCCCAGGATTTCCTGCTGTCGCTGTTTTTCTGGAATTCCGCCCTCCTTCTCCTCATCTTAGCGCTGCTGCACACAATCTTCACCTGCTCTGATTTTCCATGAATGTCTCCTGTCAACTTTATCCTATTTCATTCCTTAAATTCCTTCATTCTTTATTATAGTAACAATATCACAGACTGTGCAATCTATCATCCTAAGTTTGCATCATTAGTGCAGGTCCAGCTTTTGACTGAGGACAGAATGCTGTGCACCAGGTGACTCATGAGAGAGCCATAGCGTTAAACGTTACAACTCAGTAAAGTTTTATGTTGCAATTATGATGGGTGTCACATGATCCTGCAAAAGGAAGAAGTCTACCCTGATCTCTAAAGCAACAGACAAAATCAAGAGGGAAGGGCTGCTTTAGCATGTGTAGCATGTGTCTCTTCCAGACAGCCTTACCATAGTTATTAATGTTTGTTGTTATGAAATACGTTGGACAGCAAACACGGGTTGGGATTAGCATGTTGGTATTTACAGCATGATCGAAAAAACCCTTGTCTAGGTTTCAATTCACATTAGAGCAAGGCAGGTCAGTTCAGACGGACCGCTCACACATCTGTAATGTCCTTTTGCTGTAAATAGGCTGTTCCTCCACCCAGTAACACAAAAAATGCAAAATAAACCAGCTTGACTACTTTCCCATCCCCCGCAGACACCCATCCATAGCTTCAGGCCACTACTGGACAGTTAAAGCTAATGTCAGTTTCAGGAGCTTCACGTTGGGAGCAAACAATAGCTGGCTGTACCTGAATTCAAAAGAGGAAGTCCTGGATTCGTTTCTACACATGAACACGCCCCTTTTCTATATACGTGGTAATTTAAGGGGCTTCCTGCCATCTCCGCTCGTGGATTGTGACGGAAATACATGCATGGCACCATAAGCCATGAATCAAACTACCACCCCATATTTTGAAATATGTGCATGCTTGTGCATGCTTGTGACACCCACAATTACACTATCGTGAAGTTTCAATGATTCTTGTAAAATAGACAGCTATCATGTAGCCTGGAAAGACTGTCTATTAGTTTACAAAAAGGCCCTCCGCAAGGCTAGAACAGCTTATTTTTCTTCTTTAATTGAGGAAAATAAGAACAACCCCAGGTTTCTTTTCAGCACTGTGGCCAAATTTACCAAGAGTGACTGTGGGAACATACAGGTTCTCCAACGAGCCCTGAAACTCCCTCAGCCCTATATATTTTTCTGAGGCGTCATTGCTAATTCAGAAATCCAAGACCACCACGTGTCTTTTAGATCCCATCCCAACACACCTGTTGAAGGATGTTTTACCATTGATAGGCAGTTCTATCCTGGACCAGATCAATGGTTCTTTAGTGACAGGTTATGTTCCCCGGTCCTACAAGGTGGCAGTGATTAAGCCGTTGCTTAAAAAAAACATCACTAGATCCTGATGTATGAGCAAATTATAGGCCAATATCCAACCTTCCTTTTATCTCTAAAGTTCTTTAGAAGGTGGTGGTGACTCAGTTACTGGAGCACCTGCAGAGGAACAGCCTGTTTGAGATGTTTCAGTCAGGCTTTAGAGCTCATCACAGCACAGAAACAGCACTTCTTACAGTTACTAATGATCTTATAGCTTCAGATCATGGACTGGTCTCTATGCTGATTCTGCTGGATCTCAGGGCTGCTTTTGATACAGTTGATCACAGCATCCTTTTAGACTGGAACATGTGATTGGCATTAAAGGGACAGCACTAGACTGGTTTAGATCATATTTATCTGATAGATACCAGTTTGCTCATGTCCATGGTGTTCCGTCCTCATACAGTAGGGTTAGCCATGGAGTTCCTCAAGGTTCTGTACTTGGACCAATCCTCTTCATCTTGTACATGCTTCCCTTAGGGAACATTATTCGGCAGCATGGGGTAAATTTTCATTGTTATGCTGATGACACTCAGCTTTAATTATCCATGAAACCAGAGGAGACAGAGAAGTTAGTGAAGCTCCAGACCTGTCTTAAAGACATAAAGTCCTGGATGTCTTCAAATTTCCTCCTCCCTAACTCAGGAAAAACTGAGGTCATGGTGTTTGGTCCTGAACCTCTCAGGGATAGATTAGACCACATGATCACTCTAGATGGTGTCTAATTAACATCTAGTCTCTCTGTGAGGAATCTAGGAGTAACCTTTGACCAAAATCTCTCCTTCAACTCACACATTAAATAAGTCTATAGAAGTGCCTTTTTTCACCTGAGGAACATCACAAAGATCAGGAAACTACGGCGTAGCATGATGGTGAAAAGTTAATTCATGCTTTCGTTACTTCTAGGCTGGACTATTGTAATTCTTTATTATCATGGTGTCCAAACAACTCTTTAAGAAGCCTCCAGCTGATTCAAAATGCTGCAGCCAGAGTTCTGACAGGTATTGACAAAAGAGATCATAAAACTCCTGTAATAGCGTCTCTTCATTGGCTGCCTGTTAAATTTAGAATAATTTTTAAAACCCTTCTTTTGACCTACAAGGTCCTCAGAGGCCTAGCTCCATCCTACCTGGAGTAGCTAGTGATACCTTACCAGCCCAATAGACCGCTCCGCTCTCAGAATGCTGATCTACTTGTGGTTCCCAGAGTTTCTAGGAGTAGAATGGGGGGCCGAGCATTTAGCTACCAGGCCCGCCTGCTATGGAAACAGCTCCCTGTCCAGGTACGGGAGGCTGACTCCATCGCTACTTTTAAGATCCGACTTAAAACCTACCTCTTTGAAAAAGTTTATTGTTACTAATTCTGTAGTTCCAGTTACTATTATAGACAGACAAATTATCATACTTAGGGGGTCGTCTAATCATTAGGTTAACATCTTAGCTGTGCTCTTATAGGCCAAGGCTGCCGGGGTCCGGAAACATGATCATCTGACAGGCCTCTGTCACTCCACTGGGTCATGGTTTCCTCTCCTCTCCTCTCCTTTCCTCCTCCTCATCAAGCAGACTAGTTATGCTGATTCTTGTGTAGTTTTTCTGCTCCCCCCCCCCACTATTCATTTACAGGTATCGCCGCCTTCAGAGCTGCATGATGACCTCCGGCCCCGCTGACCCAGTGTATAAATAGTGTATTTTTGTGTGTGTTTCTGTGCTCTGTGCCCGTCCTCTCCTCTCCTCTCCTTTCCTTTGATTCCGTGAATGTTCTGCCCAACCCATTTACGATAAATTTGAAACAAGTCTGTTCTCGTTCCTAACTCGTTCAATTTCACAAGTGTGAATATGCATGTGTGACCCAATGCCAGTAAAGCCTGCCGTTTACAGGAACATCTTTCCCAATATATTATGAATCCCAGTGCAACATCCCCCATCTCTCAACAACATGCTGCCATGACCACTCGAGCAGAAAGTTCTAACAGTCCCCCCAGGCATGGACCTTGAATACCTCGCGTCCATCAATAAGCGATTCTACGCTTGGTCATAGAACTGATTACTGGTTTCCATAATCCACAATAATCAGCGGATTCCAGTGCACGTGTTTAATCACGATTCCCCTCGTTTAACCTGCCGCTGCTCTCAGGACAGGTTGTCACACTTCTAAGTTCAACGGGCAGACAGGTAGGGTTTGAATCCCCTGTTGTTGCCAAGGGTCACAGTTTTCTGGGTCACAGTTACCTGAGCTAAACAAGGTGACAACACGAGCACAAACGTCCAGTTTAGGTACTGTGTGATGGCCCCGGTCCCGGCAAACCTCTGACTGGCAACCACCAGCACACTGTCACTGGACATCACCAGTGGAGCAGAAAGTCTCTTCTGTCTATTGTGTGAGAGCGAAAACAGACCTGGCATGGCTGGCCATATGTGTGTGCATGTGTGCATGCGTGCGCGCGTGTGTGTGTGTTTGCAGATGCATTCATGGCTCTGATAAAAACAGGCCCATGTTCTCCAGTTAAAAATAACAAACAAAGGGACTCCCAGCTATAATGTGGGTATTTTTTTTATCATTTTTAATTTGACAAATGGTTAAAGGAAGTTCTCTTTTTGGTGATTAGAGGTCATATCGGACTGTCGTTTCTTTGCAGCTGGAATAGATGCACAAATTTGTGCATGTGAGAAAGGTGTCAACGGTCTGATGTGAGATGGAATGTGCAGCAGGAGTTCAAATACTAAATTAGTCCACATGCTAGCTTCAGTTACTTCAGCCAGAGCACATAGCTGTAATAAAGGCAGGCCTACATTTGAGTGTTGTTATGATGATTTTTCTGTGATGTGACTCAGTCAACAATCTTCCTCATGATGGTGAGTGCTGCTCTCTGTGACCCTCTTTTACACCATTTACAGAGAGGATTCCACAATTAACAGGACAAGCTGACCTTTAACATTTTGGCCTTTAACATACTGGTCGCAGTTTAACAACATTCAACTTTTGAAACAACTGCTGGCAAAAATATCTCAACTCAAACACAAGTAAAAGTTAAAGACGTAGTCAAAGACGTAGTAAATGTAAAAATAAAAAAAAACGAACAAAAACCTCCTTGGCAAATGTAATTAATACAACTATATATACAACTATAAATGCACCCATGTGGCATAAATTAACCAAAAATCAAATATCTTTCTGCAGTAACTGTCACCAGCATTTTGAGGTAAATCCGAGGAAGGTTGTGAAGGTTTTATCTGGAGGAACAGCAGAATGGAAGATCATAATGTTCTAACTGAGCTGCATCGCGAATCTACTGCTTCTGGTAACTATGGAGAAATCGACGTCAAGTTAAATGGGAAAACGCACGCACTTTAGAGGCACGCACTTCATTGTGCGTCTGCTGACTTTGCACTTTTCCTTGGATTAACACGCAGAAAGACACAACAGTGATAAACTCAGAGAACAACGCGTTCTAAAGTCGGTAGTTAATGAGACAGAGGGTGTGTGTGTGCGCGTGTGTGTGGGAGGGGAAGCCCTGCAGCAACAACAGCAACACAAACAAAACAACTTTATGCAAACGTCACAATACTGACACATTTATGATCAAGGCAAACTTGATCGTAAATGCTTAAAAGTTTAAAATTAACACACTGAGAAATGTTTGAAGTTTTGAATTTTTCAATTTACGAAGAAAACCAAAAAGATAAAGAAATCCTGAGATCTTTGTAACCATATTATTAACACTGGATGAGTTAAAACGGTAGGTACCTAAAACAGAACACCGTGTACCCAATAAACCAGAACAACAGTTATCACAGAGCGCCTCGGTTCCTGCCAACACCATCAGAGATCTGACGGGTTTGTCCGTGTTCACACACCAGATTCTTCCTCACAATCTAGATATTCTACATTTAATACGCGCCAGCTTTCCGCTCCAGCAGATGCGCCCTCGTTTTGAGCCTCTTAACTCCATGAGCGCGCAGGCAGAACATGACGCATTCATACACGAAGACGCACGCAAGCGGCATCAATACAAAGGTATCCAGACTTACCTCCAGTCTCCGCAGAAGCTGTCGGTGGCTGGAAAACGAATCTATTTAAATGGTTTCAACACGCGAGCAAGTTTCAGATGTTGTTAGGTGCGTCTCTGTGCGCATGCTCCGCGCTCGGTACCAATCATGCGCAACTGCACTTACATAACTCCTGTTTAAGCTGGTCTAAAAGCAAAATCACAAATGCCCCGCGTGTGAGGTGTAAAATAAAATGTAACCCAAGTATTTCAAACAGTGTCAGACTGAAGAACTTTGAAATCGAGAGTTGAAAAATATTAAACTACGGTATATATCAGACAGAACAAAACAAACTAGAAATATTAGATTTTCTAAAGAATTATGAATACGTTTTAAGTAAAATGATTTGTGAGTAATGAGTATAAAATCTGCTCCTTTGAGTAAAATTTCTTTATTTATTATGACAGAGATGACGATGTTGGGAGTTGAACTCCTGCGGCAGCTGCAGCTGAGCGATGGTGGCACCGTCTTCTGACAGCCAGTCAGCCCAAATGTAAAGTTAACAAAGGCAGGAGTTAGATCAGCAACAGATGTTGGATGAAGTCTAAGATTTATAATTTCTAATCTCATTTCTAACACTTATAGTGTTGTCCACAAATCCCTTAGAGTACCTTGTTTGAGATTGTCACAGAACCTTTAAAGCAATATGTTGGCGACTGTTCTCAGTCATTCAGGTAAAAGAAAAAATCACCTGGACTTGTGTGAACACTATCATTAGTGTGTTGGTGGTCATCAGCCTTAATTAAGAGGTGAGGACCTCTCAATCCTTATGTACTGATGGCCGTGGATGATTGAGAAATTTTCTGGGGATCCCAGGACATCATTGTAAACAGCTTTCTTCTGTTCAGCGAAGGTCTGTATTGATTACAAAGATGCCTTCTTTCACCCCTCTTTCAAACCATCTTAATTCTCTGGCCAAAACATAAACATTAGTGTCTTCAAATGAGTGTCCCTCGCCTTTGACATAGAGATGGACAACTGAAGCCTGTCCTGAGGAGGCTGTTTGGTCCCTCACTGTCCAGATCTATAAATTCTTCATTCCTCATAGAAATATTCCATAAATACAGATACATGAGAATGTCATACTGGACAATTCAAATACTCTTATTCTAGATGCCTTTATGGGAGGTCTGACATATCAGAACAACATCAGAGTCCAGTGTTGAAGTTGATTTAAAGTTAGTTGATTTACAATCCACTAAAATTTGTCCAAATCATGGTGGGAACAATACATTGTGGTCAGAGTTGACATCAGATATAACCCTAACCCATCCTGACCCATCTGCTCGTGCACTCCTCCAGACCCCTGAAAGTGTGAAGTGGGATCTGGCTCAAAGACAACAGCGGTAGATCCTTTCAATCCAGTAAAATTTGAGCTGGAGATTTACTGGATCTGACTGGTTTGTCCAGAACATCCCACAGATGTTCGATTGGACTAAGATCTGGGACATGAGGCCCAGTCAACATCTCTAACTTTTTTTCAAACCTTTCCTGAACCATTTTTGGCATGAGATCACATAACTCCTGTAATGGTGTCTCTTCATTGGCTGCCTGTTAAATTTAGAATAATTTTTAAAATCCTTCTTCTGACCTACAAGGTCCTCAGAGGCCTAGCTCCATCCTACCTGAAGGAACTAGTAACACCTTACCAGCCCAATAGACCGCTCCGCTCTCAGAATGCTGGTCTACCTGTGGTCCCCAGAGTCTCTAGGGGTAGAATGGGGGCCGAACATTTAGCCACCAGGCCCCCCTGCTGTGGAACCAGCTCCCTGTCCAGGTACGGGAGGCTGACTCCATCTCTACTTTTAAGATTAGACTTAAAACCTACCTCTTTGAAAGAGCTTATTATCACTAATTCTGTAGTCCCAGTTACTATCATAGACAGACAAATTATCATACTTAGGGGGTTGTCTAATTATTAGGTTAACATCTTAGTTATGCTGCTATAGGCCGAGGCTGCCGGGGTCCAGAAACATGATCACCTGAAAGACTTCTGTCACCCCACTGGGTCATGGTTTCCTCTCCTCTCCTCTCCTCTCCTCTCCTCTCCTCTCCTCTCCTCTCCTCTCCTCTCCTCTCCTCTCCTCTCCTCTCCTCTCCTCTCCTACCTATTCTATCCTCTACCTGTCCTCCCCCCTTCTCCTCTCTCTACCCCCATCAGCAGGAGGGTCCCCCTACATGAGCCTGGTCCTGCTCAAGGTTTCTTCCTGTTTCTTCCTGCTCTCAGTTCTCTCGGAGATGAATTTCCCAGTGGACTTCCTGGCAGATGTTAGCAAGGCACAGCTGGAGAATCTGGCCCAGGAGTACTACATGAACACTCTGCTCTACAGCCAGCATGACTCCTCTGAATGTCTCACCCTGCCAGAAGCCACCCAGGTAGGATAACCAGAACACACAGTTGTGTGTTGCACAGTCCTACCTGGACCTGTGTCATACTCATCATGTCTGGAACCAGCGATGTCATGACTCATTCTTATCATAATGACACCAAACGAATGAAACGAAACCGAATGAGCAGCTGCTGTACCGCTACTGGTCATAGCTGACATGTTGTCTTCCAAGTCCAAGGAATGAATGAAACATAACCATAACCTGTTGCTTGTTTGGGGTCAGGCCCTGGGATTCTGTAAAGTGCCTAGAAACAAGTTTGATTGTAAATGACTCTATATCAATAAAGATTGATTGATTGATTGATTGATTGATGATTGATTGATTGATTGATTGATTGATTGATTGATTGATTGATTGATTGATTGATTGATGTGCCAGGCTGCATTTTTCTGCCAAGAGAGACTATGACTATCAGGGCACATGGTAGGAGTCAACGCACATCCCCACGGGTGGCAGGACACAAGGTTTCCCAGCAGAACATTGTCCAAAGAATCACAATGACTCCCCTGGCAGGTCTCCTTCCCATAGAGCATCTGGTGCTCTAAGTGACGCTCATGCACCCCGCTAACCGCGTGACGTGTGCTTTATCAAGATAGGCCACGTGCTTCCATTCCTCTGTGGTGCAGGTGTGATCCTAACATTCCCATTGTTGGTGATCAGCAGAAGCCCCCTGACCGGTCTGCAGACACATGTGCATCAAACTGTGATGAGTGTTTGTTCAGACATCAGAGCCTGCATTACCTTTGTGAACAATTTAAGCTAGCTCGATCGCTGGATCAGATGTTCTTCCTTGATCACTTTTAATAGATTCTGACCAGACTGGGAACAGCCGCTGCAGTCTTGGAGATATCCCGACCTATTTGTTCAGCCATTTGGCACTTACACCTGTTTTTTCCACTTCTATCATTCATCACTTTAAGATATAATCAGTGTTTTCTATTTCACCCATCAGATGTCAGAAAATTATGCTCAATCAGGAGAGACATCTCTCCAAATCATTAATTTAAAAATGAGCTTTATTGTGACCTCATCTTTAACATTTTGTGATACAAAGATCAACAACAGATCTGTACAGAATATTTAGGCATGGCTGCACTTATGCAAATATGTAATACAAATTGCTATTTGTTGTCCTGTGTATTGGGATACATGTTGCGTCAGAGTCAAATTCCATGTATGTCGCCATACATGATACATGGTAAACACAGTTGATTATAACGTTAAACACACCAGATCTCATCAACAACACGTTAAACCTTTTGTTTTCGTTGTAACATCCCTGAAGTCCAGGTAGGTGGCGCTGTCCACTCGAGCTCTTTCTCTGCAACGACCACAGCGCAACAGTGGTGTCTGTTCACAGGTGTAACTGTGACCTGCGACGCCTTCACCTTCACACTTCACTGAAACGTGTGCATTTACGCTTCCTACTAGCTTTGTCATGATATTGGTAATGACTCTTCCTCTGTATTCTGCAGTCCAGTTAAAGTCACAATGCAATTCTCGGATCTCACTCCAGTGACCAGTGCTGCATGCTGGGATATAGCAGCACTGGTTACCAGTCCAGCACAGGACACACACCTCTCACCCCCACTTTATTTGACGGTAGGAGGAAACTGGCGAGAGGGACCACCAAAGTAATCACTAACTTCGCAGTATCCTAAATTACAACTATTTTAAACCACCATAATTATTGCCAGTCTTCAACATCAGCTGATTTATTTTCCAGCTGAGTAACGTTTCCATGTGAGTCATTGTTTCCAGCGGGTTAGTAGATGGCCAGAAGTGACAGGATGACCTTTGATGATTAGTCAAGTTTTAATCACAGTCATTGATTTGTTGTCTCTTGGTCCGTGTCTCCTGAGCCGTGCTGGCATTGGCAGTAAAACATGAAAATACATCATTTCCTTCCATTTTTCAAAAGCCTGGAACATGCTGCACTGATGACATCAATCAGTAGTGCGACAGTACGTGTGGCCTGCAATAAACGGAACAGAAAATACATAAAAATGAGAGTGGAATTTAATGCAGCTTTAATCCTAATTTGCCATTTCAATGATTTAAAATGCATGTTAGAATTGTTTATATATACTGCGGCCCACCAGTAGATGGCAGTACACACCGCTTAAATCCAGTGGGAATGCATGATGGGATGTGTCCAATATACTGTGTCTCACGGATTTCTAATCTGTCTCATGAGATTTTCTACAAACCGAGTTTGGAACCAGCTGTTGATCAAACAGTTTATCAGAGCATCCTTCCAGGAGCACCTTCGTGGGAAAGAATAACATCCAGGAGCAGAATGGACACAAGTGCTGTCTAAAAAAATATACAAATGATGCAACCATCTTACTATTCAAATGTATCTTGATCTGCTAAAAGTAAACTTACAATCAGTTTCAAAGGATGAAGACACAAAAGTATTAAGAAACACAACTCCAGACAAGCCGAGAGAGAAGAGAAATTTAAGAAAAGGCAACAATGCAAAAAGAACTGACTTTGAAACCAGTCAAAAGCCAACTTCCCACACATACATCTGCCGCTATGGACCCACAAACATGTGTATTCAAATCTTGTACACTGATACTTGAACATCCTTTAACAGCACACGATGGTGATAATAAACAAGTTCAGACGACAGCAACACTGAAAACAAGCAACCACAAACGACTCAATTAGCCTTCTAACCACCCAATGAACCTTTCACAAGTGTGAAACTGCAGCCAAAGGTTGTCTCTACGATTGCTTATGTTTGATGCAGATCTGTAGCTATAGAGATACGGTGTGTGTACGTCCGTGTAATGTGTGTATGTCAAGTTTGCTGTACTGATTAGTAATACCGGGACACTGTAGCCCCACCCAGGCAGCTGGCCCCAAGCAGCACAGAGAGATAGAGAACCCAATGACCCCTGCCGGGCAGAACAGACATGTAAGGGCCAACCAGTCTGTTGACAACCACAATCCCAAACCCAGGGCAGAACAGCAAAGGACACCAGGCGACCTCCACCTCAGGGCCCACCATACATCAGAGTGACCAAAGCACCCACAGACCACAGCCCCCAGGAGGCCACCAGGACCTGCCCCGTAAGACACAACACACTACTCGCACAATTTGAAGGGGTGGCAATGCTAGAGCCAAGTCGTCCACACTTATAATCACACTCATTCACAAGACACTCGCAAATATACCCTCACGCAGCATGATCATCCCCATCACACAAACACACACTTACTTTTCATGCAGGCCTACGTACACAAGCCCACGCATACCTGGACCACAGCCAATTTGATCTTAAATGGACACTTTGTGTGGGTACCCCAGAGCACGGACCTCCACACTCCACCAGGAGTCATGGGCACCCAATCAAGATGGAATTTTCCCCTCGGTACAAGTGGAACCAGCCCTGCTCCAGGGGCATCTCCACTGCCAACTCCCAAATTCCAAAATGTGTCCAAAACCGGTCTGGAGGTTGGCAAAGAAGGCTTTGGCCAAAGGTGCCCAGCACCCACTGTGACTTGGCAGTTAGTTGGTCAAACCTGGAAGAGAAGGAAAACCCAGAGCCTTCGGTCATCATGAGAAAAATTTCTGGACACTTTATGGATGAGACCAAACAGACTGTGTGTGAATCAGCTGTGTAGATTATTGTGGTTTGTGCACAAAAACCAAACACATTTCTACAGATTTATTACAAGTTAAATCCACTGACTGCAGAAAAATCAGCCTGCTATTGTAAATGACTGCCCTTAGTTGAGCTGAAGTCATGAAGTTAATAGTTTGACTAACATCAAAAAGATTTAATCCATGAGGCTTCAGAAGCTTCATATTTATAATCTATAATCCCTCTGAAGCCTCCAATAAAAAACAGGAGACTTTTTAAGGAAGGTTTATAATGAGTCTCTTGTAAGTAGCCCAGAGAGGAGGATGTGAGACAAGTTATCACATATAGTGGACTCACTCATTCCAGGCAATTACCTCAGTGGTGAGGTGTTAGTTGTACACAGTAGCTGCCTTCGCAGACAAGGCTCCCTTTATGCTACCAGTGCCACGCTTCGCAGAAGAACTTTGTTCGTATAAAACCTCTTTTTAATGCTGATAAAATCATCTGCATCCATCAGGATGATTGAGAAACTGAATATGTTCCAGTGAATAACAGAAAAAGTCATCCAATTTCTGTGTCAAATTTTTGAAACACCAAGGGTAGTTTTTTAAACTCTATTCAGGGTTGTGACAGCGGAGAGGAGGAGGGCCAAAAGCCCAAGATTGGAGAGAATCATGTTACTTCTCTGGCTGGATCCTTCTTTTTTAAAATTTCTCTGAGTAAACACTGAAAACAGAGCCAGTAAATCTTTTAACTGTCCTCAGTTCCACTAATAAAAATAAAATACTGATAAACACAAGTGCAACGCGGGGAATTTATCCACACAAAAGCCCCTACACACACACACACACATGCCCGCATGCGCGCGCACACACACACAAATTGTTAATCTTTTAGTTAGTCTTCAGGCACAAAGACGGCTTGTTCCACTGAGGTGTGCCTGGACGTCAACATCAACACAGGAAGCGTCATCGTTGCAGGAACTGGGCAGAGCTGAAGAGCCGAGGGGCTGGTGTGGAGGTTTACAACACATTAAGCACACTTTCTATTAGGAGAGAATCAGAGATCACCCACAGACAATGTGGTCATTATCAGGATGTTCTTCAACAAGCTGTAAAAGAGTTAACAAAAACCACATAACCATGTATATACACTCACAAAGTGGGGGGTCTGGTGTTCTGTAAAGATGGCAGTTCTTATTACACTATCCAGTCCATTATACATTGTTGCCCTTCACATGATTGCTTATTACGATCCAACTGTGGTAAGTATGTCACAATTCAGCCAATTATGGGAATAAAAAAATGAAGAAGCTCTCAGTGAAAAAAGCAGTGAAACGATTCTACTTGAAAACATCAAGGGTGTAACCTCAGAGAGCATTTAACAATAAGCAATGATTTCCAACATCAAATGATGTTGATTAAAGTGGCCAAAGTGCTACTGTGAGTCATATATTTGTGAGCTAGCAAGCTGATGTGACAGATTTATGCCAGCTAGATGTCTAATGGAAACGAAAAAAGTGTCCTCTAAGAAGTCACATAGGAGGGAGATGCTGAAATAAGAGCTGCTGGACATACCAGTGCTCAGAGAAAGAATGATGCTTATTGTTCATGGTACCTGTGGATAGAGCTGCAGGGTTGGGGGGGGGGCTCTTCAGATTACACCTAATCTCTGCAGACCCTCCGCACTGTTCAGCAGCCATGAATCCCTCTTATTGAGACCAGTGTAGTGGAGGAACAACAGAGAAAAACTTTTACTACTTCCATGAGCCACAATGACAGCTAATGTGAGCCCTGAGCTGCTTTAACCGCAACCACAAACATTTCTATGTAGGTGACACATTAAGAAGCTTGAATGTGGTCGAGCCGCTTAGCGTTGTGGCGCTGTCCTCATGAAGAAAGAAGTAGGAACATTAGAAAAGGCATTAAGGCAGAAGTGGAAACAATACAAAGTCCATTAGTGTTATTGCAGCAGCACTGAACCCTATCACACAGGTTCACTACGATAGCACCAAATATGCTTTTTCATATTGATCGTCATGAAGGCCCATAAATGGACGAAGCGCCTTGTGTTGAATTTATAAGACTCCCATTATGCAGCCTAATGTAACTTGCTTTGAATGGAACTCATCAATTAATGACACTTGGTGAGTGTTTGCACTTTAGACAATGATATTATTGTAGTTATTGCTGTAATCTCAAAAATACTTGACTCATATAGACTAACTTACTTAGGTGAACATTATCAGTGACCCTCTAGGAGAGACTGTTTTTTAAACATTTGGACAAATAGATGCTAAATATTAACATGACTGAACTGGGACATTTGATTTATATGACTAAAAAAGTGAAACTGAAGCAAAGACTTTTAACTCATATGTAAAATGTAATCTTGATTCAATTTTTAGTGAGGAAAAAATAGGACAAATTAGGTTGGAGCATCTTATAAATTGGGCGAGGGATTTAAAAAGATCTCAGATTAATTTTAAATCAGCCTTTTTTTTATTGTCAAATAAACATTAAACAAGAACAACAAAGAACATTAAAAACAACCATTAACATGTCTGACTGTCCAAGCAAGTTTACCCTGAGAGCAGACCTCTAGATGCTAAAGAAGCCTCCAAAAGCTCTAAAATGTGATCAGGGGACTTGCAGAAGATTCTTGCTGTTGATACGAAAGTGACTCTTCAATCAGAAGGAGCCTGAAAAAGTTGAAAGTTGATGAGAGGAGTGACAGGAGGAAATATTGCTTTCCAACAGAAACATGAGGATGAGGAAGCACTGTGGTTTGGAGATGCTTTGCTGCACCAGGACCTGACCAGTTCTACTGTGTGTCACAGAAGGCTTGAGGAACATGTGAGAACATGTGTTAAAAATAAGAACTGAAGCAGGACGGGACCCTGCGAACCCAAAACACACCTGTAAATCCACCAAGAACTGGCTGGAGAGTCCTGGAAAACCTGAATCCAACACCAGATCTCATCCCACTGAGATGCTGTAGGGAGACTTTAAAGAGGCTAAAGAAACCACTCAAACATCTGACAGCGGATCGAGGTCTGCGTCAGACTGGCCTCAGACTGGTGACACAGGCAGGAAGCATCTCAAGGAGATATTTCTGTTGCTATGCTCTTCTAACTTTCCTGAAAGACAGGACCGTTTGTCTCTTTGGTCAACACTGATGTTGTGGGGAAGGTTTGTGGCCCCAGTGCATCTCTTTCCTTATGAGCCTTCCTGTAAGACGCAACAGCTGATGTCTGTTTACCTGCCAGTCAAACGGAAAACTGAGCTACGACCGCGGAGCCACCACCTGCTGCCGCTGCCACAACATAGTCAGGTTGTGTTACTTTTCTATACAGCTAGATCGTGTTTCAGTCTATCTGTAAATGACCCAAACTGACTGCCATGAAGGCAGCATCCACATTAAACCAAATGTAGCCCATTGGAATCCATTTGAAGCCGACTCACTTGCTTATTCTTCTGTCCTGCCCAGCCTTTTCTTTGAACAGTCAAACCTCCACTGGTTTGAAGACTCAGCAGTTTTGACCAGATGAGTTGTGGCGACTGAAGGCTTCTGTCTCTTCTTTAGCTTCTTGCTTGTGACCAGTCGTATGTGTGAAAAAAATCAGAGGTTATTAAAGTACCGAATGAGGAACAAAACAGACGCTTGACTAACAACTAGATGGATACCCCATCATCTTCTAATTAGACTGGTAAAAACACATTTTCCTTTCAGGAGTTATTTCATGTTTACAGGAAAAATGTCACTGTTTGGCCTTGAAGGAATAGTTCACTGCTTTGTTTGTGGTAAGTGAGGTTCTTCCAACACATCAATAAAACTGAAGAAAACAGCAACTGTTTGCAGCAAATGAAAAACAGGAACAAACACACATACAGTCAAAGTCTGTTCAAGCTGTTTGAGACTGTTCTGTGCTGCTTTCCCAGCACTCCAACACATTTATATGAACAATTAACTTCTCACGATTTTGTCAAAATCAAATGTGTTAATGATTAACACATTACCAAAGTCATGAGAAGTTTGAGGATTTACCTCTGCGGGAACAAGTTCTGAGTATTGGCCAAAACTTTTCTGTATTTTTTAAACTTACGTTTTAAATGCTAAAAATGAGAAAATAACTGACTGATGACCCAGGCCAACAGACTAGTGCTGACAGTACCGCATGTTTACCTGAGCTACGCTAATCGTAACAAGCGTCACTCTTTGAGAAATTTCATTTAATTTGAATTATTTTTCCCCGCACATTTCCCAATCTTTAAAGAAAAAGAAAAAATGCGAGAAGAAGGGAAAACATCGGCACTCCTTCACTCAATAAACGGTAAAAAAAACTGTAAAATCAAAGCCAAGAACGATGGAAATCAATACTGGCAAATTGATTCTGAAGATATGTTTAATGGTTTGGTCGGTCGTACACGCAGAGTCAGCCGCTAGTGTTTAAGGTGTGCAAATTATGACGTCTTTCCATTAGCTTTTCCTCCAAACACTTAATCAGAATTGGGTCCACCTTGGGGTCAAATTTGTTAGCAAACCAGTGGCCAAAGCTGAGCAGCCAGCGGAGCTCTGCAGCGCCGTAGATGCACACACTGCGCATGTGGGTGCCCGTGCAGGCTGGGTAGAGGTTTCCTTCTAAATAATTCCATTTGACGAGTCGTGTCTTACTTTTCAGATCTGTAATGTCGGCTTCGGACCTGGGAATGTGTCCGGGCACCCCTGGGACTCTGACCAGGGTGGCCCAGAAGTGCTCGTCTGGTGAGTATGTGTCAGCAGACCAGGCCAGGAAGTCTTTGGCCAGCTGGTTGTTGTTTATGTGAGTCACGAAATCCCGTGAAAGGACGAAGTATGCACTGCCCATGAAGACCTCGATACCGTGAGGGGGCAAATCTTTGGCCACTTTGGTCTTGACAGGAATACGATGGTACTCGTAAGGCACATTTTTCAACTGATGCTGGAAGAGGAAACGTTGCTTCTTCAGTTCACTGGGCTGACTGGTCTCCAACATGTTGCTGCCATTTAGCTGTTTTAGCTCCATCACAAGTTCATAGTTTGTCCTGAGAGGAAAATCCTGGCCACACAGGTTGATGACATACTTCCACTTGACCTCTGACCTCAGCAGGTCAGAGAGGCAGTTTAGGTCAGCATTCAGCCTGCTGATGTGAGCATATTCCACAGACTCCAACTTTGAGACGATAAAGACATTATGAATGCAGTGAGCTAAATTCTGAATAGCTTTTATAAATGCTGGAGAGGACTTGTGGTCATAGTGAATGCAATAAATGTTATGAGGTGCATAGATGGCATGGAGGATACGCTCCACCATGGGTGCATTCTTGTGCACCACAAGAGAATAAGCCAAGGGGAAGCTCCTCTCTGATTCCCGCACCGGCACCTCATCGTAGCCCCTTGTTTTGATAAATGTTCGACAGTCTGAGGTTAAGTCAATGGTGGCGTCATCGTCCACATTAACAATGACTTTCCGCTTTATCTCCAGAGATTTGCCTATCTCCACAGGGTCAAGCTCGTAGATGGCGGTGCAGTTGACGTCATATCTGTGAGCGTGGATGCTGGATAAGCCCACGGTGATTCCATAGGGCTCAATGTAGATGTTGTCCCGCACTGTCACCCTGACGTAGACCAGCTTCAGCAAGCAGACGGCCAGCAGAGACAGAGAAAACAGGAAGCACCTGTGCCTCAATCTATGTAGTAGAGGATACATCTTATTTTCATTCTACAACAAAGGGATAAAAGAGGAATCAACACTCTGGCATCAGTAAGTGTAATCTATCTACAGACCTACCCTTTGAAAGAGGATATCATGTTATCGTGTTACTTAGATGCCATTTTAGCTTTTTAGCTTCAACCTGAATTAATTATCCTGACAGTCATAAGACACAGTTTTAGTTCCTCTTCTTCTCATTAAGATACTGTCAGGACATGTAGCTTCTAAAGCACATCGCTTTAGTAGTGTTCACATTTATATCAATTGTTCCTCCCAATGCTCCAAACCCCTTGTGTTACCTTGCTTTGTAAAGTTGACCTTGAGCTGCTCCCTCTCCATGAAAACCTCTCCAACAGCTCCACAGAACAACCTGAACATAAAAACGATTCCTTTATTATGATGAAGAATAGGCCAGATGAGAGAGAAAAGGGAGCAAGGTAGCAGCATCATTAACATTAAGTAAACATGTTCAAAATATGAGGGGGAAGAGGAGGAAATCTTGCTTTAGTTAAATAAGACTTTAGGATATGACACTAGAATCTACAGGTCAATATCCCAGTAATCAGTTTATCCTCCCCGCTTCTGCATAACCGGTCTGTCCTAACTGTACCAGTATAACCAGTCCAGTTAGTCTTTGTCCCAATATAAACTCTCAAATAATGCTCTTTAGCCCTCAATTACCAGTCTATTCAGCCAGTCTGTCACTATAGCCATTCCATTTATCCTCTGTACCCGTATAAGCAGTGCATGCATCCGTTCTTAACCAGTACACCAAGTCCGTATATCCTATAAAAAACATCCTTTACATTAACAAAAATACATTGTTTTTAAATTTAACGGATTCATCTGTAAATAACTACGGAGAAAGTAATGAACAAAAATACTTACAAATGTATAATTTATTTTACTACATGAAACTTCCTAATAAGGTTAATATAACTTTAGTGTAAAACGATTTTGAAAAAAAAAACCCAGAGAGAATTCCTGTTTCCGGACAATTGTCATGTTTTCCAGATGTTTTCCACTTTCGGCCGATCGCTTCTAACAGCAGCTCAGTTACAGAAACGTCACCTTTTCCGTCTCAAACAGCTTTTTCTCCTCCTCAGCAGGAATCGCACCGGCAGCTTTTCTCGCAGGGACACATTAACCAGGTGAGGAAGCCGAAAACTTACCAGTTCGGCGGAGTCCTGCGGTCATGAGACCCGTGCGTGTTACCGGGGACAGGAGTGCTGGAGCCTGTAGGAGCGAGGGTGAGGGTGGGAGAGTCGGTCACCCCTCGGTCGGCATCGGTCCGCCCACGGCCCCCACCACCTGATATATCCACTTCCCACTGCCTGAAGATGGTCGTTACCACCCTCAGTAAACAGGTTCATGTGTTCATGTTTACTGTTTGTTTAGCTGAACAACAAACGTGAATGGAATTATCCTCAAATTTTCCTAAAGCCACAGCAGACAGTTTCTACCAGCAGGTCAAGTAAAATAAAACACCTTTTAAAGTCTTTATTCATTCATTGAATTTAAGTTTTATTCATAGTAATAATGACAAGACTTGAACAGATGAATGGATGAGTGAGATTCAAACAGAACCTTCTGAACACTGGGACACACACTCCTTGATCTCATTTAACCTGTGGTGACTAGACACACAAATTACAACAAAAACAGTTGCTTTCACCAGTCTTCACACTCTGAAAAGTCCATTTTCAACAGTTTCTCCCAGTGGCGCTCCAGCAAAGCAGTGGGCATCAGTTCGCCATCATTCACCAAATGGATTATTCGGATGTTCCTCATAAGCCCGAGGGTGGAGGCCTCTGCAGAACACAACAAAATCCCTTCAGAAACACCCCTAACCATACACACTTCATTATGAAAATGAGATTCTTTTAAAAGTGGTAATCTGGGGGTGGTCCTCAGCGGACTGAAGACCTACGTGGCAGGTGATTAATTATTGACAAAGAAAAAGAAACGCATCAGCAGCTGCTGTCTTGTCCACGAGGACGGGGTGATGGCAGGATGTATGTGGGTTATAGGCGTCAGCAGACAGGAAGTACAGACCCGTGAGAGTCGGCTCCAGAGGAGCTCCTGCCTGGCAGCGCTGAACATCAACATGGTCCTCAGAACATGTCTGCGGCAGGTGGCCAGCAGACTCCGTGTTTAATAAGTAATGAGACAACGGCTTGTCTCTGAACATCACCTGAAGACGTGGAAGAAGCCCATCAGATATCGTTCGGAAAATAAATTGGAAATGAATTGTACTAATGCAAGAAAAGTGCGGGGAGGTTCAACAGCATTGCTCTGGAACAACGGGACACTTTTTCCTTCTTAATGAGATGGAAGAGACGCATTAGATGTGTGCTGCTGTTGCAGAGTGAAAAATCAATAATTTAGAGTCTAATGCTGTGTTCTTCTGTCTCCACAGAGCTCTACAAGCAGACCAGGAACAACCACCAGATACCAACAGATACGACAAGAAAGGTCTGTGTGATCTTCAATTAACGTCAAATAATGATCCCAGTCCTCCAGATGTCGTCCACATAGCAAAATACTACATGTCTTCAAATCATTTTAATTGTTTTTTAGATTTTCATTCAAAATCAGTAATGAAGTTCAATGTAATAAGATGAAACCAAGAAAGCAGATTTCATTCATTATAGATGTGTAGTGTGTTGACCGAGCAAATGTACATTTTGAAATACAGTATAAGCCAGGACATCCTGAGCCCCCTTTAGTTGGGAAGACTGGAAAGCATGGACATCACCAAACGCTGGTTTCCTCCCGTGTGATGCTTTGTCTGGTCTCTGGTGCTTTATTGTGGGTCTTTCAGCCTCGTGTTCTGTCTTCAGTAATATTCCGGCTCCCTCGGGGGGAGATCCGATGCAGAATATTGCATGTTTTTGCTGTGAAAGCTTTTGTGCACAAAGTTTGTCAGAATTCATCTGCCTGCTTCTGTCTCCAGTCACTACACACTGGTGTCCCAGTACCACCGGCAGCCGTGCCTGCCCTCGATGTCCCCATCATTCACAGAAGCCTTCTCTTCCCATCATTCAGGTACAGTGTGATCTTCCTTTCTGCTGTCCATAGAATGCTGTTCCAGAACTGGGCTGGCTCCTTCAGATGTTCTTTGGCCAAGTCTAATCTGATCTGTATGCTTCTGAGGCTAATTCATGAATTGCACCTTGTGGTGACCCCTCTGTATTTACTCCTTCTTTCTCAGAATGTTCCAAACTGCAGATCTAGCTTCTCTTATCATTTCCACTATCTCTATGATGGATTCTTTGTATTTTTCCAACCTAAAGGTGGGTCTATTTTACTCACATGGCACATCCAAATGCAAATGCCAAGACTGAAATCAGTTCTAGACTTAACTGCTTAAGTTAAAATGAATTAATGTGTAAGAGTTTGTGTAGCCCACGGAAAAGCTTTTTTGTCAGGCATTCAATTTCCTCACTTCCTTGAAAAACAAGCGGCTGCATATTAAAGATATTACTCCAGAAACCATCAAAGTCCGCAATTTAAGCTCATATTCATTTTATAACTGAATCCTAAATATGTTTCGCTAAACTGCTAAAATAACAAAACTTGGGTCCAAATATATGGGGCTAACTGTACTTTTTGGGGAGAGGAATGTTGTTTTGAACAGGGGTTACACATTTACAGTCAGAATTTTAGTAAAACGCTTCAATGCAAGCTGTCACTCAAAAACCCTCCCTCTAAAGCCGAGGCTGTCTTGCTTCTATCCTGTCACCAGTTAGCAGAAAGTGGGACCAAGCACATTGTTTATCTGAAACATGATTTAACTGTCAAAAACCACAGACCAAAAGGCTTTGTTTAGGTTAACTGGTGAGGAAGGTCAGACACGCTCAAACACAACAATTTCGATCAATGACACACTTCCTGTGAAGTACTCTCCCCTGGTCACCGCTTGTACCTTTGCTACAGAACTCAAAATATTACAAACTGGATTGAATATACAGTAGAGTTAATAGATGGAAACCTGCACTTGTGCTGATTGCAAGTCATTTAACTCGTGTAAAATCCCTCAGAGATTAAAAACCTGTTTCAACTGGTTTACCTTTACATTAAGGAATTCATTTGACCTTCCTTTTACTTCTCTATTTAGTAGTCCAGGAACTCTTCTAATTAATTTGGCTTAGCTGAGAACCAGCCAGTTCATTTAGAGTTAATTTTTTCAATTGGCACCGTTATTATTGAGTCTCATTCATTCCTGTTAACAAAAACAAATTGAATGATAAATAAAGTCTAACCTTGTCCCAGGCGTAGGCTGAGCTCACAGGGATGTTTTTTCCAAGGATAGACTCCAGCCAGTGTTCTGGAGCAACGTGTACTCTGCCTTTACTGTCCTTTATCCTGCCATTAGCTTGCACGTGAGCCTTATGCCAGTGACTCTAGAGGACCAAATTAGGAGCGGGCTGTCACAGGAAATTTAGAGATCGACAAAAAATCCAAAATAGACTTTTTCTGACCTTGAATTGCAGTTGTAGAACACTACCAGGTGCCATGAGCCCCCTCTGTATTAGCTCAGAGAGATGTCTGCTGCTGTCCCCAGCACTTCCCTGTATCAGTGCATCACCTGCTTTCATCCTGAAGCTGATGCACTCTGAGGTGTTTCCTGGTTTTAGGCTGCTGCCCTGGTGGCTGATGGCCTCCTCAGGCAGCACATCCCTCCGTGTCAAAGTGTTCTTCCTGACTGATGCAGCAGCAGGCTCCTTGACAATATCAGGTGCTGGTTTTAACGTATCAATGGACTTCTGGCCCATCTCCGGACAACTGGTAGGCTGCGTGGAAAGCTTCTCCTTCATTGTTACATAGGCCTTTACCAAATCCATTTGCTTCTGAAGGATCTCCACCAAAGTCTGCTGACGTGTTGCCAGCAGCACGATGTCGCCTTTAAACAAGCGCTTCAGGAGGCATTTAGGAACAGTCCTGCCCAGAAAATTAAACAGGACTGCTTAGTAAAGAGCTATAAAAAACAATGACAATCGCAGTAAACTAAAATACTCTCAGCTCAAAGTCATCTCTTAAAAACTCAGCAAGATTCACTCAAGTAAAAAACAGAAATCATTCAAACCTGGATTTCTGGATGAGGTTATCTTTTAGCAGATGCTGCTTGGCCAGCACCTCAGTCAGCACAGTCTGGATGTGTGTTAAACCAGTATGATATCTGTCTGAAAGAAAACAGCCACGCTCTGTGTGTACGTTTATGTATGTGTACATGTTTTATGGTTGTCTTTGCAGGAATGGAAAACATTAGTAAATCCAGTAAATCCAAATGAACATATCAGAGTTACTTGACAAATATGTTGCTCTACCTGTATCGTGCAGACCTTCCAGAAGCCAAGCTGATATTTCGGCTTGTTTTCTCTCCACCTCCTCCAAAACCGCCGTTAAAGTGTCTGAATGACTCTGCTCGAAACAGACAGTTAAGAGACAGCCAATGAAGTTGCTGCGGGGGTCACACCCGTGTCACGTCTGCTTAGAAAGAGACATTGTGTCTTGGTACATTTAATCCGTCCTGGACCGATGCTAATGAGCACTTAAGTCAGAGGGTATCTGAGGAGGAAAGAGCACTCACATTATCAATGTCTGTGCCTTTGTTACCCAGCTGAATGTCACCAGGCTCTGTGGCTCCCTCTGTGACACACGATTCTCTGAAATGTACATCTGCTGCCTTATCACACCTGACGCCTCTCTGGCTGTAAGTCTCTGAGGATGTGCCACCTGAAAGAATCTCAGAAATTCAATAAGTGACAGCTCCTGCACACATTTAAGTACATACAAAAGCATGCACATGTAAAATCCCTGCATGCTAAACATGCTAATTTCCCTGATGGACACCCCCTAAAGGGATCAATAAAGTACTCTTGAATCTTGAATCCACATTTACTTCACAAACTGTGTCAAAGATCAAGGCACATTGCTGAGATAATTTCCTAAAGTAGAAAGGCTTCTCACATTGCACCCGTGAACATCCAGGGTTTGGACATTGAGATCGTGGAGGAGTACAAATACCTGGGTGTTCATCTCAACAACAAACTGGATTGGACTCATAACACAGACGCCCTGTACAAGAAGGGCCAAAGTCGTCTTCATCTGTTGAGGAGACTGAGGTCCTTTGGAGTGTGCAGGTCACTGCTTAGGACTTTTTATGACTCTGTGGTGGCATCGGTGATCTTCTACGCTGTGGTCTGCTGGAGCTGTGGAAGCTCAGAGAGGGACAGGAAGAGACTCAACAAGCTGGTCAGAAGGGCTGGCTCAGCCCTGGACTGCTCTCTGGACTCCATTGAGGAGGTGGGCGAGAGGAGGATGTTGGCCAAGCTGACATCAATTATGGACACCCCCTCTCACCCCTTACACGAGACTGTGGGGGCCTTAAGCAGCTCCTTCAGCAGCAGACTGTTACACCCACGGTGTAAAAGGGAGCGTTACCGCAGGTCATTCATCCCAACTGCCGTAAGACTGTTCAACATGCACAACACTTAATTGTAGCACCAATAACCCAGGGTTGGCATATTTGCACTAACTAATCATCCTACCTCTGAAATGTCTTATTTGCACATCTTATTTGCACCTTATTTTTTTCCTCACGCTGTCCGACACTCCTCCTGTACATTTTTACAATTTTTAATTTCTGTATATACTGTACAATGTACATAGCAATGTACATAACATAAGAGTCTTTTATTTTTCTTTTAGTACTTTTCTGTATTGTACACCACAGGCTACCGCTGTAACGTGCAATTTCCCCGATGTGGGAGCAATAGTCTTTTATCCTTTATCCTTAAAGGAATGTTTTTGTCTACAAAGGCCGTAGTCTGTATGAAGATGCACCTCGGTCCCAGGACTTATTTCCATATACTGTATATAATACTGATTATTGCTGATATTTTCTGTATATACGGCATCTACTGCAGGTCTGTCTGTGCCAGGGAGAGGGAGCCCTCATCTTCCTTTTCAGGTTTTTTCTTTTGTCTGAAAGGGTTTTAAGTTTTTCCTGACCCAGTTTGAGGGTCTAAAGACAGAGCATGTTACAATTGTGCAGCTTTTAAGTCCTCCAAGGCAAACAATGTTTGTGATTTTGGGATCTAAAGACAATAAACTACATATTGTCCAAAAACAATCGTACTTGTTCATTTACATTTTTTAAATTGTATTGAAAAAGTCCAACAGGACCCTAAAATGGATTTACCGGTAATGTTACTCCACAATTCTGTTCTCTTATTTAAGTGTGAATTTTACTAAAGGGAATTTTTTTTCTTTGCTTGGAAAAAAGCAAAGAGGGTCACACAGAGGGTGCTGGAGCCTATCCCAGCTACATATGGACAAAGGCAAATGAGTGAATTGTCAGCTCATAGCAGGGCCCTATGTGGGCATTTTGAGGTTCAGTACCTTGCTCAGGGATACCTCGGCAGTACTTTGAAGGTGTCCCTGCCCCACCTCCCATTACCAGAAAAACCTTCCATGTTTTGTCTGGGACTTTAGCTGATAACCCTCTGCTTTTCAGCCACAGACTGAGCTAGCACTACCCCTTAAAGGGAACTCAATCTACTCTTTTAGCTTGCCTAAATATGAACTTGTCTTTTGGAGTTTAATAAATATGTGGCAAAGCAGCTCTGTGCCACTTTTTAAGGGGAGGAAATACCGCCTCCATCAGAATCCACTGTAAAGCTAATCAATACTGCAGGTAGACTGCTTTACAGTTTAGAAAACTCTTGTTATCTCTTCAGAGAATATATGAACAGACTGAACCACAGCTGTTGCGTTGCTCTGTGCTTTACCTTTGTTCTGTTGTGTTAAAGCAGAAGCCTGCAGGAGCTCTTTGATATTCGACTCTTTGGCCATTTCTACAGCACAGAGACCCCCAAGATTCCTGTCAGTAACGATTGAGCCGTACTCAAGGAGAAGCTTCACCACCTGCACAGCACAACAATAAGGCACAACAAACACATTTCAGATTAATTTCTACAACATGGAGTCTGTAACGAATGTGACTCATAGGTTAGATAGTTGAAACAATGTTAAAGCTAATGCAAGGCTTCAAGGAAGTTGCTCAAATGAACAACAGGCAAGAAGAAGACATACTTTATTAATCATTGTCAGCTCACGCCAATGAAATTGCAAATGATAGCTCTAGAAATGCAGTCAAATCCTCTACCACACAGCTATACCGACTTAACAGCAAATTTTAAAACAGAAAAGAAAATATTTGCCCTCTCGACTTAATACTTTAATTTCTATTCTGATATTTAAACACCATTGGCTCTACAGTTCAGTGGAAACACATGTTAAGGGGATGTATCAGTCATCATGGGGAGGGTACATGTATCACTTTCTATCAGCCCCAGAATCTGGGTCAGACTGCACTGTGTGATATATAGGTTTATTCTGTAGTGGTATGTCCCCCAACTCCTCCCAGTTTACCCTCCGTCCTCCCTGATCTCTAATCGTACTCACCTGTCTGATTGTCACCTCCTGTCTCCACCAGTATTTAAATCTACTTCCCTTCTGTGCCAGACTGTCTTTAATGAGCAGTTTGTTGTTTTTTGTGTTTAAGCTTGCCTTTTTGACTTACCCACTATTGTTAGCCTGCCTGCTGGTTTGGACCTATCTGCCTGATGTCTTTATTTTCATGACACTTATTAAAATAACTTTAGTAGTCTGAGCAAAATGAAACAACTGATAACAGATTGCAATTTTCTAATCTAATTTACTCCACAGCTGTCCTGTGCTTTTTCCGATAAAGCATTTTAATTGTTTGAAAGCCGTAATTTTAATTGAACATATTGTAATTTTACCTCGTAGTGTCCTGACATGACGGCATCATGTAGTGGTGTGACCCCATCCAAGCTTCTGGCATGGACATTCGCTCCAGCCTTCAAAAGCTCCTCAACTACAGCCACATTTCCCACCAAACAGGCCTCATGGAGGGGTGTCCAGCCTGACACGTGTAGCCAATATTTACTAAGTTTTGTGTTTCATGATGAAAATCAAAGGAAAAGTATAGGATGTTGGAGCAATTGTGGCAAACCTGCATTATCTTCTGCGTTGATGCAGATGCCAGCCTGAATTAGCAGCCTGAGTTGTGCTACATCACCTCTCTTGCAAAATTTATGCAGAAGCGTCTCCCCAGTTTGATTTCTCTTGTTAATGTTGTTGGGGAAATGAAATGCTGCTGAAAATGTATTCTGTTAAATGTTTAGAATTAGGCAACACAGACCAAAGAGCCAGTTTTGGTAAAACTGCTCCTGTTGTTTGGTTAGAAACTTCTCAACAGGCAAAGAAAAAATGCAATGAATTGATAAAACAGTACAATCTACTAAAAATAAACTAAATAAGTATTACAAAAAAGGACAACACACCACCTGGTGGATGATCAAGAAAATAATTAAAATCTAATAAAATGTTTGCTCAGCTTTCATAGATCACAGACAATAAATCTCTGATAATCAGAATCTATATTACTTCTAACATACTGCACATTAAACCTTCTTTCTTAAAATGTTATTCTAAGCAATATTCTACTTTGCCTAAACAATCATCTGATTGTCTGAGTGATTACCTAGCTGAGCCGTTGCGTTGGGGCACTGGGGGGATGTTACAGACTCTGGTGGTTTGACCTGATGGTCCTCCAGATCCCTTTTCTCCTCTTTCTTGCCAGCTGATGAGTTTAACTCTGTAACTTCCATGTCTTCAGGTGACCGGCTGCTTTGGCAGGCACTGACAGTGCACAGCAAGCTTACAGAGTCATCGTCTGACTCTGACTCTGTGCTTTTCTCATGCGCCATCAAGCTGTCATCTACAGAGTTCTGGAAAATTAAAACACACAAATAAAGGTGATAAAGGGTCTCTTGAAACACTGCACACAATTCTACCAAATAATTAATAGACTAAAACAGGAAATCCTGTTTACTGTATAATAGAATCAGCATGTTGACAGCTAAGGAGAAATGTAAGAATACTAAATAAAAACTTAGTCTTACTTAGTGCTTCTTAAAGTCTAAAAACAGTATTCAGTATTGGGAACAGGATCAGATGTCTGACAGATTTAAAAACACTATAGAAGTGTTTTGCAAAGTAGGTCAGCATATCTGTACGAAATCTCTGGATTAAATGAGGATTCAGGACGTCTGCAAAGTTGAGAACTTGAATGAATAGTTGTAAAAGCTGTTTCCATTGTTTGGACTGGCCCTGGAATGTTGAAATGAAAAGGTTTTCTTTGCTGTATATTAACCAGTCAAGAAAATGTCTTGAATTAGCAAAAATCAAACTTAAGTCAAACAGCTAAACCTGATTATACATTACAAAGGAAAAGACAGCGCTAAATAACTCTTTTTTTAAGTCAGTTCCATAAACTCTAATACTGAAATTCTGAATGACTGCTTGTCTTATTTTACTTTAAAGTATAAAAAGTTATCAGGTAAGAAATTAATTACTGGCCACTGTGACACGGGCATGATTGTCGATACTGCTGTTAGCATGAAATAAGTCCATTTTTCCTTCACGTGAAATAGGAGAAAAATAAGAGTAATTGTTGTAAACATGTGCTAGCATCTTACAAGATAATTATCTTAAAGAGAAAACATAATTAGGACAAAAACAACACAAACATAAATTTCCCGGCTGGAACGCTACTGAGCGCGAGCTTCCTCTGCCGGAGTTCCGAGGCATTATTAACAGATCGACGAGTGATCGACCCACAGAGACGATGATCAGCGATCTGCGCTCCTCA
Organism: Takifugu flavidus; assembly: GCF_003711565.1. NCBI lineage: Eukaryota > Metazoa > Chordata > Actinopteri > Tetraodontiformes > Tetraodontidae > Takifugu > Takifugu flavidus. The sequence goes on from NC_079524.1 coordinate 15,197,767, forward strand.
AGTGAGACTAGATCCAGACCAAACCTAACATATACTGTACAGTAGGTATGGTTGTAGTTAAGTTTACGTTAGTGAATATAATGTAAAGAGATTCAACTGGTCTGAACGGTTAGTATGGGAAGGATTAAAACTGCTACTGTTTTTTTTCTTTAAATCCTTAATTTTATCTTGCACCTGGTCCTTTTACACTGTTAAATTATAGTGTCCTTTTAAAAAAAAAGAACCTGGTCTGGTTTGCATATGACCTGGTTAAAATGTAAGAATTAATTCAAACCTATGTCAAAGAACTTACAATACAAATCACTGGCTAAATGCTTTCTGTGTTCACATATAAATGCTCGCTACTTGTGATTGATGTGTATAGGCAAAGGCAACATAAACTGGGGAGAAAAAGTAATAAAAGGACATCTCTGAGGTATATTTGGACTGTTAGTGGACAAACTAGTTACTGAATGACTGATTCAGTTATGACCTTGATCTGGAACCAACGCAAATACAACTAAAAGCCATGGGATTAAATAAAAGTCCTATATAGGATAGTGTTTGCAACAAACAAAAAACAATGTGATGTCTTATCATAATCTACACCTAAATAAAATGAGATTTTTTCTTTCGTTTTGTTTTCTAATTGTAATTGCGGTAAATCAAGATACCACACGACATTCTTGCGTTTTTCTTACCGCAACATGACAATTTTGAGCGGAAAATAATCAAAACTTTAAACACGTTCATCTGCAGCTGTGGCGAGATGTCAGAATATCATAAATCGATTCCAGGTAAACTCCAGTAAAACCAGTATGTAAACTGTAATCTCTCTCATGTTGCCCCTGCTGTACATTTTGGCCGCCTCTCTGAGTGGTCAGATTAGGCGTCCTCGCGTTGTCCACGCCCCTTTGTTGTGGTCGCCTAGGTAACGGGGCGTGGTCATAGCGCTCGTCAGGCAGGTGAGCACGGTGATTGGCTGGATGGTCGGAAGATGTAGTAGCGTGCCATGGTTCCATCTCTGTTGAGCGAGCAGCTGAGAAAGCGCCCCGAGCGACTGTCCTGACTCTGACTCCGCGCAACTGGAGCTGGAGCTCACCGAAGACCGGACTGTCGCCGCGGTTGTCCATCCTCATCGTAAGTTTAACACTTTATTCTTCTTAGAAAAATATCAGCCTGTGCGGGGTGTATGAACTAAACCCATCCTCCAAAAATAACAAGGCTCAAAGCGGCTGCGCAGTGAACGGTTTATATGTTGATTGTTTCTAGTAATGTCAATAATAACAACACTAATAATAATAAGTCCTGACTGAGGACGGATAAAGGTGTTAAAAAGGTGACTCTAGTCCTCAACTAGACATCTTATTCAGCGAGTACATCCTTAAGTTTAAAATTCCTGCCCAGACGTCTCTATTCTGTGATTTCATTTGCACAACCTATGTTGTTCCATTACTCCACTGCAACTATTTTTTATCTTCAGTTTTGCTGTTATGCTGCCTTGGGCTAATTTTAATAGATTTCATATTCAGTAATAGTGCAACAAACATGAAGTCACAAGCCATCATTCTGGCAGTTTGTCAATTTGTGTGTATGATTACATTTCTGAAATGATGCATGCTTTTTTATATTGATGCTGACAGAGTTTTGGGAACATTTTGTATTTGTTTTTATTTATAACTTCAGTTTTATCATTGAATTACATGTCTAAATAATGGTAAATCTTAAAGTCTGCATATTTTCATCTAAATTTCAATTTCATCATTGAATATAATAGAAAAAAACAGTTAAGCTACCAGGTGGATAAAATAGGAAATAATGCAATTTACAAAAAACTTTTATTTTTTTACAGTAATCACAGTATGCATAACCATTATTATATTTCTAGTTGCACATTAACATGCAGGTGACCACACTTACAGTATAGTTTCATGTGGGCGGTGTCCGGTTTTACCTTGTGACCTGATGAAATATAATTCTGGTTCAGGTTGTGCGCTCAGCTTCTCTCACCTTTCCCTGCTTGTGTCTTTTGTTAGCCCTGCTGCACCATGCTGACTCGTCTCTTCCGTATGCATGGCCTCCTGGTGGCCTCCCACCCCTGGGAGGTGATCGTTGGCACAGTCACGCTTACCATCTGCATGATGTCCATGAACATGTTCACAGGAAATGACCAGATCTGTGGTTGGAACTTTGACTGTCCTAAAACTGAAGAGGTAAGAAAACTCACATGTGCACCACTTTGTAAAGTAAAATGCTCTTGATTTGAAAAGAGACCAAGGACTATTTGCACACCTAACCTAATCAAACACTTGAAAAGGCTCATTCCAAACACTGAACTCTGACATATCCTCTTTCTAACTATATATTTATGTTAATTTTGATGAGTTGATCCAACATGAAAAAAGGATATTTTCTTCTCTTTACACAGCAAATTTTGAGCAGTGACATCATCATCCTGACCATCACCCGTTGCATCGCCATTGTCTATATCTACTTCCAGTTCCAGAACTTGAGACAGCTGGGATCTAAATACATTTTAGGTAACATATATCTAACTTTGTTAAATGTTTGAGGTAAATAACATTAATGGTGTGTTTTTGGCCCAGCTAGCTCCATACTGTGACAATAAAAGCCATTCTTCTGCTTTCAAATAGGCATTGCTGGACTTTTTACAATTTTCTCCAGCTTTGTATTCAGCACAGTGGTCATTCACTTCCTTGACAAAGAGCTCACAGGGCTCAAGTAAGGAAAAACTCTATATATTAGTCTTTCCTGTCAGTAGCTGCTATTACATTTAATGGTTCTGTTCCGACACTCTAGTGAGGCCTTACCCTTCTTCCTGCTGCTCATCGACCTCTCCAAAGCATGTGCTCTTGCCAAGTTTGCCTTAAGCTCCAGTTCTCAGGTTGGAACAAACACAAATTTTAGCACAACATTGCAGATTTTAACAGCAACTGACTGGTATATAAACAACTACTACTTCTTCAGGATGAAGTAAGGGATAACATTGCTCGTGGAATGGCGGTGCTAGGGCCAACCTTCACTCTGGATGCCCTGGTGGAGTGCTTGGTGATCGGAGTGGGAACAATGTCAGGTACAAGAGTTACTTATCAAATATTGTGAAATATAGAGGCTCAATTTAACCCCCAATCAGAAAAATGTACACTTATCTTTAATGCTATTTAGCCTTCATTGATAAGAGCGCTTCTAAAAACTACAATGAAAACAGTGGGATTAACTGGAAAGAATGGGAATGTTGCAACAGCACTCAGGATATTTTTCAAATGGTGTGTGGTGGTGGTGTTGAAAATGAAAGACTGTGTGCGGAGTTGTGTAAATACTTTGTCCAAACCTTCTTTCTACATCTTTCTGAACTGTTATGAACGATCTCCTCCCTTCATTTTGTTATGCTGTGAGTCACCTTTTCCCCAATATTTTCCAGGTGTGCGACAGTTGGAAATCATGTGCTGCTTTGGCTGCATGTCTGTCTTGGCCAACTACTTTGTGTTTATGACCTTCTTCCCTGCATGCGTCTCACTGGTACTGGAGGTGAGAGACCAGCATTTTTATTAATCTTCTCTCCAAATGTGTGTTATTTCCCTTGAGTGAACCTGTTTTTGCTCCATAGTTATCACGAGAGAGTCAGGAGGGCCACCCGATCTGGCACCTGGGCCACCTTTCCAGAGTGATGGAGGAGGAGGATAACAAACCGAACCCTGTCACCCAGAGAGTCAAAATGATCATGGTATGGCCTTGCTTCTACTATTTGCACATATTATTGGTTATTTCTTTGGAACACCTGTGATTTTCATTCTCCTATGTGTGCTCTGCAGTCCTTGGGCTTGGTGATGGTCCACGCTCACAGCAGGTGGATCGCTGAGCCCCTGTCCATCAACACAACAATGGTTATTCCAGACATTGGCATAGAACTGGACCACCGTTCCCCCAGGAGGATTGAACCAGAAAAACCACTCTGGCATTTCTATCTCACCAGGTGACACTGGTGATATGCTTACGTATCTCTGTGAATAGATGATGCAGCATCTCTGTTCAGTTGATTTTCAATATTTCTAGACTTTAAAATAGACTTTTAATAATGTTAGTCTAATTACATTTATAATGAGATCATATTGTTTTATTCTGACATCCTATTATGGTTTGTGTATCCATCCATCCATGAACACGAAAGGAAACAAAAAATCAAAAGATGAACATTTTTTTCCTGTCTGGTCTTGTTGCCTCCAGGATGATAACTATGGATGTGGAGCAGGTGATCTGTCTGGCATTAGCTCTGCTGCTGGCAATCAAGTACATCTTCTTTGAGCAAGTGGAGATGGAGTCAACTCTGTCACTGAAGAACCCCATCACCATTTCTGCCCCTGCCCTCACCCCACGGAGGCCCATTGAGACATGCTGTAGGAAGGAGTTGTATGTTTCCCAGCCCCTGGTCACCACCCAGTGCGTATCCGTCCCGGAGCCAGCCAGTCAGACTGAAAGAGGTGTGTCTCTTCTGACTGTTTAACAGACCGACCGGTGCCAGTGTGTATTCAGATAGATGTGTAGTACCATCATATCCACCTCTACCTTATTTTTATAGATGAGGTTATCAGGCCCCTAATTGCACCAGCTGCTGATCCCCAACAAAAGAGTGTATTTGTGGTGGGGGAGGAAGAGGAAGAGCCCAAACCATTACTCGAGGAGCCTAGCATTCCAACAAAGACCAGGGGATTAGAAGAATGTGTAGCCATCCTAACCAACCCAGAGGTGAGACACTTTGCACCACAAACTACGCGGAGGTGTTACCTCACCTAAATTTAGCCCCATCCCACCAATAAGACTGCAGAGTTTGAGGCTGGTGTGTGGTTTAACTACATAGTAATAAGCTTAGTCCCCTCGCCACTTTCTGAGGCTCATCCAATTAGAGCATGACGCAGTAGAAAAGACAGTTGCACTTATTCTAAAGTATCTTCAAGGCAACTCATCTTTGCACTTTCTCAGACCGGTCCTGAGCAAGTAGGACACTTTGTTGACACTAATGTTTTTTTAAGAACTGAATGAAACCATTTCCTTCTCATCCATTTTGCCATGGTTATGTGTTTCTGGCTGGCAAACTTTCAGTAAGGAACCCTAGAACATCTTCTTAGAGAGAAGCAGGGGACAGTTCTTTATAACAAAGATACTTGTCGCAATGTAAATGAACAATCTGTTTCCTGTAGCTTGGGTCCCGTTTCCTGAGTGATGCTGAGGTGATGTTGCTGGTCACTTCCAAACACATTCCTGCATACAAGCTGGAGGCTCTGATGGAGAGACCCGAGAGAGGAGTGGCCATACGCAGACAGATGATATCTGCAAAACTTCCCTCTCCCACAGCTCTCTCTTCCCTGCCATACACAGACTACGACTACTCTAAGGTGAACAGGCACATACACACACCATACAAGATGCTCTGTTAACTGTCTTTCAAGCCCGTGGTGATTCTGTGACTTCAGGTCATGGGTGCCTGCTGTGAGAATGTGATTGGCTACATGCCAGTACCTGTGGGCGTGGCTGGACCACTGCATCTGGATGGCAGGCAATTCCAGGTTCCCTTGGCAACAACAGAGGGCTGCTTGGTTGCCAGTACCAATCGAGGCTGTCGAGCAATTGCTGTGAGTTTACTAACATTGCTGCCTCCACATTCTCTTCCAAAACTACAGTATTAGGTAGTTGCTACTATAGACAGAAATTGGCCTCTGTATGATACATTTTGATAGGCCACATATTGAAATCAGAAAGATTGCGAACCAGATTTGGTTGTAGCTAATAGACACAGCTTAAAATTACTTAAAAAATTAAATTGTAGTGACAGTTTTGGGAAGTGGGAAGTGTAAGTAGTCCAGAACTGTACATAAATGCTCTTTACTATCAAAAATGATTGTCAGTTTTTGCAATATTACAGATTTTGTTCTCCAGGAAAATTCGGCAGATTTCTTGGACTTTTAAATTAGTACACTACAGGTCGTATTAGGACAGCATTCATTTAATTTTTATTATTTACTGAATTTCCATGATCTTCTGAATCTGAAATCTGAAATCCAACTTATTTTAAAGTAACCATGTCTGCTGTTCTTTGTAGCTTGGAGGCGGAGCCAACAGTCGTATCCTGGGTGACAGCATGACTCGAGGACCCGTGGTGAGGTTGTCCTCCGCCTGCCAGGCCGCTGAGGTCAAGGCTTGGCTGGAGAGTGCTGATGGGTTCCAGGCCATTAAAGATGCCTTTGACAACACAAGCAGGTAAAAAGAGAAACCTGATGCTGTCCACTCTATTTCTGTTGATTTGCTGTATTTGAATATTGATTTTATGGCTGATGTCGGCAGATTTGCTCGGCTGCAGAAACTGCTGGTTGGTCTGGCTGGGAGAAATCTCTACATCCGTTTCCATTCAAAGACTGGGGATGCCATGGGGATGAATATGATCTCTAAGGTGACAGATATTGGTATTATTGTTATGGGTGTTTGTCACAATTAAAATCATCTATATGATATTTGAATTATTTATAGTTGATATAAATATTATAGACCATATATACAGATTCATAAAATATTTTTTACAGCAAACAGTTTTCAAACAGCATTTAGAACAGCATGAACAAATGTAATATTGCACGCTTTGAGCTTGAATAAGACTTCTCTTCAGCCTGGATGACTGAGAACATTCATCAATAAATAAGAAATGCCATCAGTCTGTAGAACAAATGTTAGACGCATATGTGAACCTTGTGTGCGATTGCCGTGCAGGGCACAGAGCAGGCTCTTTGCATACTGCAGCAGCACTTCCCAGAACTTCAAGTGGTGTCTGTTAGCGGGAACTACTGCACTGACAAGAAACCAGCTGCCATCAACTGGATTGAGGGTCGGGGCAAGTCCGTTGTGTGTGAAGCCACGATCCCCGCGAAAGTGGTGCGAGAGGTGAGTCTTAATAATTTCATCAGCCAGATTGTTGGTTTCACCTCAGTCAGGTAGTGATCAGTATAGCACTTTCATCTTTCAAGAGTGATTCATTCACTCTCTGTCCCTGCGATGTAGGTTTTAAAAACAACAACAGCAGCGCTGGTGGACGTTAATATCAGTAAGAACCTGGTGGGCTCAGCCATGGCAGGCAGCATTGGAGGCTATAATGCACATGCCGCCAACTTGGTGGCTGCCATCTACATAGCCTGCGGGCAGGTAAAGTAGCTCCAAACAGGTATGCTTGTGCCAGGGTTGTCCTGCTGGGTTAACATGCCTAAGCGCTTGTGTTGCCCAGGATCCAGCACAGTCAGTGGGCAGCAGTAACTGCATCACCCTAATGGAGGCGTCAGGACCAACAGGAGAGGACCTCTACATCAACTGCACAATGCCCTCAATAGAGCTGGGCACTGTGGGAGGGGGAACCAATCTGCCTCCTCAGCAAGCCTGCTTGCAGGTACATACACACACAGACACAGACACATACACACACTTTTGTGTGCGTTTGACATGGTGGTTTTGTCTGTGCAGATGTTGGGCGTGCAGGGAGCCAGTCAGGACTGTCCAGGGGAGAACGCCCGGCAACTGGCCAGGGTTGTGTGTGCCACTGTCCTGGCTGGAGAGCTTTCCCTGATGGCTGCTCTGGCTGCTGGCCACTTGGTCAAGAGCCACATGATACACAATAGGTAAATCACAAATCGGTTTTATCTTTAATACATGATGCCTTTACAGACACACTCATATATGCAACATTTCTCTGTCCAGATCCAAAGTGAACCTGCAGGAAACTCCAGGAACATGCACAAAACAGGCATCCTGAATGTGGGTGGGTGGTGAAGCCTCCATCTTTGAATTGACACTCTGGGTGGAGCAGCAATCCCTTTTCTTGAGCACTAATAATTTGTTCAATGAAAACAAATATCAGAAGTGCTAAGCAGAAGTTCTTCATTTTACACTCATCAGCGCTGCCAGACACATGTGCAAAACATCTGCCCTCTGCCCTCTGGGAGGGATATACCTGTCAGCTGTACACACACTTCAATATTTGTAGGTGTGATTTGGATGGATATGTAATGATCTTATTTGTAAAATCTCAGAAAACAGGTTATGATGTGCATGTTAGCAACGAGGTCCCAGAGTAAGACAGCAGTGCTGCCAATGTCACCAAGGCTGTAAAGTTGTATAATCCAACATATATACAACCAGCAACAGACCCGACAGAGGGAAAATTGAGTTTTTCTTGATGTTAGTGTGTTGTTCTGTTCTGTTCATGGTTCATTCTGCATAATTATATGATTATTAATTCCTAAGTTGTTTGTGAAGTTTTTTAACAACATACAGACACATACATTTTGTTTACTGAAATATTTCATTTCGATCCAACAAATATTCAAGCCCTTTACTAATTCACAGTCTTGTGGAAACAAATACGGCAGAAATGAAAATGTGTCAGATTGTGCGAGTACTCCTTTACTATTGACTCTGTTTCTGACCCAAACAATGGACGATAAGTGATCTGAGTGATCGGAGTTTGAACAAATATACACACTGAGACCCTTTGAGAATGTAGGATGAGCATCAAAGTCTACGAAGAGCTCTGCCCTCTAATGATTTTGCATTATTTTAGCTCTTCATCATGTGTGCTAATTGAATCAAAATGTTAATGAGTGATGGAACCAAACTGAGACTTTAGTTTTTTCCAGAGCTGTAATTCATCAGTTGCGGGCATTTGGTGAAGCTGCATTTTAATTATTTTATTCTTAAACAAGTAGTGTGTTACAGGTGGTTAAAAAGCATGTTTTTTCTCTTTGAAAATCACAAAATATTTGGGATATATTTTGTAATAAATAAACTAAATTCTACAGTGTTGCTTTATACCACAAAGGAATAAGTGCTCAGTGAAAGCTTTGCAGTATTAACATCTGGTCTTGTTGCCTCCAGGATGTTGCAGCAGTGATTACAGTAGTTTATCACACCTAAAGTATTTTGAATACAGTGATGCAATAATCATTCAATAATTCAAGCGCTGGTTCTTGATATTGCTGGGTTCATTGTGTATAAAAAAATGACAGATGGCATTAGTATTAACAATTTAAAATTGATTTAGAACCAGAAAGGAAAATGATTTGATTTTTTCAAAATAAAATTAACAAATAGATGCTCACTGGCAATAAAATTATAAATCACATTCTATTTCATACAAATTGGAAATGAGTGACAGAAATAATCTATGTGAACATAAATGTGGGTGTATCCTATCTTATAGTATTACTTTGTCTTTAGCAGAGATCATGCCAGTCAATGATGTCATTGGCTGGGGAGTGAAATGTCTAATAAGATTACAGTTTTAACTTTCTTTTGCCGACATCCGGCTCGTTGTCCTCAGCAGATGTACCTGACTGAAATCCTCCACTGATCTCTGGGTCCTCAGCAGAGACGCTACCAGCCTATCAGAGGTGAGCCTGACACGGCTTACCAGCTCTGAGAGATCTGATTGGCTGACCTCGGTGAGACGCTCATGAATACTAAAACAGCGTGGGTACAGAGAGCATGAAGACGTTATGGATGAGAGTAGGTCTCCACTGGAACCACTAAATGAAAAGAAAGTCAAGTAAATGCATTTGTTTACTTAAATCAGTTTGAAAGTTCTCAGTGCCCTAAAGTTATCTGAAAAATAATTTCATTACAAATATGTTCACAAAACATACAGCATTTATTGTTTTATGTCTATAATACTTTTACCTACTTTACCTACTAACTGCCACATTTTTTTTAATATCTTGACTCATTTGATGGTGGCAGATTTAGATTTTCCACAGGTACCTCTGCTAAGGACAACTCACATTTTCATCATTGAAAAGCTAAATCTTACCAGCTTCTTCATCCATAATTCACATCCTCCACACATTTCAGATGAGCCTGACATTGCATTAAACAACATCATGAGCAAGGGACCAAACTTTTAAATCCTTAGATAGGGCCCAGCGGCGAGCTGGAGATGCATTTACGCCTGTGCAGCGCCTTTGGCCATATGCAGCTGGATATTGCTCTCGTGCAATCCCTACGACCACACAAGAGAAGGAATTGTCAAGAAAACAAATTAAATCTGACAATTATTTCATTTTTTTTTAATGGCATTTTTGCTTTTTTCACTAGCTTCTATATTACTTATGTTGATCAAAGAATCTTGAAATAACAGTTATGTCCAATAGGGGTCAGTAAATAAACCAAATAGTAGTTTACGAATGGATGACATTCTCACGAAGAAGAACCGGGAAACAAGAAAACCAACGAAGAAGATCCCGGACATCAATGACGTTTTGAATAATGTAAACATTGCTGGTAAACATGCTTTTTTGGTCTAAAACTACCTATATATATTCTCTTGTATGTAATCTCGCGAATAAGCAGCTCAACATGGCAACATTTCAGAGAATGAGGAATCTTTCAAAGCAGGTATGAAGAGTTCCGAGCTAAAGTTAACATTAGTTAGCTAACAGTGGAGAGGCACAATAAGTTATCAAGCTGACATAAAATTACATCATCATCAATGCTCAGCAAAATAAACTCATTTATTAATTGTTAATTTTTCCAGGCCAGGAGCTTATCACACATCTTGGGGGGTCGTCCGCACACTAAAAACTGGCTTCATCCCATCTATCTCCTTCCAAACCAAGTAAGTCTGTTATCGCCCCGTAGCCTGTTCACAACACAGAATTTCATTCTTTGATAATGACACATATGAATGTGGATAATCTGTTTAACTCTGTTGAGCCTATGTTAAATAGAAATGTTATTAGTACTTTTAGTGACATTATAATATTGCTATTACAGATTAGTAATCTTAATTAATTTCACTACTACTTATCATTGTGTCAAGCGCAATCTTTTGTATTTTGACCTGAATTCGGCATCAATGGTTACGTGACTGGCTTCATGAATTTTAAACACAATTAAATCTTCCTGCCAGAGACTTATGCTATCCTCTTTTATTGGGCTTAATTCAGGACTAGTTTCATTCTAAAGTCTCAACTCTTGGCTGATTTCTACCAGTCATCATTGCTATGTGTTATGTCAAAAATTGAGTTTAACCTTGAGTAATTATTTCTTTTTTCTGAGATTGGTTCTTCAGTTAGGCCAAACAGTTACATACAGCATAATGTAGTTGTTGCATAATGTATTTCACACGGCCGTTGTTCAGTTGTATTGCTTAAGTGTGGCTCAACATTTTTCTTATTCTTTATGATTTTTGGAAACAAGTCCTGAATATGACAACTGTAGTTTACATGTATTGTTTTTAAAAAGGTGTGCATTGCTTGAAAATAGAGAAAATGTGACCTTAGACTAGGGCTGAACATTTCTGGAAAATAACCTCATTGTGATTTAGTTTCCTGAATATTGTATTTGTGCTTTAATGAGATAAATTTTTTATGGTCCCCTTGTAATGCATTTTTCATCAAACACAATAAATTGATCTATGTTATAATCAACAACTTCAGATTCATTATGGATACATTTTTTTTCTTAAAGGCTTGACTTATGTTGAGCTCAATGCAAATGAAGCCTGAATCCATATGAAAGATGGTTTATTCATCTACTTTGATTACAGTTAGAAGATTACTAAATACTTGGCTTGTAGTCTTGTGGGACAACTTACCAAAATTTTCATGTTTCATAAAACATGATGTGTAAACATGTGAACTGCACTTCTCAATCACTGAACTTAATGATAAAGAAATAAAGTACACATGTATAAAAGTAAAGCTTACTGGTCTCAACTCATCACGCATAGTAAAGTGCAGGAAAAGTAATCACACAAATATAATTTGTTGTTGTAGTTTTAGTTTGAAAGTTGTTTCATCATGTAAATTGACCAGATTCTGCTATCACTTGTGGCTTGCGCACAAAATAGACCAGACGCTGAAATGCTGCCTGCACAGAGTGAATCTGTTAGCATGGGCGGCGAAAGGAAACTGCAGGTTAAAAAAACACAGCGTTGACTTCTCTCCCGGCTCTGCTCCGCTTCACGCTGCTCTACTCACAAGTCAAATAGCAGCTTTTGCTCTTATAAAATCTTGTTTTATTATATCACAATATGCATATTAATCCCATCAAGAAAATTCTTCCTGATTGCTGTGGAAGATGGGAGGTTACATGAGTTGGCAGAGATACTGACTCAGCACCAGGTTTGAGTCAATGTTTATCAGAACGAGCCCAGTAGATCCTTACATATGATCCCTCCTCCATTGATCTGCAACATTGTCTCAGTTTAGCAACGCTATCTTTGGTGTCAGATTTCGAGTGGGACCACTTTGCCACCTTCCTGCTCCAGGACCAATTGTGATATCATACATTGGTGAATGTGACCGATTGTTCTGTTGCAATAATCATCTATGACCATAATGAAGTATTTGTTTTATTCATCGGTCCTTTTCCTTTATGACTTTATTTACTGTATCAGTTCTGAGATCATAAAACTTAATGTTCCTTGTTTGATATTTAGTGTTTTCATCCTGATTCTGACAGATCCACCAGTGTTTCACTTGTGATTTTATATTTTGTATATTTTGCTGCTGCTGGTTTGATTTTTTTTTTTCTGCTTATGACATCACAGAACAATGACCTGAAGAGAGGAGCTCCCAAGATAAATGTGATGGTTACAAATAAGTGGAAACTTTCCAACATGAGTGGAGCTTAGATGTTCCAACCTGTTAAAGACAAATCCTATAAAAAAAGATGATCAAATCAAATGATTCTAAACAGGATTTTATTTGTTAGACCTTAATCTTTTCTACAAAAGAGACCTCTGCAAATCTGTGTAAGATTATCTCATGACTGAAAATGTTTTAGATAAGGTTGAAGATTAAATAAACTTTAACAGTTTTGTATACTGGTGAAGGTGAAGCATCATGTGTTACATCTCTTCTCTTTTTTGTCAACTGAAAACCCTGAGGAGCAGATCCTCAGAACAGAAATAGAGGGTTTATGTGTGACAGCCAGTTTTCTGTGTCAGTGTCTTGCCACCAGGGTTGATTCTGATGTTTGGAGGAGAAACTTCCACCTGTCCTCACACCGACAGAAGTCTGCACCCGTACAGATCAGGTGAAGAGCACCTTTGACCTTTCCCAGCCTAGGTTATCATTGTCGAGAGTTGCAATATTTGCTGCATGTTTATGCTGCTGTGTGTGACAGTGAGTTGTCAGAAGCAGCATATGAGAAGTTGGCTGATGAGACGCTGGATAGCCTAGCGGAATACTTTGAAGACCTGACTGATGAAGCTTTCACTGGAACAGACTATGATGTCGTCTTTTCAGTAAGTCTTAGACGGGATTGTGAAACAGGAAGTGTCTCTTGTCAAATGTAGACTTAAACCTAAACTAATAAATTGTCCAGTATAATTCTGTTGCACTTTGCAGGACTACAACCTTTAGGAAAGTAAGAACATTTGCATCATTTACTGTTGCACAGACATCCTGATTGCCATTGTTGAACTCTTTATACTTTAAATACCTGATGTAATGACATTAGATGGGATGCATTTACTCCTCATTACACCCCCAACACACCTTTAGAACTTTTTCCGTCTACAGGTTATAGTTTGAATAGTAATAGACTGATAATATGTCGGTAGTACCAATAAATACATGTTAATAATTATTTTTAGTAAAAAAAAAAATCCGTTCCATTTACTGCCACACGAGAGCGCAATTTAGCTTCAGGATATAAGGAGAAGAAGAAGAAGAAGGTGTTAGTTTTAAAACGTTTTGTGTGTAATTATATGCTGGTTGCTATTGATACAAGTCATGTTTTCATTATTGCTACAAGTATGAATTACAATTTCATTTTCACCTCTGGTTATAGCAACAAATGACAAAGAGTACCATTGTTTTTAGTTTCAAATACTACTACTCGTTGATTTGGGTTGTCTGCATATGTAAATACAATTCAGTTCTCTTAGTCTAACTGATTAATGTTAATTATCTGAAATTGGGAAAAAAAACAAAAAAAATGACAATGATATTACCGCATAACACGTGTGATAATTACAGCTGAAAGGCTACGTCTCAGTCACATTTTTTAAATTCACTGGGTTTCATGTGGGTCTGTAGCTGACTGCCATATATGTTAGCTGCACATGACAGAGATGGTTATACAAGATTCAGACTGGCACAAGATCAAAGCAGGTTGTCACTAATGAGGTATATCCAACTGTGTCTTGTGGTTCTAAACCAGAGGGTGTTGGTCACTGAAGGATCTATAAACATCATGTTTGATATTGTGTTTTTACATGAGACCTGGACAGATATCAGGATTGTGATAGATATCAGGAAGATATCAAGAATGCCATTCGTGCATCTGGGTGTTAAAGTTGCCTCACCTAGTCAAAAGAAGTTGACAGCACCTTAACACTATATTTGTACTGCATAACATTGTGTGTGTGTGTGTGTGTGTGTGTGTGTGTGTGTGTGTGTGTGTGTTAGATTGAGGCCAGCCCTGCTAGCTGTGACTGATTTGCTCATGTTCCAGCTGAACCCATTTTGAACTGTCTGCAGTAACATATGGGGTCATCACTAAATCTGAACAGGCTCTCTCTCTCTCTCCTCCCTCCCTCTCTCTCTCTCTCTCTCCTCTCTCTCTCTCTCTACTCCCCCCTCTCTGTCTTCATCACAAACACACACAAACTAGATGAAGGTGTTCACTCCTTTTTTTGAACCTAAACCTCAGTTGTCCTCTTACAAGAGCTTCAGCTCTCTGAGCGATTTCATGACTAAAGTCTGCTGAATTATAGGAGGGTCTTCACGAACCTGTCCATTAATGAGCCTTCCAGGAGTAACGGTGGTTTGGTTTAAAGGGTAACCTAATGCTCTTCTGTTTCTGCCCATCTTAATTACAGTGTGTGTGTGTTTGTGTCTGTGTGTGAGATCATTTATGGCCTTTGTCTGTTCCTGCAGAGCGGCGTGTTAACAGTGAAGGTTGGTGGTGACCACGGCACATACGTCATCAACAAACAGACGCCAAACAAACAGATCTGGCTTTCTTCCCCCACCAGGTAAGACTAGAGGATCCTAGTACAGCACACACACCTGAGCCTGATGCTGAGAGGAACTATGTAGCAGTCTTCAGAAGCTCTGCCTGCGGCTGTCTTACTCAGGTAGAATGCGATCTTCTCTCTTTTCAGTGGACCCAAGCGATACGACTGGACTGGGGAACACTGGGTGTACCTTCATGATGGGATGAGCCTCCATCAGCTGCTCTCCAAGGAGTTTTCAGTCATCTTCAACAGAAACATTGACCTGTTTGACCTGCAATACTCTTGAAACCCCACTTATTCCTGCCCTTCCTGTAGAGCAGAAAATGGGATGTAACTGTTCGAGAGCCAAAGACGCGCGCGCATGCGTGTGTGTGTATGTGGAGGTGTAGATGTGCCATCTGTGACATTTTCAGTTTGTTTCTGTATATTGTTAAAAGAATGACTGTACTAAGGATATGACCTCAGTCACTATTAAAACCCAAATGTGTCCATAAACAATCTAATAAGCTGCTGTCTGCATCACTAGCTTCATCCTACCTGGAGGAGCTATTGACACCTTATCATCCAAATAGACCGCTCCACTCTCAGAAAGCTGGTCTACTTGTGGTCCCCAGAGTCTCTAGGGGTAGAATTGGGAGCCGAGCATTTAGCTACCAGGCCTCCCTGCTGTGGAACCAGCTCCCTGTCCAGGTACAGGGGGCTGACTCCATCTCTACTTTTAAGATTAGACTTAAAACCCTCCTCTTAGAAAATGCTTATTGTCACTAATTCTGTAGTTGCAGTTATTATCCTAGACAGACAAATTATCATACTTGGGGTGTCGTCTAATTATTATTATTAACATCTTAGTTATGCTGCTATAGGCCGAGGCTGCCGGGGTCCAGAAACATGATCACCTGAAAGACCTCTGTCACCCCACTGGGTCATGGTTTCCTCTCCTCTCCTCTCCTCTCCTCTCTCCTCTCCTCTCCTCTCCTCTCCTCTCCTCTCCTCTCCTCTCCTCATCTCACCTCTCCGAGTAGATCAGCGAGATGTTATTTCTTGTATAGTTTCTCTGCTTCTCCCCCCTCTCTCTCTGTACAGGTCTAGCCACCTTTATAGCTCTATGCTGGCTTGCCGACCTCCGACCCTGCTGACCCGCTCAACTCTTATACCAGCAGCTTGTATTATTAATATATTTTTATTATTTCTGCCTTTTCTCTCCTCTACCTGTCCTCTCCCATTCTCCTCCCCCTTCTCCTCTCTCTCTACCCAGCCCCCCCATCAGCAGGAAGGTCCCCCTAAATGAACCTGGTCCTGCTCAAGGATACTTCCTGTTAAAGGGGAGTTTTCCTTGCCACTGTTGCTTGTTGGGGGTCAGGCCCTGGGATTCTGTAGTGATACTGTAGTGATATAAATGTGTAAAAGCTATGTTTTCTCCAAGGAGTACTGGTAGTTATGTGATAATACACTTTGATGC
This sequence comes from Takifugu flavidus, assembly GCF_003711565.1. Taxonomy (NCBI): domain Eukaryota; kingdom Metazoa; phylum Chordata; class Actinopteri; order Tetraodontiformes; family Tetraodontidae; genus Takifugu; species Takifugu flavidus. The sequence continues at coordinate 15,214,224 of NC_079524.1, forward strand.
ACTTTAAATAAAACCATCTCACTGGTATAACTTGTTTGACTGAGCTACTGCCTGATCCTCTCGGCTGGTCCTGGGTCAGATCAGCTTCCCTCGCACACTCACTGGCAGCAGAGGATGAGTGACGGCTGAGGCTGCTGGGAACAGAACTCTCTATCGCGCTGCCCATCACACTGGACTCGCAGGGTTGGAGGAAGCTGATCTGACTGAAGCCTCTGGGTCAGTACAGTTGAACCCTGCTTAAATTAAACAGTCTGATCACATGTTCACTGAGTTTTAACGGTCTTTGGTAAAGAACTATTACATAACAAGTCACTGCAAATGAAGATGAGTCAACAGAAGTCCTGTAATTACAGCAGGAAGGGAGAACATTACACTACATTGTTCTTGTTACGTCTAAATGCACCAGTAATAATGAGAACTATGATTATGAAGCCCATCAAGTGGCCTCACAGTCGGAGTCTGTCATGAAAAATATCACAATCTAACTGTTTGGTTACATTTGCTGAATAAAATAATGATTTAAACAGATGAAAAATGTAAATGTAAAAAATGAACCACGTCTATACAATTTTAGAAGAAGTGTGAAGGAACATAAAATGTGAGATGTTTCCTGGTATGGTGAACAATCGGATAGAATCTATGGAACCGTTTCCACAGCTACACCTGCGCTGGTGCCTGGACAATGGATTATTCCTCACTGTTTCTTTCAAACGTCGGATTAAAGTGAAAACATTAAAGTGCAGGATTTGATTTTGAATTCTCGTCTTCTTAACCACTTTATCCCTTTCGGGGTCACGGGGAGGGTACACATTGATTTTGAATTACCAGCAAAAATGAAATATTGGTGACAGAGCAGGTGAGATCAGACCTTGGAAGTGATGAGGCAGCATTCAGATGCTGAAGACACCCGGGATTGTCCTGACCTGACCTTGGGTGACCTGCAGGACAAAAGGCTTTTCTTGTAATTCCTTCTGGCGCCACCATGCAGCAGATGTCCTCACCATCAAACTTGGTCACTCATGATGCTTAGTGTGCATCCATATGCAAGATGATTATTCTGACATCTGTTTGATCCTTTTAAAGAACAAAGATAAAAGGACATTCACGTGTCCTGATGGAGTTGAGTCAAATCCATCAACCAAAGGTATTATCAGCTAAAAATGGTGTAAAAATAAGTTCAGACTGTACCCATAAAAATGAAAATATCTCAAAAATGATCTGACTGGAATTATATTCTTTAATCTTACACACACGTGCACATGCATACAAGAAGCTCACTTCACATAAAGGTTCAGCTAGCATGGGTTAGCAACAGGAAACCGTGGCAGCATTTTGATAGTCTGATCAGGTCATCGTAGTAGACGAATATCGATTGTTCGAAATGAGCTGCACTTCTGCGCTCTGTAATTGGAGAGATGCTTCCTTCATTCAGAGGTTCCTGACAGCTGATGTAAGGAGCTGTTGGAGGAAGAAGGGTGGGTACAACAGGTCTGGAATGTGCATTTGTAGGATCTCACGCTGCTGCCCGACAGCTGAACCGGCAAAGTGGGATATGAATGGATACAGCAGCTCAGCATCATCCATCGATGCTGGTGAACGTTTTCATGTTTCCTGTCAGAACAGTATCAGCTGACGGACAGATGCATCACTAATACCAAATGACATAATGACTCTTTATCCTGTTGCTGGCTCCAAAGTGACCTGACTCAGTCTAGTTCATCCTCTCAATAATCACCAACTCTGCTGATTTGGATATGAACGATTAAAGATTTTGTCTGCTGTCCTGCTGGACAGGGGCCGCACATCCATGAGGTGGAACAAAATGGACGGCAAAGGAACAGAACCACTATTGACTCTGATTCAAGAGTATTTATCAAACTTCTGATCAAGCTGAAAGAAAACGGGAGGGGGGGTGGGGGTGGGGGGGGGGGGGGATGTTGTGGATTACCACTCTAAGCACCCAGAGGCTTAGTGCCGCTATTATCCTCCTGTAGTGGGATTTTCTGTCTGAATTATGTAACAGTAATGCTTCAACACAAATGGGTACACGGCTGTTTTGTTGTTTTATCTCGTCATCCCCCTCTCACTGCTGCTCTGTCTCCTCTGTTCGGCACTCTGCTCTCAGCTCCGCCGCTGGGAAACATCTCCTGACAGGAAGGACCGACCATAGCTGTCATGGCAACAGATTGACCCACAGCAGTTTAACCATGAAGTACAAGAAGTTCATCACCATCATGCAGGCAGCATTGGGGGTTGCCCCCCTCAACAAGAGAGAGCTGATGCCCCCACCTCGCAAACTCTGGAAGCCAGCAAGGTAAGTGGGAGTGTGTGCGCGTGCATGAGAGTGTTTGTTCAGATCTGTGTGCATGTGACAGAGAGAGAAAGAGTGAGAGAGAGAGAGAGTGAGAGAGAGATACAGGTTCAAAGGTCAGGTCACAGTGCTAAAGTACTATGGTAAAGAGAATCCATATGTTTTGATGGCAGCTTCCTGCAGGTTTTCAAAACAAAACCAAACATTTCAGTGTAAGAGCCTCTTTACGTACTCAAACATCTGCATGTTTTCTGGTTACCCAGCTCCATTTTACCTGCATTTTTAATGCTAAATATGTAAAGGCAGTCTTTGCTCTGGCTGTTGGATAGCCTGTTGGATACTGTGGATCACCCTCCCCCCACCTACAATGCACCTCATCACTGATCCTCCATGTACCAGATCAACATGTGCGCAAGATTTTAATCAGCCCGGAGGCCTGAAATGGACCAAACCTGGCCCCTACCTGTCGAAACTAAGCCTGCTGTGTAAAGGAAAGGTGTGATGTGGATCACTTTCTTTGTGAGTGTAAAAGGGGGATATCAGGAGAGCAGATTCAGCCAGGAAGGTGGGAGAGCAAGATGAGGCTGTGACGTCTGTCATGTAAAACCCAGGACCCATAAAGTGAATAAAGTGATCAGAAAACAATTGCACTCAAAAGGAACTAAGAAAATACATTTTATATCAGTAAAACTTTCAATTTAATCCAGCCATTAGTAGGTGTATGGTAAATTATATACTATATGTGCTGCACATAATCTAACTCGGTGGTAAAAATTGATCTAAAATGTAAATATAATAATCCAGGCATCTGTAATAGTCAGATTAAAGGCGTTAAATGATAGATCTGATAGGTCTAACAAAGAGTTGATAAGAAGTAAAGTTGTTTTGGAGATTGTTAACCTACCACTTTATTGCTACAGTTTTCTGAGCAACAGCAACACATTTCAGATTGATTTTGCATACCAAACCTCAATGTGTTGATATTCACTTTCACAAGACCATCAGGCTCATCCTAGACTGCGGTCGTGCCTGGGAGGTGGTGTAGGCAGCATAAGGAGCAGAGACAGATGCAGGAATGCTCAGTGGACTCCACCATAGCTGGTGCTGCGACAGCATAGTTATTTCCACCCACAGCTCCCCTGAACTAGAGACCATGACTGTCACATGCAGCCCTTTTTACCCACTGTTTTACTGTTGTTACTGCTGTTTATATTCCTCCTGATGTTAATGTTGGTGTACAATATACTTCCCAAGTTTGTGAGCAAGGTATCACCAGATGGAAGAAACACCAGACTGGGTCTATTCTAGTATGAACAGAACAATGCCCCATCCCCACCTGGGTATGTCTCACCACATCTTCCCGCACAGGGTCCCAGATGATAAATGCCTCAGGAAAAACGTAGGGTCAGCCAGGAAGACTGTGAAAACCTGGCCTGGGAGCCCTCACCTCTGTTTTCAGGACTGGTAACCAAGACCTGTACCTGGTAACCTGGGGAGAGGAGTTAAAGCAGCCACACTGTCCTGGGATCTCTTATATTGAGCAGGAAGTGAACAATCAAACCAGCAACCAGCAAAATTAAAGAACATCTTAGAAATGCAAGACATGAAGGACACAGACACCTTAGAATTATTAAAAACCAAAAACTAATAAGTAAAATAAATCCCAAACCAACCAACCATCCATCCATCCATCCATCCATCCATCCATCCATCCATCCATCCATCCATCCATCATCCATCCATCCATCCATCCATCCATCCACCATCCATCCATCCATCCATCCATCCATCCATCCATCCATCCATCCATCCATCCATCACAGGGCAGAAAGGCCACATGAAGCTAGAACTATAAATGATTTGTGTATACCGGTAATCCTATTTTTGGCCCTTAAAACAAGCAGCTGTGTGGTGCTGAAGTGTTATACAGACATGTAGGACAGACTGCAGTAAATTACATTTAGCATTAACATTAAGTCCTCGTCCACCAGGACGTTTAAGACTTCGCAGCAGTGAAGTAAATTCTTGCCACGAAGCCGCAGAACAGTAATGAACCTCGCAGAATGAGCGGTGGTTGGGAGGCGTGTAGGGTCAGGGTCAGTAAAGTCTTCTGTAATGTGCGGTGTCCGTCAGATGGTCTTTGCTCACTGCAGGAGAAACTTGTTAAGGTCCAATCAACCACATGCAGCTAAGCACCTAGCGGCTGGACCGGTCCTGCACCTGCTCAGCCATCATTCTATTGTGATGATTTTAACAGATGCCGGCTGTGACGCTGATACTGGTGAACAAACATCCCTGTTCTGCTGCTTTCTTCTTCCCAGCATACCTCTTCCACAGGTCACTCACATGAAGATGTCATTGATCACTACCGGTACATTATATAGTGTTGCTGAATCAGCACACGTGCTGATGTGTTTGTTGATCAGGTTACATGGCTGTTTATCAGGCCTGACATGTGATGACACCTGGAGATGTTCTTCAAATCTGAGATTTTCAGTATTTACATGGCTTCAGGCTGAATTCATTGTAATCTTCTCAAGTGCTGTTTCTTTTACAATGAGCCCAACCTATATCAGATGGAATCTGACCTCATAAATCCATCCACCATAGATCTGAGGTGACACCCTGTACCCTCATGTCTTCCTCCACTGGGAGAGCTTTACATACCCACCAAGAAATTAGTTCTTTTGGTGCTGCATCATGTAACCGAGCTCTGTTTTAATCGCTCCACATACGACATAAATCCAGACAACATTAACTTTACACTATTCAAAGTTCAAGCAGGTGACTTCATTATTTCTCTTTATATGTACAAATCTGACACATTAAATTTGATTTGAAGTGCAGGAATTATCAAAGATTGAATGTATGAGAGCAACTAAGAATAATGTAGTTTCATTTTAAACACAAGCACACACACACACACACACACACACACACACACGCGCGCGCGTGTGCGCGCGATTCTTGCATGCAGCCGGCGCAGCCATCTCTCCATCTCTCCCCTCTCCTTCTCTTCTCTCTCTCCCTCTCTCTCCTCCTCAGTCTAGTTTGGTCTCCGTTCTGTTAACAGCTCCTCCATCTCTCCTTATCTCTCTCTTTTTTTTTTTTTTTTTTACAATCTGTGTATCTTCCTCTCTGTCGTTGTTATCATCATCATGCGTCTCGGCCTCTCCTCCTTCATCTCGGATATCCTGAGCACCTCCAGTAACATCTGTTTCTGCTGGACCGAGGGCAAGGTAGAGTCAAACTTGCACCACCCCGCTGCTGCTGCCGCCGCCGCTGCTGCTTCTCTGCCTGTTGATGTGCTCTGGAGCAAGGCACCAGGGCTTTTGTGTCTGTGGGTTCTGCTGAGAACACAACTAGCTTGTTGGGCTGTTGTGGACTTAATTTCTTATCAGTCTCTGGTTTGGTCTCGCTGTTGGTCATGCTGCTGAGTTCAGGATTGGTGTGCAGAACGTCCTGAAGTTCTCAAATGGGTTCACACCTCTCGGAGATGTCTGTCTCACCGAAGCAGGGGTCAGACAAGATGGTTGTTTTTGGTAACAGAGTTTTTGTGTGTTCTGCCATCTGTTAAATCTTCCTGTCGGGGCCTTCACGCAGCTACAGGTCACAGCGATGCAACACCCTCCACAGAGATGCATCGCTACATTTCTCATCATGTTCTTGCCGACATGAAACAAACTCAGACCAAAGTTAGTGAATATGTGCACCTGTCCACAAAAAAAAGAGATTCATCTGAATGTCACCAAGAGCACATAGACGTGGAAGAACCTCAGGGGCAGTCATGCGCAGATGTGTTCAGTGATGTTCTCAGTACTTTTTAATGCTGCTTCCAGGCACGATTCAACCTTGTTTTAAGCTTTAATCCCATTACTTTGTGAATCTACAAGACATTTTATCGCCGCACAATCTGGATATTAATGTTCACCTTTGTGCAGTGGGATACTAGTGAGCTTACTGTGGGCTCACAAGGGTCTGTTGAAGATAATCTGATGACTTCATGTGTTTGAGGTCAATAGCTCTTTCAGGTTTACATCTGGATTCCAGCTACACACGTCTCCATTTTGGTTCAGCTGCAATATTTGGATGTAAAATAAAGATTCATTTTAAGCAGTTCTGGCTCAGCTGCTCAACTGCAGTGGTCATAAGTCGTGTCCCGCTCCATTAGCTGTATCAGCTGTAACAGTCTCTGCTGCATGTGTGTGCTTGTGTGTGAAGGATCATGAGACAAGATATGTAAATTGATAGGAGTATTTTAGCGCACGTGATTATATTCAGAGCTAGACACAGAGAGCGAATTGGCATGTAATGTAACGGCGAAATGTTCCAGCCTGTGTGTGCGTGCGTGTGCATTTGTGTGTGTGTGTGTTAGATTGATGGATCTGTCCCGGGACTGGAGCAGTATTACATTCAGCGCAGGGCGTCGGCAGGGGAGTGCAGAGGGAGCTGCAGACCTGAAGCTGATAAACCAATCAAAGACTACGGCAGCCTGTCAGGGCACACACCGCTGGAGGAACACATAGTCAATGCTCGCTGTTTGTCCGGTAGTCGTTACTGTAACACAGGTCAGAGGCATTGATTCAGTGCAAGCTGAGGTGTGGCAAGGTCACCTGACTGTGAACACAGGCAGAATACAGACAGCTTTGTATTTACCTGCAGCGCTGCCATGCTGAGCAGGAAGTCGTTGAACAAAGACCTCGTTTCCTGATTTGGGTTTGATACACAGCAGCAGATGATCACCATTTTCCAGGTGATTGATGAAGCACCTAAAGGGAGTTATAGAAATGCAGCTACTCTACCCTTGTCTAAAACGCTCCACTTTGTTGATGGTTTCACTTCAGTTGTTCCCAGTATAACATTGTATCACTGTATCACTGGTTGTCTGAGATGATCCCTGGATAAATTGTGCTGAAGACCCACTCAGTCCTCAGCCTGCATGAATTAGATCAGACTGTTTTTCTGGCTGTCATCTACTGCAGCCAAGCTCAGTCTTTAATCTGCATAGTCTTTAAAAATGATAGAAAAATCATGCTTTCAGGTTGGGCTTCAGGTGATTAGAGAAAACAGACACAATCATTTGTAAAGTGCAATTGAAGCTTATAAGGGACTAATGTAGTAGTAATTTTAATATAGATTTGTGTCATCTGCCGAATTCACTGTTGTGATGTGGTATAAAAAGCTGGTTAACGTCGCTGTTGTAACTGTTTTTTCCCTTCTTATTCAGCCAGCAGTGATTCACCGGCATCTCTGTCATTACACCTTTGTTATCCAGAGAAAAAACAAAAGCATGTCCTGCACAAATCGGTCATCTTTCTTTAGAAACTCTTTGAAGATAGAACGAAATGAATGACAGTTGATGTTTTTAGGACAGCGCTTTAAAAATTCCTGTAAAAGGCCCCCAGTTGTTCACTAAACCTCTAATAACACAGGAAAGATCATAAAGATCAAAGAAGCTGTTAGGTGATCGTCACCTGGTCTACCTTTCCAGTAGGAACATCTTCGCTGCATCGTAGGTTTCTACATGAAGAGCTCTGTTACAGGAAGACCCAGCTGCAGCATATCTGTGTCTGCACATCAGATATGTTGGCATTAGGGCAAAACAGAAATAACTTGCCCAGTCATTCAGACTGAAAGCCCAACATCAGTCTGTCTCAATCAGCTCTTACATAAATCCTTGTTTTATGATGCACTTTATTAATCCATCACTCCACTGATCACACATCACATTTGATACCTTTTCTTTTACTGTGGCTGCACTTTTTATTAGGTCCTAATGAACAGTAGCGTAGTTGTTAGCTTTTCCACATCATAGCACGAAGGTTCTGGGTTCAATTCCAACTCTCATCTTTCTATGAGGTGTTTCCATTTGCCTCAGCGTGCCTGTGAAACAGTCTCCTTCCACTGTCTTTTCAGACTTATTTTACATTTTATGTTTGAAGTGAAGCCAAGAGCAGCTGCATATATACTAAATTTTATTATTGGGAGGTGATGACACATACAGGATTGACAGCTGGACACAGATGGTCGATGATTGGAGCTCACAGTGAGGTTGAATCTTGGTGGTTCTTGTGTCTGGCCCTCCAGACCTGAAATAAAACTGTTTACAGATGTACTGTGTTTTCAGAAATTAACGATGTAATGTTGGTTTCTTTATTGGGCAGATGTAAATTCCCGCTCATCCCGCTGCGGGTAACCCATTTTTCACCTCAACACTCACTCAATCAACCTCTAGATGGCTAATACTACTGTTCTGCCTCCAGCTAAGCTCCGCCCACAAGAAACTGCTAACCTTAACTTTTAGTAGGTGGACAGGTTCAAGACATCAAGGCACGGGATCAATAGATGAAGAGCATATGTGACCCTGACAAAGTCACTGACAAAATCCTAAGCAGCCCAAGCCGTTACCATAGTAGCAGAATGGGGAGATACAGGAAGCGCCGCGTCACAGCTGGCGCTTAATGTTAATGTAGCAGCGGTGATCTGAAGGATGTGATTTAATCTGTTTATCGTGTAGATATCATTTGCATAATCTGACACATAAATGCGTCCTCCCCGTGTGTTTGACTGCTGATGTGCTCAGCTCAGAGTGTATGTGAAGCAGCCCTGTGGAGACAGTTGCAGTGTCACAGAAAGAACAGTGAGGCTGTGTGTGTGTGTGTGTGTGTGTGAGAGAGAGAGAACTGGAGATGGAAGCTGTGTGTATGTTTATGTGTGCCTGTGGAGGCAGCTAACATTAGACAGGTGTGGGTGGGTCCATATTTCTTATTCTAATCAGCGCTGTCTGCTTGAGATACAGACTTTTATAGATGAATGTTCCACTATCGACGGATCCATTTGACTGTGAGGAAAGATGGATCCTCGGCTGCAGCCTTTAATGAACACACTACAGTCATGCTGTGAACACACACATACACACACACACACTGAACTCTGGAACTTGGGAATTGCTCATCATGTTGTTTAAAGCCTGGCATTAATTCCGGTTTACGGCTCCATTAACAGCAAGAGTGTGAAGTCTTGTGTGAGTGTGAACACCAGCACACACCATGACAGTAGCCTGTCATTCAGTCAGGGCTGTTTTTGAGTGTTCTGATCCGATGTGTTCATCACCGTCTGGCTGTGCCAAACACAGCATGAAAACAAGGATAGTGAAGAAAAGCTGTCTGAGCATTTATGACATTATTCTCATGTTCCTATAACCTTTATCATATGCAAGATGCTTTTTTTCTGGCTGGTTGACAGTTTTTATGCCCAACAACACCAAAATGTCCGTCAGTTCTGGTTAAGTTGTCCACTACAGATCTACAACTAGTCAACACATTAGCAGGACTAATCACCACTAACAAGTTGGGAGAAATGATGAATGTGGCTCAGCATTGGTTTAAAAAGACGGCTGTTAATGTTCTAATTTCCTGTCACTTGCAACGCCAGTGGAAGAGTGAAGCCCTCGGAAAATGTCATCGTTCTTCCTGGTCAAGGACAAGCTGCACCACAAATATCAACAGTGAAAGATGGCCTGTGGTGTCAAACACAAATCTGTACTCAGACAGGCGCCACCCTGCAACATGGGTCTACAGATCCATTTCCAATTATTAGTAATTACATTTATCAATATATTAGGTCATTTAAATGAATGGCTATCTAAACATCAGCGTGAGAGGAACCATATGGGACCAGAACATCTGGAAATCTGACTCATCAGCACTGTTTCAGTACAAGAGTCTGATGGCTTTAACATTTTATACTGCTAATGACTGCAAACAGTGGTGATGAGGGTGTCAAGGAGAGGGTAACACTACCAGAAGAGGCCTGTTTGCTCAGAGAAGTAGAGCAGCAATCAGTCAGTGTGGAGATGGTGATGAAGGTTCACTTCCAACGATAGTCAGTCAGTCCTGTTGGCTCAAGGGCAGCAGCTAAGAGTGGGATCACTGGTATCAGGCCGACCCTGGAGGCTTTCCTGGCATCATAATCCTGATTGTGCCTCGAAGAAAGGCAGCAACTGTGGCTGTTGGGAAAGTCACCTCAGGTTAATGACATGAGTTTAATCTAACAGGCACATGACTGGAACACGGGGATGGAAGGGTGGTCCATTCCAGCAGTAATCTGCTGGAGAGGATCATTGTCCTCACCGGATATTTGACCAGTTGACATTTCCTTTCACTCTTTCACACATGAAGGAAAATGAAAGAAAAGTCTGCTGTTTTAGAGAACTGTCCATATGAACAGTCCCGGCTGGTGTGGACCCAAGTGGTCCAGACCACCTCCTTATAAATGGATTTACATTTCAGTCCGGTTTGAAGGCATATTTGCTGCTTTCGCTCCGAGTATCAGTGTCGAGCACGTGTGAATGGATCAGTGAAGATGCCAGCTTAGATTAGCTCTTTGTGATTGATGCATTTGTGTTTTAGAAAAAAATCCTCTCTTATAGACATTTCTATTTCTAATTCTCTTCCTGTTTGCAGTGGCCCTGCTCACTTCCATTTCATTAAAAAAGCCATTATTGAAACAACCCTGCTGACTCATCGCGTAGCACCTCTCTAAACTCCCAGAAACACACACACATCATGAGATGAAAATTATTTATGTTCTCATTACACACAGTTTACATTAAAACGCGGACACGTGCACATTTTTTGCTACTTGACCACTGTAAACAGCAACTTGGAGACTTTGCCACATTCACCCTGTATTTGACTGGTGCAGTTTTCTTGATTCAGCAAGTAGCACCTTATACCCTCAAATTTTAGTAGTTTCCTGGATTTTACATACCATATGGTTAGAAATGACACACTTGTACATAAGTAGGGTTAGAAACAACCAAAAGATCTCATCCATGTAACAACACGGTGGTTAACGCTGTCACCTTTCAGTGTGAAGGCTCTTTGAAAGGACACTGACAATAGTGTCCTTTCAATCACCGTACTGTACTTTCTCTCTTGCCCACTGTATCCCTGTTTGGGCTGCCCCTGGGTTCAGCGTTCAGATATGGTGAGCCTGCCTGTGGTTGTTAGTCCAGTCAGTCGAGACGATCGGCTGTCTCATGGTGTGTTGGTGATGCCGACATGTTAAAGCTACTCTGATGTGCTTCTGCCGGGACATGCTTCCCAATTAACGTGGAAATCTACCTTCTCTGTGAAATATTTATGAGGCTCTGCACTTTTCCAGTTCACACTCACAGTGGTGACTGGTGCCAGTTGAAGGGATGCCGATCGGCTCTGATGTTACAGTCAGCAAGTCGCAACATCAGCCGGTGGATGATGAGACCAAAGGCAAAAATCCAAAAAGCAATCAGAGGAGCAGCATTTCAGGCAAAGATCTCCTGATTTCAGTGGCCAGCAACGTTCCTTACAGCTGTATGAGTGTAGCACAGAAACCTTAGAAATCAAAAACCTGGATGACCGCTGTCAAAGAAAGACTTCCATTCACAACAATAAACAAGGAAATTACTCATTCATAGCAGCAATATTTTACATGAAATATCACATAGTTATTTAGAATTATGGAGGAGTCAGGCTAGGAGCTGTGACTCTTGTCTTCCCAACCCTCCCAAAGGATCAAACAAGAACATATGGTAACACACGTATGCATAAGTGTCAACAGACAGAAACAAAACCACCTCTTTTCAGCAACCACCTCTCCTTTTGTCCTTCCTGTACGCTTACAGTGTGTGTGTGTGTGTGTGTGTGTGTGTGTGTGTGTGTCTGCGTGTGTGAGTGTGCGTGCGAGCACGTGCTGGATAACAGTGGGAGTGGCACAATACACCTCATCACCTCATCCATCTGGCCTCTGCTCATTAACACTAATACTGGATACACACACAGACACACACGCACACACACACACACAAGCTCTACAGGCTTACATAACGCAAACACAGTGCAGATGTGCCCTTATTTACACTTTTATCTATTTTGAGACTAAATTCTCTCTGTCTGCACATGATTGAAGTCAACAGCTGTTGTCATTTGGATTTTGTGTTTTCACTTTTACTTCCGTTCTTTTATTCGCCCCCGTCGTTATTTCTGGTACCCTGGTAGGATGCAGCGACTATTTTTGGTCGCTGTTCAAAGTGTGACACAGTGATAACACAGACATTTTTCACACCTTTCCAAAAATAATGTGGGCAGCAGCAAGAGCCAATGAGGGAGCAGATCTAGACAGGATGAGGAGGATAGGCAGGTGAAGTCAAGTTTCAATATTCATGATGTTGCCCTCTCTGCACTGCAGCAGGCAACGCTCCCTCTTCTCTCTTTCTCCACCTCTCTGTTCAGCTTCCTCAGCATGTTAGGTATCCCAACCACCCCCCACCCCCCCCACCCCCCATCCTCTTACACACACACACATATAGTGGCACGGTGACCTTGACAGGCATCAGTAGAGCAGGATAGAGGTAGAAGTCTCTCTGTCTCTTAATTACTAATTCAGTAGCAGCACTATTTAACCATAAGCAGGATAATGACAAGGTCAGATCTGTATCATTAATGTTGGTAGCAGAGCCATTTTTGCTGGGTTTCATGTTTCTGATCTTAATCCTCTTTTATTTCCTGAGAACAACTACCTGAAGGTTCTCTCAGACCTTCTGCACCTCCAGCCAAAGGTGTTTCCCTGAAAGGACAACAGATCTGTTCTCTTAAATCTAGAGAGTTGCCATCATTCTGAAGTCTGAAAATTGTTTCTTTAACATTGTTTCCCCACACAAATAGCACATAAAATAAGTACATCCAAGACTAAATCATAGAGGTGATTTTTCTGATTATTTTGCATTTACATGCATTTGAATATGCATTTCAATGTATGACTGTTCCAGTTCTTGGTGAGCATGTGAAGACATCAGCTGCAGCCACTGGTGGAACCTGTAAAGCATTTGATCCTGACATCTTTAAAAGTTTTTCTGCAGATCCTTGCAAAACCTAAATGTCAAAGCAACATGAATGGATATGAGTTCTGGAGGAAGAAGAGAGCGAGTCTGACAGGATATGTGCTGACTGCTGTGTCTGAGGGACACGACGAGACACATGGACAGAATTCAGATTCACAGCTTTATTGTCATAAGATCTATACATCTGATGCATGCAAATGTGACAACATGCCAGGATTGAACACCAATAAACATATCTGCTGAGTGCATCAGCTAAAATGTAAATGTGTCCTCTGTATGTTGGATAGACCTGTGCCCGCCCTCCTCCCGGTGGACAACAGTGGTCCCTTAAACACCATGAATGTCTAGATAATCCAGCCAATGATACATGGAGTGTGTGACCTTTAATCGTGCACATGTGACGCTGGTTGTCCTTCAAAGGACATTTTATGGTCTATAAATATTGATGCAGGTCACACCAATCCAGCTTCAATACTAAAACGGCACATCTTTAGCACAGACGGTTTACGATTTAACGTCCAAAGACTGAGATTGTGTGAAGTCATTCAGTCTGATGACTTTTCCATCCCCGGACATCAAATCTTCATACAGTAATGATTTAGTTTTAAAGCTTTTGTTTTTTAGTCTTTTTGGTCAGTGCCAGGTGTACATGTGTGTCACCCCCCGCCCCCGCCCCCCAGAAGTGGCTTAGAAGTTCACTTATTGACCCTTTTTTTAACTGTCTGTCGTTCAAATAAAACTGATTGTAACATAATCACACTTTTCATCCATCCATCCATCCATCCATCCATCATCCATCCATCCATCCATCCATCCATCCATCCATCCATCCATCTATCCATCAGTGTTTTGTCCCGTGACTACTGAGGGTCTCTAAGAATGCTACAGTTGCCGTTATTCTTCTATTTTGTCCCTCTCTCTGAAGGCTGGTGATGGCTAACTCTCTTTATTTATGGCTGAGCTGGCTGTCTCATCACATACAATAACAAGTTGTGCAACAATGTTTCACAGGGCTAAAATTTTATTATTCTCTTTGGGACAAATTGTCCACTTTTCTGCTTTCTGAGATGCCACAATAAAATGATAGATGATAGGAGCTTTTTTCTTTCCGGACTAACAAACAGGACCTTTAGTGCTATGAAATACTGAGGCTTTTACAGAAAAATCATCTACAACTTATATATTCCAACTTAGAGTTCATCCAGACACTGAATTTTAACACAAAAAGCTACATGGACCCAAGATTAATTTTTAACCTTAAACTGTGGAGCCACATTAATCTTCACAGCAGATGTGTTTATTGTGTATTAATGTGACTTTTGTCTTCCAATGGATGGATGGATGGATGGATGGATGGATGGATGGATGGATGGATGGATGATGGATGGATGGATGGATGGATGATGGATGGATGGATGGATGGATGGATGGATGGATGGATGGATGGATGGATGGATGGAATGATGGATGGAAAGAACATAAATAATGACATCCACTGGTTCGGTGTCATTAATAAAAACATTTAAATTTATGACTTTGCAGACTATAACATGACAACGTTAGCACTACATATCTGTCATTACTCATCAGGGCCTGGTTAAATTGTCATGAATATTGATCATGAGTGGAATTACGGATGCCGCAGCTGGAACGTTGCGGGTTCTGCAAAGTATACTCATGGGAAAAGAATGTTTTATGATCATGGTACTGTAATTATAATTGTTTAGCTACTTTCTATTTATTGTACAGTGGAAAATCTTAGGTAATGGAGAAGATCTCAAAATGAAATGTATTCATGACTTACTTTAAATAAAGGAAATATGGACGATTTAAAGGATGCAAATTTTATGATAAACAGGACATGACCATACCAACAGTGGTATATATAATCAAAAAAGATCGGAGACATGGTTGTCATGACATCGAACAGTAAATGTTTTATTTCATTAACGGAAGTTCACGAGATACAGGTCACAGAGAGATTCGTGCATTTTATTTTTGTAGTGTGTATATGTGTAACAACCAGTGCAGCGGGGTCAATGGGGTCACACACCCGGGGTCACGTGCCCAAGGTCACACACAGACCGGGGCCCCTTTATTCTGTTTTTTTACTGTACTACAGGCACCTCAGTGACCTTGGGAGCGTGACCCCGGGTGTGTGACCCCGATGACCCTGCTGAGGTGCCTGTAGCACAGTAAAAAAAACAGAATAAAGGGTTCAAGTCTCATCTGTAAATGTAACTCACTTTACACTGATTGAGCTTCCCATGTGATTGAGCTTCCCATGTGTTGATAGAGTGGCATGTGTGTGTGTGTGTGTGTGTGTGGTGTGTGTGTGTGTGTAACATGAGGATAGTGCTGACCCTGGTGTTTCATTGTAGGGAGAGGTGCAGCTCAGAGGTGTGTGTGCTGAGGCACTTGGATGGCCTAAACACACACTGTCTGCACTACAGGCAGCCTCACACTCTGTGTGTGTGTGTGGCTCCCCGTCATCTCCAGGTATTTCACCCACACACACTGCTGTTAATCAATACCATGGATACACTGCACCTGAACACTAATTATTCCATGATTTGTCAGTTGATGAACTTTAAATTAATATATTCATTGGATACTTCTTCCTCACCTAATAATAGTATTAATTAGTATTTAATCTTGTTTTTATTTCTTTATTAATTGTATGATTTTTATGTCGATGAGTGTCTGTTTCTGTCACAACATCAACAATTAAGAGTCTGAAGACAACTAAAATAGCTGAGGTTTGACCCCAACAGGCATAGCTAAATACATTAGAGGTGCTGAGTGGAGCATAGGGGACCCCAGAGGGCACTTTATGGGATGTTTTATTGTGACCACATAAATTCAGCCTGCTTTTAAACCATCGGAGCACTTTTATGCAGCCTTCTCCTCCACTGACGAACAGTTTTGAGCATCTTTTGTTTTGAGTCGAACACTGAGAAGCTTTTTTCCCCCGTCCTGATGTATTTATCTAGCTGTGACCACTTGCAGCCCTGCTTTACTATGTTAGAAGAGAAAATGGCTGCCATCCCTCCAGTGTAATTATTTGCAATTATCTGTGACGAGTTGACTGTGGTGACCTTTAACAGAACACGTCGTTTTTAAACGCGAAACAGCAGCACCTTGTTGACCTTCTGTCTATTCTTGGCTTTCCCTCACACCATTACCATGTGTGTGTGCAGTGTTTATTCTCAGCAGCTGAACTGCCCCTCTGATTTGTATGGACGATGATATTTGAGGCCAGATCAAATAATGATGAGTCAGAGGCCACATTTCATGCAGCGAAGGTCCCACCAACATAGAAACCAACATGGAAATCAGCACCTTCACCTTTTTGTCACGTGCTCTTTTCTCCAAAATTCAAAAATGAATTTACCAAAACGTTTTTAATTTTCCACATTTAACATTTTTTCCCCAATAATACCCAGATTCTTTTGATGAAGGAGCCAGTTACTCTCTCCACCAGTAGAGGGCATAAAGGTAAAGCGGTTTGTATCTGTAAAGATTTGGGGCCCCTCACTTGTCGAAGGATGCTCTGTGTATCCAGAAGACTGTCCTGCTGGAATTTAACTTTTGTTGTGGATGCTGAAGACCCAAAAAAGCGAGAAAAAACGATAATAAGGGAGAGAAAACGTCAAACTGTTCCTGAAAAGGTGCTCCTGATGTAGACGTAAAGGCGTTGATCATCTCTGTCTTACATCTTCATCAAAGAACATTCGGTGAAAAACAAATTTTAGCATTTATTTATTTATTAATATCTATATCTTTATTTTTGACCCTAAAAAGGACATTTTAATTTTGACATGAACACATTTTACACTGATTTATTGTATTTGTTACCTGTCTAAACATTCCCTGCCTTTAGTTAGCATTTAAAAAGATGCCTTATTATATTTGTGTAGAATAAAAAAGACACCTCAGATAAACGCTGTCATGTTCTCATGGGGCTTCACTCATTTTGACTCATCGCTATTTGTTGAATGACAGGAACAAATCTTCTTCTCTCTGTTAGATGGGAACATGGCTCAACCAAACCTTTATTTATAGTTATCCGTTATTATCATTACTGAATATCTGGTTAACTGGAAACCTTCCCAACCGTCTCCAGCTGTTGTGTGTTAACTTCAGTGACCTGAAGGAGTCGCTGTTTGTCTGCAAGAGAACTCACCACCGCATACAGAAGAATTTATTTATGTCCTTAAAGATGATTAAATTATTCAAATAAGCTAATGTGCCACACAGAATATATTGTAAGTTTCTGAAATATTATCAATAGATTATTTGGGCTGTTGGATGTAGAGGTTTTAATACTTTAAATAAAATAATAAACATACAGTAAATTGCTAACACATATTAACACTATAAACTATATATTTTGAAATTATGGCATAAGCACTCAGTATAAAATATGAGTAAAAGACATATAAATCTGTAGGCTACTGTATAAAATAGTTATATACTTTTTAAATTATTCTGAATGGGGAACAAATCTGTTGAAATCCAAACAAAAACGGCATCAGCAGCCTCGTCCCAGAAAGGCCTTTGGGAAAATAATGGGGAGTATTATGAAAAGGGAGTGTGCTGTGACATAATGGTGTGATTATAATGAGAAAAGAGAGTAAACTGATGATTACAATAGTGACGAAGATCGTGAACAATATAGACTTTGGTGAATAAGGCTGGGATATGTGCGTCAAGCGAGGTCTGTGAAAGACACCACTGTTTTCAGAACATGGAGACAATTGGTGATTCAGGGGCTTCGGCCGCACAGTCATGTCTTTTTTACAGATCACGGCGGTTTTATTCTAATGTAAAGCGAGAAAGAGGCAAAAAACCTACAGTAGCTTTAGCTTGTGATAAAGCAGCTCTGACAACTCTGAATATTTTGACCACAACCTACATTTAATGGTACATTTAATGGAGCAGAAGTGATGAGCTGATGTGGAACAAAGGCTGTAGAGCAGAATGAAGGAGGAACCATTAAAACACTGAACTCAGTTCCAGTCACATCTCAAAACAGTGACAGAACAGAAAAAACAGAAAATTCCAACAAAGCAATAACATTTTTTACTGAAAATAGTGTTCTTATAAGAAATACAAGTGAACAAAGTCAAACAAAATAAACAAAATCTTGGCAGAACAAGTTCTGAAACTGGAGTAACTCTTAAGTGTGTTTTCATCACTTTTACTTAAGTTCTTTTCTTTACAACCTTTACTTGATGTCCCTCTATTAACCACCAATGTAAGGCACCAATTGATGGGAGTCCTGTGGCCCCCACACTGCGCCACTCCAAAGAGCCGGAATAAAGTTTTAGTGCGTCGGTAAACAAACAAACCTCTGCCTGAAAGTTCTGGACCTACAACCTGGAGACAGCTCAGCTCCTCAGTGGTTCAACAAAGTGATTCAACGTAGCTTCATTAATCAACACATTTTTAAAAAGTTAGGATAAAATAATTATGTGTGCACGGTGATGACTGCGCTCTTTCCTCGTTCATCGAAAATAATTTTCCCGAGGTATTATGTCAACAAAAATAGAAACGACGCAATTTCCTCCTCCTGGGTAATGTGTGCGCAATGACGGGCACGAGCTTGAAGCCTGCTCATTTAGGAAAGTGAAACGTTCCCACAGCTGTCCACATCTGGAAGAGTGTGGATTTTACTCATATGCGGAAAAACGTACGAAAGAAAGGTGATTTTTCGGAAGTGTTTGCTGCTGCTGCGCAGCCGACGGACCTCCCTCTTCCTGGCTGAGCGCTCCGGTGGGCTGCCCCCTCCGGAGGAACGCCAGGCTGCCTGTGACGAGGGCGGAGCCGGCCTGTCTTCTCAGACATGTTCCATTTCCCAGAGTAGCCGCAGCGCACGAAGACGCGTAAACCACGACGCTTCTGGGTCCAACCGTGACAGAAGACAGCGGCAGCTCAGAGCGTCGGGAGCCGGAGCAGGATGCCCGTGAAAGGCGGCGGAAGAATGGTGTCGTACCCGAGCAAAGGCGACATTGTCGGCGTGAGTCACTCTGTCTAATTGTGTTGGAAAGTAACGGAGTTGTTACGTTGGTTGGCCTTGACGGGAACATATTTGTCCGGTGGTTTCGTTGTTGATAAAAGTAGACGTAATTTCAGAGCTGCGCTCCCCGGCGGTGAAGTGCAGGTCGGCCGGCCAATCACCGGAGGGCCGTTACACCTGTTGTGGCTGAGGGGGCCAATAAGAAACGCGCTTTGGTTCAAAGTTGGGCCAATATTTACGCACCGGTTGGTGTTTCTGGAGGTTCGGAACGCGAGCGAAGCGACAAGTGACGCCAGTTGGCCCCAATTCCAGTCTTGAGAGCCGAGGTTGAGATTGTAATCCAGTGCGGATTGACTTCCTTGATGGGAATTTTTCCTCGAAGATTAAAAGGTCCCTGCAAGTAATCAACAAACGACAGAAATGAGAGAGAGAGGATGAAGAGACAGGCCATTGTTGGAGGCGTTCTCACCTATCAACAGCCACATGTGAAGCCTAAAGCATCATAATGATGATTATTATCAGGTCTATTATATAAATTGGATTAAGGAATCAAAAATTATATCCTGAATGGTTTCATGAGATGGATTATCATCCATAAACCCTTTTTCACTTTCACAGAGATGACTATGTTTACGTTATGCTCCTGCCTTTAGAGATTGTAGATATATAATTGTGTGTGTGTGTGTGTGTATGCATGTATGTGTGTGTGTTTACATCCTCTGGGTTCTCTGTGGTCTGGATGGATAAATATTCATCCACTATGATGACTTCTATGAGTCCGGGGCCGTGTGTGTGTAGTTTGAAATGTGTAGCTGTGGGAGTGTGTGGTACTAAAATCTCTGCCATCTCACTAATCACCCTCTCAAAGTCTTCTTCAGCCTCCATAACCTCTCTGAGTCTTAAATTCTGTCCTCTTTTCATCATTAGAATAGGCTTACATGTCCTTCCTGGTGAAGTGCATCAGCAGACAGTGCGTTAAAATCTTAATTCTAAAATAACTTTTATTGTTGCCAAAAAAGCAGTTTTGTGTAAAAATCACTCCTAAGGTTTAGGATAATATTTTAGCATAGAAAAATGTTTATCGCAGAGTATTCATTTGAAAGTTTCTTGATTTTCCTTGTTCTGGTGCAGACTCTTTGACGTAATGAATGAGACTGTTGAATGTGCACGCTCTCATGCTTTTTGAAGATTGCCAAGGTGTTGTGATGTGAGTAATATATCTTTGCCAGTTTTCTGTGTATTTTGGAATGTTACCAAAGGCGTACAAAAGTTGGCCATTGCCGTTGATGGGGCTGTAGTGAAGCACTTGAACGCACCACAGAACACATCCCAGCTGACTGGTCTCCTCTCCTGGGCCAACATCACCTTCTTAAAAAAAAAAAAAAAATCAATGGCCCCAAATTATCCTGCGAGTCGTCAGATTTCCATAAATAGTCCCGTGATTCAGTTGTGTCTCTTCATCAAACTCATTTTGCTTTCTAACAGCAGCCTGAGTGATGCATTCACGCTAACACAGCTGCTGACTGAACAAGGAAAGCATTCATTTGCTGGCACACATCCCATATTAATGGCTGGCACAGTCAGACACCAGCGCTACATCCACAAACTACTATGCAACACTGACACACTTCAGCCTTTTCCATCTATTTCAAATTTCACAACTCTTGCAACTCAATAATCCCACTTCTCTCAAGAGCTATTGTCCCTGAAATAGCAGGGGATTTTTAAAATATACTATTAATGTTGCACATAGAAAACAATATTCACAATCCTTTCTCCAGCCGTTGATGTGAGTGTTAAATATCTCAACATTCTTTTCAGTCTCTTATTCATAGCTGACTTTGGCCTCATTTTCATAATTACTGCTAAAATGTGACCAAAAAATAATAAGGAACATTGTAGTGTATACACACTATGAATCTCCCAAACACACCACAATAGTCACCTGTGGACAGTTTTGTTTGGCATGAATTGTTGGGAACAAAAAGAGGTTTATCGGTACATTTTAGCTGCTGTCCACAGTATTTGTCTTTTATATCTTCAGCTTTCTTTAATATGATTGAACAATTCTGGAAAATCTGCTGAGTCCCTCCATATTTTAAGAAACAGATGTGTGTGTACGCTAGTTCATAGCTTCACAGTGTGTGCTTATTGCAATTTGAGTGTGTTTTAACAGTAATCCCTCAAGTGATAATGGATGCGCTTGGGGCTGTGGACCAGATTCAGGCATTAAAATACACACACACACATGTGCGTGCATGCACAAACCTCATTCCTTTCTCCACTTTACAATGTTGTGCAACAACAATGTCTATAATTAGGCTGCTTACATTTGGACCGATTATAAAATAAATAAATAAATAAATTGGGTGTTTCTGGTTGCAGAATCACAGTTTTCTTCTTCTCTTCTGCCATTTAAGTGTTTTAACTTGTAGCTTTCAGCAACACTTCATGTCTTCAAGTCAACAGGCTCCTTTCCATATTCTGCATTTAATATTTTAACCAGAACACCATAAAATATCCATGAAATTAAATTAGCTAACCCACAATTCCTTTTTTCCTGACTCTTTTGTTAAATAATGTGTTGCCTTCAGTTTCATGAATGATTCAGTGATTTCCTGTAAGGCAGTGTCACCATCGTGCACAACACAGCTGTAATGTGCATGAGATTTTTTTTTAATTAGCTGTATATTCAGGTCTCTACTGCCCATCAAAACCTGATAAATATGATCAGTTTAATTATAGCTTTTTAGATACCATTACATGTGGCAATTGGTCACATTTGTCATTCAGTAAAATGTCTTTATAAAAGTTAAATACAAATCTGAAACTTTTTTTTAACTAAGCAGAACATACCAGGGAGCTGTAATTACAGTGGAATCTAATCCAACTCTGGATGAAACAAGTGTTTTGTTCGAATTTGTTGTGTAACTTTAAAAGTAATGCAAATATTTATACTAATCCAAAAAGATTTTTATCAGAACTTCTGAGCTGAAGATTTTCCTTTTTATATAAGCTGATTAACATGATGGGGATTACTGATTCAGGAAGAGATTTAGACTTTTTCCTGGTGATGTATTTTGAATGTGCATTGAGAGGAAGCATTTACCTGATTTCTCTTTTCTCCTCCCTGCATGAGTATCTGTGTTTAGAAGTTGTGGGCCTTTGTGTGCAATGGACTTGAACTACATACAAATATGAGCTTTTTAATGGCAAATTTATTATCCCCATGCAACAGTAATGACATCTTGTGAGGTGAAAGGATATCTAACACTCATCTCTTTACTATATATCACATTTCTGTCAATGTGGATTCAGCTCAGTAACAGCTGGTTGCATTTGCTTAGAATGTGTTATGATGTGTTATTTATATCCACCTTGATGATAAATGTCCTCTTTTCATCATTACGGCATTTTCTTGTTCATCAATTTGATTGTGTGATACGGTTGTTCTCCTCCCCAGAATGAGTCTTTACAGCAGCCTCTTGATTCCAAAAGATGAAATTTTAATGTGATGTAAAATCAATGTCCTCCAGTACCTGTGAGACAGTATGGGCTGGCATGTCCGCACCTGATAAAGCTGGTCTGCCTCCCCCCACAGATGTGCTTATCTCATGCAATAGGGTGACATGCCACTTAGCAGCCCTCACCTCTGCTAGTCATCACAATGCGTGCATACATGCACGTACGCTTTGAAGTGTTGACCCATTATTGCTTTCTTTCTTCGGCATTCCAACCCCCACCCTCACCCCCTCAGATCATTTGACATACTTAAAATATCCCGTGTGAGCCATCTTGTGCTCTGAATGAGCGTGCTATCACCACTGCTGCGACTCGCTCTTCTGTAAAACCTGATGGGGATTTAATGGGGGGTGGGGCTGTCGAAGTTCGGTAGTAACAGCGAGTGAGTGGGGAAGGGGGGGATGTCAAAGCAGGAGTCTATTTTGAGAAGTGCCAGTAAGTCCTGTTTGAAACCCTGTTGTCATAGTTGCCATATTTTTAAAAAAGTAGGATTTTTGGTTTGAAACTCAGCACTGACAATGGTAAAACATGGTGGACGAGCTGCAGGTTATTTTAATCACGGTAGCAGCGTGCCAGGAATGCCCTGGCAGTGTGGATTTATGCCGAAACACCCTTTTTTACGAGCCACCGTTGTTGATGCGCCTCAGTTTGATTTTGAATAGTGCCATGGGTGTGGCACAGTCGGACAGCACATAACTATTTTAACAACTGTTGAACGAGAATCCATTTTGTTTCCCAGAAGAGTCAACATGTTTGATTTAACCTTCGTCATCTTGAACAACATCAGTGTTTTTGGATTCATTTCCAGTGCTGTGACAGGTTATATCCTGTTTTCCACTGCGCTGCTGCCTAAATTAGAAGATTTTAGATGTTGGAGCAGGAGAAAATGTCAGCAGCTTCTGATCAGTTATCTGCCTGGGTGTGTCGGCCTCAGAATCTGCTCTTGTATACTTGATGTACATCTATCAGCCGTGTGTTTATCTGTGTTGGTTGAAGTACTAATCTATTTATCTGAGACACTAGACACTAGATGACCTCTAGTGAACAACTGGATCTATTCTCAGAATTAAGGAATTACTCTTATAGTGAATGCTCTCTACTTTCTCTCTTTCAGCAATTACTATGGCAACAGCATTGGTGTGTGTAGGAATTTTGGTTAACACAGTATGTGGCCTTGTTTGCACGTACTGGTCATACTGTGTTTGTACGTACTGGTCGTACTGTGTTTGTGTTGCTCCAGAGATTGTTTCCTGTGAGTGATCATCACTCAAAAGACGTTATCTGTGGAATAACAGGAACAGGGAGTGATGGTTTACAGGCCACTTCCTGTAACTAAAGACTCTTAATCTACCCCCCTCTGCCACTCCCTCAGGACACAGCCACCATTTAGACCAAAACATCCTGCACCATCACCCAACCACCACTGTGGTCTGGTGAAAGGTTTGTAACTTCAGGGCTGATCTTTGTGACGCAGCTGTCACCGTCGGCAGAATCTCTTCAGAGCAGCCGAAGGCAGAATGGGAATACCTGTCTGTAAAATATGACTTATGCTGAGTCACTCACTCCCCTCAGCTGATGTGTCACTCGGCACCTCAAACGCACTTGTGTTATCTGCTGTGTGTCACATGGAAAGAAAGTGTGGTTGAGTTGTGTTTCGCAATTGAAAATTTACCTGTGAAAATAAGCTTGATGCAGCAGTACCGGTACACACAAAAATGTCACAATGTTTTTCAGGTTATTGATGAAGTCGGGGTGAGGGTATGTATATATATATAGTCTTAACAGAATATGAAAGGAATCACTTTTAAACTGAAAGTAGGATGGTGTTTTTATATTAAATATGGACTAATTCCTACAAAGATCCCGTGAAATAATGGAATGAGAACCTGTTTGCAGCTGAAGTGTTTACTCTCCCCAGGAGGAGTTTCAGCTGTGGTCTCTGACTAAGGTGAACGAATCGTGTCAAACCGGTCTGGTGAGAAACGGCACAGAACCACAACAACACTCATGCTGTTGATGTATCAGACACCCTGCAGCTGTGGAAAAACAGAACGCCCATACTTTTGTTTAATCTGTGAGGGAAACATAATTATGTAAGGTTGAAAACTGAATGTTTGATTTGACAGCATCAGGAAAGAAAACACCAGACATCTAGGCAAGAACTCAAAATGTGATGGTTGATCTTTTTATAGATACACTGACCTGTGATCAGCCATCATAACCTCACAGCCCTCACACACAGACAAGATGTTGCTGAGTGTTGTCCTGTTGTGACTGTGATGCTAATCAGAGAAATACAATTGTCTCTACACTGAGAAATAACAGTAAGTCCAAATTAGAGTGTTGATGAACTCTGTGTGTGTGGTAGAGAGAGGTCGCTATATGAGGAGAGCAGAGCAGAGAGGAAGCTGCTGGGGTCACAAGCAAAACAATGGACACGCTGGTTTTTGTGCTGCTGTGTGTGTTGGATTATGTGTGCAGGTATTACCTGAATTTTATCAAGCTTCTCACTTCAATGAGGAAGGACAGAAATACTGAAGTTGTCAACGTTCCCAAAACACTGCAGTGTTTTTTTTTTATTATCCAGTAGAAAATAATTTGACTGTTTAGATTTATAGAACTTCTCCCTATCATTAAATTACTAACTGACCTGTGAAACAAATTCCTTTCTCACATTCTTGTTGTAAATATCGTGCAATATCTGCATGTTCTGCCCAGTTTGAGGCTTTTTGGTTTTAAGAGATTTTCCCAAAACTAGGCCAGGAATTCTGAAGCAAAGGTTTGGTCTCAAACAAGTTACATTCTTTCTTTTCTTTGTACCGTGTTTTTCTGTCCAATAACCAGTGTTATGTGTGTAACTCTGTTGTACCAAACAAGAGTGAGCCACAGTGGGAGTGTGAAGCTTTGTTTTGTTGTAGCTTTGTGGAAGGAGAAAGTTGTAGTTACAAATGTTGGAGGACAACAGCTCCTGTGTTCTGCACACAGTGCAGCTACCACAACCACCCTCCAGATTACAATCGGTGCCAGCTAGAATAATGTGATTCTCTGTTCTCACAAGATTACAGTACAAGTGCAGACAACCACATGCACACACACACACAGCTCTGTGTGACAAGGCAAAAGTAGGCCGAAATAGTTTGGGTGACTTGTGACTGCTGAAATGCACACCGTGAGCGTCTGTGCTGTGGAAAACTGAATTTTCATATCAGAGGTCCAGGCTGAACTGCAGCAAAAGGTAAATTTACCACTGAAAGCAGCTATCATCATCATTGATAATCAATGACGACAACAACAACATTAAGACATAGACACATAACATATCGATAGAAGAAATTCCCTTTCAAACATTCGCTGTTCCACATAAATGACCATGAAGGAAGAGTGAATGACAGCTGAGAGTGACTGTTAGAAGAGTAATTAACTCAAGCACCCAAAGGATGATTGTAAATACATCGAGTCCTTTCTTTATGTGTTCAGCTGTTGTTGTAACATGGTTTTGGGAGGAAGGTTATCTGTGCATGATAATGAGGTTCATTGCGGGTAATTTAAAAGCTTAATTAAAAAAAATAGATATCAGGAACCTTGGTAAAAAATCGAATAAATGAATATGTGAATGGAATACATTTTGTCTCTCCTTCACCAACGCGTATCTGCCCAAAGGCCCAACACACACGTGCACACACACACACACACACACACAGATGTATATGCATAAGTGCAGGTGCAGTCAGAGGAAACTCATAAATAGCAGCAGCATAATTTATCAGGGTGAAGTAAGTTGGGTGATGAGTCAGGTAGCTGCAGCCTTCAGCGCTGCACTCTATCACTCTTTTACATCCTTTCACAGCCACTCTATGACTTCATCACCTAGAAGCCCCCTGAGAAAAACTCACACCAGTCATTATTATTTGCTTCATCTTTTCAGCCAGATTTGATTGGTCACACTTGAATCAAATCTGGCTTGAAAATATGAGTGAAATCTGAAAATTCAGAGTTTAAAATCAATCCAGAAAGATTTTTTTCCATCCTATATAGAGGTGGAACTGAGGTTGTTTGATGTTTATGACACATGATCAGTGACCCCAGAAAAGTTTCTGTAGCACCTAAAACTACCTTAAAATATGATCTTGTTACACAGACTTGTAAAATTGGATGGTAGCACAGTGACTGTAATATTGATGAGTTAAGGGATAACGACTGTATCCTGATGTGTTTAAAATAAGGAACAAATATCCCTTTAATTATCCTTTAAATAATCATTTTCTGTTTAATTACACTTTTTGACTGCTTTATCCCTTAGCCTATTCCAGCTAGATATAGGTTCTAGTGTTCTGCTGAAGCCCAGAGTCACAGAAGAAGAAAACTAACCTGTTTTATTTCTGTGATTAGCGTAACTTTAAATTGTTAGACGGTTTCCTAAACTCTAAATATGTCGCATGAGCCATTAACTGCTACTGGACTCCTGCTGTCCAGAAAGCCTCATCGCAGGTTAACCTGCAGGCCGCTAGAGGCCTGGTTCAGTCTGAGGATCCCTGGTGAAGTCATTCCCAGCTGAAGATGGAGCCCTGGCACCCTCTCATGGAACTGTGAGCTGAGAACAGAGCAGTAACACAGAAACAAAAACAGCACTAATGTTCCTCCTCTTATGCCAAGAAACATGTTGCAGTAACCTTTTTTCCCTGAAGTCCCTCCTGCTCATGTTCAGGAGATCAGGTTTGTTCAGGTTTGTAGGTTATCACTGTCTCTCATTAATTTTTTTCCCCTTGACCACTATTTTCCTTTTGGGGTCACGGGGAGGTGCTGGAGTCTACTCCGGCTGCAGAAGTGTGAAGGCAGGATACCCCCCTGAATAAGTTGCCAGCTCATCGCAGTGTTAGCATAGGGGGTTTCAGTACCTTGCTCATGGGTACCTCTTCAGAAATAAATAAATAAATAAGCAATTCAGCTTCCGCTCACATTTGAGTCACAATAAAAGTGCACATGTAGATGGTAAGGACTGCTCCATACCTTGGGTAGCTGCTCTTCCAGCAAACTCACGCAGACCCAGTCAGCCAACTGGCACTCGTTTACTTTGTTTGTTGTGTGTAAATTCTGAGCGCTAACTGGCTGAAACTGGTTCTCATGACCTTGTGCACATAATGCTGTGTTTGTGTTACAGTGTGCGTGGGTTGAAGTTGTGCGTGCTTGCATGGTTTTTGGCCTGTGCTGTGTGTAATTTTACAGTATTACCATTGTTGTTACTCACTTTTGTGTAATTCCTGCCACCTAATAGTAATACTTGAAATGATTGCATGTATGAATCAAAGCAACAAAAGTACATAACAAAATGTACAATGGCATTTTTAGCCAAAATCACCATTGGAACATTTGAAAGTATCCATAGAAATATAGTCCATTTACTCAACATATTTTTTACCAGATAAGTAGAGTAGTAAAATACTTTTAAAAGCTAAAATGAACTTTAATTTTACAGAAACATTGTGAGTGCTTGTCCTGGCTAGTTTCCTGCATGCAGACCTCAGTGTTCATTGTTCAGGGCTGATTTGAATGAATAAATAGAAGTGATTGCAATGACTGTGACCTCACTGCTGGTTGATGACCTTTGTGTGCACCTTCAACAGCTATTGGTTTCACTTGAAGCACATTGACTTAGAATCCAGAGTGTGGGCTGTGTGGACTCTGATCTTTGGAAGTTTAATCTCTCTTTTTTTTCCAGCTCGATGCTGCAGCGTCAGCATCTGTGGCCTGTGGCCATATTTCCATTTTAAAGCTGTCACGCCATGAGAAATGTATGTCCTATACATACTGACTCCTGGCTTTTGACAGAAGAGTACCGTAGTAGCTGCACATATGTGGGCCGACCGGGGTGAAAGTAATTTATTAGTGATTGATGATTTGAGTGTTTTGCTGCTCTGTCAGGTCAGTGTGGGTGGGTGCGATCACTGTGTTAATAATCCACACCGAATAATGTCGACAGCAGCCACTCTAATATATAACTCGGATAAAACTTGCTTGTATCTTGTAGGATTTTTACAGATGCAGTAAATAAGCTTTTGGAATTTTAAGTTATCACTGGTAAGTGTAATGTGCTATACTATATTTTACACTTTCAGGTTTTTTTAAGATGATTAAAAAAAGTCACACTTGTCTTCTAAACAGATGCCTTTAGAACCATTCAAACACAGATGTGTTGCATGTCAGCCTCGCTGACCATGAGAAAGTGGCGTGCACACCAGCTGCAGTCCTCTCACAGGAAGTGAAGCTACACTCGTCCTTTGCCGCTCTGATGTGCGCTGCAAAGGTCACAGGCAGTGATAGGGAATCCCTGGGCACTTGAGCTTCTCATCTCTGCTTTGAAGATTAGACTCCCATTTTAAACGAATGTCCCCACACACATTCGCTTCTCCTCTCTGAAAACTGCGATCTTCTCCAGTGTTGTAGTCTGTAAAGAAACGGACTTATAACAGTTTGATAATTTTATTATGCGTAATTTCCTTAAGTGTAGATTACTGGAGTAATTCATTTCACCCCAAATCATTTCATTTTCATGAAATTGCCCCTCAGACATAAATGATTTCAACTCTCGATAATGTTTTTACATCTGGGCAGTCACATGACTGCGGTTTGATTTCTGCTTTCTACCATGAAATCGTCAGAATTTTTGAGAGTGATTGAAGATGAAATGAAGCTAAACATTCTGAGCTGCTTGTAAAGCTGCGGTTTGGCTCCCATCACCTGATTTTTATGCACACTTTGAAGAATCGAATCCAGTGGAAACGGCAGCATTTCAGAGTCCAACTGAGGGGATTTTGTTTTAATTGCACAAACAGATGTCACACCTTTGCTGTTTGTGTGTCTGTAATTTATTTTATTTACTGGAACCTTTCTGTGCATTTTTCATTAATCCTCCTCTTCTTTGAAACCACCCGGATCCATGCTGCATCCATCGTCCAATTTAGACCAGGATTATCCTGATTTTGGACATCAAAACTATCCTAATCTCCATCTCACTGAAAATGACCAGAGACGTCACTTGATCTGGATTCCTGGTATGATTACGGTAGATCCCCAAATCTGCATCCCAGTTTAGTTAGATCAGGTTTCCTTGTTTTTAAATACCCAATTGTGTGATTTAATCCTGCCTAGATTTATATTTCAGCTTTAACAGCCACGATTATTGAACCTTGTAGGTACAGACAGGAAAACAAGTTCACCTCTGCCCTGTCAGCTGCAAGCTAAGAAGCCAGTGTAGCTACTTTCCTTCAGGTCAGAAGGTCATACTGAGCACCAACCTCTTTTTGTAGCTTTCATTACACCCCTACTGCTTGTTGTGAGAGTAAACCTGCAGGTTTTTTTGCTCCAATAACTGTAATCTCACTCATCTCATCAGCCTATGCTGCGTCTCTGGAGGAACCTTCTTTATCTATTATGGAGTGGTGTTTGAAATATTTACAACAACAAGGCCAGGAGGAGTTTTACTGAGACGCGTGCTGGAACAATGGCATGAGTTGATTTCAGGACAAAGATGACGTCGCTCTGCATACGGAGCACAAGTCAAAATGTCCGACTGAAACACGAATCCAGTAGAACAATAGAGTATTATACAGCCTAATCCAGAGTCACTGAGCAGGGAGAGAGTGGTCCAAAGAGATGGAAATGGGAATAAAAAGCCTTCTTTATTTAACCTGTAAATTTAAAGTTTTAATGCATACGTTTATCAAGAAATAATTTACTCTGTATGTTCTTGATCTCATCATATAAAATCCCCGTTGAATTCATTGAAAAAGTTTTATTCATTTGCATTTGAGCTGTTTACCTCCAGAACAGACATAAAGGTCAGTCCCAATAAGCAGTAGATGTGGTTCAGTGTCACATAGGTGAGGACAAGCAGCTGCCATAGTTAACTGGTCTGGCAACTGTCTAGAGAAGAAGACATTCAAATCTTTGTGCAGTGGCTCCAGATTTCATATTTGGTGCTTTGTTAATTTATGATTTATTGAAGTGTAAGTTGTTGCTTGTTTTTCCCTTTATATGCAGTCTCCTTGCTATCTCCAAAGAAATCCATGTTGAAATCCTTACATTTATCATTCTGTATGCTCCGTATCCTAAAGGTTTTCTGCTCGTCTTTGGCTTCTCTGTCGACATCAGCTGTTGCACAAGAATGCATTTACTTTGGCATTTAGCCACACTGAAGTCAATATAGTCTTGTTGTGGAAGTGTTACCAATTATTAACTAAACCCTAATATTTATGACTCCATGTCAGTGTCACACTGGAGGGGGTGCCATTGTGCTGCCTATCAACTAAGTGATGACATGTGAATCATCTCCGTATAAACCATATTGTGTCTTCCCTCGGATCATGTTATTTTTCCATTCCTTTCTTGACGTGATTAGAGTAAAGTTGTTTGTGAAGAGGTCTTCTCACTGTTAGTATTGTTTTTGTGAAATAATGCAAGAATTTTGACTCTGGTTTTAGCACCAAAATGAGCGTTCGCACCCTTGCTGGTCATAGTGAAAGCTCTCTCTGATCACCGGTATGCGCTTCCACTGTCAGGTTGGGAAGCTTATAAATCTGTGCTTTTTAACTGCAGCTGTAGTTCATAATAAGATATTCAGTAATTTCTGCCATCACCTGCAAATTGCAGGTGATGGCAGAGGTGTTTGATGTGTACCTGTGTGTTTCTGCCACCATGCTCAGTTATTTCTGGATGTGTTGATCTGAGTGTGAATGTGTTAACGCCACAGTAAAGCTCCATGATCTAACTGACACTTAATTTACGGCTAATTACATTACAGTTAATTCAGTCTGGACACTGAACCCCACATGTTGTTTGTAATTACGCTCTTCTGCTGTCTAACATAAACCTTTATCAAGGTGAGGTGATGTGTGACCTCATAAAGGAAACAAGGTTTTGTTCGATAAGCTTCATCTTATTGTTTTTTCTTCTTTTTTCTTTTTACTGAAAGAATACACAGACACTGGTTCACACACACACATGCACAGACAAAGACTTAGTGTGAGGAAGTCATGATGACAATTTGCTGTGACAGCACTGAACAGGCCTGTCTGAAGCTCTGAGGGCCACCTGCACACATGCACACACACACACACACACACACACACACACACACACACACACACACACACACACACACACACACACACACACACACACACACACGAGTGTGTTGTTGAAGGATATATCCCCTTCATATCTACCGTAGCTGTAAAGATAGAGGCTGCACTTTTACACGACTTCTCACACAGATTCCTCTGCTGGCACGCCATTTTCTGAGCTCTAATGTTCAGTTTTAGCAAAGCAACACCTTTTAATAACATTTCTCTCACCAATTCAAAGGGAATAAGTCATTTCCTGACAGGTCTGTAAATATTGATGAACTCATTTATTTCTTGCTTTTACATGAGAGCTGCAACTCTGCTGTTACCTTTTCTAGAATATTAGTGCTAGTGAATCAGACTGTTTTAGGCTGTAGAATCAAACTGTTTACAGAGATAAGCAGCCCTGATCCACATGAATACTAATACTGCTATTACTCAGTAATAACAGAAACTGCCCATCTGTCCATCATAACCCCGTGGAAGGTGACCTATAAGCCATTATTGGACATGAACAGTCAGTAGCATTAGCAGGTTTACATTTTCTGCTCCCAAAATGTGCAAATTCCACAATTGTGTCGAGTTGTGCTTTTTGGCTTTTTAAGTAATGATTGTGGTTGGAGTTGAGGTGTTCTGTTTATCAAGACAGTGTCTGATTGAGCTCTGTTAACATTTAACTGCTGGAACAAGAAGTCTGGCAAATTTAACATATTTAGAAAAAGAAATTGCACTAAACAAAATGTGTTTAGTATAATTTTCTCCCATTTTTCACAACTATTTCACAACTAACTATACAACAGACCTATTTTTCTCTCAAATATTGCTCACACATCTGTCTACATCTGTGAAAGCACTTCTCCTTTGCCGAGACCATCCATCCACCTCACAGATGTGGCATCAAGATGCTGATCAAAAAGCGGGATTCACGCTGGCAGGACAGAATAATGGACTGTTTTTTGGAGACCTCTTTGTTGTGTCTTCAGAAAAAGAACAATTTATTACACTCACAATTTGGTAAAACGATAATGACAATGCAGATAAAGAAATACAACGTTTCACTCTTTCATTTATATTTTAAAATTTTTCATTTCAAGTCCAAACTAATCTTGGAGTATGATGCACATTAAAAATAAATTAAAATAAAATAAAAAGTAGCTCTGTGTTAGTCCTTACAAGTGTGACTGTGGTTGTGTATATGCGAGTAAGTGAGCGAGCAGAGAGCGAGCGAGGCAGAGTAAAGACGGTAGCATGATGTACAGACGGACAGACAGAGGGTGGACAGGCGGCTGGCTCAGAGCTCTGTTGGCCAGCTCTCTCCTCTGTCTCTGCCTTTTGAATTCCCCCTCTTACCTGGCCATGTCATCGGGCCTGCGCAGGAAGTGGAGGCGTGCAGTGCGAGCACTCGGGATCCTGCGTAGGACAGGAGATGAAGGAGGCGCAGTGAGTGAACTGTTATTTTTAGTTTCTCCTCCCTCCAGGGGCTAAGCTAATCCGCCACTACACAGGCTTATCCTGATTGGAGTTAGGGCACTGTATGGAAGGTTAAGCATTTGCTCCAGTGGGACGCATGCTTTGGATCCTGGTGCTGTGTAAACTTCCCAAACTGAGCCGGACAATGCTCACGCGGGGTTTCACTAGTCAGGACTTTGACGGTGCAGGGGGACCATGGCCGCTTGGCTTGCTGGATCACTGAGGAAGCTTCCTCGTCCATGAGTCTGCAGTGCCTGCCCAGCGGCTGCTGCGCTGGTCACAGCGGCAAGCAGCGATCCTCGCAGGCTCAGATGGCCAGAACCGAAGCTCCAGAGGGTCACAGGGAAGGCTGTGGCACTGGTGGAGCCAACATCCAGCTTAGGGGGCTGGACACTAAACAGCTGAAAGGCAGCCTGGTGGTCCTCTACGCACCTGCTGGGAACTCCTGTTTTCTCAGACTGGTGGGATATGCGATGGATGGATGGATGGATGGATGGATGGATGGATGGATGGAGGGAGAAAGAGCAAGTGATGTGCTGATGTGCTGGGCTGTGTTCTCATGTCTCATTCAGTTCCTCATTGTGGAGAAGTTTTAGGGATTGGAAGCTGCACCTCTAGCGGTTGTCTGTGTAAGAGATCAATTCTAATCACACATTATAGAGCCAAACACAGCTGATTTATCTCACATAACTCGCTCTGCTGATTTGTAATAATGCTGTTTTGCTGACCTGTGCGTTAAAGTTTTCTCACACTGCAGCATTGACGTTCAGAGGTGTGCGACATGACAGGATGTTCAGAACCGAACCTGACACCATGAGGGAGAAGATCAGGTTAATCAAATAATAGAAATAAGTCTTGGCTGTAGCTCCTGGTGTGTGCTCAGGATGGTCGCAACCTGTGTCGTAGTGCATGACTGTGTGTGATTGTCTTGTTTTATTTCTCCAGATGTTGTAGTATGATACCAGCATAGTGGAGATTTCCTTTAACATGCTAAAATACAGCAATTGTATCAACAAACAACCCATTTCATCTTTGATGCTGAGCATAAAAAATACTTATAAAATAATATAATAAATGATAATATGATCTAAAGGCCACTCTATTACTGTTACTGAGTATTAAGTGTCCTTGTGTGTTTAACGTTTAAATGAAAAATGGAAGCAAAATTGTGTTGATGCGCTGGAACCAAACAAACTGTCAGATGCTTTGTGCTGCATCAGCTGCTTTAGGGCAGACATGTTCTGACCCACATGAGCATTTTAGTAAATATTTCAGAACCAAATATTTCAGAGTTTTCCAGTAATCTTGTAAGAACAACTGCAGCAGCTGGGTGAACATTGAAGATTCATCGGTTTTCTTCTGTCTGGCTTTAAATCTCAGTAGCGACTTTAAGATGTGAGGGTAGGGTTTTTGGGTCGGGCCTCTGGGGACACAGATGTTCCTGAACTCAGACATTTTCCAGTGAGTGCAGCAGCCGTAACTTTTGATTTAGAGGCGGTTTTCTGTCACGGTGCGTTTGCTGTGTGCTGTGCTAAACCTGTTGAGCCTGTTCCCCTCAGTGATAGACTTTCAGCAGTATTTAAGCTGCAGTCCAGATGCTCTCCAAAAACATCATTTTCTGTTGAGTAGTTGTTTTAGCTGCTTATTGGTGATGGGTTGTCATAGTTACCGGTACATGATGTGCCAGTTTATGTTTATGAAGTCACCAAGAAGCATCCAGACGACAGTCACATCTAAACTGTTTGTTCTGTAGACCATGAAACCTCAAAGTTCTTTGTAATTATGTTTAATTATATTACACTGAACGACAATGATACTTTATTAGTGCAGTCTTTCTCACAGTGGTGAATCCATCCCATAACTGAGGCATTTTACCTCTTTTGTCACAATGTTTTTAAGTGCATTATCACATTTTATATGGGTATAAAATAAAAAGAACTGATACATTTCAACATTTTGTATGTTTTGCATTTTCAGCATTAGGTTCTTTTTAATATTTTGCAAATGATTCTTTATCTTCTAGAGTGTCTTTACTGTAGCTTCCTTAATTAAAGAGCATATGGAACCCGCAGTGGTGACCCCGGTAGACCTCTGCTGGTGCTGGTGCTTCATTCACAGCTCTTGTTAGAAGCAGCTGAAGTTGAGCAGACCTGTCTGCCTCCATCAACATCAGCAGTGTTCAGCAGCACCCGCATCACTTTATTTGTGTGTGTGTGTGTGCGTGTGTGTGTGGGGGAGAGAGAGAGAGAGAGCAGTGAGGTGGAAAGGAACGAGGGCAGATGTCGGTTCAAATAGTTGTCCAATTAAGATAATACACCAGCCGGCCAGAGAGACAGACCGGACAACATGCCGGCTGCTGTTATCGACATGATTCTGCTGTACTTAAACACACACACACACACACACACACACACACACAAGCACACACGCTGTGTTTCCTCTGGCACTTGTGAGTGGGTGATGGTGTTAAACTGGGTTACTCTCTTTCCCACTTCTCTCCACCCTGTGTTATCTGTGTCTTCCTGTTGCATTAGGGTCAGCATGATACCAGCAGCGTGTGTGAGACCCTCAGATTATGTGACTGATGTTGGAAGGTGTAGTCTGCAGGAAAGGAAAATGATGCTCTGTGACAACATGATTTCAAAGCTGGTCCATTATTAAAAATATATATTATCAAAACATCAATAATAAAGAACAATTAGAGTCACACAATGATTGGTGTTAATGGATGGATATGATCACAATACAAATGAACATGGAATATATCATTTAAGTTAAATCACTGTCGTTATGTAAAATATTTTAATATTTTCACATTATGCTGCCTGTGATATAGCAACATGAATAAAGTAGAAAGAAATAGAATAGAAATTCAGAAAGACTAATATCCATCTATATATCTGTCCTCACATTTGATCCACTTATTATTTAAGTTATTATTTCATTCCGAATTTAATAAATAGTTAAATAGATTGTGTGTTTTATTGAAGCGAGTATCATTTACGCCACATCGGATGTCAGCATTGTTAAAACATCAGTCACCTCTTTTTATAATCTAGTTACTTTATTTGCAGAGTCCTTTTGTCACTGATTAAATGTTGCAGGAGATTGAACGCTTGCTAACACTCTTGTTTGTGTGTTTCCTGCAGGGCTCAGGGACAGAGGAGATGGTCTGGGAGCAGTACACAGTCACTCTTCAGCGGGTGAGTTAGGTCACAATCCACACATTCATCCATCTGTCCATCAGCCTGAAGCCTCAAAACCAGCATGAGAGCAATGAAATATGATAAGATAAACTTTATTTAAATGCAGAATTTTGCTGGAGGCAGGAGAAAGCTTACTTGATCTGATGGACACGCTTTTAACTGGCTGGTATTAACACAACATGATTAAAATAATGACACAACTTGAACCAACAATTTTATTCAATCTCAAATAACCATTTGTATCTGATGTGCAGCTGCATATAAGATAGAAATGTTTACCATTCATGTCATTTGATGGTAAAAAGGAACAGTAAACCAGGTTTATAATATTTCTATTACTTAGCTTCTAATATTTTAAATGAATTAATGAATAAAATTATTTGTTAAGACTCAAGTTCTGATATGACCATATTAAGACAGGAGGTGAAAGATGTCAGTTATCACTTTCAGTCTTTACGGTCAGGCGCGTGCATCTGGATTAAGCCTTGACATACAGACCTCTAATGTAATCGTTTGGATCTAGATTTCCTTTAGCGCTAAAGTAAAACTCTTTAATTTCATCTGTAGATTGATGCTAATGATGCAGCGCAGATGCTTCATTTTCTGCATCTTTACCAGATGTTTGCTTCCCTTGCTGTAGGACTCTAAGATGGGGTTTGGCATTGCTGTGTCAGGTGGCCGTGACAACCCCAACGTGGAGAACGGTGAGACATCCATCATCGTATCAGACGTGCTTCAGGGAGGCCCGGCCGATGGATTACTCTTGTAAGTGTCTACAATGAACCTAAATACTTGCCACCTTTACATTGCTCATTCAAAACATCTGTGCAGGTGTTTTATATAATGTGTCTATAATCCCATTGTGCTCTGATGAAGTGAAAAGCATTTAATGTAAAGAGAGTTTTATACTGCAGGATCTATCACTGCCCTTTAGGTATCTGTGACATCGCGGCGTGCAGCGCTGGAGGTTGGGTTGATAACCTGATAGTGCTATGTGAATAGCTACAGCTGGGAATTGCTCAGTCTGTTTTGTAACTGTGGGTTTGTAGTAAAATAATGTGTGTAGTAGAGTGGCCTGCCTGTGGGTCAGAATTGTCTGAAAATATATGTGCATTTTAAGCATTTGCATTCAACACTGGATGTTTTTTTTCTTTATGCAGTGAGAACGACCGTGTCATTCAGGTCAACTCCATGCCCATGGACAACGTGCCTCATTCTTTTGCTGTGCAGTCTCTTCGTAAATGTGGAAAAGTGGCCAAAATAGTGAGTATTGTGTAATAGTGAGCAACATGTTTCCTTCGTGAAATACAGTTGACGGATCTGGACTTAAATCATCTTGGGTTGTTTTAGTTAATATCAGTGTTTTCACATTCCTAGTTGCTCTGATTCTGTCTGAACAGCTCTGTTTGATGAGACAGTTTCCCCATGAATGAGCCTTACACTAAATTGGTTAGTTGGCTCATACTTACAGTATTTACTTACATACATCAAACCGAAGAAGATTATGTACGACCATTGAACTTTTTTACTGCCAAAAATGGCACCCATTGACCCTATTTGACACCATTTATATTGGAAAGCATAATAAGGTTCTTGTTATTCTTTCAGACTGTGAAAAGACCTCGGAAGGTGGCTGTACACTCTCTTAAACAGCCCCCCTCCCCAAGCAGAGACAGTAGAGAATACAACCCTTCCACCCACTATTATGATGCAGATGACAACGGTTGGTACCGTAACGAAAGCCGGGACCACCCATCCGACAGCAA
Organism: Takifugu flavidus; assembly: GCF_003711565.1. Classification (NCBI taxonomy): domain Eukaryota; kingdom Metazoa; phylum Chordata; class Actinopteri; order Tetraodontiformes; family Tetraodontidae; genus Takifugu; species Takifugu flavidus. Next base: position 15,252,522 of record NC_079524.1, read on the forward strand.
AGCATACCTGGACCCTGATTACAGGGGAGGCCGAGATTACAGCCAGCCAGGAAGGAGCCGTGGTCGCAGCCAGGAGAGAACATCACCCAGTCCAGACAGGACCAGGAGGGAGGGCAGCCGGGGACGAGCCCTGGACACCAGCTCTGATCACCAAAGATACCACAGCAGAGGGCGTAGCCCAGGTGACCGATACCGTATGGACGACAAATACGAGCGTGGAGAAGGAGGAGGGGGGCGAGTTGGGAGGTACAGGAGCAGAGACCATCTTAATGACAACTCGCCTTCCCCAGAACCTTCTAGAGAGCTGGAACCACTGGAGAAACCCATCAATGTTCTGCTGGTGAAGAATAGGCCCAGCGAAGGTCAGTGATGTCCCATTTCATTGTTAAGCTGAGTGACGTCTCGAGGCGTGAGACTGAGTGAATGTGTGTCTCCTGTGATCCACTGGTGACCTCTCATGGGTGCATTCCTGCCTCTCACTCAGTGACTGCTACAATTAAGGCTGACTTAACTTTCTGTTAAATATAATCATACATGCAACAATTTCTGGTGGGAAATAAATGAGGACTCCACCACATCTCCATTTGACTAAAATTCCCTACAGGTGTATCACATCAGGTCACATGATCAAAACATGGTTCAGCATGTTCTGATCATGTGATCTAATGTGATCAGCATGTTGAAGGACACTAATCAAACCTTAGCCATTCAATATAGAAATATGCAAGTACGCAAATATAGACCGGTAATGTGGTTTTCAAGTAGAAAAAACTATTCACAAAATAATACACTTTTAAAAATAAATGTTAAACAAAAGTTTTCAAGTACAAAAAAAATGGCAGAGCATTCAGATCTCATGTGACAGCACAGTTTGGCTCCTGACTGATGAAGTCAGCCTCAACACTATGGTGAGAGCTGTCTGAGTCTGATTAATGTGAAAATCAGCATTTTCATTGTCTCCAACATTTAAACCAACTGCCAACATGTCCAGGTCTGATTTTCAAGCAAGTTTTGAACAGAGCTTTAGATGCTAAGAAAAATAAGGCTCCCAAAACCCCTCAAATTTTAAAATGTCATCAGGGGACCTGGACCGGGTTGTTGTTAATGGTGATGTGGAAGTGACTTTTCTTACCTGTCAGTACTGTGTGGTCTTGTAGAGTATGGACTTCGCCTGGGGAGTCAGATCTTCATTAAACAGATGACCAGTACCGGGCTAGCTGCAAAAGATGGAAACCTGCAGGAGGGAGACATCATCCTCAAGGTACACACACATGCACACACACATGCACAAATGATTTTTAGAATTCTGCAACTTTAGGATCCCCTGTTTAATATTGTGTTAGTCCCCTTATACTGACCCCCTTGAGACCCCTGAAGATGTGTTGTGGTATCAGACACAAAGATGTTAGCAGCAGATGCCTTAAGTCCTGTGATGCAAGGTGGGGCTTCATAAATCAGACTTGTTTGTCCAGAACATCCTAAAGAGGCACAATTTAATGAAGATCTGCAAAATTTGGAGGTCAGGTCAACACTTCAAACTCACTGTTGTACTTCTGGACCCATTCCTAAACTGTTTTGGCTTTGTGTCAGGGTGCATTATCCCAGCAGAACATTGCCCAAAGCATCAGACTGCCTCCTTGCCCTTTTCCCATAGTAGATCCTGGTGGCATGTGCATTCAGGTATGCACCCGGTCATTCAAATGTGATTCATCAGGCCGGGCCAAGTTCCTCCATTGTCCATTAGATCTGGCCAGCCTTTGCTCCCCATGTGCATCAGTGAGTCTTTGCCACCCATGACCCTGTGGCTGGCTCACCACTGTTTTTCTTTGGGCCACTTTTAATGGATTCTGACCACTGCAGACTGGGAACAGTTTTGGAGATGTTCTGACCCAGTCTAGCTGTCAGCATTTAGCCCATGTCAACCTCAATTTAATCTTTACAAGTGCCCTTTTTTCCTGCTTATAACGTCAACACGGAGGACAAAATGTTCATTTGTTGCCTCCTGTCTCCCAGTGCCACGATGAAGATTTTAGTGATTTTAGTTTTGTTGTAATGTGATGTTTATTTGTTGTATGACCAAGTTTCTGAAAAACTCACACTGAGCTTTTCCTCACTCATAGATACAGTTAGCTTCATTTATTTCACCCAAACATCTGCAGTTCCTCAAAATCAGACGTCTAAAAATGTATTACCAAGAAGTGGCTGTATTTTGCACATGTGTGCAGATCAATGGGACGGTGACGGAGAACCTCTCCCTGCACGATGCTGGGAAGCTGATTGAAAAGTCAAGTGGGAAACTGCAGCTGGTGGTTCAGAGAGATCGGCGCCAGATCCTCGTTCGCATCCCTCCTCTGGAGGACTCCGACTCTGATAATGATGGTGAGTTACTGAACAAGTGGGCCTTGAATCCACAGGGAGCTTTAGCATGCCTATGATTACTTATGTAATACATAGGTTGTATAAGTTATTTTCATCACTGCACTGAATGATTGCCTGAACCTTCGAACCAAATACACCAGTTATAAAATCAGAATATAAAAAGCTTCACATACGTACCAAACACATTCTGCTGAGACAATTTGTGTGCTAGCCTGAAGAAAATGATTTACTAGTGACAAAGAACAGTTTTACTGTGGATCAGCTGTGTTTACAGGCTTACCGCTTCAGTACAATTTTAAACTTGACATATCTTGAATGTACTAAATTCCCAGGTACTGTTTAAAACACATGGTGCCATGGAAACTGCAGCAGGCAGTACAGCGACAGAAACAGATCCCTCATAGTCAGACTGAGCTGGAAAACTCTCACCTTTACATGTCGTAAGGAGCTATTCAACACAAGCACTTTAGAGTGTGGCACAATTACTAAATTTTAAGCTGGTTTTACGTAAAAATCTCTTAATTTTGATAATGATGCCAACATGAATGGCCATTTAAAAAAATCATGTATTTATCCATATAGTTAGGCCTCCATGTAAGATATTTTTTATGGATTTATCGTAAAAGTGATAGAGTCAGAGCTGTTTTTTAAACATCTTTTGGCAGTCGTGTTTACTTTTACTCACTGAACACAAAGCTAAAAATATCTGCTGTTCAAGCTGCTAAATATAAGAAGAGAAACTCAGCAGTCTTGAGTTTCTGCTGGCAGCTGCTTGGCTTCCTTATCATATCTTATAGCAAAAAAGAGGGGGAGGTCATCACCTGGCCAAGATTAAATCATTAGCTTTTTCCAGCTGAAAGTGTTGAAGGGGGGAAAAATCTCTCATCCACTTCATGAAAATCTGCTGATATTGATTTAAACGTGTTCATCTTGAGCAGCAGAAGCGATCCTGTCATCCCTCAAAAGTGCAATCTTTGTCTGTTTTCTCTTCCAGATAATTTGTCATACTTTTAGATGAAGGACGCCCCAAGACACAGCATGTGTAACTCTGTTGCCTTTCTAAGCTGTAAAACGGCTGTGACTCAACATGACTAAGTTGTAAAGCTTCCACACCTTTTGCACTTCTCTTTATACTGCTCATACTCCTTTAACTTTTTTACAACTAGTCATATTCCTGAATAAATAAACACATTTTAATCATACACACATGGAATTCTGTGATTCATTAAACTGGGAAGTTGCAAAATGCCAGTGGAATTCTGATTCTGTCACGTGTCTGAGTGCTGAATCTCGATGGTGCCGAAGGGTGATGATATATTTTTGTGAACGCAGAAATGTTGCATGTCAAAGCGTGGCTCATAAAGTGGGTAAGCTGTTTGCTGAATTCTCAGTGTGATAACCTATTAATGATTCGTCCTAACAGTGTAGAATCTCGCCGTTGTCTGTCCAGGTGGTATTTTTCACCTCTGCTCTTCTTTCCTCCTGTCCGCTCTTCCTCACAAATCCCACTGCACCCACGGCATCACTGCAAATATGACCCAGAAATGACTGAAATAATCTAAAATTCAGCACATTTTCTCTTATAAGTAGAGAGAATAGACGTTATTGATGCAGAACTGTTTAAAAAAAAAAACTAATTTATTTGATCTTCTTAGAAAATCATAAAAATTATGCACTGATGTTTGTTTTGGTAGTGTAGTCCAGTTTTATGCATTTTTAAATAAACTAATCATGGTAGGCTTTGATGCATCACTGATTGTGATTATAAGAACAATCTTGATTAGTGATTGATGAAGGTAAAAAGATGATCACTTATGACCTGATTAAACATTCATAGACACTCCAGGAAATGTAATGCTGATTGTAAAACAGATATTACTTACTCTAATTATACAGATTTCCCTCCAATCCTTTCCCTCCTGCACTCATTTCCCTCCATCAGTTCTCCACATCCCTACATGTGCGTAACCATAATTAAACTAATTACCACCTTTCTGAATATAGCAGGCGAGACACATCGGCACCTTTCTGACCTCTCAATGCTGCTCATTTAAAGTTACATAAAAGAACAATTCTATTTAGAGTAACAAACCTGTTACAGGGGGTTGTCATAGTGGGTCGCTGTCAGGGGGACTCACTCAGCGCCATCCTGTCACTCGTGTCCTTTTATATGATTCACTGGCTCTTTTTCATCGCACCTGAGTCCTCAAATGTTTCTTTTGTTTCTGGGTTGTTGGTGCACTAGTGTCTCTTCTCCTCTACTCACTCTCTTCTTGTCTTCAGTGCCACAGTCTGGCAGATAAAAGCAGCTTAGTCAAAGCATCTGCTAGGCCTGCTCACTTCAAATGGAAAACCAGAGAATTCATTGGGACTGACTGAGAGCCAGGTGGTCTCAGTGGGGACCAAAACTGTGCATGTGTTGGTGCATTAGGAAGCAATATAGATCCTGGAAGACCAGAAGTGCTCTTTTAATGAAATTACAAAATATGATGATTTCTTTTCTAATTCTTTCAGTACTTTAAATCAGTACATTCACTAAACTTTGTGTAAAATGTAAATGTGAAACAAATATTGAGTCTATGACCACTGAACCAGAGTATAGGACTGTAACTTGTTTGCACCTTTATACCGGTATTTACAAGAGCTGCATGAATGAAAACATGTAAGAATTACATTTAATTGCACTCTTGCAAAATGTTGGTCTCTTTAACTGCAGATAGTGACATTATTGTTAATGAGGGACAACTATCAGGTGTCTCGTGATGCCTGCCTAAATGTAAAACGTGCAGTGAAACAATGTAAACATTGTAGAAAACCAAAGAAAACACTCGCTGAGTCTTTTCTGAGTTATCGTTCCTTATTATGCTGCTGTTCAGGCTTCCACGCACTCGTGCATGAGCAGGATTGTATAGCATGAGTCAAAGCATTTAGCTAGTTAAATCAGCGCAACATAATGCTCCAAAAACTGTTGCATACAGCTTTTTGAACCATTATTATGCATTAAGTACACTAATGGCATCACATGGAAATGGAAACCAGTGGAAGGTAGGAAACCATGCAAAACAATTTTGTTATTAAAATCATACAAACAGGCTGTATTTCAGCTCAATTCTGGATTATAAATGGGTGAAAGCTGCTTTTATCTCAATCATCCTGCCGTGGCACCACTTGTTTATCCTCTTTTAAGATGTCGGCATTCTGACTCCTGCAGAACCTTTCATGGTGTTGGGGCTTCCTGAAGTATCCAATTTTATTCTGGTGGTGGTCAGTGTCAGAGAGACTTGGAGTGCTTCTAACTGAGGTGTCTTTGTGTTTGTTTTTTCTGGTAGACATATCAGAGATGGAGTCCTATCATTCCTTTTCTCCTCCTGAGGAGAGGAGATCCCGCCACTCGGACCTGTCTTCCCACTCCTCTAATGAGAGAGACGCTCCCAGGTAAGATGGGTGTTTGCTGTTTGATTGAGCTAAAAGGAAAAGCTATTGAAGTTCATTTATTGTTTCATTGGGTAGTTTAAAATCTCTCTGAAGTTGAGATCCAACCTCCTGCAGGGCAGCCCCTGTAGTTCCTCAAATGTAAAGTTATGTTGGAATTTCACTGCTCCTCAAAAAAACTGTGCTGGAGTGAGGAATGGATAAAATGCTGAAGATTATTGGGTTGTGGACAAAACAAGACATAAGGTGCCACTCCACCTGTTCAGACCTGTTATCCAGTCTCGTGGCTATAAGATGAGGAACTAACTAATGAATTAATCGAGAAAAAGAATCAACATGAAAAATAATGAGGTGCATCCATAGATTCTAGCTTCAAGTGTGTATTTAGAAGTGTGTGTCCATGTTTGGAACAGGGAGGATTCAATGAGGACGGCTAAGATGTCGGCCATGGCCTCCCCCTTCAGAATCCCTGAATTCCCCCAATCCTCAGCTGATGTGGTCCAGGATGGGTCAAAAAGTGCGGAGCCTCCAGGTTGTGGTGACAGTATTCTCCCCGCCTATGATGTCACACAGTCCCGTTAATAAATGCCAAACACATTAAGGAAATCATCCGTTTCAGCTCATGCACTGATGTTCCCGTGAATTTAGATGACTCAATATCACAACCACAAAAGTTAATTAATTATGTTTAAGTTAGCCAAGCAACTGCTAGTCAGTAATTTGCTCCTCTTCAATATAAAAAAAACAACAACAAAATGGTTACACAAACCCCACTACAGGCGAACGTTATCAGTTTTTTCCCCACATTACTAATTGTCCAGATGGACTAATATTACTCGCATGTTGTTGGCACGTGTAATATCTAACAAGTTTTCATGTTTATTGTCTACAGTTGCTGCAACAGCCACTCCTAAGATTCTTCTGCGACCATGTCCAGAAGATGAAAAAGTATACGGGTGAGCTTTAGGGAAAACATGAGAATACACAGATCTGAGGAGAAAAAAAGAAGCCCTCAGGGACATAATGCCTTGATCCGAAATATAAATGCCTCCTGACAAACCGCGACATACCTGCATGTGATCTGCTCCTTATCTGTGAGCTCCAGTTTAGCTTTAAAAAGGGATGCGCATGATTTAATGACATACAGACTCATGCATGATGTAATAAGGCAAGAACTGACCTCAGTGATCTCATCATACACACATCCAGAACTGTATGATCTTTAATCATTTGCCCCATTTTTACTACAGAAAACTGGACTGTACCAAATCACCACATCACTACTGCTTTTACTGTAAATATACAAAGAGTAGACATTTAAAAAAAGATAAAACCCTGCATTTGTCAGGAATGATGGTGATGTGACGATAGGAAAAGGCTTAAACTTGTTAAAATACATGGGTTCTAAACACAAAAGAAAGAAAAGCCTCACCTGATTGCAGAGCAGCTTAAAAAATTGCCTTCCCATTTGGCAAGGTTGTGCTTGATTTGTAAGTCGAAGAATTGGAGCTTCTTCTCGCTTTTGGCACATAAAGCCAGAGCTTGTTGCAAGCTGGTCAGCTGCTCCGATGGGGAAGGAGCCTGGAGCTTTAGACGCTCTGGTTTTGTAAAAAGGATCATCGGCCTCATTCCAGTTCAAGTGTAGGTCTTCTGTTGCCAAGTCTCGAACCCCTGAAAATGGATAATTTCACCGAGTTTTTCCCGGAAAACCTGGGACTTTAGCCATACCAGTTGATGGTTGTACTGCAGCTATGCTGCTTTGGTACAGGCCCAACACTACAAAACGTGGTAAGTTATTCTCTGGACGGACACACAGCAAGTCTGCCTGCCTTGGGGTGTGGTTACGAGTGATGTGGAGGTTGGAAGATCACTTGTTTCAGGTCTAGTTTGAAAACTAGCCAAATTTGAACCTTTTGGTCATGATCCCCAGAGATGGAAATTAAATGAGAAAAAACATTGGATTTAGTCCTCCAGTACTATTGTAATCTGTATGTATGTCGCCTCTGCAGGTCAAATACAGTGATGGTGAACTTCCAGAAAGGAGACAGTGTTGGTCTGAGGTTGGCGGGAGGAAACGACGTGGGCATCTTCATTGCTAGTGTTCAGGAGGGAAGTCCTGCTGAGGAGGGAGGTCTGCGTGTGGGAGACCAGATCCTGAAGGTAGAGCAGGCACCACTTTATTTCATGTATCAACTATACTGAAATGAGAAACTTGGTCAACTACAATATACCTGTTACCTTCAGACAAACATTGTTATTAGTACTAGTAAACACTGGTGATTGTATAGCTGCATCAATGTTGTGCCCTTTGTTTTGTCTTAAAGGTGAATAACATTGATTTTCAAGGCGTCGTGAGGGAAGAAGCTGTCCTCTTCCTGTTGGAGATCCCTAAAGGGGAAATGATCACCATTCTGGCCCAGAGCAAACCTGATGGTAAATATTTTCTGCTTAAACACTGACCCGCTGGTGATCACGGTGAATTTAGAGTTTATCCACTTTTGGCTTTATGTAGCTGTTTAGATAGAACAGCATTAACTTGCACACCATCACACACTCTGAAGTTTATTCTGACTTTATCTCGCACACATTCCTGCTGCAGAATTAGCCGCTGGAGTATCAAATTTGGATTTGGCTTTGGTTTGACATGAAACACATAGATATGCATGTACTCTCGTGAGAGTCTGAGACTACCTGCAGGATAGCAAAGGCACATTGATGCATTCACCCAAAAACATTTTATTAAGCTAATTAAAACTCATCAGAGTGTAGCTGAGTAAAGACCTGGGCCTCAGAGACAAAGACTTGCATGGCTTTCATACTGAAAATCCAAGAAAGTCCATATGCACAAAAAAATCAGACACAAAACACTGTGCGTTTGTTTTGTACATCCCAATCAATGTGGCATTGATCACACGCCAGTCAGGGGGATTCGGTTGAGGACAAATAAATGCTTTAGTTACCTAGAAGCCTCATTCAAAAGGGATAAATCGTGTGTCGATCCAGGCCAACAATATTAGTTAGTTGTATTTGCATCAAAGCTGAAAATTCTTTCTGTTGCTATAAATTCATCCCATGATGGAGCCTTTATAGCAACGTGTGAGCAGTAAATAGCTCCTATTACATTAAGAAAACCTGCTCTTGCTGCAAATTGCGCTGTTTTGGCCTGTTTAACTGCAGTGTATATGGGAATTTGATATACGTGGCTGATATGTGAATAATCTCATCCCTCACAGCTGGCATGGCTCGGCTCCGTTTCGACCAGCTCTGTCCAGATTGGTCTGCCAGCTCTTGCTGAAATGACCCCGTGTCTGTTAAACCCAGTGTGTTCGGGCACAGGTAGGACATGGCTCCTGGCCCTGTCACGCCCCATGTGGCCACAGCTCCATGCAGCCATGAGTTCCATGAGGACTATCCTAAAGCAGCTGATAAGCCAGTCCTCCTCTTTCTCTGCTCACTGCTCCATTGGCAACATGTTGTAACAGCACCAACGCTGCCACTGTTGTTTTGTGTACCATTTCAGGCACGCTTATGTACATACATTTAATCGCAAAGATCTGATAATTGTTCATCTGTTTATTGCCACCGAGGGTCACCAACAGCTCCAAAGCACTAGAAATGTGTGTGCACACATTTCCACTCTACTTCCAGTCTACCGGTACATATGCAGTTGTAGCCTTGCAGTCTCTGTTGGGCCTTTGGGTCAGCACATTGTGGGGCCACACAAATGAAGTCAGGAAGCTTTGCAAGAAAATGGAGCAGGCACTGGTGGGAGATCCGCCAAACAGTGCATTCTTTTCAGTTTATCAGCATCCTTTAGATAGCAACGAGTTCAATGCAGAAACTTTAGCAAATGAATCCAGGAGACACTGACTCATCTGTGAGTATTTTCAGCAGTGAAATCATCTAGGTTTCATGCTCTAGTGATTATTTAGGACAGTGCATGAGCAACTGGATCCAAACAATTTGGTCTGTGTTTTTATATTCAGTTCTGTGGAGGGAATTGGTTCATAATTTTAAATAAACAAATCATGAGATATGGAAATGAAGAAGCATCCTTTTGTTCCAAATAGATTTTGCATACACTTGCAAGGAAATGCTGAAAATGGCAGCTTTATTATTAGAATAGATTACTCTCACTTGGGTTGCTGTTAATTTATAAACTAATGAATTCAGTACATGTTCATCATCATATTAAACACTCTCCATGAACTGGTGGGGAGCAGATTATAAGTGACTTCTTGGTGTTGGCTCATTAATTCCTTTTACTGAGAGCAACCTGAATGCTGATTCCTTAGAATAACCTGCCTCATTTAAACTGGGAATAGGTTAGCTTAATCCCTTCCGTATCCAAACACACAAGGCTGAGCAACTTGCATCACAGTCTTTGATATTCAGCTCCAAACATCCTGTTTACTGTTGAGATGGCTGTAAGGGAAACCAGAGCGTCTATGTGACTCTTGAATAGTCATTATCACCCCAATATCTCTAAATAGCAACGCATAAAGTTGATTATGGAACATGTTACAGGCGGGGAGGAGTTAATTACTACCTGCTGGGGGATTCAATGTTCTAACTGGCGCCACACAGGAAACACAATTGAACTCAGTTCTTAGTTTTCTTTTATGTTCATCAGGAATTGGTGAATTGGTGACAGAACTGGCTGAGTGCCAGTGATGAGGACCAATGCTGCTACAAAAATGGAAAACAAATTACAACATTATGTCCAACGCAACATATAACCATAGTTTTCCAATCACAATACAGCTTACCGGTATATGTTAAATGTAGATCATTCAAATAACATTCAAATCAAATCATCAACCATTAAAATTAATATTAGCTAAAACAATTTCCAGCTGCATGTGTTTGGGGACAATGAGAGGACGTCCGGCCTGCCCTGCTCTGTATTTATAGGGGACATGATGGTTGACAGGCAGATTATCTACACCTAAATCACATGGAGAGGAAGTGAACTTTGTAGTCTATATATATATCCAAATGTGGTTTATTCATTCCGCACATGAAACCAATATCTTTAAGCCATTCATCCTATGTTTTCCCTACCTGCCTGCCCTTTGTAACATCAGTGAATGTTCACTTAAATACAACTTTATCACTTCCAATCCATTTATCATTTACAATCCAGATAATCTGTAGGCGCTTTACTGTGCCCCCCTGCTCCAGATCACTGAATAGATCTGTGTTAAATCGTGGGCAGTACAATCATTAAACACGTCTCCTTAGTAATAGTGGCTGAAGACTCCAGTGAGTTCCTGTAATGAAACATGTTGAAGAAAATCAAGTGATAGGGAACCCTGGGGGGGTATCACTTGGTTTAGTGGTTATTTATGGTCTGGATCCTACGTTGGCTCTGGCTTTTTGTTCCTCCTGTCACATATTTCTTCAGTGGGGGCTTGTTTCACTCTGAATCGATATCTTTCAACAAGCCCACACACCGACTTCTGCTCTGGGTTCAACACCGATCCCCAAACGTATGATTAGAATGTCAGTTATCTTGTTAATGCAAAATATTTATGCTTTAGCAATCATACAATTGTAGATATAGAGTACAGTTAAAGAGAAAACCCAAAGATGTTTCTTTTCCTGGAATAGGCAGGATGTATGATGTAATGACACAGATAAAAAAAAATCAAAATCAAATCAATCTTTATTTATATAGCGTCTTATACAATCAAAATTGCTTCAAGGATGACAGATGACACTTGACAACAATGGGCGAGTCCCATCATGCACTTGGCTAAAAGGCAGCCTCAAGACCAGTCCTTCAGTGATTGGGTCGTTGTGTGAGCGGCTCGGTCTGCTTAGAAAAGCGATATTTAACCACTTACCCCCCTGCAGTCTACTCCCAGTGTCCACCTTTATATCCCTGACTGTGATTTTCTCTCTCCTTTTCTCCCACTATAGCTTATAATGATATACTGGTGTCAGGCCGAGGAGACTCCTTCTTCATCCGAACCCACTATGATTATGACAAGGAGACTCCACAGAGTCTGGCCTTCTGTCGGGGGGACATCTTCAAGGTGGTGGACACCCTGTATGACGGAAAACTCGGCAACTGGCTGGCAATTCGTGTTGGCAAAGACAAGGAGCTGCTGGAGAAGGGCATCATCCCCAATAAGAGCAGGTAGGGCTTGTTACCAGTCACAGCCTGTTAATACACCTGTGAATCTTTATAAGGCTCATTGTTGGAGGATTTAGACCTTTTTTTAATTTTAAAAATTATTTTTCATTGAGATGTACAGATCTGGTCACGGGAGTTCATGTATACAGAAGCTTTTACTGTGATACACTTATGATAAATGATCATAAGTGTGCATCAGCTTCAACAGGGCTTGGTCAAAGCTCCAGACGCCACTGGATAGAGATAAAACCAATCACATGTAGCATGTAATGAAGCACTGAAGAGCACCTTGTTATCTCTCAGTGAGGTTTGAGAATAAGTGTGGCATGCTCCTTCTGTGGAGGCACTATTATCACCTCAGAGAAGAGAGTCACTGATTTCATGTAACAAAGGTCGTGTGTCATTTTTCTCTCTCCATTTCCGTATTCTACGCTCTACATCCCAACATATAAACAAGCTGAAGCCCTGAACTAATGTAAGCAAGCATTTAACCCTCTGACTCTGAGTCCTCTACACAGAATTGAGCAGAGAAAAGTCCCACATTCTGGACACATTGCTGCATTGAATTTATATTTAATTTTACGCAACTTTTAATAGGACTCTGAAGCGCTGCATGTGACAGAATAATGTTTCTTTATGATGAATGCACATTGATAGAAATAATTATTATTCTGTTTGTGATGCTACGTTATAATAATCACTGTTATGAGACCTTTTCAGTTTGTCAAACAAATTAATTGTTAAAAATACATTATAATTGATATTACTAACAAATATGAAGACATACATCAGTAAATACACAATCAAAAGTCTACAAACTGATTCATTGTAAACATCCCATGTAGGGGAAAAAGGACTAAAAGAATTTTTACATAAATTCTTAAAACAGATTTGTCTTTTGTGTAAATTTGGATGCACTACAAAGTGCTCTGACCTGTTTGTACTTGTTAATTTCTCTCAATCAGAGCAGAGCAGATGGCCAGCGTCCAGAATTCCCATAAAGCAGTGGGTGGCGACCGGGCAGACTTCTGGCGGTTGCGGGCTCAGCGTTCTCTGAAGAGGAAGGATCTGAGGAAGAGCAGAGAGTATCTGAGCAGTCAGACTCTGGCCACCCGCTTCCCTGCTTATGAAAGAGTGGTGCTCAGAGAAGGTGGGTGCAGGAATGCCCTCGCTGTGCAGCATGTGTACATGTGACATACACAGGACAACATATGTACATAAAGACCGAACCCTTACATAGGCCCTGTTAGAAACTAATAAACCAATTCTGAAAGTTTTATGTTGAAGCCAATTTGAAGATCACTACAGTGAGTTCATCTTCTGCTACATAGTTTTAATAGCAATGAAGTCTATGACATCATATACTTTAATTATGCAGGACAGCTGGACTATTTTCAAAGGAGGTAAAGCTCCTAAAGAGAGATGTGTTGAATTCAAATGTTTCCATACAGTGTTCTTTTGACCCAAATAAATAAAGGTAAATAAATAATAAATACATTCTATATGATGCAGATTATGTGCAGTAGCTGCTGATAGCATAATTGTGGTGGGTCGGTAGCTGGGTTGTATCACTTTACATGTTGACTCAGAGAAACAGATCAAAATGAGAACTGTGAGAGGATCTCTAGGATGAAACACTGTTCTGAATCAGTATCGTCATCCTGGCCAGGTAAATAGAATGTAACTGTGACAAATGGCTCCAGAGAACAGAAGCAAAGTTTTAAAACCAATTATCAAAGTCTGAACCTTTCCAGATCAGAGCGAACTTTAACTCAGAAGTGATGTGTCACAGATTATGGTGGTGTTTTGACACACCAGTGCTGGCATGACTCAGTCTTAGTGCTGGTGCATGATCATTGATCACCGATGTTTTATTTATATTTGGTGTACAGAGGTTTTCTGTATTGACTTGTGGAAAACCTGCGCTAATGTGTAATTGCAGCTGGTTTCCGGCGTCCGGTTGTGCTGTTTGGTGCCATCGCTGATGTTGCCAACGAGAAGCTGGCCTCTGAGATGCCCGACCTGTTTACTGTTGCAAGTGAGTGTCTCCAGCCTCTTTCCTTTCATTTCCTTCTTTGTGTGTATCAAAGTTGCCCCTCCTTTAATTATGTGTCTTTACATCAGAAACGGAACCCAAAGATGCTGGATCCAAGAAGTCTTCGGGAGTCGTCCGGCTGAACACGATCCGGCAGATAATTGAGCAGGTATTTCGCTGCGTCACACAAACACAATAATCCACAATGATTCCGTGAAACAGCTCAAGTTAATAATTTGTTCTTAGTTCCTGTTGATGATTTGGTCTTTGTTAATTTATTTGGATTGGATTGTGTGTAAAAGTCAGATAGCTGAAATATTTCTAAAATGGGGCACACATAAATATAAGATCATTTCGATGTGTCTGCACACTGAGAAAATTTGCTTTTTTTACTTAAGAAAGTTTAATAGATGAATTAAATCAGATGGGAAAAACTGTTACGAACTACCATCGTCAAAAACCTTTGTAGCACCTCACTGTTGTAAAAAATGCTGTCACCATGGTTAAGCGGTGAACAGAGGGTTTATTAGCAGAAATCTCTTCTACAACCACACATGAAACATTAACAGTGTTTATCCTTACCTCTCGATCTTGATCTTACAGGACAAGCACGCCCTGCTGGACGTCACCCCCAAGGCCGTGGACACCCTAAACTACACCCACTGGTACCCCATCGTTATCTACTTTAACCCTGACAGCAAGCACGGCATCAAGGTTATGAGACAACGAATTGCTCCAAACTCCAACCGCAGTGCCCACAAACTCTACGAGCAGTCTGTGAAACTGAGGAAGACCTGCGCTCATTTATTTACTGGTATAAATCATCCGACTAACTGTTGCACCACCCTGTGTGAATATGGGTCAGTATTTAAACAGGCCTGTGCTCTGTTTCTTATATAGCAACCATTGACCTGAACTCAGCCAACGATGCCTGGTACGGCAGCGTCAAAGACACCATCAGGGACCAGCAGATGCAGGCTGTATGGGTCTCTGATGGCAAGGTAAACACACATACTGAGGAACACACTGGACCCGAGGGTGTATCTGCTTCACATGCACTCGCTGCTGGTTATACTCATAGGTGTTGCCTGTGAGACCAGAAGTGAAGCCTTAGTATGAATATATATGAATATATGTATAATATGTAAGGAGGGAGGGCTGCTTTCATGCTATTCCATGCTAACATCAGTGTGTGGCATCCTTTTACCGATCTATCCCTCAACAGGGCTGCAGACACTATGAACCTTTTAGCTGAATTCACGCTATATAGCTTATTAAAGAAGTTGTTAGGTCCATAACTTTAGTAGCCTTATCCTTGACCTAGTGGGCAACAATTTCCTTTGAATTGTTATGATGATACCATGATTCATTTACATGGACTTTTACAGGCTCAAAGGTCATACTGTTAAGTAAACTCTTGATTTACATGTGCGCTGACAAGATCATTGCACTTCACAAACCTTTAAGTCCTTTTGTGGTCCACCTGAAACATATGACACTGTTGATCAGGCATGCAGCTTTATTAAATATGCATCCTTAAGACACACAGACCTTTGTATGAGATGTTTCTGTCTGGTCTTTAGATTCTCAGTAGTTTGTAGTAGAGTAACTTGCCCTTTGTCTCCCTGCTAATGTCTTAGCAGCCATCTGTGTGTGTTCTGAGTGCCTTCCTACTTCCTACCAGTAGTGCTCTACAGCTCGGCTCTGTTTGTCTTTCTTTCTCTCTTGTTCTTGTGCTATCCGTCTGTCCATCCTTCCTGCCTGTACACCCAAGATCCACCATGTGTCTCTTCTAGCTGGAGGGAGTAGAAAGTGATCTGGACTGCCAGGACATGGAGCGTCTGTCCTTCCTGTCCGCCGACTACCTCAGCATGGACAGCCGGCTGACCTCTGACATGGACGACACCGCAGATGAGGCCGGGACCTACACAGACAATGAGCCAGACATGGAGATGATGCACATTTCCGCCATCAGTCGCTCATCTGAACCTGTCACAGCTGAGGAGGTCAGAGAGCAAATACTAAAGAGTATTTTATGAACAACTGAGGGCAAAAAGAAAATATGTAAGCTGTGTTGTTGTTCAACAGAACATTTTAGATTATTTTACTGACAGAGATTTAAACCTCTCAGAGATGATTGAGTGACCCTCTTGTGACGTTCTCATGACCAGGATGATAAATTGGGCCACATTCAAATTTTGAGAGCCTGAGCTTCAACCCCCAAAGTTGACTTTTTGGGGGTCTATCTCATACATATATAAGCTTAGGTTATAAGGAAAAACTTCCTTTAATGGAAGGTGAACTACTTTAGGAGTTTGGAAATTTGTGACAAAAACAAAATACAGCAACAGGCTGGTGAACAGGACACACATCAATGACAACTGGACTAAGGAATAAGCAGTATTAAATTAATCATTTTTACCAACCAAACGGTTATAAAATATACGTAATGCCGACATCATACCTCTTTCTTCGTTCCTATTTGTCATATAGGCTGCATCGTATTAAAAACAGCACTTTCATTATTAGGACTGTGCTGCCACCTTTAGTGCAGTCGGGGACTTACACCCCATCAAAATTCTGAAGTACAAAATCATATGTCCTCATAAATAATGACAAAGAATAAAAGTCCGCCCTTCTTCCTGATGGAAGAAGGGCGGACTTTTATTCTTTTTCTGTACACTCCCCCCTTCTGTGCGTAGATCCTGCGCAGGTACAATCCAGACATCAGGAGTCGCATCAGGAAAATCAGCAGCCGTGAAGTCCTGGACAGATCCAGCCCACCATCTGTCTTCATCACAGACCCCAAGGTGAGTGTTACCCTGTCAGGTGTTCTGCTGATCAGACTTTTTATCAATGGAAGTTTGTTTCTTGAGGAACACTCTGCATCTGTAGACTGTACATGAAAAAAGATGACACCATTTGAATTAGTTCTTCTCACGCTGGTGTTTGTCCATGTGTTCCTTTTCATTTTAATAATTTGTTCAGATTTCCTCGTCACATGAGTTAAAAATAATGATGGTGGTATTGACTCTAAATAGCTCCACATTCTACTAATGGATCATCATCGTTAGCATCGTTAACGGTCTTGTTATCAGACATGTTATCAGACATGTTTCCATAGAGGCAGTTCAGACCCCATTGAGCATCAAAGATAAAGATGAACCAAAACAAAGGATTGTATAAAAGATTGGTCACAGTTGTTGAATGTTAAAAATAAGAGTGAAGAGCAGCATTAGTTTGGTTAATCAGTGCCAGGTTATGTTCCACGTCTGCTGTTTATGAGATATGTATACATTTCTGCATCTGTCTTTACAGTCTGCTTCTTCTTTTGTCAGGTGAAGCTTCCTCTGAGGGAGGACTCGGTTTTTCGTCAACACCACCCTCCCCCACCCAGTTCCAGCCGAAGTTATGATTCTCCCTCCAGCAGCAGCCCAGCCAGCAGCAACAATGATCCTCCACCACCCATCTCACGCTCAGCAGCCTCTTTTTCTCGTTTGCCTACACCTCCACCCCTCAATTTCAACTCCTCTGGCAAACTGTGGCCCCTGGGAATGCCTCCACCACCCCCTGCATCCAGCATGGCAGGAGCTGCAGGTCACTCACCAGGAACTGTGCCGAGGGAGCAGGAGGAGGCAGCTGTGGAGAGTGCTGTGGAGGATCCATCCATGAGGTCCTTCCTGGGGAAGATCAAGGCCTTTGAAAAGATGGACCACTTTGCCAGAGCTCGGAGGATACTAGAAATGCAGCAGGCCCAGAACGCCAAGGTAGAGCCAGCTCAACATTAGCATTTAAGAGAGACATTTAGAAGACTTTTAGATTATCATTAAATGGACAAAGAAGATTTTCTGCATGTTCAGGAACGATGTTAGCGTATTTTAATTCATGACCTGTGGATGCTTGCAGTTGGAAATCTCTCAGAAGCACCCAGACATCTATGCCGTCCCTCTGAAGACACCCAAGCTGGATCACAGTCGCCCTCAGCCTATTGGGTAGGACACAATGCTGCAATGCTGTGAGTGTGTTTGTGTCGGCAAAGCTTCTTTACACACATTCCAGTTGTTCCATGTTAGAGTTGACCACTCACTTAATGGAACCACTCAGCTGCGGTGGCGTCGGATGATAAACTTATTGTAACGATCCCCGATGAGGTCCTTAAACACACAAGGACACTGGACTGTAATAAATGATAATAGACAGAAATCCAAACACAATCGTTTGTATAGAATTTCATGACCCTCCATCTAATGTTTGTTGAGATTTATCTGTCTGGACTAATTGCAAAAATGAAGCACAAGTTAGGCCATATTTTTTCCTCTCCTTCCTGGTAGGTCCAGCTCCTGTCCTGAGCCCCACACGCTTCAGTCCTCTCAGGAGAGAAGTCCATTCTGGCCCTCTAAAAAGGAGTTGAGGGAGGAGGCAACGGCGGGATATTACACCACCAACTCCTACCAGTACCAGGACACTGAACTGTAGCGCCAGCTCCCAACAGCTGAGCCAGCCGTCTGCTTCCTGGACACACACGTGCACTGACTATTCCCACACTCACCATTCCATCATGTTCTGCACAAAAATTCTGCTGCTGACCTTGAACTGACCTTTGCTTGATAAAAACGGGGTGGGGGGTGCCTTTTTTTTGCTTCAAGGAAGTTAAGGACTCTGAACTATCCCTTTAGATGGGGAACATAATTTTTCTCTTTACTGTTTTGTTGTATTTGTGCTTGTATGTGCTGCGTTTAAGGCTTCAACCTGAGCGAATGGGAACCAGTTCTTTTCTTGCCTATGCAACTCTTCAGTTTGTGCACAGCAACTGAAACTTATTGCCACGAGTTTCGCCCTCACAGAAACCTCAATGAAACCCCACAATGCGCTTTATCACACCTGTACCTGCTTTTTTTATGCTCCTAATATCACTATGTTCAACAAATGTTACATACATATATTATTATATTCTACATGCATAAATACTATATATATAATCTATGGTAAAGTGTTTATACTCTGTCTTTGCATTCCTTCCAATATTGCAATGCCTGTGTATACATATGGTATATATCTATATATTCTATCTATTAACTCTGAAATTTATTACAGTTTTTAAAGTGCCTTTTACTTTCTTAGTCTCTCGAGGTTTGGGTTGTCTTTGCTCTGCCCCTCAACCACCCAGCCATACTGAAACCTATGCTGCTGTAAAGCTTAAAGGGAAACCAGGGAACCAGTGACACCAAAACCTTAATGCTGTCTCCCAACCACTGTATTGTCTACTGTCACCTCCAATGACTCACCAACCAAACTACAGTCAGCTGCACACTGTACCTCCTGTTCTGTCCGCCATGTGTAGAAGGAACCAACACTACAATTCCGTCTTTTTGTTACTGCCGTTCATTGTCGTCACAGGTGACACTATGAAAGTTAGTGTATCTTAGCTTAGCTGTTTGTATGATAGCGAGAACCAGCCATGGGCGGTTATGAAATTAAAGTCACCATATTGCAATGGCAGACATGAGCTTGTGTAACCAAGCTGGCCAACCAGCTGATAGTAGAAACATGTCTCTTTGTTGCTCACCATGAAAGGATGCTGGATTACATTGATGCCAGTTCCAACATTTGACAGAAATGACCAAGGGGGTGGAGCCATGGTGTGACCTTTTATAACCACTGTCCAATTACAAGAGATCAGGGTTCAACTGTACACTACTTGTTTATGCTATTAGATTATTTAAAGCAAGATCTTAAACTCAACGAAGAAACGGGAGGAAGATTTCAACCAGCGATAGGAGAGCTGGTTGACTTGACCTATTTGACCAGGATGTTTAAGGAATCTTGCCGCCTGATTTTCCAAAGAAATCCGCTCATGCATTAAGTGTCTATCTAAAGATGTCATGAAAAACTCCACGTCCCCACAAAGGCCTTCAGTATGTGCTCGGTGCACCTCTGCACAGTAAGACTTACAGTAGTTGTTTTGAATATAGACATTATTGCTAACGGATATTAAATATGTGAACACATGACTTCCTGTATGTTAACACACAGATGAACCTTCTAGTGATGCTGATCAGCAACATGCTGGTATCTAAATCCAAGAGTTTGCTGAAAAGGGGTCATGGTGGACAGTTCAGTAACCATTGAAAGGTAGACAATAAGAAAATTCCACTTGATCTGCTGACTCCTTTGTATGTTTTCACCTTGAAACACCAAAATAAAAACTTTTCATCAGGTATGC
The DNA here is from genome assembly GCF_003711565.1 of Takifugu flavidus. Taxonomy (NCBI): domain Eukaryota; kingdom Metazoa; phylum Chordata; class Actinopteri; order Tetraodontiformes; family Tetraodontidae; genus Takifugu; species Takifugu flavidus. Next base: position 15,272,733 of record NC_079524.1, read on the forward strand.
ATGTACTGTAATGTTTGAAAGGATTCACCCAGCCTTCACTAAGAAGGCTCCGGCTCCAACCATTCAATATGCTTCTGTCTGTAATGTTACTTAGACATTTTGAAACTGGCTTTTTAAAAAATCTTGAATTCTGCACCTGTGCCTAACTTAGGAGCCATTTTATTCCCTGATCTGCCCACGCACTTCCAGGTTTAACCCTCTGCTCAACTGAGAATTAAATATAGTGGAAGCTAAAATAAAGTGCACATTAAATGGCGTCATAAAATCAGATATCAGCGTGTTCCAGATTGATGTCGGCACCGGAGTATTTTGCATTGTAAAATTTTAATTAAAACAATACACTCAGTGGTCTTTTCATTGTTAATGTACTGCTATGCCCTTAATAATTAACATCATGACAGTCTTGCATGTGCGACTGCAGAGGATGATGGGATATATTGTTTGGTTGGCGATAATTGGTTGTACACTTCTTTTCACAATGTATTATTTATGGGATACATTGACACAATGATGTAACCACTCTCAATTAACAGACACCTTACAAAATGAGAAATGTGGTGTTTTTAACAGTATATTCACATTATGTGCTACATGATTAATCCAAGTAACAAAATCAACAAGCACAATTAATGTCAGACTGCCCAATTTGATCAGAAAACACTAAATATGGAGAATTAAATGAAACTACAATTGATCAGATTAATTAATTTATACATTATGGTGCCACCAAGTTGTTCTGGCATAAATATGACTTATGGACATTAATATCATCATTGTGTGGGTCATATCCCTGCAAATATCACACTACAAATACATTTAAATCACAAACTAATCAGAAACTCACAAAACCTCCAAACATCCATCCTCAACTGCTGCCCTTTGTGAGTTAAATAGTGAAGGAAGAATTAGACCCAATGTGAAATCAGGGTTTAGTTAAAACTGTCATAAAGTGCAGTCTGCTGTACCAACTTTAACCAACAGGTGTCACTTAAATGCAACATTTAGAATTAAAGCAGAATTTCTTTACTGTTCCTCGAAGAGCTTGATGAAAGTAACCAAATGACGATAAGTTAAATTTATTTTTCAAATACTACACATAGCTCACGATAAACAGTATTATAAGGTATGAATGAATGGAAATCTCGACTTTGACACGGAAATTTCCAGGACTATCCAGCTCCTAGTTCAGCCAGTCCTTGGAGGATTTACTCTCGTGTTTTTTACTGGTTCCACCTTGCTCTCCTTCCATGAAGGTCAAACTCGTGCAGTTTCCTCCTGATTGCAGAGGCACTTCAGCAGCAGCCTGCTGCAGAGCCCCTTGAGACAGGTTAGTTTTCAGTAAAACCAGTTTCACAACTCTTGCTTGCCTCAGATCCTCACAGGGCTGAAGATTCCTGGTTGGCTGTTTGGTTCTCCTACACATCTCTTGGTTGATTGATGATGTGTGTAGTTTTGGTTATATCTTTGTTTTGTGATGATACTCATATAACAATGTGAGCTGTGTTTAAAATCTCTGATTATGCTATGATTTTTCTGCCAACACAGGTCCAATCAACAGAAATTGAGACTTATCAAGTTATCTGCCGATACGTAAAATTAAACCAGCAAAAAGTTCATGTAACAGTTGGACAGGTGGATATTTTGATTTAGTAACATCATTACACAACCATGTTTTACAGCATTTTTGTGTTGTATCAGCATTTGTAACTAAAATATTTCAAGATCAGAACTTCTGATAGTGTAAAGAAGATAAAAATGGGATCAGGGATGCTCTACAGCACATATTTTTTCTTTTTCTGCGAGTGGAGGTCTACCAGGGTATAGTTAATGTTGGCAGGAACATTTAGTCCTGCTGTTGTAGCCCACTTCTTCTACTTCCTGTTTTCTATTCCTGCTTCCTCTTTCTGCTTCCTGTTCCTCCTCCAGTTCACAACAATCCAGCTTTAACCCAAAATAGCAGAAATAGTGTGTGTGAGAGGGCTGTCAAGACACACACACACACACACACACACACACACACACACAAGAAAGCAAGAATGGTCACTCAGTTCTTGGTATGGGTTCCATTTAAAGGAACTGCAGTAATGCAGCTCTGTAGGGGTCCATCAGTCTGTGGGTTTGCTGGGGTCTTCTAGAAGTGGAGGTTGCTCTGATAGTGGCCTTCAGCCCTCCAGCATTGTGTGGCTGATGTCTCTCACTTCTCTCCACAATGGTGCACCCATTCTCCTTTAGGTCAGGACAGTCAAACACAGGACACCTGGTCCTTAAACCAGTTAAGGTACCTTTGGCAGAGTGGGCAGGTGACAAGTCCTGCTGGGAAAGTGAAACCAGCATCTCCATAAAGCTGGTCGACTGAAGGAAGCAAGAAAGAAAGAGCCCTTAAATCTCCCAGGAGATGCTGCACTGACCTTTGACCCAATAAAACATCAATCTTTGCTGCTGTTTGGAGTTATTGATCTAAATAGAGTGGTAAGAGTGAGACCCCACACTCTTTTTAAAAATAACATTCTACTTTGAAGATGCTTGAGCTATATGAAGTAATATTGTAGCACTCTAGGGTTCTTGGCTGTGGGAGAACTCAGACTGAAACCTCTGTAGGCTTGTTCTGCAAATGTCCTCCAGAGTGCCATTCCATATAATACTTAACACGAGATACACGAACAAAGGGAGGTCTTCAATCACACACATAACCTTGCTTTTGGTGTCCAAGTGCAAACAGTAATTAAAACAGTAATTAAATACATCAACAACCAGAACTCAATAAATAGAACACTAACATTGAAAGTTGCAAAAAATAACATTTACAACAAAAACAGGGTTAACACAAACCTGAACCCACAGACACACTGCCACAAAGCATGCTGGGAAATTCCCACATTGACCCTCCCCAACAAGCTACAATATAATCAAGTCTTTGATATTCTCATTCATTGTGATGAATTCAGTTCCAAAGGGCAGTTCTGTGATTGCACACCACCAAATTCTTTTGTCCCCAGGGCAAAAATGGCACCATCAGAGTCTCCATCTAACAATCGGTTCTGCTTCTGCTGTTCAGATGGAAAGAACAAAAAAGTTAAGAAATCAAAATGTCCCAATAAAACGTGGAGCTGCCAGGATTTCATGCTTCCAGGCCGGAAACAGAACTTTCTGGATAGATAACAAAAACCAGGCCCTCAATTACGTTAGTGATAGATGAATAGCAGCCTGGAGGGATGGGAACACATTTCTTTGATTTGCAGAAGAGCTGCTCACATGTCCCACAGTGGCTAGCTGCTTCTGCCCCTCCCCCGTTCTTACTGACTGAACAGGCTGCCAAACTATGTGAAAGTGAGCCCAGCAGCGGTGCCGTTCAGTCAGCGTGTTATTTAAAACTGCCCACCATGATGGCAGGGGGACCCACCCTGCAGTTCGGGAGCACAGACCCTTCCTTGCACTAATCCCGCACATTCTCGGATTTTCCTTCCAATCTGTGGGAATGTCGCTGCCGGTGGTGCTGCCGGGATCCTGCTGTCCGGTCACCGGAGCTGCGCCGCACAGCGAGCCGCCACATCGGAATCGACCCCGCGGCTTGTCCGCTTCGTCGCGGATGACGGGCAGCGGGTCTCGGCTACTGCCCGGGCGGCCGCTGCTCTCCCTCGGCTTGTTGCAGCTGCTGCTCGGAGGATCCATGGTGGCGCTGTCCTTCGGAGCTCTGTCCCTCAGCAACTCTCCCCCCATTCGGAACTCCTGTCCGTTCTGGGCCGGTTCGTCGGTAAGTTCGCCTCCATGTGCGGTTGTTGATGGTTGTTCTCCCTCCGTCATGCACGCACCAGTCCGAGGCTGCAGCCATCTGTGTGGGCTGATGTTGGTAAAAATCTATTCTAAGGGGGGGAGAAAACTCTTCATTATATTATTATTTCCCATTTTAAGGCGGAAATGACGACAGATAAAAGCGCAACAACGTGAGAGTTGTTGTGGAACTTATCTGATTTCTGCTCGAGGTGTTCAACCTCTGGGGGTTGGTGTCAGCCCTCAGTGTGCTGCTGCTGCATGCATATGTAAAGTGAAACGTTCCAAATTAAAACACACTTTTGATTTAGAATGAGATAACTTATTAATTTTTATTTAAGGGTGTTGCTTTTTAAAATCTCCCCACTTTGCACGTGCAGGGTTTTGAAAGGCTGAAATATTGGCAAATAGATCTGCAGTTGCTGTAACATCTAAGTATAAAAAGAGCAAATAGTAATTTCTGAAGTCAGGATGAGAGAGTTGGCACTGTGGGGGTCTGGGAGTCAACGTTTCAGCCAGTATCAGCCAGAACAAATCTCTGCATAAACTCAACAAAATCTATCTGCTCAAACATCACTGCTATGAAAATGTGTGAGTCTGAATACTTGTTGTGGGCTCACTACCTTAAGGCATCATAAGTGCTGAATGTACAGATAATCTTCGGCACAGTTCTTAACAGCTTTCGGGTGGATCAAACCTGCTTCTGTGGGACGAGGCAGGACGTCTATGATGGCGAAGTGTGGCAGCTTGAAAACTGCTCTGCCTGCACTCCCCGCATCTCATCCACACACATGTTTATCACCTTCTGAAATGTCAAACAAAAATTTATCATGTGAGAAATGTGTTTACAGTCAATATTAAAATGATGTGAAACATGCTTAAAGTTCCAACAAGAGCATTTTAAAGAACCCCCCCCCCCCCCACAAAAGTTTATTGAAATACTCAATAATTAATGGAGGCTATACACACCTTTAATATGACCCCCAACCAAGGCTGGGCAGTCAAGACAAACATTGATTGAGTGTGTGTGATGAGGCCGGTCAGAGTGATCTTACAGACACACAGGACTTTGGGTGTGTGTGCGCGTATGTCCAGGAAAACGTCTGCACCGTCTGTCTACAGAAAGGGCTGTTGTTCAGCTGCTGCCAATTTGGTGGAAGCACATCCTTCGATTTTTTTAATGATTGCTTTTGAATGCCATTTCTCCTAAAAATTTGCTATTTAGCTGTTTAGGTAGGTGGTCGTCTTGTTTTCAAAGAATTGTTGTATCCCCGTTGAGTTCAGTATGTGGTCCTGATGTCATCACAGTTTATGTCTTTATTTTGGATCTCAGCTGCATTAAACTGAATTCTTCTGTTTTGCTTCTCTTCAAATACTAATAATATTTTTGTGACTGAAGTGACTGAACTTTATGTGATTATGAATTTAAATCAATGTTCTTTTCCTCGTGTGTTTCAGGTCATTCTGTCGGGCATTGTTGGCCTCACAACATGGAGGAGGCCAATGCTGCTGCTGGTAAGACAGGTGGTTTCCTCATGTTATGTTGTTGACGGCACAAAAACCAGTTGAATATATATTAATCTTTCACTGTTTAAACATTAACAGAATCTGAATTCTTCCGTGTATTTAACCTTCCTCAGTCAGTTCTTCCATATTATCAAGTATTTATTTATAGTTTGTCTGTCCTGTCTTGTAAAAACTAAATTCAGTCCAGATTTTAGACCTATTAAACCTGCATCTTATCCTATTGTCAACTTCCACTGTAATTTCACTGATGTAGCCATCACTGTCCAGATCCATGAGATGTTAACATCAACATGCATATTCAGAGGTCTGCATCTTAAAAAAATAAGATATTAATATATAACCTTAGCACATCATTCTCCTGAGAATGAGGATAAGGTTTCCCTAATTTATTCCTACAGTTAACCCAGTCTCAGACTGTAGTCTCAGAACAGGTTAAATAAAGCAGGTAAATGGAACAAAATGCACCATCAGCATTGGAAATGTGCTCTCTGTGGCATGTAATGCAGAAAAGAAGCTTGCTGAAATTAGAAAAAATGGTGTAGTTGTGAATGAAGAGGGCTAGAAAACCCGGCATCCTGGGACCAGCAGTGACGGCAGGTTGTGAGGCCGCAGCAGGCGGAAGCAGTCCTGACAGGTTTCTGCTGCTTTGTCAAACATTACAGCAGCTGCACTTTATTTTCAAGGTGCAACCAAACAGTGTGTGGATAAATATGTCAGGGGGAGGCCCACAGTATTTCACAATGATCTGGTGTCAAGACATTCACCCATGCCTCCAACCTGTAATGAACACGGCTCTATGTCATCTAGCCTGATGGCAAACAAGCCCCACGAAGGACAGTGGCCGGAGGCTTATAGCTTCCTGGTCACATGACCAAAGTCATTGTTCTTTCCTAAAAAACCATTAACCTGATAGAAATGAAGATCAGCTAAAGAAAAACAGGAACTGCTTCCTTTTTTTTCAGGCTGAATCTGATGGTATCTGCTTTCTGTAGGCTGCTCAGGGCGTATCCTCAGCTTCACAACGCACGCTAAGACCACAAGGCTGCAGACATGCTTTAGATTTAATGGCTCCTCATCTGAAGGACAACGAGCCACACATGTAGAGTCAGGATTTGAAATGCTTAAGAGCAGAAACAATTAAAATCTCTAAGAGCTTGTTAGATCTTATCGATGGTAAATATGAAAAATAATAATAATAAGGTCCCAAAAAAATTTGGAGATTGTTTTTGTTTTCATGGATTAAAGAGCCTGGAGCGGCTGTGACCAGTCATGTCAGACCAGCAAATATTAACCTTCTGTTGGAGGTCATTGATTTTTTTTCTTCAGTCAGAAATATGAAGTGTGCAAGTATCTTGTAAGCAGCACTTGAGCTCTGATTAGGCTGCAGAGAGAACCGACAGCTGAGGCCTGAAATAATGAACAACACTTTTCTGTGTGAGGGCTTTGAATCCTAATAATTTCCAGAGGTAGATGTGGAGATTTACTTTCTTACTGGTTAAGAAGAGATATTATTGGAAACACCATTATGAGTAGTCGTCCTCTCTCTTGTGTGACAGTCGCCTGTGTGTGTCTGAGTGTCGCGTCTCTCACCATCGATGACATCATGGTTGTTAACTGTTTTACAGATCTGACCGTCTGTTTTAGCGTTGAAACCACAATGATCCATCTTCCCTTCCCTCTTCCACCTCCCCTCCCCCGCACCTACATCTCCAGGTCAATGTGTTTGTCCTGCTGTCTGTGGTGTGTGTGCTCCTTAATCTGGCTGGATTCATCCTCTGCTGCCAGGGAGCCCAGCTGGTTTCCAGTATGACCAGCTGCAGACTGGTGAGGATGCTATATTGTAACATTTTGATGAGCAGTAAATCACTCGGCACTCTCCCCAACCCAGATTTTATGTTCAGATTCATTCTTCTTCGTCTTTGTATCATAAAGCTGTCTAGTCCGAGGACACGAGCTTGTTCATATCTCCACTATACTACAATGTTAAGCGACATTATATATGTGATATTACATCAAATGTAGCCCAAAAGTTACAAAAAAAGGTTACTCTAAGGATCAAGGTTCCAAGTTTGTGACAGCTACATGATGCAGAGGTCACTTTTAAAAATCTGACTTTCAGATAAACATATAGTAATGAAATAATTGTTTGTTGTGCAATCTGAAATGAGTTTAACCTGGTGACCCAGGTTACTTTCAGATATTGACAGGTCTGTTTTTCCTTTCTGTTTTGGACAGTCTGTCAGAAATAGACTGGGCTAAAATAGAGTTTTTCCCTGGAGGGGAAATGGTGACTCTTTCAAACTCATAATGGAATCATCTCACGTGACCAGCTCATAGAGCCGAAATCCCCGATTTGACGAGGGAATTTTAAGTGATGCCTCATTTTTAGTCCTCATGTAATAACAGTAAAAAAGTATAAGCAGTCCAGTTGTGCTGTCTTTCCCAATTTCACCAGTCCATTTATGCTTTTTGTCCTAGTATAACCAGTTATTTATGCTCTCTTTCCCAGTGTAACAAGTCCATTTATCCTCTCTGTCCCAGTGTAACCAGTCATGTATGCTCCTTGTTCCAGATTAACCAGTCATTTATGCTCCTTGTCCTATTATAACCAGTCATTTATGCTCTCTTTCCCAGTGTAACCAGTCCATTTATCCTCTCTGTTCCAGTATAACCAGTCATTTATGCTCCCTGTTCCAGTGTAACCAACCATTTATGCTCTGTCTCCCAGAGTAACCAGCCATTCATGCTCCCTGTCCCAGTCAATCCAGTCCATTCCATCATGCTCTCTGTCCCAGAATAACTAGTTATTTATGCTCCATGTTCCAGAATAACCAGTCATTTATGCTCCCTGTCCCACTCAAACCAGTTCATTTATGCCATCTGTCCTAGTATGACCAGTCATTTATGCTCCATGTCCCAGTCAGGGATGTTAAAGCATGTGAGCTGATCTCTTCCGTCTCTGCTGATTTGTGTGTTCCTCTAGAGTGAAGCCGGCGACGTGTGTTACTGCTGCGCCGTCTCTCCTACCTCCAAATGTCCTGAGGAGAAGCTGCTGCAGCTTCATCCTGCTCACTCCTGCAGCACCATGAGGATCCTGCTGAAGGTGCCCTGCTGACTCTGCACTCTGAGCTCACCAATCGAACCCCAACAGGAATAACAGACATTTATCAAACACCTCCTTGTATGTGTGCGAATGCTGATGTGCGTGTGGTTACTGTCTGTGTGCATTATTTTAATCAAGGTTAACGCAGTGTGGAGTGCCACCTCACTCTCACGTGATCCTTCTACAAACAGGCTGCTTATTTATAGCTGGTGTCCTGTGGCCTTGAAGTGACTGTAGGATAGAATGAACTGTTACTTTCATACAGGATAAGACAGTCGAGGACACGAGGTCACAATAACAACCACAAATCTATTAGTCACATGTTCAGGGCCCCCTACCGTAATTTCTGGTGTGGGGGCGCACCTAAATGTAAGCCGCAATGGTAATTACGGTAGTTCATAATCAACTTTTTACATATATAAGCCACATTCGACTATAAAACGCAGGTGTCTACCTTAGTACCACAGACAGCGCTGAAGTAGAGATAACCCCCCCTCCTTTTTTTTTTAAACATATATTACATAAGTTTCCAAATTTTTCCTCACAGTTAGGAGGAAGTTGCTGACACAAAGTCGTCTGTGCCCTCAACAGGTTAGTTTGTCTCATAGATCTGAGACACCGTGATGGTCCACCAGCAAAATCTTCCATTTTCATTTCAGTGGCAATTGTTTTGGCTTTTCAGCATGGTGGAAACCCCTCACACGTCTGCTCTCTGTGTGTACTCAGTCTTCAAGAACGTGTTCAAGTTCAGCCCATCGGGCCTTTTTTCCTAGGAAAGCTTTCGTCATCTTTTTGCATTGAGACACTTGTACCATCTCCAAAGTCTCACCATGGATTAATTCATGCCAAACTTACATGCAGCAGCTCTATTTCCATCTGTTACATCCAGATTGATGGCATTTAATTTAAAAGCAGCATGAAATAAATTCTTTCCTTCATATTCCAAGATTAGGGTGTGTGTTACGTGTATGAAGCGCCAAATCAAGGATCTAAATAACTGACCCTACCATTGTGTTAGTGACTTGTTCTGTAATTTTATTGGTCTGAAGATCATGAGCAGGAAAACAACATAAATAAGCCGCAGGGTTTGACACCTGGGGAAAAAAGTAGCGGCTTATACACCAGAATTTATGGTAATTATAAAATACCAAGTATTGTAGTGCTAAAGTTTCACTTTCTTGACATTGCATCTGAACACCTCAGGACCTGTATTCACCTAAGAGCTCCCAACTTAGCCTAAAAACTAGCAAAGACTCTGATTCAGGATGTTTTTAGAGTATCTCTGAACAAGAAGGACAAACTTTAATCTTCCTCTGGTGGTGTGGTTGAGGTTGCTAGAAGATGAAGCTGTGATTGGTTGGTACAACAATAAACGTGCTCCTCATAATGAAAGGACATTGACAACAAGCGACTGTATTAACAAGTGTGTAATCATGAAAATAATTGCAGGTCATGATGATGAAACTCACTGATTTGCAAATTACTAAATTTGCTTGCCATGCTGGTCCATATACTGCATAATCTACTTGATGCTAATGGCGGACGCAGTAGTTACTGTCATTACCAGCATCACTGTACAAAGCCATTTAGTTTTAGCAGATTGACGAGAACACAATTGAAACCCCCTTTGCTAACTGAAGGTGGTGACATTGTTCCCCTAGCCAGGTATACAAGGTAGGGCTCAGTCTGTTGGGGGGCTGGGCTGAAGCAGAGGGTTCTTAGTTCAAGCCCAGGACAGACAAAACATGGAAAGTGTTCTGGTAGCAGGGGAAAGTGCAAGAACACCTTCGGAGCATTGCCCAAATACCCTTGAGCAAGGTACCAAACCCACAAAAATGCTCCATATAGGGCCCTGTGATGAACTGGCGACTCATCCAGGGGTGGACCCTACCTTCGCCCATCGTTTAACCTCCCCGTGACCCTTAAAGGGATAAAGTGGTTAAGGCGACGTATCATAACGAGGTATCCAATGTTGTGATTAACTTCATCTCAGCTGTTATTGCCTAACTATGTTGGGAGGGACGCCTGATGAGGTCAACCACAACATCATCCCTGCACGACCAAGTTGGGAGAGTCTTAATAAATCACTGTCCTTCAGTATACGGAGAATCTCTCTCCTTCCTCCTCTTAACAAGTTTTCTCCTTAGCAGCTCTCTTAGGTCCTAAGATGCTTTGTCAATAACTTTTAAGAAAAATCTAAAGATTTGCGGAATTTCTAAGATTTTTCTTAGAATGACATCACCAAGAGCTACTTTTAGTCTAGTATTTTTTTGGTTGTTTTTTCCCCACAGTCCTTGAATGCATCATGTAGAAGTTTAAGTTGCTGTGTTTAATCGGCAAACCACCACCATCAGTATGTGTCCATAGCGGCAGTCCTAGATTCGGTCAGTTCAGAATTACCCAGTAGAGTCCAGTTTGTTCATGTTTAGAATGGACACTCCTGTTGACCTTGCACACAGATCTTTCCAGTAGCTCCTGAAGCTGCGTCTTCAGTGTGTGCATCTGCACGGATGATTCTTAAATCCTGATTGGATTTCATTGTGTGAATCAGTGCATGAATGTGATATGAAAGGGTGAATAGAGACAGTCATGTAAAGATCTTTAAGTGGTCTTAAAATGCCTTTTAAGGCTCCATTTATTTAAAACAAAACGGTATTTTTTATCGTTACCAGTACAGTGTTTTCTTTTTTCTTCCAGAAAGTGTTGTTTGCACTGTGTGCTCTGAATGCTCTGACCACTGCGGTGTGCCTCATGGCGGCGGCTCTCAGATATCTGCAGATCTTCACCACTAGAGCATCCTGCATGGTACGTTCACACCTCTTGCAGCTCTGTCTGGCAGCTCCTGAAGCTGACAGGCAGGCGGGCACAGGCAGCTGACTATCTGACTCCTGATACCTCAAAATCCATCGATCTATCCCTCCATCCATCCATCTAGAATAACCATGTGATGGGTTTTACTGCTCTGTGATAGGATGAGGCCAGGACCACAGTTGAAGACCAGGAGGAGCCTCCCCCTGTCCCAGGCCCCGATGATTTTGTGGCTCCAGCCCCTCCACCTTCCTATTTCTCCACCTTTTACTCCTACACACCCCGTGTGGCTCGCAGGTGACCAGAGCAATGCCACACAATGTGGTGATTTCATGGATCATTAAGTGATCCATCATTCGCTGCGGACGTGTACATACACGTTTTGTGTTTATATGAGGTTTGATTTTCTGGGATCTGCAGTGGCACATTGGACTTGAGCAGGTGTGACTTGTACAGAAGTGATGAGATGTAAATCTGACATCAATTACATGCATTGCAGGTGGTTTTTAGAGGGTTTTTTCAATCTGTCCAAATAATGTTAAATTTTACTCAAAAAGACACTAATTTTCTTAGTTGATTATTTAAGTATTCATTTATATTAAGGGATTTATCACTAAGGAACTGATTTATGTGTTGAGTTGTTGTGAAGGGGGATGTGATAGGTTTGTGGTTTATTCCTGCCAGGATGCTCGGGGACAGCATGATTCCCCTCCCTCATATCTACGGGGCTCGGATCAAAGGAGTTGAGGTCTTCTGCCCATTGGACCCTCCACCCCCATATGAAGCTGTTGCTGCAGAAACAGTCACACAGGTACATACAAGTAACACCTGAGTTTTACAGAACAATCATTCAGAAGTCTTTAATACATCCCAATTCTTCCTGGAAACATTATCGTTAAATATGCTTGAACTTGAGTTTTTACACGTTCCTCTTCATTGTCCTTCATTGTACAAGTTAACAGAAAGACAAAAGAAAAATGTGTTTATGGTTCCTTTTCTGACTAACATCTGTAGTTGCTTTACTGGTGTGACCGTGTGATGTTCTGCGTCCGTTGTAGGAGCCACAAATCGCTCTGACTGAGCTTTCAGTGAGTCAGGCTGCCTCTCCTGCTGCCGCCGGCGTTTCAGGTAGGACATCTGCGCTGGACATCTCTGACTGGCAGCAGACGATGTTACAACAGGTGTCATGAAGAAATCCTGACAGAGTGTCTGGTGACAGAACCTTGGACTGGTTTGTGAGATGAAATCATAAATAAATAATTCCCTGGTTAGAACCAGACGTTGCTGGATGTTTAGATCTCTACCTGCGGGGTCGGTGATGCCGAAATGTCGGCGGTTTAGTGCAGTTACAGCGCCATGATCTTGAGTCTAACCCTCACCTGAGATTATAATGTTGAACTGTCAACGATGAGTTAGAAAAGAATATCAGGCGAGGCAAAAGAGACCTAATTAACGGATATTTGACAGCAGCAGAAAATGAAAATGAAACCTGTATGAAAAATTCACAGCTATGTCAGAAAAAACCCCATAAATCTTTAGATTAACCATTATTTCCAGCAGTGCTCACGGTTCGGGGTTAATAATAACTTCTGTTCAGCACCTTCTGCTGTCACGTTTGCACCCACAAGCTAGAAAACAAGCTTTTCTATTCTTGGTTTCCTGTAACTTAACACGCTTGCATGCAGTAATCTTATATTTTTAACAGACGTGGAAGCAAACAGCATAAATCTAATGACTGGCCACTGCTGATGAGTTCTGGCTCTGTTCACTCTGGAAGCCCAGTTCTGGGGCACTCTTTTGTTGGGCAGGGTATAAACAATGGGGACCCTGCATGCCATGGGAGTTGTGTGACCTCAAATGCTAATGAGATCACGTTACACCCGTCAGGTCGGATTACTGTCTGGTGTTGTGCACAACTGCATCACAACCAGCCTCCACATTGTGTATTAATTCCTCCAATGATGTGATAATCGGATCCTCCTGCAGTCCGGGTGATCTGAATATGATTCTCTGAGTCATGGTGGATAGTCTGAAGTCTGTTTTTAGAGCATCCAGTCTCAGATGAGGGTCAGTTAAGATTAGCAAAGGTCAGAACCAGGTTTTTTTTGGTCAGGTTCAGTTTTTTATGGCCTGTTCAAACTAATGGAGTTGGTATCCATCAGTAACCGTCGGGTCTTTTTCTTGGTTCTGTTCTGTTGACAGACACGAGTCCATTATCAGCGTCAGCGGGCGTCGTTGCGCTCCATCCACCGCAGCAGCAGCAGATGACGCGGAGGAAGGCAAAAATTCATCGCTCCAGCAGTGATCCGGTGCTGATTGCAAAAGGTTCCACTTTTTCTTCAGTTTTCTGCTACAGGGACACAAAATTTTTATATTATTGGAGAGTGATTTCACATCTGAATCATTGCGGGTGGTGATGAATTGAACTTGAAATGTTTTGCTCCCCTCTGGTCCCGGCTGAAGAGCAGAGCAGCAGTGACGCCCTCCTCGCCCCATCTCTTCGGACCACAGACTCTTCCACTCAGACATCACAGTCCACGTTGTCCGCCCAGACCCAGAACCAGGTCACGCTTCGGCGGGGCAGCCGCAACAGAGTGCCCCGGCGGCCCCGGCCTTCTTCCATGGTGGACTACCAAAGCTACCGACACACACAGCAGCTGGTCAGGAAAATCCTGGAGCAGCCAGCAGCTCAGGGTCTGAACTCGGAGGTTCAGGAGTTGGTGGAGAGCATCCGGAATGTTCTGGAGTCCGATCAGGAGCATATGGAAGAGGCTGTACGTTGTGCAAGTTATATAGAACAGGTAGGAGTTTCTGGATGTACAGTTAGCATTCAGAAGAATACAAGCAAGGCTTAATCTGTTAGTCTACATATTTCTGCTTTATTGTTCTTTATGTGGTTGGGGTTTCCCCTTAAATCTACTGTTTCACTCAATTCTGCTAATAAACAAATTGGATGAGATAAACGTTATGAATGAGTTAAAATTTAAGCTGCACCACATCAACAGGAAACCAAAGATTAAGAAGGAATCTTTCGGAATTTCACTCTCACAGGGGGAAATTGCTTTCTTCGGAGAATAATAGTGTTGTTCATCTATTGTGTGGTTACGTTTACTTTCAAATGTGCTTTCAGGTGTTCATAGACTCTGATTTAGGTCCCTGCCAGCCTAAACCTCCCCAGCAGCCAGCGGCTGGCAGCTGTTCCCAGACGTTCCCTCGTCCCCCCAGGAGGAGGCCGGGTGTGCTGCACCTGCAGAGCTGTGGAGACCTCAGCTCCTTCACCTGTGCTGCCATCGAGCTCGCAGAACAACGGGGAGTCAGGAGGAAAGTGTCTTCGAGGGTGGGCTCTAGAGCAGGTTCAAGGGCAGGATCTCGTCTGGAGCCCTCAGAGCGACCTCACAGCCTGATCGGAGTGTTTAAGGAAACGGTGCTCTGAGAGGAAGCGCGTCAGAGGGCAGCACAACAGGAAGCTGCCTTATCTTAACTAAACTCTGAGAAAAACTGTTCAAATTCATCACTGAGCGCATGTGTGCGTGCGTGTGTGAGGGGTGATTGCAAGTTTTTTTTATAGATTGTTCTGCTATTATTGTTTTGTGACTGTTGATTTGTGTAAATCAAAACTGGGGCACTTTGTACTGAAACAGATCCCCAGAACTGAAGATTTTCAATGCTTTTAAAGCATTTATTTAGATTTTCACATGTGAATTTGTTTGTAAGTGTTGATGCCAACTCAATACAGCTGTACTTGAAAACAGTTGTGGTTGATTTTTCCCAGACCTTTTTTTTAGGGATTTGCTGACTGAACAGGGTCTCACGCTCTCGCAAAACATCTGAAGCATTTCAGACAAAACTTAAACTTGTGTTTATAGCACATAGTGGGCGTAAATCTGCCAATAAAGCAGACTCGCTGACATTTCCGTACTGGTGTAGCTGAATCGATTCAGAACCATCTGACTACATCAAAATTGGTAACGGCAACTTTTATAGTTAAAATGGCTGATTCGGAAACATGAACCACTTTAAAACAAAAAAAAAATTCACAACAGCCCGGACAGATGTGTTTCAGCAAGTCATTTATTGATGTAAATACTGTTATAAATATTCAGGCTCAGGTACAGAAATGTAGCTCCAACAGCTAGAACGTCACAGAAGCTAGCAAATAAATTAACATTGCTGTTGCTTTTACAGAAACGGTGTTTTTCGTATGTTTAGAGTCTGTAGATACATCGACAGTTACATTCAGGATGAGTGCACTTAAATACTTGTTTAACCAGCCTGCTGTGACTTCAAGTGCTCAATGTCTTGTCAGCTTCATGCTAGCCTACAATCCCTGAAGGACCACAGGGACAAATATTACACATCTAAAATTATATTGTGCTCTATTAGTGTATATACATGACTGGGATTTCACACGTCAGCGTCCTACATTCCACGCACGTTAATGTCTCTGAA
Organism: Takifugu flavidus; assembly: GCF_003711565.1. Lineage (NCBI taxonomy): Eukaryota > Metazoa > Chordata > Actinopteri > Tetraodontiformes > Tetraodontidae > Takifugu > Takifugu flavidus. The sequence continues at coordinate 15,288,388 of NC_079524.1, forward strand.
GCTCCTCTATCTGCCAATTCAAACACACAAAAAAGTATATATACTTTTACACAATTCTATATATTTAATCTATAACTGCTCTATATATCCATCTGGTTTATGTTTAAACACGGAGTACATTGGTTTGGTTATAATCACACACCCACGCACATACACACTGGGGTGCAGCTCCAGAGAAACAAGTGTTAAAAGTCCAAAATCAGCTTAAAGATTGTAAAGTTCAGCAAAGGAAGAAAGAGTAAGGCCAAGATGAGCTTCGTCTACGAGGACAAACATCGGTAACAAACCAGTGTGGCTGGAGCCAGACAGTAACTGGTTGGTGTCCAGTTTAGATGCAAGTTTATGTCCTTCCTCAGATGAACACACACACCGAACATTGAAAGCTGTGGCTTGAGGTCCTGCAGACTCATCTGAGTTTGCTTTAAATCTGAAGAAAAAACACTGAAACATCTGCCTTTGGTGTCAACTTTGTATTCAGCTTTGTGCCACAGCCACAAGTATATTTGAAAAACACAAACTCCAGCCTGCTGCATGTGGATGAGTTCAGTTTCTACCAGCAAATGATTCAGAGGAATTCACACATATTCATATGAAACTCCACCAGTTAATAATTTATTACCTTTTCTAATCTGCTATGCTATCTTTGATCTCTTTAAATTGGTAAAATGATGCGAAACCTCAACAAATCTCAGTTAAACGGGTCATAAAATCAATCCTGGACCAAAGAAGAATCCCTTAGGACGGAATTGGGAGTTAATGGCCATCTCTGCATTTTTGACTGGAGTGACTGTTACTTTTAAGAATGCCAACAGAACCTGCAGGCTAACCTACTTCCTGGATTATCAGACTATCAGTGCAGCAGCAGCAGCAGCAGGGTCATGGCCAACACTTACACCTGCTGCCCATTTGTCAGGCTGCTGTCAGTCATCTAAAGGACAATTTCCTCTGTCACCAGTCAGAAAGGAAGATAAGAGCCTGTATCAGTGTTTTTATGTTACAGCTAAAGTGGGACTGAAAGTCATGACTGCTGTGGTACTAAAAGAACTAGAGTAGTAGAATTAGCATCTTAAACATGCTCAGAGGCTTAAAACTGCATCTCCTGAAGGGAGATTCACAATGATTTGGGATCATTTATGCCATTTTTTCCCACCTGCTCAGTCAGTTCACCCCCGTTCTGATCCATGCAAATCTGTAGGATCCTTTTCAGTTGTTATAGCAATTCTGTAGAAAGCCCAGGCAAGAAAAGAAGAAGAATGAATGTTGCAAAGAGGATAAAGACACTTCAGTACTGAGGATCACTTCAGCTTGAGTGGCTAATGTTAGCACAAAGAAACCATTCCTCTCTGTTACATTCATCTTCATTCAATTATTATCTTTTCAACGCTGCCACGCTAATGCACCAGAGCTTAGATGGGTGAAGCTGTGCAGTGGAAACACAAGCCAGTGTAAAGTGTCTTTCTGTTTGTTTGGTGTGTATCCTCACTTCCTACTACAGCCATTCTCCACGGTGTCTGTGTTCCCAACAGTGTTTCAGGTGTGTTCTTATGGTGCTAAACACAGAACAGATGGAACCAGGCAACAAGTCTCCAGCACAAATGGTGTGAAACCGCTTCATCTTTCACATAAGTGACTACAAGCTGTAAACATTACTGAACGTCACAAACAAAGAAATCATGTAAATTTCTGTTGTAGAGTACTCACTCGAGGTAGAAGCACACGATCAAGAAAGCATGAAAAAAGAATGCAAACAAGCAGCCCGTCTGTGAAAGGCTGCTAGTGGCTTCACGCAGCTGCTGGAATTGCAGTGTAACTTGAATGGAAGCAGGAAAATGGATAAAAAAAGACCTTCCGAGTTAAAGGAAGTTCATCAAGTTTGGAGAAGTATAACAGAAGTATAAAATGGGCCCTGTGTGGCTCACACATCTTGACATTCATCAAAAGATCGCTCCATGAGTCAGTTTTAGTATACCAGGAGCTTTGATGGTGCAGAAAAGGGTTCTTGAGTGCAGATGACATGGTCTGCTACATTTTCAAGAAATAGAAAAATAAAGAATGATTCCTCTTGCCTTTTTACCCTCCAGTCGATGCACACCAGAGAGTTTTTCTACATCCAGTAATACTCTTAAATGTCAAATGGGAAGTTTTAAAAAACTGGGTTTTCCCCTTCAAACAGTGGAATTGCAAACAGGAGTAAATGTCAACCTTTCAGCCAGCAAAGTGGTGGAATGTGAGGAGTTTTTTGGGAGTCCTCAGATTTAGTAAAATTGAGTTTGGTCTGATGGAAATTGTAATATCTGCCGACTGGATTCATAAGCTCTTTCTCAGAACCTTTTCTGTGGAAGTAGAAAACAGAGGCGAGGCTTCTGGAGTCATCTGATCTGGCAGCTCAGACTGTCCCCAAATTGTTTCCTTACTCACATTTTCATTAAATGAGCTGATACTGGTGGAATAATTGGAGAGAACTTTACAAAAACACAAAATGCTTCTGACTCGGCATCAGTGCATCAAACAATTAATCAAAACAGGAATGAACTTAGTATCTATGCTCTTTGCATTAAATGCTGCTCTATTGGACTAGAAACCATCTAGTTCCCTGACAAAACATGACCGGAAACCTCCCATTTTAGGTAGCAATGCAACAGAAAATGCATCTTTGGGGGGTGTGAAAACTGTGGCAGTGTTACGACAGTGAAATAGCAGCGCAGTTAAAAGCACAGTGAAGGTGAGAGACACTGCAGAGAAGCTAACGGTACCTTTAGCCAAAGAGCACAAAGATTTAACACAGATGGATAGATTGAGTGTCGGCGGTGCCGTCAGTCCTGCACGAGACTGAGTGTCCATCGCTGTAGTCCATCAGCCAAGGACAGAAGGATTCAGGCTTCGGCTTGTCGGTACCACTGGAGATTTAAAGAGAGCGTGAGAACAAGGCGTTTCCTCCTCAGATGTAAATCGGTTGCTCCTGGGCAGTCAGCAGGCGGTACATGGCCGCAGGCATCGTCTTCATATGAATCTGTCAGTGACACGACAACAGTTCAGAATAATTCTCTAATAAACTACAGCTTGAGCTGGCAGTGGGTAAAAAGAGCATTAAAAAACACATTAAAAGGCAAAAATTTTCGTTTTGCTGCAACAACCTGCACGATACTACTTTTTAAATGTTCTGAAATGAACTTTAAAATGAATGAGCAAAACAAGTCTCTATAAAGACGAGTCAAAGGTTAAAAATGCACCCATGTTGAGAATCTCATGAATCTTTATTTTTAGAACACGAATCGTAAAAATAAAGCTTGTTCTAAAGTTCAACAGAATGTGGGTGTATAAGTGATTTGCAGTGTCTGGGATGTACATTCCCAAAACTTAAAAAAATGGTTCAGTCACAAATCAAAGACCAGTAACGTCTCCCAGTCTGGCTGTCAGCTCACAGGAAGATGCACGGCTGATCTTTAACCGGCTTCCATTGATGTCCACGTCTGTTGGCTGAGGCCATCATTTGACTTCATCTTTCATCTCCCAGTTTTAACCCCAGTGACTGTGCTGGGAGGTTCCAAAGCCGAGCTGGGGACACTGGTATGCACGGCTGAGGCTCATGTAGCCTGTGGCTGTTTATAACTAAGCTAAAAAGCCAGTTATGAGACATTTGATGCTGTTTTCCTCCACATAGTATCCGTGCCCCCACATTCAGTAGTGGGTCACATGACTATAGTATAGAAATAAAATCCCTAATCCGTCAAGTCGGCCTCTGTCATCTTTTCTCTCACCTCTCCGACAGCGTTTGACAGGATGTGGACAATTTTTTCATGAGGGGTTGCCACCACACTCTGGCTGTTGATCTCGATAATGCGGTGACCCACTCTGACCCCTCCTCGCTCAGCGATGCCCCCACGCATCAGGCTGCAGATCTGTGACAGGAACACATCCAGTCAGACTCAACTTCCACGATTTTACACCTGAGAGCAGAACGCTACTCACAATCCCATTCTGGACACTAAAACCCAGCTGGTAGCGCAGGTCAGGTCGTCTGATGAGGACCGTGGTCACGGGGGGGCATCTGACGATGTTCAGCTTGATGCGGGACTGGTTCTTCAGTCCCTACATGAAGAGAGCAGATGAAACAGACGAGAAGCTGAAGCCTGAAGTCCTACTTTCTGTGACAGACTATGGCTTCAACTCCTCAAAATGCTCTTCATGAGTTTGATGGAAGTTTTCTCGCCATGTTTTGTGAGGACATCTGCAGATCAAGTTGTATCAATATCACACCTACCAACTGTGAACTGACCTTGATGATGCTCTGGCAGGTGGATAGTGGTAATCCCACTAAACTAGTCCCATTGATTGACATAATCTGGTCTCCAATGTTCAGTCTACCAGACCGTTCTGCTGGCCCAGCATGCATCATGTTGGCAATGATGACAGTGGGCAAGATTGAGCCCCACCCACTCTCCACGATGACCACACCCAGAATCTCCCCCTTGGCCTTCTCAATTAAAACCTGAGAGCAGAGTGGCCATGGAAACGGAAATTAAACTTTTAACTGATGGTTAATACAACACATACAGTTCTGCGCATGAATAAATCATGAACGTAGGAGACAACAAGGCCAGCTTACATCTTTGCAGTTTTCGGACTTGGAGAAGTGGATAAGGTCATCGTTGTACATGTCCTGTGTGTTCAGCAGGTCGCTGTACTCCTTCTGGCTCAGGTCCTCGGGGTTTATTCCGTTGGCACGTAAGAATTCCTGGTAAGCCACGCTGAAGGCCTGGCCAATGGACTGGGCAATCAGCTGGGCCTGAAATAAAGCAGAGACAGGAAGGCAGACTTTGCAGGTTTGTCCGTCTGTCAGCGAGAACTTTCAGACGAGCAAAGGCATCACGTCAATTACTCACGTCTTCAGACTCGAACACGTGGCAGATCATCTTGTACTGGCGCCTGCTCTCTTGACCTGGATCTGACGCCTCCTCGTTCTCCTGAGTGTCGGGCCGAGGCATCCTGCGCCGAGCCATCAGAACCACAATGTTGCCTATGTCAGCAATGTAGGAGATGGTCCGCAAAGGGTGATCCATCATGGTCTCCTGGACGTCAAAGAGGCACAAATTACAGCACCCAGATGTTCTGCAGCAGGTACGCAACAGGAGCAGAAGAAGTTCTTGCATTTACCTTTTTTCTCAAAAACTGTGGTGTGTGTGTGTGTGTGTGTGTGTGTGTGTGTGTGTGTGTGTGTGTGTGTGTGTGTGTGTTTACTAAATGCATGTCATAAACTGCATGCTGTCATAAACAGTGAGCTAGAATTCTGGAGAAACCATCAGGTTCTCCTGACCCCAACATCACTGAGCAACAACTCAGATGAGCTGCACATCTAAAGTAAAATAAAGTAAAATAAAGTAAAGTAAAGTAAAGTAAAGTAAAGTGAAGTAAAGTAAAGTGAAGTGAAGTGCAGTAAAGTAAAGTAAAGTGAAGTGAAGTGCAGTAAAGTGAAGTAAAGTGAAGTGCAGTGAAGTGAAGTGATGTAAAGTAAAGTAAAGTAAAGTAAAGTAAAGTGAAGTGAAGTGCAGTAAAGTAAAGTGAAGTGAAGTGAAGTGAAGTGAAGTGAAGTGAAGTGAAGTGAAGTGAAGTGAAGTGAAGTAAAAATAATCCCAAGAATTTGTGGGACTTAGAGGAAAGGACAGTTTTACAACCGGAGAAAATGAAGGGCCTCGTCCACAGCGATCACTTAAGACTGCAGCAGTCACTGATGCTCTCTTTGAAAATCTCAATATTAAGAACTAAATGTTTGTGTAATGAATGAATGATCTTGTGTAATGAATGTGCTATTCTGTGATGCCTCGTAGTTTGAAGTGAATCCTATTAAAAGTGAAACAAATGTGTTTTGCCCGATGTGTTTTAGCACAGCAGTCTGCGACCTTTTGTATAGTCATGAGCAGAGCTAAAACACAGCATCATGTGTTCTGGAACACGGTGAACCCTGATGGTGCGTGTCAACCAGGACGAGTACCTGAGAGTCAGCATTCAGCACTTTGATCCTCTGGGTGGAGATAAAGAGATCCACTTCTGTCATTGGCTGAGGCTCACCGTCAGAGGCCTACACACACACACACACACACACACACACACGCACGCACACGCACACACACACACACACACGCAAAAATACACTTACTAATGCAAGAAGTTTCAAATGTTCCAAAGAAGAACTGACTTCATGTTTAACATCCTGTGCAGCGACGAATGACTTTAGTGGTTTAGTGCAGATATTTATATAATTATTTATCAGTGTTTCACAGTGCAAATAATGCAAATATTATTCATAGTTTTCAAGCAAATTCATCAGAGGACAAAACGTTGCTGCAGTCTGCCAGCTAACGAACCCGGAGCGTTTTACCACTGAGTCACAATTTTTCTGACTGATTTGGAAACTAATCTGGACTTTGTAGAAAACATAACAAGAGCAGAATAAGAAAAAAAAAAATCAAATTTATTGTTTTCACCAAATGGCAGCATTACTGCTCCATCCGGGTCCAACATTAACACAAATATCTATTTGTGGTGCTTCCATCCTGGTGACTCACAACATGATATACTTGATCAATTTTAAGTGACTGAAATGAAACCTGGGCTTTGCTCCCATTTCTGTGTACAACTTTAACAGAGAGACTGTGTTCTGCTGCAGGCAGACCTTGACCTACCCCTGGGGCCGTGCCTGTCATATGACGGAAAACTATGAAGCGGTTTCTAAATATGCAACGTCAGATGAAAAGGTCAGCATCATCTGGGAGTCCAGTCATCTCTAAGTTATTTGATAAGTCTACAAAGTCAAGCTCACATTACCAAGAAGTGGTTGTAAAAATAATAATAAATTGTGCCCTCGGCTTCCAGACATTTAACGCATTTTCTGCAGCTCCGTTTGTTCTAGACCCAATTGTCATCTAAATCTTTGTTAATAAAAAGAGATGCTCTGATCACAGGCTTTAAAATAAGGAATCAACGGTAGAAAAACATTAAATAATCAAGGTAACTCAGCATCAGCAAGTTTACAGCTCTTTCTTGCAACCCTGCAAGCTAGATTCTTCACAAAAACATCTTCCACAAACACAACCAACATGTTTAACAGTACAAGCTGGCTGCTGGATTCAGGAGAGGATAAATGGGTGATGGTGGCGTGCAGACACAGACAAGCCAAGCAGAGGGAAAGCAGAAGCTGAGCTGGGATACGGAGGTACTGCACCTTCTTGGTCTGGGCTACTTTCTGGGCCGTCTGCCAGGCATGGAACAAAGCAGACAGGAGAATCATGGGTTAGTATCAGGAGTGACTGGCTGGATCACAGAGAGGAGGGTCTTCAGCTGCTACCATCACAACTGTTATCTTCACTCTCAGCAGGTCAATGTGCAACTGTCTCCAGGCGCTCATGATGGCTCTGTGGCCACCGGGTTTTCCCTTTCACCATATTTTTACAAATTGAACACCACTAGGGATCAAACTGAAAATGTTATCTCACACACGTAAAAGGTAAAACTAATTGAAAAATAAGTATTAAGTATTTTTATTTTTTTCACCAAAAAATAATAGATTTCTTAAACTCATTATCTATTCTATAAATTGTACTTTGACACGACACGCGGATGCGTTACCCATATTTACCAGCAGGGGTCTCTCTTTACCTGTCTGTTCTCATAGCGATATGTGCTGACTTTGCTCACGGCAGGTCCAGCTTTTGAATTCCAGGTTTGGGCTTTTCTTTGTGTCTGTGCTCCCAGTATTGAATGTGTTTTGTGCTCTCCCCCAGTACCACTGACTGTGGTACCATCAGGGCTTGACCACAGATCAATAAAGTTTCTTCAGTGTGATCAGGTTTTGTCACTCAAACAACAAACACACATGGAATGGTGTGATTGTTTAAATATGTTAATGTAAATAATAAGAATCTTGCACCCGGAGTTACATTTAGATGGATTCACATCAATTCTATAAAAAAATTGCTGCTCCCTCATACAAAGTTCCTGTCAGGTCTGTCTATATAAGGAAACCAGAAGATTTTAGAGAGCAGCAAGGGGACATCTTAATGACTGATTTACTAGAATTTCAGTAGAAAATGTAACCAGAGGAGAGCTTTGGTGAATACCTTCCTCCAGACTCCATTAATAGACACACAATGAAATCAATCACAGGGAGCAAGTGAAAATATAGAAGTCACACAACAAGAGTGAGCACCTTTCGAAATAAATCAGGAAATGAAGCTTTAGCAGATCTCTGCTAAGGAGTTGCTGAACTGATGTCAGAAATGTGTGAACACAGGTGAGCTGTTTTTGTGCGTTTACCTTGATGCGACTGACGGCCTCCTGCGCCTGCATCATGCGGATATTCTTGGAGGGGGTCTTGTCTGACAGCAGCTGGGTGGAACCCAGGTAGTTGGCTGCAAATATGATCCCATCAATGAGGTCCTCAGGGTCACAGGGACCAGGAACTGCAGGAATAGATCTGTTTCATTTCTTTGAATAACTTTATTTTTTGACATTTAAGTTGTTATTTAAAGTCCCTGCCCTCATCAAACACGCAAAACATTCAAAGACAATGTTAAAACTTTATAGCTAATCACGCTTTTATGATATGTATCATTTTCCTTAATAAATGAATGAGCAAAAATTAGTCATTCACTTTTTTCTTGCAGCAACTGTAAGTGATTCACGATTCTGACTTTAGCAAACAGCTCTGGAAGTATTAGATAGAATGGAAACACTGAAGTGTCTTCATTATGACTACTTCTTGTTTTATACGTGATGTTCTTATCTAAATTTCACTGCTAATAACTTCAGTAAATGGTGAAAGGAAGACTTTTTAAACAGCTTAACTAAAAAAAAGCAACTTTAATTCTATTCTTTAAGAATACTGGCAACCTCTTCTCCTTAAAACCCTTCGGAGAAAAAGACCCACCACTCACCTTCTACATACGTAGGGAAGGATGCGAGGCTTTTCCTCGACTGATAAAAAATAAAGAGAAGACAGTCTTTCAAACACAACTTCAGGCTGATGTGAGGATGCATTTCATGAATATTAACAGGCTGAACGCACGTCTTTACTGGAGGGAGACGACTCGAAGCTGTCATCCTGCAGCAGGTGCCTGCTGGACTCTGCTCCTGGAGGAGATGGAGATGCAGAACCTGGGGACTTCAAGAAGAGAAGAAAGAAAATCTAAAAGGAGGGAGTTATAAAAATGTTCTCCACATAACTCAGGCATTCCTTGTGGGTTTTCTTTCACACAGGATCAAATAAATTCATAGAGTAGCAAAAAAAAGTTTGGCAAAGTTCTATGAAATATAATGTTGAGTGTAGATCATATGGATGATGGGTGATGAGAAATGAATCCGCTCTGGATCTTGTGTTTAGAGATGTCTCTTTTGTGCCCAAACAGCAGAAGGTTCTTTTAACTCCCACAGAGCCATGAAGGAGCTGGAAATGCTATCCATCTGGCCTTTCTAACAAATAAACGGTGATGAGATGATAGTTCTATTTACTGAACACAGTCTTAGTGTTGGAAGAAAGAACAGGAAATTGTTAAGAACAAGGTTTTGGTAATCAGACTCTTCGTGTCACCAAATTTGCTCTCAGACTTCACCACAAACTCGAGATATTCATCAGTACCTCATTTTCCTCACGGCTCTCAGTTCGCTCTTTCCGCTTGGCTTCTTCCTCCTCAAGCTTCTCGACTTGATACATCCAAAAGTTTTCCATGTTTATTGTCAAATGCACACGTTCATCTGAACATCAACAGGTTCCACAGTGGAAGTGATGTTCAGAGGAGTGCATGCGACACCACTGTGTCGGACTGGGGGTCAGGTGACCACGAGGATCAGGTGTCAGTATTCATCATGGAATCAGCAAATTGGGTCTGTCGGTTTGTGTTCAGGCTTCCCTGATGGTTGCTGATGGTTTCTGCTTATATTATTTTACATTACATAAGGTGCTCACATTAAATGTGAGGCTTACAGCAGAATTCCCATTTAATCACACAGGCTGTGTGTTTATTCTGGTACTGGACGTGTAAACAGCAGAAGTCCTCCTGTTACTGGATCCTCACTGAATTATTTACCTGCCCTTTACCTTTTTATCTCCGTCTCTCTCAGTTACTCAATAAATCATTTTCATCGCAGCAGGAGGGAACCACAAGACCTGTATTTCCAATCAGGCAGTTGACAAAATGTTAATGTTAACCACTGATTGACACTCTCCACAGACGGACCGCGATTATTTCCACTGGGAAATCCTGGTTTCAGAAACAGTCTGGTTTCAGAAGAAAGCTGCTGATTTTTTTTAGTTTGCTCCACTCCTACAGTAAGTCCTTAAACTGATGGAAACGGTCAACACATGCGACGGAGAGGGGATTCTGCTAACACGGTGGAATACACTAGCATGAAAACTGACTTTACCTGAGTTATCAATCAATATAATCCTACTGCCTCCTTGTGAACAACCTTATGGATAGATAGATAGACCTTTTGGTTCACTCTCATCCTGACTGTTTTATCTAACAAAGCGTGTTCAATGCGGCTCTACTCACATCACCTCCCAGTGTTGGTTGCAGGTCACACTCTATAGTTGGGCTAAGGTCCTGCCTCATTACCCAGATTGGCTCCTTAGGCTCATCAGGTGTGTAGGGAGATCTCACAGTTCTGTTCTTCACCTCCTCTATGGCTTCCTTGATGTCCTTGATGGCCAGCGATATGGCATCCCTCTTCTGCTGATTTTGTCTAATTGCTACAGACTCTTCTGTTGGAATCACAGCCTGCTGTTTACCGGCCACGTTTCCTCTGTCATCTCCTTGCTGGTTCTTGTCTGAACCGGTTTGAAGCTCCTCTTGGCATGTTTCCTCTCCCTGTTTGAGCTCATTTGCTTCCCCGATGACTTCTTCTATGGAACCGTGGGGACTCTGGGGGCTATGATTTTCTTTGACCTCTGTCACAGTGCTGCTGACGTCCTCCTCCTGGTCGCAGCTGTCAGCCCGTGGGTACGGGGCAAACTCGGCTTCTTTCTCTGGACTGTCTGACTCACCATCAGAGCGTTCATCATAGTGACGCAGGCGGGAACCCACTGAATCCTGCTGTTGGTAGTCCGCTTCCCCCAGCCTTCCTTCTAACAACTGGAAACCGGCCCTTCTCTGCTGGATAGACTCGGCGTCTTCAGCTCTGTCGACATCAGAAGACGTCGGGACTTCACCGATCTCTTCGTAAACATGCTCCGATAGTGAATATATGTCGTATGGCTCAGAGTACGCTTCCTCCGTAAGTCCAGCGTCTAAGCTCTGACCGACCAAGAGGTCCGGTCTTCCGCCGTGACTGGGGGGCTGGGCGTAGACATAGTTGGAGTAGCCAGCATTCATCATGTCCTCTGCTTCGTCCTGTCTGCGTGGGTTTTGGATACCAGGCAGGGGTTCACGCGGTAGTGGTGGCGGCTGGGGGACATAGTTGGGGTGTGGGTGTTGCTCAGCTTCGGCATTCTCAGTGTACCCTTCTGCCTCAGGCCTTAGCTGGACTCCATAGTTCCCCACCTCGTCCTCCACATCTGGCTGGGCCTCAGGCTCATATGACATCATCACCAAGCCGTCGTCACCCTCAGCGCGGTCTGTGTGGGTGTGGAAGCCGCTCTCGGTGCTCGCAGAACGGGCCAGCGCTGAATCATCCCTCTCCCGTTCATCTTCCTGGTTCATCTCCCTGTGATGACGCTTGTCCTGTTGTTGTGCTATCTGTTGTGCTCTCTCAGCCTCTCTTTGCTGCCTCTGCCTATGCCGCTGTTGCTGGGCTCTGATCCGGGCCTCGCTGTCCCCTTGTCTGCGATAACGTGTCACTGCTGGTCGAGGAATCGGCTGCGGCAGTTGGTGCTGGTTTGCCGGAGCTCCAGGATGAAGCTCCGTGCCTGACTCCTCTTGTGGTGACCGCTGCTGTGGCATCCTTGCTCTGCCACCGCTGTTCCCCGGAGGTGCCTCACAGCGTCTGTAGCGCTTTTCTTGGTGGTTGTGGTTCCGGGAACGGCCTTGATGGTTGTTGCGCTGGACAGGAGGGGCATCGGCCTCGTCAGTGACTTCCTGATCAAGATCCATCTGCAGGGGGTTGATGATGGTGTGATTGTGATTGGTTTGACAAACTCAGAAGAAGGTTGCAGGACTCATCTACAAGTGCGTGTAGGAGGTCAGGCCAGGAGCTGCTGGAAGCGGACAGACGGGAAAAAAGCAAAAAGTCAGGAAACACAAATAAAGAGCGACATTTTGTGAGGTTTCCATTGACGCCAAAATATAACACAACTACCACGTGTGTATTGCTGTAAAATGGATGTAATCAGACAGTTGATGACAATAATTAGTCACAGGACTAATTGACATCATCCTTCAGCTCTGAAGCAAACCACCCATATGCCTGTCTGCCAGAAAGATACCATTATTACCGTAATTTCCAGACTATAAGCCGCTACTTTTTTCCTACACTTTAAACACTGGGGCTTATTCTATGGTGCGGCAGATTTATGTTTTTTTTCGTGGTGCACTATCACAACTATTGTCATTTTTACTAACCCTCATCAACGTGGAAAATACTAGAAGAAAAGCATATGATGCGACTTTTAAGTTAAAAGCGATCACTCTGGCAGTTGAAGAAGGAAATCGAGCTGCCGTGCATAATCTTGGCATACATTATGGTAATCAATGGCGAGAAGTTGAAGAACTGATCCAAAGCAAAAAGACGATAAAAGCTTTTAGACGTAAACATCGCAGGTGGCCCGAGCTTGAAAACGTTCTGGAAGACTGGGTCAACACACAGAGAGCAGGCGGTCACGGTGTTTCCGCTGTACAAATCAGACTGAAGGCAAAAGCAATCGCCGATGAAAATAGAAGATTTTAGAGGTGGGCCATCGGGGGTTTTTAGATTGTTCATTGTTTGAGTAAAAAAGCATAAACAATGTAATTTGTATGTAGCTGATACAAACGTATATTTCAAGGTAGCTGCATTACAGACACTGTTAGAAAAAAAAAAGTATATTATTTGTTTATTTGTTAATATATTTGTTTATGTTGCTAAGCGGATTAAATTAAAAGAAAAGTTCAAAAATCCTGACGTGATAAAAATTGGATTTAAGGTCTCTGTATAAACATACAAGTGAAAAGAGTGGCTGTTGTTTCTTACCTGTCTGTTTGTCACTCGTCAGTGACTCGTCTCTTACGGTAATAAAAACATATACCGGTACTGAATGTTTTCGATCTAATTTTTCATATTACTACGTGGGATACCTGCGGCTTATAATCCTTATAAGTACAAAAATGATTTTCTTTCTAAAATTAGATTATGCGGCTTATAATCAGGTGCGCTCTATAGTCCGGAAATTACGGTATCCAAAAAGCAGGACACGCAAATGTTCCAGGATGCCTGGGAGGTATCTGCAGCGAAAGGCTTCTGCAAGGAAACATGGCTCAGTAATAACCTAATTCACTTCTGCTCAAGATCTGGAACAACAATCTGCCTCCAGATTAGTTTAGAGACAAGGACACAAGGCTCAGTGGTTGCTTTGCTTTCACTTTTCTTTCTTTTGTTTTGGTGAAATGCAAGTAATCAGTTTTGTTTGTAGAAATATTTCAGATATAAGGTAAAAAGTGCTATGCCACCATAGACACCAGTGGCAACTTCCTGGGGAAACATTTGTATCTTCATCATAATCTACAACAACGTTACAAAGAAGTAGAAAATAATCTTTCAGTCTAAAAAAAGGGGAAAAAAACTTATATTCATCCTTTGATCAACAAAACACAAAAAAACCTTTCAATTCCAGTACTGTTGAAAACGATGGAGGAGGAGGAGATCAAATACTAATAACAGCAATTTTTATTTTACCCAGTCAAATAAAAAAAAATCCAATTCATATTTATTTGGACAGCATCTCTTACAATCCAAAAATGTCTCTCAGGGGGAGGACAGAAAGAGAAGAGAACACACATACATCATGCTAATATAGTGAGTCAAATCAAAAGAGGAAGAGAGGAGAGGAGAGGAGAGGAGAGGAGAGGAGACTTAAAACTTAAAACCTTAAAACCAAATTATTGATTGATAATTAGGGAGGAAGGTTTTAAGTCTAATCTTAAAAGTAGAGATGAGTCAGCCTTCTGTACCTGCGAAAGGAGCTGGTTCCACAACAGGAAGGGGGGGGGCGGGTAGGTAAATGCTCGGCCCCCCATTCTACCCCTAGAGACTCTGGGGACCACAAGTAGACCAGCATTCTGAGAGCTAGAATGTTAAAAACTATTCCAGATTTAATGGGCAGCCCATTTGGAGTTGCCGATTTATTCCAATGTTTTTACATTATTATCACTTATAGAACCTTTTCCTGACATTATGCAACCCAGATGGACTCAAATTGACATAGCAGGACCAATACTTAAAGTGATCCATGAATCACAAATTTCACACGTGCTGAACAACATGTAGAAATAAATAATTTCAGAACACTGTAAAGGAACTCATTCGCTGTTATCATGTCCATCAGGAGAACAATCTCGTGGAACACTGTAGAATCAGCCCAATTTAACTATTTATCATTCAGCATAAGAGATCTATGTCTAAACAGAGATGAAAAAATCAAATAAAAACATGAATCTAAAGAAAAACAGTATTGGAAAAAAATAGCTTATAAAAATATGTTAAGGGAGATTAAAGATATTCTGCTGTGGCAGATTTTAGTATTTGCATGCATGTTCATTTATTTCAATGTGTTTATCCTACATAAAACCTAAAAACAGGAAAAATGAATGCTGGCGTGTTTCCGACTGCTGGAATTGTTCATTTAATGTGCCAGGACTGCAGTGACATGTTTTAACTCCACCTGCTGGTGACCAAAAATATGCAATGAGTGCCCGAGTTCACTGTGGACAGTCAAAATGCAGGAATTCTGGTTAAATTGCTAATATAAAATATATTCCCAAATATGCAACATTTTTAACTACAAAGATTACGAATGTTGTGTGCATGGAAACTATAAACAGACACACCATCAAAGTTTGAAAAATGGGGGTTGGTTTGCCTTTTTGTCCAGCCTGGTATCGACTATGATGTCACAGGAAAGCACCACAAACACAAATGAGCATGATTTGACACGACAAAAAGCATCAGATGGGATTAGAAACCTGTGTGGGAGACCTGTTTGTTATTGCACTGTAGAGAAAATGTGATTATGTTTGAACATTTATCATTTTCCCCTAACCATCAGCGTCGTGTTGGTCGCTGTTTCAGCTCAGAAACAGACTCAGGAGGCAGAAAGGGCCGCAGGACATCATTTTCTGACCTTACTCTGACCAGCAAAGCTGCAGTATGTCACCACTGCTGCACCATGCAAACCTCCCTCCACCGCTCCATCTCTGGGAGCAGGAGCGGTTGTCATGGAAACCAGAGATCAATCTTTGATGATGTTTAAAAGCCAAACTAATGATAGACCAGATTCTAAAATCAACATTGTGTTGTGAAACTGAGGAAGTGTTTATAAGTGTTTATATTGAAGAATGGACTAAATGTGAACGTGTAAGATAACGTCCTCTGCCAAGGAGGTGGTGTGACAGCCAGCATTTGTTTACTTCAGTCCGACTGTGAGCAAACTCACAAAGGTTACGAATAGATTTAAATAAAAATTAGGCCGGGGAAGAGCTAATTAAAGTTCGGTGATGTTCTGGATTCCGGAGGGATTTTGACCTTTGATCCCCCAAAGAACAAATCCAAGGGGCTTTGATCATCAAGCAATCTGCTATATTTCGTAACCTTGTATTCCTGTTGACTATACAGTATACTGTGTAGATTATGTAAATCGTACTACGGATATGTCAGAATATGTAAGTAAATGACCTGCTTGTCAGGGGTTTGGGCTCTCTGAGGGTGTTTCTCCAGTTATTGATTGATTGGGGTGGGATTGTTGTCATTATTGAACATCGGGCACAGAAGGATATTTTCGAGGAGCCTTCCTGAAACCTGTATTTGACCTGAAAATGTGCCAGCAAACACTTAAAAAGCGAGATTGTCTGTTTTCAGTAAATATCAACCACGGTTGCATCGCTTATTAATAAAATAAGAGGCCATAAAATATTCAAAATGAAAAATTGGGGTGATTATCCCTGCAGCATCTTTGAAGTCGGCTCTTCACACGCCGCAAGTGTGGTTCAGAGAAATGCAGACGGCTTGATTTACATGTTTTCTGCAGTCTGCGTTAAAGGAGGCTGAACTGGGAAAGTAACACAAGAATCATCGCAGAACAGACAGGAAGACAGACTGAATACAGACGGAATACAGACACCTGAGGGTTGCGTCCCAGTTTCAGCATCTCTTCCTTCACTGTTGAACGATCGACTTCTGTTCACAATGTAACGCTCCAAAAACATTTCCTCACGTCAGTCAGAGCACAGAACGATTGAAGCAACTTTATGAATCCAGGAGGAAAATGTTCCTTATTTTTAACAGCATACAAAAGGAAAGGCGACATCACATGACTCAACAAACACTGGTATGTATATCAGATACAACTAATATTACTGAACGCGCGGACAGAGTCTCAACTCCTGTACTACATATGGAAATGCCCTTGAGCAAGACCTCACAAAGAAGGTGCTGAAGCTGCATCTTATTCCAGGCCATTCGGTCAGTGGTGACTGAATGTAGGTGAATACAGACTTGGTATGTAAAGTGCTTTTGGTGGTCAAAGATGACTGAAGTGCTGCATAATGCAGTTTATTTACCTCCGATCTGCCTCAGATGCTCCGACTCTAACACGGCCATCTTTACCTTACTTCAATATCCGTTATATTCGTTGGTCTCCCAAAACAGACATGTTAACAGTTGGGCTGTGACTGAAAGCCTGCAATGATCAGTAAAAAAAGCACATAATTGTGTAACGTTTTAGTTTCTTTTTACCTATGTAAGACAGTACTCTTAAAATAATTCTGCAGTTCTGTTTAAAGCAATTATAATTTTCTTTTCAGTTGCAACTAATGTAAAATATGATATTGAAATAAATAATGTAGTATAATAATATGATAATGTAATGTTAGACAGGACTGATATAATTGCCGCCTGTCATGTGTTTCTATGGAGATTAGTATCATGTTCTGCTCTCGCAACTTAAGTCAGAGTCATGACAAGATGTAGTAATAATACAAATCTAAATCTTAATAAATAATCACTTATATAATAATCACAAATTAGTTTAACTGATGAGGGGAAGTAGCCAGAGGAAAAACACATATATCACCCATGTGATTACATTAGGAAGAGAACTGTGTACAATTAGCTATAGATGTGGGTGTAAAACTGGAGGGGTCATTAGGCCTGAGGTCAACCTGTAGCTCAGACAGCAGGTCTGCATCACTTTGTATGATGTATCTGTGTATTCTTCTTCTTGTTCTGTCCTTCCCCCTGCTCTCCCTCCCTCTTCCCCTTCTAGTTCTGTCCATCAGCAGCAGGCTGGTGAGCCTGGTCCTGCTCAAGGTTTCCTCCTGTTAAGGGGCATTTTTCTCTGCCACTGCTTTTTGTTTGTTTGCTCTAAGTTTCTGTGAAGAGCCTGAATACAATCTTGATTGTAACAGATGCTTTATAAAGAAAGGTGAATTGAAATGAAGTGAATACTAAAGATTATAATTATCACACAAACAAACAATTCTATTCAGTTTAAAAAACTTATTTACCCCAGGGAGGCCAATTTTCCTGTACACTCCAAACAGGTAACCTCTACACAACATTCCCCTCTATAAAAAACATCCAGGACAGCTTGAAATCAAGATTTCAACAGAACATTTCTTCACATTTGGACAGAGTGAAGCTGAAGCCTGACGCTTCTCCACACTGCTGCTGAGTCTGCAGACTTCACAGATTCATCTGAACTCTCCGTCTATATCACAGAGACAAAAGTATCTCTATCATTTATTTCTGAGCCTCAGCAGCAGACAGATGAGGAGTTGTTTTACATTGGCAGGAAGACATGGATGATTAAAGATATTAGCAGATGGATTCGGCCTCTACCGTTTCCTGCTGCTTTGACCTGAGTCTGCGAGGTGTCTCTGGACAAAGGCAGTTATTGCTCAAACACTCCAGAAGGAACCTCCCTTAACAAAAATAAATTATTTGTTGGTGGCAAAGGACCACTTTTTTCAGGTCAGCTCAGGGTGTCCACTTGTTTTATCCTCCCAACTGAGCAGCCAGCTGAGCTCAAGCTGCCACACAGGAAACAGGCTAACACTAAAGCTAATGTGCAGCAAGATCGATGAGAAAAAACATTCAAAGAATTCTGCAGAAACTGCAGCCTGGGTCATCTGAGAAGACAGAGCAGAGGTTTGTCTAGATGTAAAGAAAACAGCGAGGATGTCCAAGGTCCTGTTTTATGATCATGACTACCGATGCAGCATTGTGGAAGTCAGCCTACAGCAGAAGCTTTGTCTCTGCTGGATGCAGCTTTCCCAACACAAGAGTGCACAAAATAATTGTCACTGCAGTCTGCAGAGGTGTGAGACAGCAGCAGCCTGAGCTCTGCTGATCGACAAGACTGAAGGCAACAACAATAATATCAGATTTCACTGCTGCGTACTATGGTTTTATTCATGATGCATTCATGTAACACCTTGATTATCACCAGCTGTTGTTGTATTTTTGCCTTATTGTTTTCTACATGCTAATGGTGATCTAACACCTGTAACGCAATGAACTGTGGGTAATTATATCTGTATGTCTAATTAGTGTTTCTGAAAATAGGAGAGGAGCTGAGGAATACTCCGCGTGCTCTCATGCAGGTTTCAGCTGTGCATTGCTCACACAGGCTGTGCACATCATCGGGTGTTTGGTTCTGTTTCCTGAGGTGCTGGTGAGGTGCTGATCCTCTCACATGCTGACTGGATTCTACTGATATGACAAAGACCAAGACTCAGAACTGCTTTTTGGTGTCAGTCATCACATCTGCTATATTAACTGGCTCTCTTCACTCGATCATGGGACAAAATCCCACTTTGCTTATTATCATGAGACTGTCTTTTTTGCCGAGCATCTCCCAGTCATTTCCCAGATTCTCCGGTTGTGTCCTTTTCTCTGAGTCATCAGCCTGAAACCACCAACATGTCTGGACTCAGTAGAGGTTTTTTCTATGATGCTCTGAAAGGCAGAATGCACTTACAATACCACCCCCTCCACACACACACACACACACACACAAAAGCCAGGGAGAAAAATCACCAAAGCCTCTCAGTAACTAGGCTTCTATATCATAAAAGGCCAGATTTCCACATTTACAGATATAATTACTGTCAGCCAGGAGTAAAGGAAAAATGTAATAACTGCATTTAAAGTTAAAACGTACATTTGCTAATTAAAAATAGTCCCTTTTGAACTTTCAAAACCAAATGTCACGGTATCATTTTAGGGTTTCGCTCACACCAGCAACCACATCGCTCGCAGTGTCAGATTTGATGAAGAATATGAAGACAGAAAGATTGTTTTAAAGTGCTCTGCTGAGATTGTTAAAATATGTCTTCACACACAAGAGGAAAGTCCCGGGAAAAAATAAATCCCACTTCTGCATCACACATGATCTCATGTGACAATGTGTGACATCGAACTTTCTAAAACATTCAGCCTGAGGTTCCCTCATTATCATCATAATGCCGGAGCGACGGCAGCTGATACACTAGGGGGATGTTTCAGGTATAATGATGCCTGCGGGCGACTGGCCTGTCAACACTAATGGGAGGAGGGGAAAGGTCAGGAACGCTGGAGCGGAGAGAAAAGACACAGTTTTCCTCTTACTCACAAAAAAGTGTTAAAGTATTCAATGCCTTTTCAGGAAGAACACAATGATTGAATGTGTGAAGAAAAGACACTGGGGACAGCAGACAACGCTTGTATCTACGAATCAGCCAATAATTACAAAAGGAGCATCTGAGACAGGATCAATTTAGCCAATCAGCACATACAGGGGGCCGATCAGCTGATCACGTGACCAGATGACCAGAATTAATATAAATGGTCTTACAATATTTGGAATATTTTGATTCTCATATGGTGCCTCAGTTTCTGTCTGAACAATTTGAAAACCTACAATAAATTCTAATGAAAACATGAAATGCGTGTTTGAATTTGTCTTCATATGAAAACAGTATTCATATAGTGAAAATATGGTTTGACCACACACACACACGCATGCACACACTCATGCACGCACCCTGCCCCCCTACAGCTCAAAACGGTTGACTTCATTTCTGTTCGACTGCCGGCTGCCATCCATCAAACACAGTCCAGACGGGGACACAGACCATTTGGACCACTGACACTGACCATCCTGTCCACATCAGTACAGTAAATACAATTATTCTCTGTTTCCGTAGAACATCTGATTAATTAGTATATGCAGTTATAGCAGCTTATTGAATGCAAGTAGCTTAAGTGTTTTATCTAAACATTGTAGAGGGACTGTGTGATTTTATATGTGAGCCTGAGGTCTGTCTCAGCTATCTGCCCCTCTGGACCAGGCTTTTCTCATGACTGTCATCCTAAACCAAAAACATTGATGACAGAATGTGAAGGACACATATGTTGAGTGATTGCAAACACTGGGCAGTAACAGACTGATGCTGTTCTCCTGGAAGAGAAAATAAACAAGCACAAACACACATTTCAGCACTGATGAGCAGGTGCCTGACACACACATCCAGTCATAACACAAAGCCTCACTTGGGTTTCCACAAAATATATCAGAGAATTCATTTCAACGCAGCATTTTTGAACGGCAAACATGTGTTGCCATAGTTTCCACCATGGGGTGTGTCAGCTGCGTGACACCAAACTGGCTGAATACAGCATGGTACAGAGCTGCAACTGAGCTGCACAGTTGCACAGAATACATCTCAAAACAACAACAATGCAATATGGTGATTATGTAAGCTACAGTCTCATTCGGTAGCAGCATTAGCTTGCGGTGGCTTTCAATGACGGTTTTCAAGTCAAGTGCGTCTGGTTCCACCCTTAAAATTGCTTCTCTTCATCCCCCAAAGCTGTGCTCGGTACATTCATCCAAAAAGATGGTGCAGATTTATTACTGAGGTACACTTTTCAACTTGGGGTTAGGGTTTGTTATTGTTTGCATATCCTAAACAATGCTTCTGACAGTCCACTTCCATTGTTATACATCAGGATCAGATGTAAAACTAAGCAATGTTGGAATTTCCTGGAAATTCATCCAACAATTAACATTAGTTAATTGCCTAGTCCCCATTATAACAATAACAAAACAATATGCCTAACAGGTTTGCAGAGCAAAGTGGTAACAATCAAATTAAAGCTTAACAAGCGATCAGAGAACAGCGCAAAGCTGTATATGGAGACCATAAACCTGCTGTTAACTGCGTAGCTTTGAGTTGTGGAGAGCACCGCATCTGATCCAGTCAGCCACCACTGTGCTGGATTTTAGTGCAGGTTTTATAACCCAGTCATCAAACTGGAAGCGCTCTAATAATATTGGGAAAATGTCACAGTGGGGGAAAACTTAATTAGAATTTCAGTTGTCAGACTGTTCATTCAGTCATTTATATTATTTTCCATATTAAAAAAGAATCCCTAAAAATCAGGTTCTGTTATTGTAGGTTGTCTTTATTTAAATATAACTTGATGTGCACTCACATAGCTTATTATGAACTTAACAGGTATACATGCGCTGAGTGAAATTCACCCTTTTTAACGGGTCTCCACGTTTAAAAAGGACAAATGTGAATTCCCACCCGGATGGAGATGACTGTACAATAACCCGCAGCACCAGTCCACCCAGTCTGCAAACTCCTCCGTGTAGGTCTGCATCACATGCACAACCTGGTTTGAACCAATCAAATCCTGCAGCAGCAGTAGCCAGAGATGGTGAGCCCTGCCGGTCCTCTGGACCCGCAACAACCGGGCCTCTGTGTTGTCAGCCGGACACACACAGCTCCGACCGTGCAGCTGGTGCTCCGTTTCTGTCCATCTGAATTCCTGGCTGGTATTTCATCTAAAGCGCAGTTATCTGTCCGGGAAGCCACTCCTCACAGTCAACGAACCGAGCGGCGACAAAACCGTCACTACTCAGCCCCGTTAACAGCACGAGCAGCCGGCCACCCGGAGCTGACGCACCGCGGTGCGCTGCTGCAGGCGTCCGGTAACAGAGAGGCAAAAGCCCGCTGAACCAGTAGAGAACTAACCTTCATTCAGCAGTGATGGTGCAGCAGGCTGGATGTCCGCTCCGCCGCTTCCACACGGTCCTCCATCTTCCTTTCTGTGTGTGTGTGTGTGTGTGTGTGGTGTGTGTGTGTGTGTGTGTGTGTGTGTGTGTGTGTGTGTGTGTGTTCGCAGTACCTCCTCCCACCATCATTATAGGACACAACAAACAGCCCTCAGTTCTGCCACATTTACTGCATTGAGCACGACAATAAGCAAAATCTACTCTTTATTTCAAGATATTCTGCCCCCCATCCCCCCACCCTCCACCAGCACCCACACCAGTCCCACCACCAGCCCCACCATCAGTCCCACCACCAGCAGCTGCCTGTGGCTCCAAACCACCCCAGGCACCAAAAGAAATAAGCTATTAACCTTATTTTTATTCTGTTTTCATAATCAGGTCAGTAACGTCAAGTAACATCAATACATTTTTTTTTTAAATCTCTATTTTATATTTTATTGCAGGTTTTGATTACAATAAAGAGACACCATTAAATCAGACATAAAACCTTTATGAGCAACAAATGTTACAGAAGACAATGAGGATTCAATCTTATTTAATTGTAATTCTGTTCTTATTTTTTCTTGTTGGCATTTTCTTCTTATTCTCATGGTACATCCCATCATTTATATTCACACATTCAGTTATTTTTTGTGCAGACAACCTTCACAGCAGAAATATCTTCAGACCTGATCCAAAACATCATTCCACAGGACCCAAGGTATTGGTCTTCCACTGCTCCTTAATAAACATTCAAGTCTTCCTCCAATCTTCTTTATCCACGGTTTCTGAAAATAAAGATTTTTTTTTACACGATCTCTTACCCATATTGGTCTTTTTCTTTATCAAGTGATCAAAATCTCAATCTCAATCTCAATCTTTATTTATACAGCGTTTTATACAATCAAAATTGTTTCAAGGCGCTTTCCAGAATCCCAGGGCCTGACCCCAGACAAGCAACAGTGGCAAGGAAAAACTCCCCTTTAACAGGAAGAAACCTTGAGCAGGACCTCATGTAGGGGGACCCTCCTGCTGATGGCCAGCTGGGTAGAGAGGGGGGAGAAGGGGGAGCAGCGATAGAGGAGAGGAGAGGAGAGGAGAGGAGAGGAGAGGAGAGGAGAGGAGAGGAGAGGAGAGGGAGAGGGAGGGGAGAGGAGAGGAGAGAGAGGAGAGGAGAGGAGAGGAAGAGGAGAGGAGAGGAGGAGAGGAGAGGAGAGGAGAGGAGAGGAGAGGAGAGGAGAGGAGAGGAGGAGAGGAGAGGAGAGGAGAGGAGAGGAGAGGAGAGGAGAGGAAACCATGACCCAGTGGGGTGACAGAGGCCTGTCAGGTGATCATGTTTCTGGACCCCGGCAGCCTTGGCCTATAAGAGCACAGCTAAGATGTGACCTAATGATTAGACGACCCCCTAAGTATGATAGTTTGTCTGTCTATGATAGTAACTGGAACTACAGAATTAGTAACAATAAGCTTTTTCAAAGAGGTAGGTTTCAAGTCTGATCTTAAAAGTAGAGATGGAGTCAGCCTCCCGTACCTGGACAGGGAGCTGGTTCCATAGCAGGGGGGCCTGGTAGCTAAATGCTCGGCCCCCCATTCTACTCCTAGAAACTCTGGGAACCACAAGTAGACCAGCATTCTGAGAGGGGAGCGGTCTTTTGGGCTGGTAAGGTGTCACTAGCTCCTCCAGGTAGGATGGAGCAAGGCCTCTGAGGACCTTGTAGGTCAAAAGAAGGGTTTTTAAAATGATTCTAAATTTAACAGGCAGCCAATGAAGCGACGCTATTACAGGAGTTATGTGATCTCTTTTGTCAATACCTGTCAGAACTCTGGCGGCTGCATTTTGGATCAACTGGAGGCTTCTTAAAGAGTTTTTTGGACAAAGGCTATCTTCCCCCAATTGAAAGCTCTATAAAATGTCCAGAAAATCTCTACAGAGCAAATTCTGGTCCTGGTCATGCAGAAGGTCAAATGTGAGGGCTGAAGTGTGTCTTGGTGGAAAACATTTCTCCAGCCAGAATCAGCTGGATGACAGAAAAGAATCTGCTGGGAAACTTGAACATCTGCCTGTTTATGGTTGAGGAGGAGCGTGGATGAAGGATTTTAATTGGATCAACAGAAAAAGAGTGATTATTCATGGATGCATAGAGAAATGAGGGGTCACAGTCTTATTCCATCTTATTCCACAAGATGACAGCAAAGGGTTTATTTAAACGGCTCCAAATCCGAAGATACCAGACCCCAGAGGCCCCGGGAGCACTCAGATAGCTGTACTGTTGGCTCGAATCGGTAATAAAACAAGATAATGAAACATTATTATAAACAACAACAACAACAACAGAAGATTTTTCGCTTAGGAAAAACATACTGTTATGCTTAATTCATTAACTTAGTAGAGAGCGCCATCATCTGGATATTAACCGAAGGTCGGGGATAGAAACGTCTGTTAACTTCAACTAAACAAGATGGAAATATATTCAAATAGTGAACAACAATGTGTGAAATTTGCACATGTTATCCACCAAACACATGTATATGTACACACACGCCTACAGTGTGATTGCTGGACAAGTTGCTTTATGTCTGACCTAGATAATGATGCTTCTTTAATCCCAATATGAGTTTTTGTCCAGATGGGGGGAGTGGTGGGTTTGTGAGGGGGTGATGAAGGCCACAGCTGTGGAGAAAAAGCTCTTCCTCTGTCTGTTTGTGTGCTTCTCTGAAATACTTGCCTGATGGTAGCAGTTCAAAGAGTGAGTGAAGGCGGTGAGAAGTAACCTGGAGGTTGCTGAGACTGCTGCTGGCCGTCTTCATACGGTTGTTATAGAGACGTTCCAGGTGTGGGAGCTCCCTCCCTCGTCACTGTGCACTGAGCAGTCTTCACCACGTGTTGCTCTCAATGGTGGTCCCATAGAAGATCAGGAGCAAATTCATATGCATGCTCCCTCAGTAAAACCAGTTGGGCTTTCTAAACTCTATAAAAATCTCTAATTTTAAATCAATTTAAATCTGAATAAGGAACAGTTTTAGAGTTCCCTATTCAGCTAGCTCTGAAAAGGTAATAAGGTTCCCAAAAGGGCAATCGGCCATGTGAAATTAGAATATGAAACAGTGTTTTATTCTACTAGCTTTAACAAGATATGACCGGTAAACTCAAAAGAATAGAAATAAAAATAAATAAATAAAAATCAGCAACTATATCGATGAAGATGATGAGAACAGGATTTGATTCTGCTTCTTTTTTGTTTTCTCATGCTTGTTCATCCTATGATTTACTTTACAGGAGTTTTAATTTAAGTATTTGGATCCAGAGAAAATCTTAAAATGATGTGCTATAATGAAAGTAGAGGTAGAATTCTTCATAACCAGTTTTCCTCAACACACTCTGGCCCTGCTGCTCCTGTGGGCCATGAGCCCTTCAGTGTTTTGTGCTGGATGATCTCTTCTTAAATTATCAGACAACCCAGGAGAGAAGCAGACGAGGCCGCCCCGGATTCAGAGTAGTCAAAAATTCCAACTGTTTCTTGTTTCAACCCTTCTGAGCCACCCAGTGTCGACCAGCACAGCCACTACTCACAGATACACCACCCATCTTTTCTGACTCCCTCAGACACAACCTGGCCTCAGTTCTGAGTGTGCATCAATGTGCACTACTATAAACATGTGCTAGAAAGGTCTATAAGGTTCTTGTGTGAGGTACTAGAAATGTATCAAGTGGTTCTGTGACCCAAAAGTCTTCTTCTCTGCACGTGAGCGTGCACACCTCCACTGCTTGTGGTTCCTACTGAGGTCCAGTGTTCAATTCCTGAGGCCGTATTGGTTAACAAAACTTTAGAGTTAAAGTTATATTGAAGGGAAAAAGTGACTGTGTCATAAAGTCTTTATTGGCTTTCACAGGTATGTAAACAGCTATCCCTCCAGAGATGAATATAATAATAATAACAGCTTTGGAGCACAAAGCGTGCATGCAGGTTTTAGTGCCTGTGTAATCTTCAAAGACCCTGGACCTTCTCCAGCCAAACTGGGCAGCTCATCCTTTCAGTGCAGCGCTCCAAATAAAACAGACTCGTCTCGCCAAGCAAAAGCCGCATCACGCTTATTTTCTCCGTCTGTTTGGCCAGACCAAAAAAAGAGAAAACTGTTTCGGCGCTGGGGTGTTTCCTGATCGAGACCCATCCGATCAGACTGTTGACGGTGTGTGCGAGACGGTGCTGGGATGTTTCCTGTCTCCTAACCTCCTCTGTGATGAGAAAACACCCTCTCTGGTGTCCTGCATGTCCAAACAGAACAGTAAATATTTGTTTCTTCCATCGGTGACTTTCATTATTTCCATGATTTGATTTGAACATCTTCACAGACTCTCTGAGCGCCTCTTCACGACCTCCCACGTGTCCTTGTGCACGCGGGGCTGTGCTCACCTGCTTACCGAAGCCGCTGCTCTCTGTCTCCCACAGTGACTCTGTGGGGCCCTAAGGGCCCCATGGCAGAATACTACTATCCTCTTTCAAAGTGGACTGAAGGGGACCACAAAACTCCCCTGCTCAGCTGCTCTGATGGAAACCCAACACCAGTTGAGCTCTTTGAGAGACTAGGAAAGTGAGTACAGGAAAGCCGTGGATTATGGAGTTCACCGCTACGCTATCTTCAGCAATGCCAGCATCACACTCGGCTGCCAATCTGAGAAAAGACTCCTTTGTGACAACAGTCAGAATATTTCAAGTGCTAAGATTGGAAGAAACTGAAGAAGGCTGAAGAAGATGGCCAGGGCTGGGTTTTTATGTCACTACTGTAGCCAGATCTGTCCTACAAATGAAAAATGCTTTTACCGTGTCAATTTGATCGGTGGACTACTACTCAATAATTCTTACAAGCTCCTATAACTGGACACTCAAAGCGGAGATTTTTATTGCTGTTTTGGGGCCAAACGTCATTGAATTTCATTGCAGGAAATTGTTTCCACCCTCTATTTTCATTCCAGCAGGAGCAAAGTTCTAAAACTCTAGTGCCCAGGCGTGCGATGTCATTCAGATCCATGAATGACATCCAGGTGGAGACATTTACTTTCTTCGTATTTATAAAGAAAACACTTTAATGATGGGATCGATCCTTCTAGTTACACAGAGAACGTCTCTGGATGTTTCATAATGTCACTCAGCTTTAGTTGAACAGTTTTTAATACCAGAGCTTTTAAAATATGTCAATCTCTGAACAGCTACACTTCACACCCACAGTCCTGCTCAGGCTGCACCTTAAAAACAACTTTGGATCAAGACCATTATTAGAACTTGGCTCAGCACCAAGAGCGTCAATCACAGCAATAACTTGATGAAGATCTGCCTTGATTACACGACCCAACATCTGTTTCTCCTGAAATTGTTGGCACAAAAGCCATTAAGGGGGAATAAATTTCAGTAAAATTCCTTTGACGATAACCTGTATTGACTCACAATTCCTACAAATACCTAAAAGCCCAACTGGTTTATATGATATTTTCTCTTACCAAGATTAATTCTCATCTATGATTAAAGTAGCTCCTAATTGAATATTTGTAAAATGTAATTTCAAAGGTCCTCACCCCCTGGTGGCGCTGCAGCAACTCTCTGGAAATGATTTGAAAATCACCCCAAATAAACTGTACTTACACTGTTGTTTCTTTGATTGTGTTATTATATACTTGTCCTCATGGTAATATGTTATATACAAGTTTTCAGTTTTCTGATTAGTTGGGTTTTGATACATTTTTTCCCTCGATATTTTGTTTAACTCAAGACACACTTCCTGGTCAGTTCTGTCCCTCACGACACAGAATAATAGTTTTAAATATATTAAAGTACTTGGTTAATTGTTAGATGGCTTTGGTTGCTTTGTTTCCAGGGTCGTACATCATGGTGTGTTTATCTCTGTGCTATTGGGGTGACCTTCAGCAACAGCCCAGAAGATGCTCCAAGGGCAGATGGTGTTTGTGTGCACATTCCTGAGCACCACAGCTTTGCTGGCAGGACAACCTCCTCTTTTAGTTTCTCCAGTTTCTCTCCTTCAAATATTTTTAATGCCACTAAAGAATGTGGTTAATGTTTTCCCCTTTCCATTGCCTGTGTGAGAGAGGCTGCTACAGCACATCAACCCTGGCAGTTATCGTCTTTAATGCAGCGGTGACTGTTAGTTCTGCTGTTGTGGGGTCAGTGTTGGGCCGCTCATTGTAAACAGGCCTCACACACCCAGTATTTCATTAGACACAGCTGTCCCTCTGCAAGAGCTTAGATATTCTGTCCAACTGCCACTCAAATCATTGATTACATTAGTACGCTATTTAACAGTTGACATGCCGCCTGTATGACAAGGTTTTAGGAAAAATTGTGCTTGAAGCACATGAAAAGAGATAGCAAACCATGACACCTGGAGTAAAATCACACAGAAAAAGGAAACAAAATGAACTTTATCATCATCACAAAAGTCCAGTTAGAGAAATTGTGGTGGTGGAATTCTTGCAGGAGCGTCCTCCCAAGTCTGCAAATGAAAGGCTTTGTTTCAAGAGTCAGCACATTTTTGTGTCTCCTCGGTTCCTTCTTTCCCACAGCTCAACCGTTGGCAGGGGCAGTAGGTCCAGACACAGTACATCTGTGCTGACACAGTTTGAATCATTACTGCAGGTAAAATCATATATTACTGCTCTGGAAATGAAGGCCTGCATCTGCAAAAACACACAGCGGTATTTCAGAATCATTCGTGACTCCTTCGTTACAGATGTTTGATCAACAGCACCATGTCTGTGAACATGCAGGCAGTGTTTACACTACATGTACTGTAGAGGTTGGAGACCCTCTTCTTTGGCACGATTGACGGGTGTCTGTTCTGTTTCGGGAGCCACCGGCAGCATATTTGCCTTTCACTGAAAACCAAATGGCAGCGCAGCCTGTTGATTCAGCATGTTTTGCTTAGCTTAACACAACATACATTGAGGTTTTTTGCTGTTTACTCAGTGACATTATGGAACTAACTTCCTGTGTGAGCTTTGACTGGGAGTTGCCAATAAAACCATGCTGAATTTAGATTTGACCCTGAGTAGCACACATGGAGGACCAGTGAGCTGTGAGTGTATCCATGTTGGCACATCAGGCCACTCTATACAGGGGCAATAAACATGCCTCAATCAATGAACTACTGTACCAGATTATTTTTGTACATTTTGCTCTCTGAAAAGAGAGATTGAGTCTGGAGTATAAATAAATTAACAGTTTGTGGGAATAAGTTCTAGTAGCCTGAGCATGAGCCAATCAGGGAGGTGTGAATGAGCAACCAAATAGCTCTTAAAAGTTAACAGGGCTGCAAAAATCATGTTAAAATAGAGATGGTAGACATGGGGGTGAGAATGAGACGCAGACACCATTTCATATTTGACTACCAACTAAGAGTTGCTTTGAGGTGGGGAGAGGTGCTTTGAAGTTTTAAATTTTATGCAGGCAAAAGCTGCCTGCATTAAAAAAAATTCAGATTTCTTCATGTTGGCTCTTCATATAAAAGGAAAAATTTGAAGTCTCATCCCTGTCAGAAATGAAGCCCACGCTAACCTAAAGTCTGAGGATTTGTACAGATTTGTCTTTGCCAAAGCTTTTGAGTTCAGATACAAACTTCTGCATGTGTAAGCTGTGTCTGGTGCGATTCCTGACTCCTCATTCGGGGTTTCAAAGTATCCTTGGATAAAGAACTGAAGCCCAGCTTGCTGTCTCTGCTGTGGTGTGTGAGCACAAACCACTGAGAGACACACCAAGACTTCAGCGCCTGTTGCTTCTCACTGATGCATCACTGCTCTGGGAAGGCGTCAAAGGCTCTAAGGGTTCCACCTTTTAAATAAAAGCAGAAATATACATCAACCTCCTGTGATGATCTTTTTTTAATTTATTTCCTTCACAGTCTTGTCGAAGGAAACCTGTGTGATTGCTGATGTGTGAGCAATAAGGTCTCGTGTCTTCTCTTTGCTTGAATAGAATTTTAAAAAAGTAAGCTGTTCCATGTCTGTGTGGACCTCTCTGACAAATGAGCTGCATCCATGAATGCAAAGATCTTTGACATAAAATAGCACCCCGCTCCATCCAGACATGCCTAAAAACACTCACAAAACCGCACAGGCTTTGGCTCCGGTTCCTCTACATTCATCTGAGCGGCTGGGGTGCTGACTCACAGACAGCTATAGGTTCTGAAGCACGACGAACTAAAGCTGTGAACTGAGACACTTGGATGCATATAAAGTCATAAAAAATGCCGCCTCTGTGGTTTCTGGTTTTGATCCGAGCTGTAGTGAAACAGACGCACAGTTACCACAGACAAGCTCAACACCAGTAAATTGCAAAACACTCCTCTCATGTCACAGTCGTACTCTGTCATGGATTTAATAAAGACATTAGACAGACTGTTGGGTCTGAAGACACCAGCCTATGAGGATTAACATGTAACCATTTAAGGACACACAGCAGCGGATAACTGCTTACGGAGACCATTAGTGCATTAAAAGAACCCATTTTGCAGATTTAGAAGGTGTGCCATCCACATGATGCTACACAGAACGATGATGAGCACCTGCTTAGTCAGAATAGTGCAGCCAGCACCTTTAGAAACCATCAGAAGAGTCCCGATTTCACAAAATGTAGGAGCAAGACAGTCTGTGAAAACAGTCAGTCTGTTTCAATCACTTCAAACAATTAAATGATGTATCGATTAAACGTTCAGGCTTGTCATGTCAGGAGCTACAGGACATTTTTAAATCTCAAACCGGTGAAATAATCGTGGAAACTTCAGCATGAGGTCTATTTCTGTTAACCCCAGGCCTTGAAAGGTTTCTGAATCGGAATTTTCCAGGTTATGGAATTTAACACAATGGTTTTGCGGCTGACACCAAATGTTGCACTTGAGGAGAACACAGTCAGAGGTATGGCTGGCAGAATCAATCAGCATGGCAAGTATCAGGGTAAGTGGGGGCTGATGCTGCATAATTAAAGCTGAACTTTGAGGTTTGTTTTCATAAACACCACAGCCAGCAAAGACATCCACAGCTCACCATGTGCAGAGCTGCTCCTGTTGTTGCGGGATGAGGAGAAGGTTCAATGTGTCAGGCATCTGCTTCAATTCCAAACTTTATGTCATTTACTAGAACGGGCCACTGGGTGTCTCCAGGCACTGCATAGAAACAGTTGCAGGCGTCAGTGCAGAAGTAGAAGACGCTCCTGGAGAATAACCTCTCAAACTTGCTACAACACTACGGCACTGCATCATTCAAGAGCAAAGATATGACTAGATCCACAGAATATAGCCACCTCTGAATGTCAGAGAACATTTTAATAGGTCTTACAGTGAAAACACAGGGACTTTGGAGTGTTTGACCATGTCTTTGATCTTTTCATTCTTTCTTGGCAGCAGGAATTCAGAAATTGTTACAGGCCATCCATTTACAAGCCTCAGGGCACAAGTTCAGTCACAGCCACACCTTGAATAACAAGCTGACAGAGAATTATAACGGTCACTGAGGGGGGAAAAAATCATTGCAATACCATAAAAAATGGATCTTTATGAATTCATTCAAAGCATTTGAGCTGCTGTTGAGATGGAAGTTGAATCCAGTTCAGCTACCATCTGGGAGTGGTGTGTGAATCGTCTTCAGGGCAGCTCCCAGACTTCACTCCTGCGTCTTTATGGTCTGAAAATGACCACACAACAGTTGACGTTTGCCTGGTGCAGAAAAACCTCCCACACCTGAAAGCGGTCCTGGACTGGGAACAGTCCACCATCGCCCACTTGCTACTTTCCAGAAGGAGGCCGAATGTTGGGCGTGTTTGCAGACTGAGAAGCAACACTGAAAAGACTGCATGTCTGTCAAAAAGCAAGTGGCCTTAAGAGTGTTAGAGAAGGTTTGGCAGGGTGCTGGCTCTCTTGGACTCCAGCAGGAGTTGGGGATGGAAAGCCAGTATGGTTCCACATCACAGACCAGTCAGACCACTTCAGTGACACTGGGCAGGGGTGGAGGCTGAGACTGTAATGTATCAAATTCTGCCGTAAAACCATGTCAACCTCAAAAATAAAGTTGCCTTTAAATACAGCTTGAGGTTGAAACGAACCAGCTCCTTTACTCAACTTACAGCAGGCGCTGTGTTTCATGGTGACATGACGCAACAGAATATAAGAGGTCAACCTGCAGGAGAAGAAGAGGTTTGTAGCACCGATCATCAGTGGGGTGGGTGCACGCTGGGTCACTTTGTTCATTTTATCAGCCCCTTAACATTTGACCATCCAGAAAGACACTTTATAATGTTTAATGTGCCGAGGGGATCGACGAGGGCCCCAGATCAAAGCAGCACTTTGATAAAGTTAGAAGATAAATGAGGGACACTTGTTCTTCTGCGGATGCTCACTCATCAGTGTTCATTCTTAGCTCATCCTCAGACCATCGCTGCGTGAGCTGAAAAAATCCAAACAATAACTGGTTACAACATTCCTGAACCACACATGGTTTAACCAGAAAACATCCCTTCTTCTGCATCAGATGTCGCTCTGGCCCACGTTCAGGGCACGAGTCCAAGAGAGGTTGGCCAAATTGGTGTCAGCTGTTCACAGATATGGTCTGCTTTTCCTTTGTTTCCATTTGTTTCAGTATGATAAGAATGTGTTGATCTTTTTTGTGTGTTTTTTTCTCTGGAAGCTGCTGGAGCACAGATATTGTGTTTTGGGCTTGAAACTGTCTCTTTCCTGTCCTTCACAGGATGTGAAGTATCCTGCCTGGCTTTAAAGACCCAGCCAAATGGTCTGGGGATGGAGATCGGCGTCGGCAAGGCAGAGAGTGGAGGAAAAAAACCTGAAAATGTACCCACCGACCGCTTACGACAAAGCCCTGTCTTTGGAAAAAGTGGGCTGTTTCTGTATGGCAGCCTTTTCCTCGCTTTAAAATGCAAAATTGCACCTTAATCTAAATTCAGATTTAAACTTAAAAAAAAAAAGTTAAAAACAAACATTAAGTGTTTATTTTAAGGGGGAAGTTTATATCCAAATGCAAACAGGATGTGTTCACTTAGGGAAAAAGAAAACATCATGACAGTTAATTTCTCAGATTTAAATAAAAGGCATAAAATAAATCACAGCCCCCCCCCCCCAAACATTCTTGATCTTGATAACAGCAGATTAGAATAAAGCTGCACCCGATACTGTATATCTCATCCTCACAGGAGGTCTGACAGTAGTTTGTTCATTTCTGTGTAGGATTTAGCAGATTTCTTCATGGAGGAGCAACCAAAATGCATGTGTAATCCTGCACAATGCCTGCTTCCTACTTTCTTTTTGCATTGATTTAATGCTTAAAGTTTTAATCGTCTGATTTTGTCTTGTCAGAGTGCTGTTTATTTTACGATGAATGCCAGTGCCCCGCTTTAGTTTCATTATGTCAAAAAGGGAATTTATATAAAGAGTTCTAATAAAAGACAGTAGTCTATTCAGTGTTAGCGGCTCTGCAGTGCTCAGAAGTCGATGCTTTCAGCAGATCTTTGTGCTGTTTACAAGTGAGGGGGCTCACTGACACACATTTGCAAATCTTGACTTCAAAAATATGTGAAGTTGG
This sequence comes from Takifugu flavidus, assembly GCF_003711565.1. NCBI lineage: Eukaryota > Metazoa > Chordata > Actinopteri > Tetraodontiformes > Tetraodontidae > Takifugu > Takifugu flavidus. The sequence goes on from NC_079524.1 coordinate 15,322,203, forward strand.
AGCTGAGAGACGCACCCTTTTCCACTGGCATTTAAGTCACGCCAGAGCTGGCAGCAATTGTGTCAAGAGGCTTTTCACACAGGCACGCACACAGCAAAGAGAGAAACAAGGAGAAACTTTTCAAAGTATCAAGTAATCTGTGATTTTGCATGTAGATGTGTAGGCTTTTAACTCCTTACTCGCTTTCATTTTGTTGGCTCAAAGGTCAACGTCGAGCGAAACAAAGTAAGACCCAAAGTCAGAATCATGTTATTATCTCTTGAAAGATGGAGCATCTTTGCCCGCCTTCTCTTTCAACCGTTTTCTACCCACACATGTTTGTCATTAGCTGTCCTGTGTCCCTCACTGGCACAGCCATTCTGAGACCACTAAGAGGGCCTGGAAAAGGAGGCTCCATTCAGGAGGAACACTATTTATAGAGCTCAGGCACAACAAGCCTCCACTAATTATCCAGGTTCATCACAGATGTCGGAAATGTGGTGAAGAACATTCAATATAAGTGAAGCAATGTGGACATTAGAGGTGGCTTCTATCAATTCTATCAAATACCTGCAAAAACTGTATGTCACTTTCACAGTTGCCATTAAACTGGAACTTCAAACTCAAATGGAAACGATCTTAAATTGATAACATGTGTCTGGAACTGGAAGGTAGCTACAAAAACTTTGGAGGCAGCGAATCACCGGTAACTGGTACCTGCTGTTACTCTGCTCTGGGCTCTTGTTATCTATTAGCTCAACAGTCTGTGGAGCAATCACTGCAGGAAACTGTACTCTCCCAATAACAAGACTGGAAACCAGACTGTGGCCAGACACGGCCAATGAAACCAGTTCAGTAACATTAGATACAAGTTTTAACCAGTAAAGCCACACGCATTGAAACATACAACCGTAAAAACAAAGCAGTTTGCAGAGGTGAAGGAGGTCATCGTTCAGTCGTTCATTTACGGTAAATCCGTGCAGCTTCCTGGCTTGCCTATTATATAGCATTACTAGTTATTCTGTTTACACATTAACACAGGCAAGGAAAGGGAATTCCTGATGTTTAAAATATAAACGTGGAAAAAACTGCAGTGGGTGGCAGGGAGACATCCCCTTCAGCACAAGCTAAACTGTGGTAGCTGTAGTTCAGGCTCAGATTTAGATGACCCAACATGCTTTGGCCCCTGAAAACACCTCTGGACAATGCACAAAATAGCGTTACCCTGCACTCCTCTGGCTGTCTGACTCCGCTTGTTTCCATGAGGACCACCGTTGCTGTAATTTTCCAACAAACATGGTATCTCACTCAGTCATTAACAACAAAGACACAACTTTCTGTATGCTACTCAGATTTTCTTTAGAAGCTCAGGGACTCTTTTTAGGTGCATTAGGGGTCATTTCCCATTTCCTGACACACTGTTAATACATTGTGAGGATTTCTCTGGACAGACCCACTACATATGGCCTCATTAGCAGGCCAAGATATGAAATAAGAGCGGCAGAGAATGACTGAACATCCACAGATGTAAGGCATGACAACCACATGAGCGATTTATCTGAATCATTCACATTCTGCTAACAAATACAGACAATTTTGGAGTGGAGCCTTGAAAAGCCAAATATGAGCAATTTCAAGCAATAGCTAAATGTAACTCCTATAATTCTATAGGTTCCTTTTCAATTTTAACTTGAACTTACATTTAGCTGCTTTTTATCAATGAACCAAACTTTATTTCGCTAAGGCATCACCAAATTGTTCAAGCTGCACAAGTTTTTAGGAGTTATTAAATAAAATACACAGTCTGCTGAATCCATCTCGCTTTTTCTTTCAAACTTTCTACTGTGAGCAAAAGAAATTCATGTGGAATGTATTGAGCAGAATCCTTTAAAATCTTTCAACAGAAGAAAATAAGAAAGGATAAGGAAGGATTATAGTTGTCTGGCAAAGTGATCCCAGCTACTTAAACCACAATATGATATTTGATTTGAAAAATGCATTAAACAGGTGGAACTGAAGACTTAGAAAAATGCACTTTAATCCAGAGAAGAGTCCAGCAGCTTGTCCGCTGCACCACATAATGCTGTGAACCTATCGGAGCAAAGCAGTTTCTATTTATCTATCCAGCAGTTTCCATTTCAACCTATTTGGTTCAGTCAGGGTTATAAATGTGGTGCAACTGGAATATTTGGCTGAATTCACGTTTGCTCTGTGGGGGAGTTACTGACAAACAAAATGCTCCTGATGCCAGAACCTCCTCACAAATCCTGACAGGGTGCCAATTTACCCGACAAGAATGTGCCATTCTGGCAATAAATCTGTGTGTGTGTGTATGTGTGTGTGTGTGTGTGTGTGCGTGCATGCGTGCATGCGTGCATGCGTGCATGCTTGACCTGATGTTCAAATATGTGCTGTTTAACAATTTATCTACTGTTACTCCATCACAGTGGGACAGACTCAACCATGTCAACTGCTGCCTTTTCTGATACTGTTTTAATGTTTATTCACATTTTTGAATAAAAAGTTCAAAATCTGAGGTGACCTGAGGGTAAGAAAGACTGAGATGTATGTTAATTATCAGTTCTATATTCTGAAACCCAGTAACAAAGACAGTTTCATCATTTTTAGTACTCGTTATTCCTTCAATTGTTTTCTTTGACATCATAATAAAGATTATGAGATTAAACGTATTAAAATGTTGCTTCAATTTGTAGCATGTTTTTTTGTTGTTTTTTTTGGCCGATAAATATCCACAATTCAGATACGTGTGCATCTGATTATTGTTACAGGTATACCTAAATAAAGACAATCACAAGCAGGTCAAACATGGAACAAAAGGAGGGTAATTGTTTTCTAAAGTTTAGACAATCACTGGCTTGTTTCACAGTTCTCCGCAGCAATGGCTGCTGATGTGTCCAAGTTACCGCAAAATGAATAAACATTCTTTTATGAACTATAATTTTACAGCTCAAGTATGACATTCCATTTATAAATGACCATGACCATTAATTCCTTGTTTTTTTTGTTTGTGTGTATTATTTTAGAGCCAAATTTGACCGTGAGCCTTGGCTACTGATGAGTCTTGCCTTTTAAATAGGAAGAGATTGTCATTTATATTGCACCATATATGCAGCAGAGAGGCGCCACATTCAAGCCCACCTTCAGGGACTCATGAGGTTCTTTACACTCTGTAGGTCTGTGGGACAACCTGTGGTGAAAACGTAAAAATTCACATACACAGCGCACATTTATAGTGTGCTTGCATACTAACATTAGTATATTAATGTTTTTTCATATGCATATTATTAATTTTTCAGAATAAATGTTTAACATCACTCTCCTGTTCATTTCAGTCGAGGGTTGTGACAGACGGCAAACAGACAGTCAAACGGCAAACAGACAGTTAAATCCCATGAAAAATGCTGTTATTCACTTGTATCAGTAAATTCCAAGATGTTTACACTGTGTCTACTAGGCTGAAGATGATCTATGGTGTTTGTGTCATAAGTAATTCATTAGATTGCAATCAGTGCACATACTTGCAAATGTATCACATTTAAAACGTTTTAAAACTGATATTCTTTAAATTTGCTATGCAGACTGAATGGGAGACCTCAAGATTTCTGAAATTTCTTGGGAGCCAAATACCAGTCTGTTCTGTAACACATATTGCATGCCATAAATTGTTATATAAGGTGATAAAATGGCTCAGATTTAGGTCTCATCAAGTTCAAATGTTTTGCTGGCTGCAAACTAACAGGTAGCTGCAATTTAGGCAGGAGACAAACTTTTGAGACATGTAAAGAGTGAACTTGAAGACACATGCACAGTAAATCTCAGTCTTGTTTATGGGAACTGGCAGTGGACTGTCTCATCTCCAGTTTCAGCAGCTGTTCCTCCAGCAGCAGCCGTCTCTGTGGGTCAACTTGGCCCACACACCACGGGGATGAGCGGCGGTGCTGTGGGATGTGCCACGACACCCCATAACACCCTGCGGGGACAGATGCCCAACCTCTTTGGTGTGTTCACTCAGGTTGGTGAAGCAGATGAGTATTTAATTTTTTCTTTTAGCTTTTATTATCCTGGTTAGCTCCATTGAACTCCAAGATCTCATTAACAAGGGAAACATGAGCAAGAGGGCAGAAGCTCAACAGTAACACTGCCAACAAAATTAAAATGAACATTTAAACGTGCTCATAAAACACTTACGGTACATACAGATAAGGTAGTCTTCAATGATTTCAGCAGTGCTTTAAACTCATGCAAGCACTTGGGTTTAAGGTCAGATTTTAATTTATTCCAAGTGTTAGGTGCCAAATACAGTTCATACTATGGCGATGGAAAACTGCACAAAATCCATAAAGGTTTCCTGGTGAAAGAATAGACAAATAGAAAGGAGTGATATCCAGGAGGGTTTTGTAAATAAACACATACAAATGACTGAGGGGTTGGTTAGGAGGGTGGTAGACATTAGCCAGCATGTGAAGACGATGTGCAGAAGCATTCTTATACAACACATCTGTTGTTTTCACCAAGACTTGTTTAAGTAAAATTCTAATAAGAGTTTCAGTTTTACAACAGGCCAATTAGAAACCTTAGATATCTACCAGTGGACACCAGCTCAATTTCTTTACCATCTCTTCTTAAAATGTCCCAAGGCGGTGGTGATCTCATAGCTTTAGAAGTGGAAAAGAACATACATTTTCTTTTATCTGCATTTGGGACAATTTACAGATGACAACGTTGTTCTCGTAGTCTAGTAATCAAAATTTTTAAAGGCTAAAAGGGTTCAGTGATGGCTCTGCTGTATTGGACAATGAGGTTGGAATATTCCATCCAAGATTATTTAAGTAAATGTTGACTACAGGGCAAAGCACAGAACCTTGAGGGATGCCCTTTTTCATTTGCAGTACCTCCAAAGAGGAAGAACCCTTTATCTGGACACACTGGTGAGATCATTTGTAAACCAGCCATCTGGTTGAGAAAAACCAACAGCTGAACAATGTTTGATTAAAGTAATATGATCAACAGTATCTAAGACCTTTGGAAAATCAATAAAGTGGGACAGAATGCATTGCTTCTTGTCAAGAACGTCATATCATTTATATAATTTATGCCATCATTTTATCAGTCATATCATGCTGACCTACTCAATTCCTATACCAGCAGTTTGTTTGAATTAATTAATTTCCCTGATCTCTACCTCTCCTCTCCTCTCCTCTCCTCTCCTCTCCTCTCCTCTCCTCTCCTCTCCTCTCCTCCTCTCCTCTCCTCTCCTCTCCTCTCCTCCTCCTCTCCTCTCCTCTCCTCTCCTCTCCTCTCCTCTCCTCTCTCTCTACCCAGCCGGCCATCAGCAGGAGGGTCCCCCTATATGAGCCTGGTCCTGCTCAAGGTTTCGTCCTGTTAAATGGGAGTTTTTCCTTGCCACTGTTGCTTGTCTGGGGTCAGGCCCTGGGATTCTGTAAAGCGCCTAGAAACAATTTTGATTGTAACAGACGCTATATAAATAAAGATTGATTGGTTGATGGATCATTTAGGACTTTCGTGGCAGCCATAACAGCATTGCGATCGTTGTGAAAACCTGACTGAAATCATGAAAGAATAGAGTTGTTGGCCATAAATTCTTTCACCTGATCACTGACCAGAGATTCAGGCAAGAGCAGAGAGTTCTGAGGTCCGTCTGTATTTGCAGCGTTCAGCAACCACTGAGCAGGAAGTTGCTCGACACAAAGCCTGGTTCACAGGCTGGTGGAAACATGTGTGCAACACATGCTAAAGCTCAAACAGAATGGGAGCCACAGGCTGCAGAGGCCCATGCAGACCTGGCTACAAACAACCCACACACACACACACACATACACACACACACACACACACCACACACACACACACACACACACACACACACACACACACACACACACACGTGTTCTTGTACAGAGCCAAATTTTACAAGGGCGTTGGTGGGTGGTGGGGGTAGGGGATCTAAAGATTAACCCTTTATTGTAGTCCCTCAGTAAATCTTAGTGCGTGTGTGTGTGTGTGTGTGTGTGTGTGTGTGTGTGATGGTGATTTGGTGATGAGGGATATCCGGTGGAGTGCTAGTGAGAGTAGAACACCCACAGAGACCTGATTAAAGCAAAGTGCAGAGACAAAGCACAGCAGCTGGAACTGTCCCATTCAGTGACAGACAGTGAGCGCTGGTTTGACTGGAATTAACCCTCTTCCTCCCAACACATCGCCCCTTATCACTCCGGTTCTTCTACTCTTGGCAGATCAAGGTTTATAGAACTGCAGTGACGAAGCATTTGCCAGCGTTTCTATGAGCTAGTTCTGAGTCACTCTGCTGAGGCGGCTTGTTTTCAGCTGTAGGGGTCCCCCCTCGCTGTTAGGAAGAAGAAATCCTATAGCTGCATGTTGTTAGATGTTCTCAAGACAGAGAAAAAAAAGAAACCTGTTGCTTAAAAAATGTCTCACGCCTAATACATGGTTTTCTCATGTGACACACGTCTCTTTGCAGGAAAACTTTAGTCTAAATTGACTGGATGGCAGCCAGTTTACTTTGAAGTGTGCCACTGTTGGCTGGCTTCTCCTTTCATTTCTTTCTACAATGACAGAAAATAATCAAATCTTTAAATTAAAGCAACAAATCACATAAAATGACAGAAAGGGGGTGATGAAGCTAAGATGGATACACAGGTGCTGATGGTAAAAACAGGGTGAAATGAAAATCTTTGTTGTAGAAGACACACATGCACAGTCCCCTCCTTTTTTTCTTTTTCTGCCTCATCTATCTTTCCATCTCCCTGACCTTCTTCCTGCCTGTCCTCTGTTCTTTCTCCACTGTGGGGGCAGGAAGCGTGACCTCTGCGGGGTTTGTGTCCATCAGTGCTGTGTTTATTGTCCTAAACGCAGAGAATTAGCATTAAAGACAAAGTCAAGGGCGTTAGAAGAAGACATTGCACACAAACAGAGGAAGCAAAACAAGGCTGGCCTGTATATTTATTTATTGGTTATTGGGGGGGGTCATCTGATTGATGCAAAGCTGCACCCATTCCTCTGATTGTGGCTCATTCAACGCATGACACCTTTCCCACAATAACTCATTTCCAGAATCTATCAGATTAGAAGCTGCTGTTGACACAAGTGTTTCTCCATCTCTATTAGTCAAAAAGCCCCTCCGGATAAATTCTTATGCAGTTCAGCTGATCCTGAAACCACTTTTCCATGTGTTGAAAGTTTCAGCAAACGAGAATGATGAGGAATTCTCCGCTGAATGCTGCAGGACGATAAAAGGCGATAAAAGTTAACAACTAAACACATTCTTTTATAAAAATGCTCAAGAGAACAGTTGAAGCCTCGATCTGCTGCAGCAGCAGGGGGCAGGACTGTTAACCCAGAGAAAAGCAGCAGACACCTACCATGGATTAAATCAGATTAGAGACAGCAATGTGAGTCCGACAGGATATGCAACAGTGTGAGTGTGGGTTGTGTTCTGTCGTTGATTTTATTTAAATAAAGAAAAACATACAACACAAATCATGATCCAGCTCTTCTTTAATTAAGGGTAGATCTTCATCCTGTTTGAAGGTGTGACCGCGCAATCTTTTCCACAGATTTCTGATAGCTGCCCAATGCTGAGGGTGTAAACCACTGGAACCACTAGCATTCTTACTGGTGAAGTAAATAAAAGCAGAACATGGTGCAATGAAAAAATATGTCACGCAAGCCCACAAGGTTCCAGACACTGGTTTCCTAGTGTCAATGAGGAGTTTGTTAGCTCTCATTCTGATAAAACAATTTATTAAAGAAATAAAAACTTCCCTGATGCAAACTTAAAAATCAATAGATTATATCATCAATTTATGTGATTTGTGGTATTTAAAAACGCCAACATGGACACAGGTTGGCATAAGAAGGAGTATCCATATTCAGTCTAGGCCAGGATATAATCTGCGCCATTAAGCGCTTAAACAGTTGGTGTTGGTTGGTGACCAACAGCAGTAAAACCCATTTTTCTTCTCGAAAAACATCCAAATGCAAAAAAGTGACAAAACAGAAGCGGAATGCCAGTCACATTAATGCCACTGAAGGGGGAATTTAAAAACAATACCTGTTGCCCTTAAGATTACCAATTTTAAATATATATTAGGCACTAATTTATGAAAAAAAGACTTGCAGATCAATCAATGCACATGAATCAGCATTTCAGATCCGAGAGTTTGTGCTCAGACAGAAACACAAATGTGCCAGGACAGAGCAGAGAAAAACCAGACGATGCCAGACTGCTCCAGAGGAATCCAGACCACAGTGTTACTCTGCAAAGCAGTTACAGTTGTTTTGCTCTCAGTTAGGACCAGAACTGGGGCAAGCCACGCATGACGAATCCTATAGATGTAAATGAATGAAGACTGGGAGGATCTGGGACTAAAGGCTTGGCTGTTAGCGGTGGTGTGTGTCTGTGCATGTGCGTGGGTGGGTGGGTGGGTGGTGGGGAGTTTTTTTATTCACTGGTGCTACGTGACACTAATCAGGAAAATCTCCTGAAGTGGAGAACTCGAGATGAAAACCGCAAAATGCCTGGAAGGAGTTGAATCTGAAGGGCGGGCAGGGGAAAGGTAAGATATGAGCCTGGGCTTAATCTTGAGTGCTCCAACGGTTGTGAGGAACTGCCCCAGACAGAAGCACTGATTATGGTCAATGTAGGCTCCAACTTGAGGAATCAGGCTGGCTACCAATGCAAGTGACCCTGCACAAAGGTGTATGTGTGTGTGTGTGTGTGTGTGTGTGCGTGCGTGCGTGCGTGCGTGCGTGCGTGTGCGTGTGTGTGCGTGTGTGTGTGTGTGTGCGTGTGTGTGGTTGCTGCTTGGGTACAACTCAAGGCGACTCAAAACATGAAGCCAATTTATCATCTGGTTCCTATAAACCAGCCTCTGGGATTCTGCAAAGCACCTACATACAATCCTGATTGTAACAGATGCTACATAAATATAAAATTGTATTAAATTAGTGTTGATTAATGGAAAGAAAAGATTGAAGAGGGACAAACAGTTTAGATGGAAGTCCAACTATTCAGACATTTATTTACAGTCAACTACTTCAACCTGAATCACTGATGAAGGTAGAGAGGTAAGAAACTGGAACAGCAGGAGTAAACAGGGTGAGAGTGATGGAGGAACATCTGCATGCAACTCATAACAGCAACAAGCATGGAAATTATTAAAGAAAGAAATTGGTGGGTATATTTATTCTGGAAATCAGTGGAAAAACAGGCACGTAATAAAGTCTAAATGTCTTGTTTTTGTGGTTTGTTCCCTGTACTCTGTCTGTTCTGCCTATACGTTAATATTGCAGCTCATTTTCATACATTTGTACTCAACAAAGTTGTATAAATGCAGTGTAATGCTATCAAACATTAGCCATCTGCAGAAGCATGATTAGTGGTTTAGCAACAGAGTGTGCTAGCTGGACAACTCCATTTAAATCTAAATTTTACAGCAGCTCTGACGTTTGGATTAAATCTGGTGTCTGCTGTGTGGAGCAACACATTAGCGGGCCAAAGGGCCCCAGGTAAGCGAAGAAGCTGGTTCAAAGACCTGTGAACATTCACACCCAGACAAGCTGCTGGATTCCATGTTTGCACAGCTGCTGCTTTCACAATATTTCTTCATCTTGCACATCATTTCTTACTCTCCCACTAAAGAGAATAACATCAGAGACATCCTCCAGGGACGACAGTCTCTGCTAGGTGGTGGAAGACAAGTCAGGGAGCCCTGGATGACCACATCCTGACCAGTCCACCGGATGTCCGCTCTCACGGTCTGAGCGGACAAGCTCATGTTGATACAGAAATATGATGTCTTTACTGGAAGCACAGTATTTTTCCTCCATCTTCTAAAGAGCTCAGATTCCCAGAGAAGCTGTAAGTCTACGTTGACTACACGACTGTCATCAGCATATGATTTCTGCATGTAATATATCTTCTCATCAGTTTAATTCAGGCTCTGGTGACAGATATATGACCTTCTCTGACAGTAGTGTTGTTTCATCCACCTGGACCTCATACTGATATTATTTATGAGACGTGAACATGAGGCATATATACTGATCCTGGGCTTCAATAACCATGTTTTCAGCTCCTCTGCATTTTCAAGTATCCTAACAGAAAGCAACCACATCCTGTCCCTGTGCAACTGTACCAAACACATCTGCACTGTTGGTCAGAAGAGCTGGAGCACTGCTGTCATGAACAGGCTAGTTCAAAACAAGCTGAGCTCAGGTTTCATGGTCAGTCGACACTACTGATAAGAACTCAGGGAAACATAAACACACATTCACTCTCACCTCGGTCCATCACGCACAAACTCGACCCACAGAAGGCGGGTGCAGCTACTTTTCAATTTTCCAGGCGCTGAAGTCATTTGATCACATGTGTTTGATCCCAATTCGTTGTTAGTGTCAGAGGTCCAGGTTTTCTCAGGGTTTCATCACCCAGGTAGCCTCAAAGACCTGGTTTTTAGGACTTTAGCACCAATGAAATTAAACTAAAATCAAATCGCTGGCATGATGTCTGAGAGACCCTGAAACTCTGGTTTTAATGAAGTCTGCAGACGATCTCAGCCATGACAGCAGAATTTGGTCAGGATTAAACACAAACAATAATTCTATTTTGATACATGTATTTTCAAGTTGATAAAAAATGAAACTAACTAACCAAACCTCAAACTAAAGCATAACTGGGGCTGTAGAACAACTGTAATATGTACAAGAGTTCCCAGTAGTTTCCAGTCAGAGTTTCTGCTGATCTGAAGGGCTGAGGGGGAGGCTGGACCAGGAGTCTGTGGTCAGGACAGTTATTTATCATCCACTCTAGGTATATTAGTAATGCAGATAAACAACTTGCAGATTTTAGGTCGTGATGGAAAAATGAAATACACAAAACATCTCAACATCTTTAAGTTATGCCATTGTCCAGTTCCTACAGCGTGTTTGTACTGTACATACACAGATATATTCAAAAATAAATGAAAAAACATTATTTAGCACATCAACACAACTCTTGGTGTCCCTAGACAAGGTTCCATCATTGCTCTGCGTGTTACATACTGCTGCTTTGGGTTGGATGAAGAGAGAGACAAATGTGTTTGAGAAGACAGATGCAGCATGGACAGGACAGGCTGTGGTAACACATGTCCAGACTTCATGGGAGGCTGAGGGTTAAGTTTAGCACACAGGACCTTGCAGCTACATGGTAGGCCTGGCAACGAGCATATACTGTCAGGAAATAGCCCAAGATGACAGAAGAAAATGTCCTTGTGAGACAGAGTCATTTTCTCTGATCATTAACATGATTATCAATTTGTTCTTTCTGTCTGTGCAACAAATCAGTGACTATTGACTGGCTGGACGCTGTCTGTAGCTGTAGCTGCATGTAGTTGTTTTGTTTTTTTATATGCAAGGAATTAAAAATAGGTTGCAAGAATGGCAGGGATATCCAATGATATGAAAATAAAATTCCAGCATAACCTTTTATGAGATATAAGAAGATATATAAAGGAATACATAGTGAGTGCATCTAGCAGGGGACAATTATTAGACTTGTTTGGTAACCAAATACAACAGCAGGTTAACAAGGGTCGTATATTCAGACCATGGTGCCTCTAGAAACTGCTGCATTGGGCACAGTCTACGAAAATGTGTGCGAAAAAGGGATGTAAACCTGCAACATGCCTGAAAATGTTTTTTGATGCTTAAACTTATCATCATGTAGTGTAAATTTAGTCAGATTGCGCTCTTGTTTGTGACTATTAAGCAGTTTGTGAAGCTACCCTGACCTTGATCGGTATCTAAAGTTCCCTGACAAGTTCTCAGCCATGTTGATTTCCAGGAAGCTGACAGCATGAGCACACCGTGCAAACAACACTGGCACATATTTGTCGCTCCATCACATGAATTCACTGTGAAACAAATGTGCTGGTAGAGAAAACATGTTGCTAAGCCTGAGGCAAGCTTAGAGTTGTGGCCATCGAGAGTATCTCTTATCTTTAAACACATGGCAGTGAGCTGTGTTACCACTTAGAAAATGACTACTTATCAAACATCCCTACCGGATCTATTTGATCAAACAAGGCTCGCTAAGTCAGCACAGGTGTTGCCTTTTCCATTAGCCATTTCACCTGGAATAATGGAAAAGGTGTGGTAGAGGCTCGTTCCAAGCATTCCTGCTTGACAGCTGGGAGTAGATTTATCCCAGATCTTTCTGCTGAGACTGAAGTCTATTATTTTATTATCATACACATGCAAGCTGGCTGAGAGGAATAGACATGTCTTTAACAATCAGTTCCATGTTTTCTGCTGAGACTGCAAATAAGGAGTGAGAAACTTGAACTTGAAACCTGCAAGAGCCAATGCCTGATATCACCACAATTAAAAAGGGTATTTAGGATTCCATACCAAAAAAAATGATAGTCTTTTCCGCTCAGTGTTGTCTTTAAGGTGGTTTTTAAAGGGGATCGTCTCTCTTTCTGATGTCTCTCTGCCATCTGCTTCTCACGTTATAGGTCGAGTTTGAAATCCAACACTGGCACCAGGAGTCACCTTCCAGTCATGGCTCAAATGCCCTCCACCGTCACCGTGCCTTCAAGTCACAAGACTGAGGTGAGACAGGAGTCACGATTAAAGGTAGAGCCATTGTATCAAACACTCACAGAACTCCAGAAACTGCTGGAGACCACAGGACAGGAAAATAAACCTCCAGGGACAAAGATCAAAGCACATCCCCATCTGTTTGATCAGTGTTGGGGCCAGAATTTCAGGTGGGCCAAGGCCTTCCATAAACTTGGGAGACCTCCCCTAACCCCCAACACTTTGCTTGCTTTCCCACTCCCATTCTGAGGATTCGGTTTCAGCGAAGCCATGCAGTGTGTTCCTGTTATACACGCGGTTAGATCTGAGGAGAAGTGAGACAGAGAAAAGGAATTGTTGTAATGAAGAGGTCAAACAGAGAAAAAAGAATAAATAGAGGGATGGGTTGCCAGTAATGATGACATTCCAAAGGGTTGGCTGGTGCTTTTCCTGGTATTTTCCGATGAAGGGAAAAGGCCACTAGGGTTGAGTTTGTGTAGGTACGCAGGATGTCTGCTGACTTTGCGAGAGGACATAAGCAGCCCAGAACTTGAGCCTAGCTAAGACCACCTGCATTGACCCCAACATGTCAAAAGTGTCATAACTAACAGAGTCGTGTCTGCTCCTCCTGCCATATTTGTTACTGTTATACTGTTCAGGACAGAATTATGGCCATGAAACCAAAAACCTGAAGGGTGCAACGATAATCCCCTCAGTGCAGTACATTTCAGAGATGGGGTTTTAAACAGCATTAAGCAGTAATCCTTCTGTCATTACTGTGATATTAAAATAATCGTGAGCCATTAAAAACAACTGTCCTTTTCTCAAACAGTGAAGAGGTCACAGACTGTTTCAATGCCTTGTCTGCTTTTAGGCAAGTGGCTGACAGATGATCAGGATTAGGATGTAATTTGAATTTAATTCATAAATTAAGATGTGGGTTTTTTTTCAGCGCGAGGCAGCTGCACATTACGATAGTATTTTTAGCAACTCTCACACTCGCGCTCAAACTGTACAGCATATGTCTCTATAGTCCTGTATTTTATCGCCCTAAACAAAATAAAAGCGCATAATTCGCAGCTTTATATGTTGATACCGACACTTCCGCAGACAGGGCTCCATCTCAGAGTACGTATGTGTGCTGTATTGTGGCTGACTGAGCTGGCCTACATATGAGTTTCCATCCCCATGACACGTCACGTCTCCCTGACACTTCCAGACATTCTCTTTGCCCACTTCCGTGCAGGTGTGGAAATAAATCTTGTGGAGTGCATTAATGGCTCTGCTTCAACTATGTGGGAGCGACAGCCAAAATTTGTTCATGCAAAGGCCAATTGGGATTCACACAGCCATAAAATTGTGTAAGAAGCGGGCCTGTATCCTTGAGTTTATACTGTGTGGGTGTCTGAGACCGGAGCTGGTATAGACAGTCAATTGTGCAAATGATTTTGGTATCCACAACAAGCATGGCTTTGAGAGAATGTGGTTGCATTTTTTCACTCCTCTAACAAGGAAAATACCCAATGACCAAAACTCAGTCCTCGTTTCCTGTTTTTTCTCCGTGAAAAATGGTGCCTTCTGACAAGCTTTTGCCAGTAAAGGTGACACATGAGGCCACAATTTCAGGTCCCACCCATTGGTGCAGCTGGTGGCCCCCTGATGTAAGTGTACACACATAAAATGCTTGTAGGTAACTGAGCGCTGCAGGCAGGAATGCAGTGAACCTGCAGAGGGTTAAAAAAAGAGTGTTCTGCTGTGTTCCTAAGCTACTGGCCCTCACCAGCTCCTCATCTACCTATCATCAACTCTGGGCAGACATTTTCTTCTTCTGGAGCAAAGGAGAAAAACAATTATTGTGTCATATTGAGGGAAGTGATTAATGTGAATCCTTTATTTAACGGAATGGTCTTAAAGCAATGGAAATATGTTTATATCTTTTGTGGCAACAGGCAACACCTCATGAATATATTATATCCGACATGTACTGACGTATTTCACCATGCGACCTGGTGTGTAGGTGCTGCTCGGTCTTTTCCTGTTTTTATATTTGCAGAAAAATGTACAAATATCCTATAATCTTTGTAATGGTTTATTACTATTTGTACAAAGGTTACACGGACACTCAATACACCCAGTGAGCAGAGCCATTGCGGCTGAAACATGCTCTGCTGCAACAGTTGGGCAGAGTTCCAGGGAGGTGCACATCAGGCTCCAGCGTGGGGGCCTGTGTAGGCTCCGTGTCAACACCCAAGCATAACTTGGCCTAAAGCAGCATTTGGCTCACATGGCCTGATCGGGTCAGATGGCCAAACATTTGGTTTGTGTATAAAAAGGACTTAAGATGACGGAGAATTATTAATAAGCTTCAGTTGAAGAAGAAAAATGGTTCATTCTCACTGGAACATCTGAGTTTTCATTATGTTCGCTGTATGAAATATTTTGTCTTATTCGTTAAATTTGGTTCTCTTTATCGGCTCTAAAATTGAATGAAGTTTAAAGTCAAATTTAAGTAAAAATGGCTTAAAATAAGGGATTCTTAAAGTCTTAACCTGCTCTTGATTGTGTGTTCAAGCATGTTCTTTAAAAACAAGCCTTCATATTCTCTTTGGCTCACCATGTGCTGCCGAGACACAGAGCGTGGCTCCATGTAAGCCGTGAAGAATTTCCTGACTGGGATTTTACCAGATATGCTCAAGGAATCTGGCTGCGCTTCAAAGTACAGTAAAAAACTTTGTATGAAAAGAAACAAAAAAGCCTGTTTGTGGTACTCATGAGAGATGGGATAGATGTGAGGGGTCGGCAGTCCTGCCTGCTGTCCCATGTGGATAAAGTGTCGATGTGTTGAAACGGCCCATTGAAGCAGAATGTCAGCCATACACAACAGAGAGATTGCAGCAACCACCTGTCCGCAGCAACAACCACTGCTCTGTGAGCCGGCCTCCCACATCCCGGAGCCAGGGGAAACTCTCCACCACACATACTCCAGCGGGAGGCGGAAAGCAGCCACTCTATAAGGAAACTTAAATCTAAACAAGTACCTGTGGCTTGTACCTTTTTTCTTTTTACATTTCTGAAAATTAACCCGAGGCCGCTTTGCTCACATTTGACACAGAAAATCCGCAGCCATTGTGAAAGACTCAAAGGAATCCGCTGCTCTGAAATGCCACAACTTTAACAGTAAAGACATGGAAAGCTTTCACAAGGCCAACATTGTTCCTCAGTGAAACTGCACAGAGTTGTTGCTGGAAGGGGGGGGGGGAGGGACCTCCAGCGTGCACTGTGGGTGAGAAATCGAGCTGCTGGCAAAGCTTCAAATGTGGGTGAACAAACCTCTAATTATTAATGGCGAATGATACTGGAGTGACTTTCAGAACCAGAATATTGTTTTTGGATGAAAAACAGAATTATTTGGATGCCACTGTTAACCAAAACAAGAACCAAAACTTTAACGGCACCTTAACAGAACATCTGTGTTTAGCTCAAAGGTGACATATCGCTCAAGATCACCTGGAGGCTTCTTTAAGAGTTGTTTGGACACCCTGATAATAAAGAATTATCATTATTATAATAAAGAATTACACTGTTTACTGTTTTAGTCCTTCAGTTTTTAGCTCCAGTGTTTCCTCATGGTGTTTCCTCATGGGGGCCTGCCAGGTTGGGAGATGTTTCCGGTCTACCGCTGGGGGTGCTGTCCCATTGTCGACCATGGACTGGGTGGTTAGGGGGCTCTGTGCTTTGGTGTGGAGCCTCCGGTCTGTCCGGGTCGGGCTGGTCTTTGTGGCGGTACCACCTGTGGTCACAGACCGTGACCTCCCTCGGCCTGGTGGGCCTCCAAAGGTGGCGTCTCCTTCGCCTCAGGTCTCGGTGCCCAGCCATGTCTCAGCTTGTCTCAGCTTGTTTGTGTGTGTGGGTGTGTGTGTAAGTGTGTGGTATGCGTGTGTGTGTCCTTTTTCTTGATTCTCTTGTTCTCTTTGCTGTTTTTATCCTTTGTGAGGCACTTTGTGCTACCTAGTGTATGAAAAGTGCCATATAAATAAAGACTGAATTGAATTGAATTAAAGAATAATAATAAAGAATTACAGGTCACTCTATTAGGAGTGACCTGGTAAATGGTGGGGATTTAAACTCCCCACCAAGAGAGGGGGCACGTGGCGGATCAGCTGAACTGCTTGGGAGGCTTCACATCGTATACAGATGGACTGTATCTGCAGAGGAGTTTTTGCTGCTATGACCGTCTGCCAACTAGACATGCACACTGTAAGGCCGTATCTGCACAGGACTCCAGCATCCGTGCACGTGTCCTGCCACTGGAAACCTGCTGCACTGCTGGGCTAATGAGGAGAGAAATAGAAATGGCTGAGTCACGCTTTACTGGACCTCCAGCTAATTAAAAGCCACTATTCCAGTGGCAGGTCAGAGCCAAAATAACCTTCTACAGAGTCAAATGCAGAAGACTTTTTTCTGAAGTCACATGTAAGAACTGACTGACTATCTGGGGAATAAATGTCTTTTCACTCACAGTCTGAGGGGAAAAAAAGAAACAGGAAAATACAGATTGAGAAAATGCTGCTAAATACAGAAACGCAGGCTGTCAGTTTTAAAATAAACATCAAAATATCATCACTGCTTGATTAAACCAAAGAACCATTTCTGCCCAAACTCTGCCTTTACTCATAAATGCACAAAAGTCACATTCAGCATTTCTATTTTGGGGTGTATTATAAATTTTTCTTACAATAAAAAATAGCATCTACCGGTATTTGCTGGAGAGCTCAGGCTATTAAACAACAAAACAAAACAAAAATACAACAACCTCAAATGCTGCTCTGTCCATTTATTGACTAGGATACAGATGCAAACCTACAACAATGATGATTGTAATTCTTGCATTGATTTAAATTTTAAATAATTTTAACAGTGGGTCTGTCAGATTTGAGGAACTGCTAGTCTATTGATGGTGTTTTGCCTGCTGCAGCATGCGACACCTTTGCATTTTAATGCGTAGTAGGTGGTTATTTTGTGGGTATACCATTGTTTTGTACCTGTAGATGCAGCTCCTCCAGTGAGCTGTGCCTCCCATGCTAGCAGAGCTCACCTCCCATCCAGTAACATGGCAGAGCAAACACAGAAACCACATCAAAGCAGCAGGTCCAGGCCTCCTTTCTGCTCTGTTATTCCCCCCCAAAGGTTAATTACAGGGGGCTTTCAAAGGCCCGGCTCCCCATCTGCAAAGAATTTGAAAGTTGAAGTCTGGGATTCTTGTCAGGCCAAATGAAAAAATAAACAGGCCAATCAATCAGTGCGGTGTTGAATTACACACACTTCCATTATGGCTTGTGGAGGTAATGGCTACTTAATGTCTTATTAAAAAATAGCTTTTGACCCATCAGGGACAGACTTGACACCTTCATAATCCAGGCTGCAGTGTGGTTCACGTGATGAGGTTACATGAGAGTGTATGTGTTAAATATAAGCAGAATTAATGACAGCATTTGCTGCTGAAGACAATTCCTGCAAAACTGAAAACATTTATTTTAAGGGCCAAATAGAGCAGAGATGAAAGAGAACTCCAGGGGAAAAGGAAGTTGTAGAGGAATTCCTCTGCACCTCCAGGCTTGAACCCAGCAGCCCTTTCTACTTCAGTCGGTACCATAACTTTGCAAGTGGCGACTACATTTCGAGGCATGTTGGCGTCCCTGTTAGCTCTCATTATCGCTATAAATAGCCTGCTATTTGTGTGTGCAACTGAATCCTGGGCTTTTTATGACTGTTTACTGTGAAGGCAAGTCACTAAGATCTCCAAACACCATTTGGTGCGACCGATAAACAATATCTATCAAGAGTTCAGGGTCAAACAGTAGTTTAAATAAGCATTTGTTTTGGGTCACGGGTATTTGTATCAGCACATAGTAAAATAGAAGTCTGCTAACTGACAGCAGAGGGCATTTACTTTAAAATATGCACACCATCTCAGTTACAGTCTGTAAGGTGTCAGTACTTTTAATACGTTGGACTTGGGTAAACTCACTTTAATCACTTTAAACTCATTATAATCAATATTCTGTTGGTGTGTTTGCACTCACCAAATGTTCTGGACATTTTTTGTTAATTCTAACAGGGTGCAGAGGTTTAAAAGGGAAGGGAAGGGATGGATGGATGGATGGATGGATGGATGGATGGATGGATGGATGGATGGATGGATGGATGGATGGATGGATGATGGATGGATGGATGGATGGATGGATGGAAATGTGGGCATTCGTGCAACAGCTGAAAGGAGGCACCAGCCTCAGATCCTCCCCAGCCCCGGAGGCTCACTGTGACAGGCTGACTGACTCATTTGCGTCAGGAGCCGACAGGGATTCCGTGCAGGCAGGTGTGGTTCCCTAACATGTGACAGTCTGGACCTTGCAGATGTCATGTTGATCATATGAGTCACAGTCTGCTTCCACACACAGTCTGCTTCCACACACTCAACGTGTGTGTGCATTTATATTGTTTACATTATTTTTAGTGCTTTTTTTTAGTTTCCTATTTTTCTGTTTATTATTTATATTTCAAATGTATATGTCTGTTATATGTTATATGTCTATATGTATATTTATATGTCTCATTTGTCTAACCCTGCCTGTTACACTGCTAAAACTGTAGCAGACAGACAGTCTGAACATTTTAATACTGTGTAGTTTTGACTTTCTGTCATCTGACACTGTAAGAAGAACCTATTTAGGTTTTTGGTACTCTAGCTTGTAAAAAAAAAGAACATAAAATATATTGAAAGAGTATTTAATGTTCATTCTGTTTCACGGCATTCCATTTCATTTCCTCCACAGTGTCAGTGGGGAAGCCCAGACCATCCTTTCCCCAGCTACCTCCTCCAGCTCCTCCAGAGAATGTTCAGGCATTCCAGTGATAAGTGGGAAATGTAATCCAACCGGAGAGTCTGGGGTCTGCCTTGGAGTCTCCTTCCAGATGGGTGTGCCTGAAATACAAGTGAGAAACCTCCTGACCAGATACCCAAAGCACTTTAGATGGTTCCTCTCAAGGTGTGTGATGATGGCTCTACTCTGAAAGTCTCTTCAATGTCAGAGTTTTTTGCACTCTCTAGGAGGTAGTCTCAATTCCACAGACAGGAAATTAAAGATAAACCCAGCCACCCTTCAGTTTTGATAATTGTCTGAATGTGAATCGGGACTGGAACATAAATCAACCAGTCAATTGACTGTAGGAATATATTCTCAACAAAAAGCAGGAAATTAATGTCAGCAAACCTGAGAATCTCTATCTCTTGGCAGAAATTCTCCAAATTCTCTGCTTAAAAATGATAAACAAGCTCTCTGATAAAGGGCAGCCCTAACAGAGCGCAGTTCTGGCTAAAAAGATCACATTGACTAATTGATTACTAGCCAGCAAGGCAAACCAGAGGCAGGACCACCAGAACCCTCTCAGCCACCATTGTTTGTCCCTGTGGACCTCTTTAGTGACACCGGGACATCTCCAGAAGGACTAAACTTCTGTCATATTATTCTATAGGGTGCAAAAACCTGGCCCTTGGACTCCAGCCTGGCAGCATTTATATATATACATACATACACACTTTGGTGGGTCCCTGAAGGGACAGAAGAGTGATGGCTGTAAATCTTACCATTGTGTTTATTGGCTCCCAGTAGAGTAGGAAGCAAAGGAACAAAATCTGTCATTTAAACACCCACTGACTCACCAGTTTCCCACAGCGTCTTCCACACAGCCAACACATTTCAATAAAGGTATGAAATAAAAATTGCAGGAAATATACCCATAACCTGTTTGGCTCAGTGCTTGTGTTCCTCCCCTACAATTTACACTCAACACTAATTCAGCCCAACATCTGTGCTGTAAAGACGGGAATCCGTGTCTCAGGAAAGACAGGAGTCCCGGAGACAGGAAACAGTGCCTCAAAGTCTGGAAGACAAATGTCAAAGAGTGGACAAACAGTTCAGATCAGGTGATTTTTTTATCCAGATATTGAATGTGAAAATGTAGCCAAGTGAGCATTTCTGTCTCTTTCATATTTGTGTGATATTGGAGCTGTTACATTTGGAGTGCCAAAATATGCATTCTACTATCAAAGTAAGGACATTTTTTGGAAAGAAATTTCAATATTGCTGGTCCAATGGTCAAAGACCTGATTCACGAGACAAAAACTGAAATGAGCAACTTTTAAAATCTCAGCACTCCTTTTTCTTCTATGATTTAACTCCATAAACAGTTCATTGACACAAAAATGCATTTAAGACAAGTTTTTAATGAAAGCAATATTTCTGGAAATGAAAGTGCAGTGTGATGAAGGGGAGAATGTGCTGACTGCGTAAATCTCTCATCTCAAACCTCAGAGTGCCACGATGGCTCAAATCTGTCAGCCTCGAGCAGAACCGGAGATGTTTTCTAGCTACAAGTGCAGCTCTTCTGCAGCAACACAGCCTGTTCAGCGAGACCATAAATACAGCGCTGATGCACACTGCAGCTACAAATCACTGCACATGCCCCCCCCAAAAAACCCAACTCATTCCAAAAGCTGCACATTAAACTCATTAACAGAACTGCTGCTCAGAGTGGCATTTAAAAAGTCATTTCTAATTCCAATGAACATAAAACTTGAGCTGTTTCTTGAACTCCACCCCCCCATCCTATTTTCTTTGCAGTGTTAGGGCTTTGTGAGGGATAAAAACGGCCTCTGAAAATAAGATCCGGATAATGGACCAGTTGGCTAATGGTGCGGTGCCGAGAACAGAAACACATCATTCCAGATCGGTCCTCTCCAACACAAATAGGGCCCCCAGTTTAACGGCAGACTTGCACTTGCCACAACATTCTCGGCTCCTTTTAGCTTACATATGCACAAACCTCTGTTGTGATTCTTTGGATGCTCAAAGGATGAAAATACTGGGTCTGAATCAAGTGTGGTGGCTTTATCTGGCACTGGTCTTTGAATGTCAGAATGAAATGTAGCCATAAATCCAGCCCTTTAAGGACCAAACTCTGGGTTTGACGTCATTAGAATATCACAAAGCAAAGCAAATTGCTTTACGTTTGTCTGGAACAGAAGACATCCTCTCTGCCCCAGTATAGCCAGTCCGGTTATCCCCCTCAGCCCTTGCTGAGACACGGAGACAGTCCTGAGTCTGTTTGAGGGTCAGAGCTCAGCAGGAGAAACACAAAGTGTCAGAGAGTCGACAGCACACATGGTGACAGCAGCACAAACAGAAATGAAGTGGCAGATTTTTTTGCAGGACGTTTGGCAGGTAAATCTGATTTGAGGTGTCACAATCACATGTGATGCTGTATAAGGAGACAGTGCACCACTTCTGTGAGCTCTATTTTTATTATTACCTTCTCTCACATCTCTGTCTCCACTCCATCTCTATTTATACATCTTTATATCTAGATAAGCTGTGTTTGCTGGGTGTTAGTGTTGACTGTGTCACATCAGGGCTACAGATATTAACACAAACATGCCTCCGATCCTGCGTCGGGATTTCTCCTTTTGCAAGCGTCACTGGTCGTCTCACAGCTCAGACTCTAGCGCGCGCAGTGGAAAGCATCCGATCTCACTCAGGACGGCAGCTTAGATCATGAACGTGTGCAGGAGCATAATTTCATTATGTCTGACAAGTTATGGCAGGTGGTTTTGGTGTGGCTCAGCAAAAATATTTCCTCTGTTTGTCTGTTGTGTGTGTATGTACAAGTTCAGACATGGGCATCTAAACACAGCCTGTTTACCCACAGCTGTGTTAAGCAACAGTGCGTGTGTGCATGTGTGTGTGTCTGAGGCCTGAGGCCACAGAGCAGCGGTACAAAACATGGTATTCTGTCAGTGTGTGTCATCGCAGACAAATCTGACTCACAGGTCACACGAAGAATCTTTCTGCATTCATTCATTGTGAAAAGACCTCTGTTTTTTTTCACCGTTTTACTAGAGGATGGAACAGTATCCTGTAGCTCTGAACTGAGATAAAGAAAGGATATGTGAGTGCAACTCTTGTTATGAGAGAACAGGTGGATCCTAATCCAATGGTTTGTATGGACTTTTAGCTTGTAAGAGCCCTTACTGTTGCTTTACTACCCAGAAGATATAGGCAATTATGATGTGTTTTCCCCCACTTATTATTGTTATTATGATAATGAACCAATATAATGAAAATACAACTTGTAGTAAAACATTCAATGAGAAATAAAATAAAATAACAAAGCCGACACAATAAGAAAAGCTTCTGTTCCTAAAGTCAGCAATGGGGCCCTCTTTCCATCAATGTCAGTGAATCAGTGTGTGGTTTTCCTACCACACAGTCCGTGAGGGAGGGGGAATCAGGAAAGCCCTCACCGCTCTCAAGGTTCAGTACCAGTAGGTCAATGTGACTCAAAAACCAACTCAGTCGGGGGATCATTGTTTTTTAGTATCTGGACTATCTGGATCTGGGTGTTTGGAAACCCTGCACGGACCCAACGGACCCTCCAAAGATGGGACGCGGCTGCAACTTCTTTTCATTTCAATTCAATCCATCCTTATTTATAAAGCATCTATTACAATTAAAACGGTTTTTAAGTGCTTTACAGAAAACCAGAGTAAGATCCCTTCAAGCAACAGTTGCAAAGAAAAACTCCCCTTTAACAGGAAGAAACCTTGAGCAGGACCGAGCTCATATGGAGGGACCCTCCTGCTGGTGGTCAACTGGGCAGAGCGGGAGAAGAAGGGGGAAGGACAGATTTGGTGATGTCATCAAAAACCTGACTGATGAGTCAGTGTATGAATGACCTCTACAGTGTCCCTTCAGGGACCCTCAACAATTTTCCCGTCCCGCTGCTCAAGAGTTTAACCAGTGGACGGCAACCGATTTAATTTGGATCAGACAGCACATGAGACAACTCGCAAAATACGTCCGTAACCGGAAGTGAAAGAACTGCGAGGCCAATTACCTGGTGCTCAGGGAGGGAAGGCCTGTTCTACTGGAGCAACTTAGCATCTCATAAAATACAATATTGGATTTGTGCAGAATGTTTTCTTCTTTTCTTCATTTTGACCATTTTCAAATTACTTTTAAGAACTTTTTGGTGCATATGAGTCAACTTTAATCATTTATTTCAAAATAAAATGAATCGACATAAGGATTTTTTTAAATGACTTTAAATTGTTGATTTCACAATTAAAAATATGAATCATAGTAAAGTCACAGTAAAAATTAAAAGGAAAGTTTTAATATTTAAGGCAAGTCATCATAGCCTGGGCTACCTGAGACAGTGTTGCTGGTTTAAAGTTCAACATGTGGTGAGCTTATGTCCTGAAGACACCTGCAGACATAACGCAGTTTGAGACAGCAAAACAAACCTAAAACAAACCCCACCCAAAAAAAAAAAACAACTTGAGGGGAAAGGAGGTCAAAGGTCAGTACCAGAAATGACAGACTGCAGTGCAGAAACCAAAACTGACAGATGCGGTTTTACTGTGTTCTCCTTCCTTACTCCTGCACAAAAACAAGGTTTTGGGTAAATTAAGATTAGACACGAATCCAGTTCCACTTTGATTCAAAAGCCAAACCAGAAAGACACTGAAAAATCACACCGTGACTCACTTCAAGCCTGTACGGCTGCCTGTGGAATCTTCTCGCCCTAAAACTGCAGTTTATTTACAGCTGCGTGACAGAAAATGTAGATTTAGGATGGACGCAGCATAGTTTACGCCGACAGCATTACATTTTAAATCTTTGTGTTGTCACATACATGTTACATTGTTTGCAGAAATCAGTGTGGGTGGGGGGGGGTGGGGGGGGGGGGGGGGGGTTCACCCAAAGCTGAAGCCTGAAGGCCGCAGATCTCCTCAGTTTAGGAGGACGCCAGCACACAACTGTATAAAACATGACAGAAAGCCACTGTCGAGGCTGAAAAGATGAAACAAGCAAAAATAAAATGGAAAAACACTAAAGAAACCACAGAGGTGCAGGTATTAATAATATTATTTCTGTTAATAATTGTGGTGTTCCAATTTTCTTCATCTCTCTTCTAAACCCTACACAAGGTGTTACCCTCGACTGACAAATACACACACATATGCTAGGTTATATATTACTTGTAATATATAAATATTTTCTATAATAAAAACTGTTAGGTATGGTGCAATAAAATGAAATTCTTCACAATCGGTTCAATGCAAACATGCAAACTGATGCGCACACGGACTCAGAGGGGGTCCCGAAGAGGCAGTCAGGCCCCAACAGACTTGGGTGGTCCGCCTGTGTCATTATATCCCTGCAGGCAAGAAGGCAAACACAAAGGACCCTGGGTAAAACAACTTCTCTGGTGGCAAATCCAGCAGAGCTGCTGTCATTCCTGCAGAGCTATGAACTTTGGAGTGAAGCTCAAATCATTTGGAAGAGATGAAGGTTTCACGAAGCAGCAGAGATTAAATTGTCCACATTCGGGGCTGAAGTAGTTTGACAGAGGAAGCTGCAGTGAAGACACGCAGATAATCAAACCATCTATCACAGAGGAGAAAGTCAAAGCTTGTTTGTGCTTTTGCAGTCGCAGAGTGACACGGATCACGTTGCTGTGGTGAGCTGCTGTCTCCGCGGCATTAATCTCAGCTCGCTGCCTTCGATTTTGTCCCCTGAGCTACCTGAACGACTCACATGCCAGCCTGAGCAAACACTCTGAACAAACAGGCAGGGCTGTTCTCAAGACCTGACACTGGGACATGTTTATACTTTAAAGCTCAGAGAGCAGGCCAAAGGGCACAGCCTTTTCTTTCCCATGAATGTGACTCGGTGCAAGTGAATGGGAGACGGAACATAAACAGCCCTTATCTGCTGGTCCTGTACCCCTGCTGTGACCCTTCTTCATCTGCCTCGACATGCTTGACTGAGCTTGACTGTCCTTATTGACCACTGTAAACCTTCTGTAGTCAATAAATAACACTGAAATCCACATGCTGACACAGAGCACATAGTGTACCTTTGTCTACATTTCATTTCTTTCAGGTGCAAAGCGGTGACACTCCTCCTCCGTGGTCTTTGTCTAACAGATCTGTGACTCACATCTGACAGTTAAAGCTCAAGCGGTGACTGATTGCGATCGTCTGCATACAGGTCGATGTTTTATGACGCTTCGTGTGTCTCGGCAGAATATAGATCCACATCCCGAGGCGTCAGCACAGCCTTTCAGGAACTAGAGCCGGCCACACGTCAGACTGTTGCTCTTCAAACAAATCCCATTTTGTTTACTTACTGCCTGTTCACACAAAGGTGCGTGGAAGTGAAAATGTCAGAGGAAGTAGCAGGTAAACCACTGATCACTGCTGCAGCTCGCTACAGGGACCCAACCACAGCATCGGCTGGCTGCTTATAAAAATAATGAAGGGGGTGAAAGAGCTGCCAGGTTGCTAAGGTTCCAAATGCATTACATTGTTATAAAGGCAGAGTCTGCAGCTGCCAACACGGCATTGATTTTATTCACAGGGTCTTCAACCCTTATTAGCAGCATTTGCCCTCCTTTATTGTTCAATATGTCCTGAAAATGTATGATGTAAAAAATGAAAGGCTGATGTTATAATTTCCCATCACACAGTTACAGGATATAGAAATCTCTACACCTGAGTCAGGAACTGTACTCCCTCAGGGCTGTAGCAGCATTGTAATAGCAGTCACACAATGCATTCAGTTGTTTGCTGTTGTTGTTGGCAATAACCTGTGTCTTTTTTTAAAATGGCCGATGCCTCTGTATAACTCACGGCTTGTGCTGTTTACATGTGTCTGTCGTCCCTGAGGTTATAATCCTCACTGGAATCACTGTAACTTTCCTCCGTCATCCAACAGGCCTCCTCTGCAGGCTGTGTTTCGACTGTTGCAGTCTCCGCTAAGCCTTTTCACACGTGACTTCAGACATCAGCCACCTTTAATACCTCTATAACTCACCAAACACTGTCAAAAAAATAATCTCAACTTTATTCTGGTTGTAATATCTAATATCAAATCTGGTATTTTGCAAGTTCCTGTCAGCTCAGCATCAGAACATACTGTGCTTAACCAGTCTGACTAACTAATGCACCAGTTAGTCAGACGACAATGGATGAAGCAAAGTTAGCTAATATTTGTTCTTAAGCTATATGATACGTGCATTCCATCAGAAAAGTGCTTTACTGACACTAAAGAGGTGAACTCACCTC
The DNA here is from genome assembly GCF_003711565.1 of Takifugu flavidus. Classification (NCBI taxonomy): domain Eukaryota; kingdom Metazoa; phylum Chordata; class Actinopteri; order Tetraodontiformes; family Tetraodontidae; genus Takifugu; species Takifugu flavidus. The sequence goes on from NC_079524.1 coordinate 15,348,997, forward strand.
CTGTTAGTCTGCACCTATTTAGAAGAAAGGTCCCTCATACTGCCATCCATCACGCTGCCTAACTGTCCACCACACAAGATAATCTGACATACCCCCACTATAGACCCTGAAGGTCCAGGAACACCGAACTGGCTCATTCTTTAGTCCTGTCTATAATACAGTGGGGACACCCGTAGTGTGACTGTACTCTGACTGGCTCAATGTAAATATACACTCACCAGACACTTTATGAGGTTGCCAGGAAAAGGCTGGACCCTCTTTTGCCATCAGAACTACTTTAATTCTTCATGGGATACTTTCAACAAGGTGTTGGAAACTCCCTCAGAGCTTTTGCTCCAGATTGACCTGAGAGCATCATGGAATTGCTGTGGATTTGTCGACTGCACATCTAAGAGGTGACTCTCCTCTTCCACCACATCGCAAATGTGCTCTGTTGGATTGAGATCTGGTGTCTGTGGAAAATCCACTGGTGTACAGTCACTGGAGTACATGTTCCAGAAACCAGTTTGAGATGATCTGAGCTTTGTCACGTGGTGCAGACAATGGCTACACTGTGGATATAAAGGGATGGACATGGCCAGCAACCACACTCAGATAGGCGCTGGCATTTAAAGAATGCTGGTACTAAGAGGCCTAAATTGTGCCAAGAAAATATCCCCACATAATTAAACCAGCAGCAGCAGCCTGGTTTACCCCAAATTCTGACTCTTTTCTCTGAATGTCACAGCTCATATGAACAATTGCAAGACCATGCAGGGTTATTCCAGTTTTCCATTGTCCTCTATTGGTGTATCTGTGGGCACTGTAGTCTCACTTTCTTGTTCTTAGCTGACAGGAGTGGCCCCAGATGGGGTCTTTGCCAACTGGTTACCGTTGCTTTTTTATAACCTGAAACCAGTCTGCCCAGTCTCCTCAGACCTCTCACATCAACGAGGCATTTTCTTCCACCCAACTATCTTACTGAATATTTTCTCTTTTTCAAACCATTCTCCCTAAACCCCAGAGATGGTTGTGCATGAAAACCCCAGATCAGCAGTTTCTCTTACACTTAGATCAGCCAGCAACCATCCTGATGCTCCTTACTCTGTGAAAACAGATGACAGTTGTAGTGTATGACGCTGTTGAGGATGAACAGAGTGACTTCAGTGTTAAAGTGCTAAACTCCTTTGTCCCAGTCAAAGCTCAGAAGTTCCCAATTAGCGCTGGCTAATTAGCGCTGGCTAAGATTCTGGCATGAGGCTTCTTTTTAGGCTCTTCCTCTCTCTTAAACCCTCATTCATGAAAACCTGTGTTGTTGTTTTCCTCACAGGAATAATGACCATTATTGACATTCTCTGAGACGGGGACGCTGGCCCCTGTGTGCCCTGCCCCGTCAGACTTTGCAGAATGTTTTTAAGAATTCTGAGCACGGTTTCTTTGAAAGCTGTTAAACCAGAGTCGGACGGCTGCAGGAGTTGCATGTGTATGCACAGAAGAAACACAGTTGGTCATCAGGACTGAGTAAAACATCAATATTGTTCTTGTCCTGGTTCTAAAATCTGTTTCTTGTTGTTTTTATTGAACAATGACATTTTGTTCAACACACATAGTCAGTTTAACCACATTTCTTTTATTCTGTGATCAAACACAAACAGGCAGCAGGTTGATTCGCTGCAGCTTGGCAGCATATTGAGCATTGAAACATGGACAACATTACTGCTCCGTCCATCTGTGCCGTTCTGTAAAACAGCAGAATCAGGGTCTCTGTGTCTGTCCACAACATGTGGCCTTGGTTATTTCCCCCCATCTTGTATTGTTACCTTCTTCTTCTTCTGATCCATGTTAATGCTGAGCAACAGTGGAGCACGTGTCCAGGCCCGTTTCACCGTGCTTGAGGACTTTGCATGTGCTGTCCACATGCAGAGATGTTTGGACTCCCAGGTGAGTTTGTCTGACACTGAGTAATGCAAATTTATTACAAACCCATTACAAATGTTTGTGAAGGAGAACCATCCATCCATCCATCCATCCTCTACCGCTTATCCGGGGTCGGGTCACGGGGGCAGCAGCCTAAGCAGAGAGGCCCAGACTTCTCTCTCCCCAGCTACTTCTTTCAGCTCGTCCGGGGGGGATCCCCAGGCGTTCCCAGACCAGTCGAGAGTGCCCTTTGTCACCAAATTTCTAGGTGCAGTCATGGTGTTGAGGGGGTCCGGTTTGGTGACCTCAGGATCGGGTCTCTGCTCTTTGCAGATGGTGTGGTCCTGTTGGCGTCATCGGCCCGTGACCTCCAATTATCACTGGATCGGTTCGCCGCCGCGTGTGAAGCAGCTGGGATGAGAATCAGCACCTTCAAATCCGAGGCCATGGTTCTCAATCGGAAAAAGGTGGAGTGCTTTTTCTGGGTGAAGGAGGAGATCCTGCCCCAAGTGGAGGAGTTCAAGTACCTCGGGGTCTTGTTCACGAGTGAGGGAAGAATGAAGCAGGAGATCGACAAGTGGATTGGTGTGGCGACAGCAGTAATGCGGACTCTGCACCGGTCCGTTGTGGTGAAGAGAGAGCTGAGCCGAAAGGCGAAGCTCTCGATTTACCAGTCAATCTTCGTTCCTACCCTCACCTATGGTCATGAGCTTTGGGTAATGACCGAAAGAACAAGATCATGGGTACAAGCAGCTGAAATCAGCTTCCTCCGTAGGGTCGCTGGGCTCTCCCTTAGAGATAGGGTGAGAAGCTCTGCCATCCGGGAGGAGCTCGGAGTAGAGCCACTGCTCCTCCGCGTTGAGAGGAGCCAGATGAGATGGCTTGGGCATCTAGTTAGGATGCCCCCTGGACGCCTCCCTGGTGAGGTGTTCAGGGCATGTCCCTCTGGTAGGAGACCCCCTGGAAGACCCAGGACACGTTGTGAAGGAGAACTTTCTGTAGAATTACTAAGTGAATGCCTTCATCTGATATGCCTTATTTTAAATACATCATTTTAAAAAAGCTAATGCAGTTTACTTCATTGCATTCATGTTGCTTCAGGTTTTATTATTTTAAAGCAAATCCATCGAATCGCACCAGTCTTGGGTTAGCTTGTATTACACACTTTGGGGTCTTAAGACAGATGCAGTCTGGTCAGGTGATGTTGCAGCCCTGCAGGTCTGCAGGTTCTGGAGAGGAGAACAGATGGAGATTACATCTGTGTTTGTGTGTGTGTGGGTGGGTGGGTGGGTGTGCGCATGTGTGTGTGTGTGTGTGTGGTGTGTGTGTGTGTGTTTATGGTGTGAAAAGCAAATTGGAGCCTGTCACCTATCTGTGAGTTGGAGGGCTCCTGCATGTTTGTGACCACAATGACGTCCTGCTGACACCAAACAGCATCTCTGGCAGCAGGAAACGCTCACTGATTTGTTTAAGGCAGCACATGCACACGCCTACGTGCACACCCATGGGAAAATACCCATGCCATGAAACAAGTACCTCTCTGTGTTTAGCCTTCTGGATGATACACACACGTGTATGTGCACACACTCGCAACCACACACACACAGATGCACACACACACACTGTGTATCACAGCTATCCTGGCACATCTTCCTGGATAAACCTGTGTTGCTAACAGCAGCAGCTGGTCGCCCCTCTTCTGGCCTGACATGAACAGATCAAATTTGAATTTACATTGAAAGTCACCCTCTGCTCGTCATCCATCAGCCGTAACACCACCCTCCACCACCCTCCACCACCCTCCACCTTGTTTCTATAGTAACACAGGAAGTACCGGTAATAATGTCTTCACAAGAAAAGACAGCTATTGCAAGTGTCGCGCAGCATTTCTGTTTCAATTAAATCCCATTTTTGATAAGACAGACAGACAGACAGACAGACAGACAGACAGACAGACAGACAGACAGACAGACAGACAGACAGACAGACACGATCATTCAGAACTATGCTGACATTAAGCTGACATGGTTCCATGATAGTAGCTTTAATAAGTCATTTTCGATACTTCTATAGCACCAGCACAACACTGGAGCACCTGTATTAAAATTCATTCACTGAAGACATAAACACACAAAAATGGCTCCAAATCTCTGATTGGATCATTTCAGTGCCAGAGCATCACCATGATGGACACTTTCATATGGACACAGTGACCCAGAAACACGCCCAATTTAGGGATCTTCTTAAGGAAAACAAGAACTTGAGCTACCCGGACGTAACCAACGTGATTAAATGCATCTTCCAGGGGGAAAAAGAACCAAATCATCCCAAGGTTACATCATGAGTGAGTTCCTTGGTTCATCTTGTAGCAGAGTTGATGGACCATCAAAGCTTCAATCAGCAGCTTCAGACTCAGTCAGCCTCGTGCAGCTCTGCGCTGGCTCTCATTTGTGCTCCCATTTAGCGTTTGGCAAAGCCGACATTGGGAAGAGCGACCGGGTTAAAGAGAGAGGACGAGGTTCTGTGAAGGGAATCAGGGAACAATCTCCTGCGATGATTACGGTTTGCTGAAACGGGTCTGTTTGTGTGAGTGTGTTTTGGCTTTAAACCTGAATTGTGAGGACATTTTAGCTGCTCCAGACAAAACTCAAAAGCCATTTAGAAAAAAAACCTCCTCCTTAATTCCTCTTTTACTGATGTTGAGATTCTTTCACTGAATTTCCGCAAACACTAAGATACCAACATGTGTGTGTGTGTGTGTGTGTGTGTGTGTGTGTGAGAGAGAGAGAGAGAGAGAGAGAGAGAGAGAGAGGGAGATAGATAAAGAGAGATGTTCCTATACTAATAAATGTTAACGGAAAAACTCCCCCCAGAAGATAAATGACCTCTAATGACCCTAGTGGTTGGCAGCAGTTTAGGGAATATCTCGTGTTTTGGTCCCACCCGAGTCAGGGTTACGCAGAACGAGCGCATTCTTTTTAGAAGAATAACTGCATTGTGCTGAAGACTTTCTTTCATTTCAGTTTCTTAATTCATTGACATGATTGACGGCCATATTGTCTAAATGTATCTACAAAAACACAGTGTGTATGTGTTTGTGTGTTCGTGTGTGCGTGTGTTTGTGTGTGTGAGTGAGAGAGAGAGAGGGGGAGAGAGAGAAGGGGGAGGGAGGGAGAGAGCGCGCAGAAGAGTTCTCACCCTGCGCGTCGCCAGACGCACCGTCCACTTTTGCTGCTGATTTTAGGACGTTCATGCTTTGAAATCGGGGAATCTGAAACGTTGGCGTCAAACGTGTCACGTCCTTTTCGACAGTTTCATTTTCATGATTCTAGCTGGGAATATCATCTGGAATAAAGGTGAAGACAACACAGGTAAAGTACGTGGAGAAAAGCCAAATTGCCAGTTTGGAGTTTGGAGTTTCGTCGCGACATATTTCACCGTCGGCGTCTCTTTTTGCAGGAATCGCGCAGCAAAGTTCAGGATCGTTTGTCTGCGGACGCAGCAGCGCGCAGCGGCTCGGAGCGCTTCGGCAGACAGAGTTCGGTCTGCGGGGTTCTGCGTCTTTCTACTGTTTCAGGCGTCCCCGAAATGGTGGGGCACCTACACTTACAAGCGATGGATGACAGTCTGAAAGGAAAGAACCGAGAAGGGCTGCTCGACAGTCCGGATTCGGGGTTGCCCCCCAGCCCCAGTCCGCCCTTCTGCTCTCTATCCCCTGGGCTGCTGGAGTCGCGCTCCGGCAGCTGCACGACGCCTGTCGAGAGCCATCATGGATATGATAGAAAGGAAAGCAGAGAAGGCAAACTGGTGAGTGCTTATTGTTCGTGGGTTTAAGTCTTTTTAAGTCAGTTTCACTTTGTTTTCTACCCCAGCTACAACTAAATCCTGTCAGAGTAAAGAACGAAGCAGCTGGGAGATAAACCCTCCCTCTCCGTCTCTGTCTGTAATTTAAACGTGTGATGTGGCTGAAGATGCCACCCTCCGCAGCTTTCCTGTCTCTTTCTCGCTGGGGTGTCAGCTCTGCTGTCAGAGGGTCAGTGAGTTGATCTGACTGAGAGTTGTATTTCCAGTGCCGGGTCCAGGGAGTCCCGGGGGTCCCTGCCAGGATTCCAGGGGCTCCCAGGCAGATGACAGAAAGTTTTGTAATCCTGATGGTTCTCTTGGTTGGCTCCAGTTAGCATTTGACTCACTTGACATGTGAAGTCCTCTCTCACTGGTCAGGCTGGTTTCACTTGCATAACTCACTCTGAAAAGGAATAATGTCCTATTCCTTTGGTTTTACAACTAAAATGTTGATTCAGATGATCACCTGTTGATGGGGATATAAAAGGCTGGTGGGTATTCACATCTGACAGTGATTGTCCTTCAGCCTGAGGACTCAGGTGGAGGAAACAGAGCACCAACAGCAGAGATCAAACACTGAAGGATCTTAATGTGAATCTCTGGAAAGGACAGATCCCTTTCTAACAATGAAGTGGAGCCTGGTAACTTCAGCCTGTGTGGAGTCTGACATGTCCATGCAGCCTCTGCCTTTGTTTGTGCTGTGAATGAAGACTGAATGAATGAAGGCAGCTCACTCAGCCGAAAGAGAACGTTTTAATCCTGAACTCCTCCTCCGGTTGTGTTTGGTTTGGCTCCCCCTGCTGGTCGCTGCTGACGTCCATAATGTCGTTCAGGTTTAGTGAAATAGATGCACACTAGCTCCCCTTTTCAATATGACACGTTCTTATTTTCATTAGTTAAGACTCGTCTGCATGTGTTTCTGTATGTGTGTTTCTGTGTGTGTGTGTGTGTGTGTGGTGTGTGTGTGTGTGTGTGTGTGTGTGTGTGTGTGTGTGTGTGTGTGTGTGCAGCAGCTGTGATCTAAAAGGACCCCTGAAAGAGTCGATGCAGCCCGAGGTCACATTAGCACTGACGCATGTAGGACAGACGTCCGCTGTCTCAGAGGACAAACACCTTTTATTTGTGACAGGATGAGGTTTGATGGACTCGACTGCTGCTCAGGTCCGGTTGACATGTGTGCACAGGTCGGATACATAGAACTCCTCTCAGGCTGAGGTCCTCACACTTCCGGTTCCGTCTGGGTTCCACAGCGGCTGCAGGCCGGAGTGTGTTGTTGTGTTCTCATCCTCTTCCAAAATCTATTTCTGTGTTGTTTTTCTGTGGCACCTGAGAACAATCCAGTAGGTCTATTCTGGGGTTACTGGGGCTTGTTAGGGCGGCTGCAGCCCATTGCATAAGTTTTTGATGACTTCTGACTCCTAAATTAAGCCAGACCAACAGACAGACTGTCTGATTCCACGCCTGGCTCAGATTTATGCAGGCATGAGGCAGAATTCACTTGCACTCGGGGTGAAGTCAGACGGGAGCGTTGCCTCCTGTAAAAAGACCAGCGGTCGACTGGTTCTGGATGGGACGGATCCTATCTGCCTCACAGACAGATGATGCTGCTGCTGGAGGAGGAGTGTGTGTCAGCACACTGGTGGAAAACTTCATCAGTTTGGCTGAGTTTTGCTGCAGGAGTTGCGGAGTGACAGTTCTGGAAAATCTGCTCATCCTTCTCTCAAATATCAGCGATTACGGACGCACGCCCAGATTAGTTCAAGCATTTATAACAGCACATCAACAGGAGTTCGTATAGCAGTGCAAAACTGCTCAACAAGAGACTGCAATCCGAGAAAATATGTTTTAAGACAAAGAAAATCATCAAATCGATGATGATGACAGAATAAAAGACTAGAACAAAGTTGTTTTATTTTTGGTGATATTAAATTTGGATATTAAAAAATCCTTTGTTGTCAGTGGGTTGTTTCCTGGCCAGAAATAAACTCTGTGTGTGTACGTGTGTGTGCGCGCGTGCGTGTGTGTGTGGGTAAGCTGAGCCTGCGGTGGCGCTGCGCCGTGCCCTTGGCCCGCTCTTGCCGGCCTCCTGCCGTGGCATGTGTGCCGTGGCAGCATGTGACTCTGCTGTGTAACCTGAGCGCTGCAGGAACTGCTGTGTTTAGACACACTAAAGCTGCCGTTAGTTAATCATCTGGTCAGCCAGTGAATATTTGAACTACTGCTTGCATTTGTGCTCAGGCAAAACCTGCAACATTTGCTCATCTGCGGTCGGTTATGTTGGTAAATGGAGACGTTTTGGAGACGTCGCTGAGAATTTCAGGACTCGGATCGTTTTGTCCAAGTCACAAACACTGTTAATGAAGAACAGAGTTCCCCCCCCCAAATCTTTGACTTTAAAATCAGTGATTGATTCATCAGGATTTGATTGATGCATCTCTCCAGTAAACCCATAGCGCCACCCAGTGGACTCTAATGCCCCTACATTTATTCATTCTTATAAAAGCGAGTTTTTTACATTAGAAATAATTTGTCCTTATTTATATTTAACTTGTCTATATCACTTATGCGGGATGTCAGCATGACTGTAAAAACAACACTTTAAACCAAGACCAGCTCAGAGCTCCAGAAATCCCGCTGAACATGGGCCAGAAGGCCAGTTATCATTGTAGCACCACACCGATCACAGCGGCAGGATGGAAGCCCCCACCTGGAAGAATCAAACAGGGACAAAAATGGTCTGATGGATCCAGGACTGAAGCTGTTTGGTCTTTGGTGTGAAGGTTTGTGTGGATGGTTTGTCTCTTCTCCAGACATGGTGGACAGGGGTGGGGGTGGACTTCAGAACCCTGTTGTGGGCTTCTGAGTGCACATTTGATGAGGGAATAACAGAGTTTCCATTTGCTGAAATGCTTCTGAAACACGTCGGCTCTTCTTGTGTTTCCACAGTTGCCGTACCTGCTGCTGAATGCCACCGGAGCTGACCCCAAGACCCGCATGTACCCCGTGTTCTTCGGAGAGAGCATCAAGGTCAAACCAAACCCTGAGCAGGAGATCAAGTGAGGCCGCCGGCGGTGCAGGTCGATCCTTGAGAGTTCCTCCTTAAATCTCACCTCCTCCTCGTCTTCCAGGTGCAGCTCGGTGGTGAAATACGACTCGGAAAAACATTACCAGGACCAGGTCTCCTGCGCCCCCGTGCCCACGGCCACCTCCTTCAGCGAGACAGTGTTGGCGGTGCACAACTGTACTTGGAGGCGCTACAGGTCCCAAGTGTACCTGGAGCCGCGACAGAAGCCCGTCAGCTACCGGAGCACCACCATCATTTACCCGAAACACGCCAAGAACACTTACCGCACCACGCTCAGCTACAACCCGGCGGGCTCCCACCGCTGGTTCGTCTCCACGGTGCAACTGGAATCCAGCGAGGACTCCAGTCCCTGTATCATCTACACGGAGGACCTGTAGGGTCACATGACCTGTGCCACGAGGACAAAGAACTCAGGAAACATATGAAGTGAGACTGGAAAAACCCTCATCTCACCTCGGAGAAAATGCTGGAAAATGGCGGCGGATATCTGACTGTACACGGGGCAACAAAACAGGAAGTTCTGCTTAGCAAGAGAAGAGCAACGTGCTGGTGTTCATTTATATACATTTCTGATGTCAGAATGTATGGAATCAGTGAAATTTAAAGAACTAGCTGACAAAAATCTGCCCCCAAATCAGTTTGTAATGATTTGAATTCATGCGGGATTGATCAGGCAGATTTCCCCAGCAGGAAAAACACGGACCACTCGTGAGAAACCTGACAAGCTTTGAGCTTGTTTGGAGCACTTAGGCTACGTGATGGCGGCGCCTTGTGATGGGCGGGGTCAGCAGTGGACCAAACCACTGAGAGGAAAGTGACGGTGGGGGGTGGGGGGGGGGGGGTGTCCGATCTCTAATATCTATGAACTGTATCGTAAATTCACAATGATCTGAACTTTGGGGAGGGCAGTTAAATGATTTTCCCAGGTTTTGGGGGTTCCGGGCCCCCTCCCCCCAATGCTGGGAAACCTGCTCCCATCTTTCACCTGATTTAGACTTTCTACTGATGCAGTCTTTGATCTCTACTCTGGTCATTTGAGGCTGCCCTTCACTCTTTCATGTCTTATTTAACCTCAGACAGATTGGGGGGTTTTAACTGGACCGTCGCTGTGACGATCAGATTGGCTGAGATACGTTAAGGTGGCAGAGTTCAGCCTGCACGGAGGAACCCGGTCACAAAGCTTTGAATACGACTTTATTGCACTTGTTGTCAGGAGCTGGCAGTGCTCTCTGAACTCTGAGGGGCTTTTAAACTTGGACCAAACTTTTGTTTATTTCTTAATTCGGCTCTCTGACACAGAGCAGGCCTTTATTTTTCTTACATTCAGCTAGTAGCTTCTAATTTCAAGGGGTTTTTTTTCCCCCGCGTAAGTAGATCTTAAGTGTCCTGTTTCATTTAGCAGAACCAGATTTTTTTCTCCACACAGAAGAAGGAAAAACACTGAGAACTTTTGAGAAGAGTGAGGGTTTAAGACCTTTGACAAGGTGAAGCAGGGCTGCACAGCAACACTCCTTTAGTCAAGTTAAGTGTAAAAATTAAAAGATCATATTAAGATATGAACAGTATTTACTTTGTTATAAATGTGCTCAAGACTAAAAGATTATAATCTTCTGAACGTTGGGTTAGATCGTTTATGGGTTGAGATGTTGGCTGACATGGTGAAAAGATCTCAGTCAGAATCAGAAAATGTAAATGTTTAATTTGGAAACAGCTAAGTTGAAATAACCAATATGCTAATGTGAAATCTGAAAGTTCTGAACATCTCGGCCAGAAGCATGGAGCATCTACAGTGAGCAAGATCGTTTCATAGCAACCCAAACAGCAACAATGGAGTCAGGATGTGTCGACGTCCCCAAACCTCCCAGTCTGAGGCCGAGATGCAGTCAGAACATCAGCGAGAACATCAGTGGTCCTCCTTTAGATCCTTGCCAGAGGCTGTTTGTAAAGTTGTGGTCTTGTATTCTGGCGTGGACGCTATTAGACGAGTAGCTGGTTTCTGTGGTCACTGTTGTCATCGGAGGTGACCCTTGTATATGATTTATCCTGTAATGTTACATTTACGAGACAGTTTGTTATCTTTGGCCGGATAAAGTAGGTGTGTGTGTATATAATCCGTTTGGTATCTGCCGTAAAGGTTTCGCTAAATATCCTCAGTTGTTTGGAGGGAAATAAATGACAGTTTCTAAATGTAGGTACTTACTTTTTCTTGTCGTTTTCATTGTTACGCCATCCTTGCTAATGTCATTTCTTATCTTTATTTGACATTGTTAGCATGACATTTATTAATTAGAGTTTACTGAAACTTGGTTTCACTGTTTTATCAAAGCAGCAAACAGAGCTAAGCTAACATTAGCTTCACTTGTAGGTTTGTGCCTTGAAACATGGTCATTCTGCCAGCGTGACAGACTTATTTTATATCATTTTAAAGAAAACAAACTGAAACATCAAACATCATATTTTCCTGTTGATGGAACCTAAGATGCCTGATAGATCAAGACAGAAAAGATTTCAAGAGATTTTACCTCATTTTTATCAGTTTTAAGCGTTTTTCGGACCTGCAGTCTCGAGCTCGCGATCTTGTTTTGATGGGTCTGAGACATGTTGTGCAAAGTGTTCTGGAAGATAGACATTGAAGAAAGGATCACGTCTGATGTTTGGAGTGATGAGGAACTTGTTTGTTTCTGAAGTTCTGTAAAGGAGGATGGACTTTTGTTATGTGCTGGTGGTCTGCGACATAAAAAAAATGATGAGAGGAAGTCGTGTTGAACTTTTGGAGGGTTTCGTGTGATGTCTGTGTTCTAACACTTGATTTTGTTACTGTAAACTATTTTCCTGTTGTATATGTGGCTTTGAGGCACTTCATAATTCTTTATATTTTTGTACGTCAAATCATTGCTCCTACTTTGATCTAAGGAAATTATTTAAAAAGATGTATGGATGGATGAAGATGGATATATGTAAACTGAATTAAAAACTAGGAATTTCCATTCTTCTTGAGTCTTTGTAAATGGTCAGACAATGTCCTTGGTCTACAGGAAGTTATTGCATTGTTCTTCAACGTAAACAACGCAGATTAAGTGTGCAGATGTCGATGGTCACAAAAGAAAATCCTTTGGTTAAACTGATGCTACAATGAGTTGTTTAATCAGCCATCTACAAAATAAACACTGCAACACGCATCCAAAATACTTCATGTAGTAAATAAGTGATCATCTTTGGACATTTGCAGGAGACACACTGTCTTTTATCAGGTTTAACTGTAATTTCCACTGTAAAACTGCATTTTTTCTTCCTCTTGTATATAAAACATCAGTCTTTCAGTGTATTCTGTTAAGATTTTACAGACAGATGTATAGAGCAGATGCTTCAGTTTAGTTTTCAGTCAGAAAGAATAAATTGTGTTAAAATATTTCAAGAGATTAAAACAGAATTAGTTCTCGAACATTTAAACTTGCATTAGTAATTCGAGCAGAACAAATGCTGCCCCCTGGTGCAAGAACACCGCAACTGCATCTTATTCCTTAAAAATAAATGACACAACTCAGAGCATGAATGGCAATAAGCTTTTTATTTAAACATTAAGGCAGTGTCTTTGTTTTCATTTTACACTGCTATCCACAAAGCTTGCTGGTGGCTGTGTTGAATTTAACCATGTGATTTTTTTTTCTTTTTCCGAATACCAACCTTGAAGCAAGCCACATAAATATGTACATCTCTTCAGTTTTATATACAGTCCTTGCTATTATACAGTGGGTTACAATAATAATATAAAAAAAAAATCAGTATGCACAAAAATGGATGAACAACATACCGTCTGTCAATCCCCACCAATGCTTGGACAGTGAACATTTCTTATACTGTGACATATTTGTGACTGGAATCAAAATATGTAACAAAAAAATGACAAGGTAAAAGTTTCATCAATCTTCTTTTTTTTTTAAAAACAACAGATTAGCCCATCATCGATGTGAACAGTTGGATATGGCTTAATCTGTTTACAGTCACATTCTTGAAATTCATCTGGAGATAATTGACGAAGACGTAGACAGAAGTGATGAACCCACAACTCGCTGGTCAAAATTGGACAAAAACCGGCTAAAAGAGGGAGAGGAGGTAGTCCTTTAACAGTCACGCTTTGTTGGGACTAAAGAAGTCAAAAGGAAAACCAAATCTGAAACATTAGGGGAAAAAAAACCACAAGTTGATCTTTGTTTTACTTTGAGCAACCCCCCCAGCACAGACACGAGCGGACGCAATGAAGTACAGCTGAAGTATATGTCACAGGTTCTCTGAAAGTGTAATGCAGGCTCAGAAGTTGAGTCAAACAGTTTAAAACCTAAGGCTGTGATGGGAGGGAAAAACTTAAAAGGTAAAAAAAAAAAGAAGAGAGGACGTTGCGAGTTCCCTGTGTCGTCACATGGGGTTAAAACAAAACTTGTGCGTCACTTCAGTACTGTATATGTCAAATAAATGGCACTTAAACACTATGAATGTTTTCAAAACTGTACAAAATCTTGTCTGGACGAGGAAACAACAACACTGTCACCACAGCTCCTTCACAGAACTCCAGCGTGGATCAGGAGTCAAAGAAAGATGGCTTCGCTCCCTCACTCCTTTTCTGAGGAGTTCCCCTTTCCAGCGGCGTTACGGTGGGCCGGTAGCTGCTCGCGGCGGCGCAGGCCACCCTAACTCAGCTGTGATTGTCGCTCCGACTGTGGGTGTGAGGCTGAACGTTGAAACGGCTGTTAAAAGATTCCTCTGTGGTGGAGTTTCCTGCTGCTCAGGACTGGACACGCAGACTCTTATAATCGTGAACAGGTTAAACTTTAAGTGCTTCATATTCAAAAAAGACAAACATGGTTAAATATAAAATATGTGAGAAAGTGTCACTTTTTCAGTGCCATCCATCTGGCAGATCATTTCCTCTGACATTGACATCGGTGATGAACAGCGCGATTACCCTGTAAACCAATGATACGATCCCCCCTCCCCCCACCCATGATAAAGATACACCATTGCAGTCGACAAATGACACCATCAACGTTTCAACAACTAAATGTACTAGAGTTCGCAGGTTGCTTTCCAAAACACAGGACTGAAGTGGAACATTCTCCTCCGTCCTCATGCGTTTTTAACCTCCAGGAACACAAGGTCCTTCCTGTGGAAGCTCCGGCAGCAGAGCCTCCGCCTGACCCCTCAGCGTCCCGCCCAGACCAGCATCAGCATGTTAGACTGACACGGCTGGAAGGTACAGCTCAGCGTGTCTGTACTGATAAGGCCAGTGAGGAAAAGTAGGAACGATTCAAAAACAAAGTGATTAGTCCTTTAGAGTTGTCCGGGTGTGCAAACACAAAGCGCAGCAGCGTTCCAGCTGAGCAGATGACACAATCTTGACGGATGGAGGAAACTGAGTGGAATGGTGTGTGTGTGTGTGTGTGTGTGTTGACAGAGACGCGGATCACTCGCTGTCAGACAGGGTTTCGTACTGAGACATGAGCAGAGGTTTGGGCGCCTCCTCCCAGGACCGTCCCTGTCCCGGGACCAAGCCCTGGCCCTGGACCCCAGGCTGAGCAGAGGAGGGGGAGGGGGCCGACATCGTGCCACTGGGGAAGCGCATCACCAGGGGGTTACATGGGAAGGGAGTTGGAGTGGAACCTTTGCAGGGACAGAGGTGTTAACGAGGAGTTTGGGACTGTGTGCGAACGACTGGAGAGTAAACTGATGGCAGACCTGTGGAAGAAGGCCGGTCCTCCCACACTCGATTAGTCAGAGGGGTTCGTCTGTTGCAGTCTCCCTCGGAGTGAACCGAGGACACCGAGGACGGTCTCTCCCCCCCCGACAGGCCTGGTCCTGGAGATTTGGCCTTCCTCCCAGTAGAGCCTCCACTGCTCTTACAGGACTTTCCTCCACCTGCAGAAATATGCAGGCTCATTAGACCCCATGTGCATCTGGAACCTTCCTGCTCTGCACCTCTGAACTAGATGATGATCCTAAATTTCAGAAGCCCAATCTACAACCGCAGGTCTCGATCCCAGCATGCAAAAACATGCGGGTTTGATTTGATGTAGGCTCGACTCACAGTAACCCGGATACGGACGATAATATTCAACTACCATAAATAATAAACCACCACCTGTTTAATAGGTTCCAGGTCTGAGAACAAGACTGTTTAGAAGACTTTTTAAAAAGAACAGAGAGGACAGGAAGTGATCACAGGGCACCTTGGGAGAAGAACTCTTCTGCACGACCGTCAACTGCAGCTCCGGTTGAAACGCTGCCTGGGTTAGTGGCGTTTGATGACGTGCGCTCCTCAGACTGATCATCGTAGTTGCCCATTAAGGCTTTCCTTATGATGGCCTCCAGGCCGATGGAGTTACTGGGGGCCTCTGGGGCTGGGTGGCAGCGGACGCTCACAGGTCCTACAGGAGGACGGAGACAATGGAGGCAAAAATGAGCATGTGTGGAGAGAATAGAGGCCGTTGGGGAGGGGGAAACATCTCTCTGAGGTACCCGCAGTTGTTGATGCTGGCATGTTGAAGATTTCTGTTCCAGGCTGACCTGCATCTGAAGGTAGAATCAGAAGCGTTGACATTAGCAGAATGTCCTCTTTATGTAATCACTTGATGTTTTCCTGAGGTCAAACTTACTGAAATCACCTTCATTTCCAACCACGGTCATCTTCTTGATCATCTCCTGTTTCTTTGACTTGACGATAGCTGACGTGCTCTCTGTCAGCTTACTGAAAAAGGCCGGAGGCTGGGAGGAGCTGGGGGGTGAACGGGAGCCCACACTGCAGCACGGAGGTGAAACACACAAACCGTTCAGTCAGATTCACAAGAGATTAGCACCCATCAACATTCAAACCAGACCAATTTACATTTACTTTTGTTCATTCTAAGTGTGATAAATCCCTCTGAGCCACAACACCAGCGCATATGCTTGATAACCTAAACAATCTCATTTGCACATTGACTCCAAATACGCGTCAGTTGTTGGGCACAGCACCGTCTACAGGACGAGTGTGAAGACTCTGGCCTGGGTGCTCCCATCGGCTCAGATTAGGGTGATCTCTGTGGGGGTGCTCCCTGTGTTCATGGGCTGTGACCTGTCTCAGCGTGCCCAATGGTAGAGTATGTGTGGGGTTGAGTTCGTGGGTGTGTCTGCACACTGTATCTATTTGTGTATCTCTGTGTGTATATGCGGGGTGGGACGCCTCCGTGGCGCTTCTTAATGTGTATATATGGTGTCGTACAAATAAAGATTGATTTGATTTGAACAAACACTCAGACCGACCTTAGGTTCGTCTCCACTAACATAAATACACACCCAGGATGATGCAGGTTAATGCCGTGTTCACACTACACAATCCTGCATCATCTGGTCGGGGGCCTTGAGGTCTGGGAGGCGTTCGCGCTACATGACAGGTCGGTGATGAGGGTTCACACTACACAACTCTCCATCAGCAGGCGCGGCAGTCTGCTCTACTTTTTTTCCCCCCAAAACAACCTTTTGTATCAAAATCTCATGTGAAAGGTGACACAAGAACTGCGCAGGGCTGATGTTTTTCATTGCAAACACAGACACGGAGCAGAAAGGAGCCCTCAAGGTTGTTTGTGTGCTACTATGTAGAGAAAACACAAAAAGAAGATGTTGCTGTCGCTGCTCTGCTGCTACCCTGGCTCACGTCCACATTCATGGCGACCGCCATGTCTGCTCTCATGGGCCACAGCTCTTTGTGCATCCTCCCCCCTAGACTGGATATTTGACCTGTTAAGATATTCACTTTGAGTTGGAATCTCGGGCTGTCGCCGGCCGCCTGACTGGCGTCTTCGAGGTGTTCACGCTTAACGACCCAGGCTTGCCGAGCGGACAACTGCCTTATCCTGAGCTGGGGGAGGAGAGCGGCAGACAACCAGCCGATTGGGCTAAAATTGTGTGGCGTGAACAGGACTTAAGGCTAACAGGACGCACCACGCTGACTCACAGCAATACCAGATGGCTGACAGGTCTGTGAGTAAAAGGAGTAAGTGAGCGGAGGAGGCACTGAGCTAAATCTGTGTTTGTGTAACAGGAGAAGGTGGAGCAAGACGTATGAGTCTGATAGTATATCCAAATGTTCTATTGCATTTACTTTGTTAACGCATATTGTGCTGGAGGCCAGCAGTCGGAGCCACAGGAGAACCCAGCCTGACCCAGATGAGGTTTACGGCTGTTTAGCTGCTCATTTGTTAAACTTTCAACAAACCATCCAAAACATGAAATAAAACTAGTGAAGATATCTGCAGGAGGGATTGATATGGGAGGGATTACCCTTGCTCTGCCTGCTCGCTGGGGTAGGAGGCCCCTCCCTGCATGTCTGGTTCAGAATTGGCTCCAGCAGGAGAAACTGGTTCGATGCCATCGTTTGAAACACTGACAGGAGACGTCTTGGACTGAGGAGGCGATCTGGAGGGACAAACCATTTACAGACATTTAGAGTCTGAAACAGCAGGACACTCCACCCCTTCTAAAAACTGACAGCTGATTTTGTTTTTGGACACAAACTCCTACCTGTCTCTGGTGCGCTCTCCACCTAGGGCCTCTGGATATCGGGGCCCTTGGCTTGATTCTTGTGAGGTGGGTGGCAGCTGAGAAACACTGGGTGGACGGGTCAGGTCCAGGACAGGGAAACCGTGGTAGCTCTGCTGCCTGGTGTAGTCCTTAGTGATTACCTCCTTTTTCAATACACACAGTTGTAGATTGTTGACCACAGTAGCAATGATTTATAAAATAAAAACCCATGATGGAAATGTATTTGCAAATCAAATGTTTTCATTGGCCGAGTCAGACTTTGATGCCTGTTTATGGTGAAACATAATTGGAAGCTACAGCAATCGGCGCTTTAACGCCTCCTCTTTGGCAGGTTTAGGTATCCGAAGACAATTCTAGTTTTGGGTAAAAATGTTAATGTGAATGCAGCTTACACTGATGTGCTGTGCCAGAGTAACCACCCTCTGGCTGCCTTTCACACAGGGGGATGGGGGTTGCTGGCCTGGAGACAGTCTCTCTTCAGATGGAGGACGGTACAGGCTGTGTGGCTCCATCTTCTGTTGAGCTGAGTGGTCCAAACCCAACACACAAAAGACAAAACAAGAGAAAAGGAACTGTTAGCTCTCATCATTTGATCAGGTTCAGTCATGCAGGAGAAACAAGCCAGCTCAGATGTCATTTAAAGTGTATCATTTTAAGTGTACCAGCTGTGCCTACAGTTACACACACACCAAAACACTCCGGCAGTATAGAAATACAGTTAAATATTGGTGTCTCTTTTACATTATTTCTCCTCACTGCATGTTTTCTCCCTGAATGAACTCTATCAGAGGATGAAGTAAACTCAGTGGGTGGCACAAGACAACTCAAAGAACAGGACGCGCTGGGTCTTTTGTCTGTTGGCAACAGCAGCATACGGCAACAAAATGATGCCATCTTAACTCACAAACAAAAGTGTATTTTCTTCATTTTAGACTCATGTAGGGGTGAAATGATAATGATGATTGATGATGAAATGATGATTTGAGTACCTCAATTATAAAGAAATAATAGAGGAATTTTCCCTGTCTCCAGTACTCATTTATTTAAATGTAAAGCTCAGCACATTATTTCACATTGACTACTTTTAAAATGCCAAAAGTTTGATCGTGCACAAAACGATTGTAGTGGAAAGATGGAAAAGTTGAGGGAATGTAGCAATAATGACAACATTTTCTCATGTGGGATGACCAGATATCATCCATTGCCTGGACATGTCCGCTTTTTGAGACCTAAAAATGTGTTCGGGTAGAATTTGAAAGACGTTTGGGATTTAATTTGACGAGAGCCTCAAACAAGTTTACATCAAAGAGTAAGAAGAGTCCTCTTTGTCACAAACTCAAGTCTGCTCAACAGACTCTTGTGTATTTATAATCGCTTTTTAACCAAGCAAAAATATGTTTTATCCCATTACTTGATTGAGCAAAGCAAGTTTCAGTGGAATATCCAATTACTATAATTACTATATTCCATAGCTGCAGCCCTCCGTGCACCTAAATGTTACAGGCCTGTGAAATATACAGAACACATGCAACATATTCAAAATTTCCATAGGCTTTGACTGACAGCAATGAGCAGAGCATGTATTTTGAAAACCAAATAGGGATCTATAGCCAGATATTAAAAAAAGAGAAATGGAAGGTGGACGATCCCCCATTCCCTCAGATGGCTGACAATTCAGTGCAACACTGGAGATCTTTGTAATCAAGCAAAACAATTTGATGGATTTTGATTTTTTTTTCTTCTTACTTTTAATGTGGTTGAATCTGATTTGGCTGAAGCTGTGCAGTTATATAGTCTTAGTACAGTCCAATCCATGCTTCCTTTCATTGATAAGATATTACTCTATGCAGTGGCACAACGTCATCGTCCACAACAAACACAAGAGGGAAGCGTTTTTGTGAGGGTTGAAAGTCAACTGTTTCGTTTAGAGCAGGCATGTCTAAACCCTGTCCTCGAGGGCCACAATCCAGCCGGGTTTTCTATCCCACTGAATGCATTTTCAGCCTGGTAGGTCCAAACACACAATCACATACAGACGGTCCAAAAGCCAAAGGTCAACCATGTGTGTAGACAGAAGATGATTGGATGAAACAAAGTGATAACAATTTAAATGTTTTTTTGTTTAATTTCATGTTTGGGAAAAGTGACTACTGCAAAATAATTGTCCTTTTTCTACTTTCTGATGGAACGTGTTACTGAAGATTTTCTAAAGCACAACATGAAGGGAGAAAGAAATTTATCAAACTCCATACCTCGACTGTAATAGATAAAACTTTCCAACATTAATAAAGAGGACTTTTTTTTAATTTTTAGGCCGTTTCAGTAAACTATTTTAGATACATCTGTGAGGCAGTAAAAGCCACTAAAAGCATGTGATGTTATACTTCACACTGTGTATGAGGCTCCCCAACATAAGTGACCAGCTGAACCGGGGCAGAAGATACACAACTCTACTGTAATATCCCACCACCAGCTAAAACCTTAAAGTACATCCGGCACCATAATAAACTAGGAAAAATCAATATCAATGCTGCATCAATAACAGAAATGGCTTCAAAAACATCTCTCCCAAGATCGTCAGGTCCAGTTTGGTACTGGAAATGACTGCCAACCGCCACAGCGGCCACAGACTGAAGGGTGAGGGTTCAGGTGATCGCTGACCCTGATATCCAAAGATCTTAGTATCAGTGGCACCGAGGACAACAGAGCCTCTCTGAAATGTGAGGGACAACAATTGTGTTGATCAAGTTGACCGCAATAATGGTATCTTACCGAGTACTCGGAGCTCATGTTCCTGAATGGTCATCGGTTTGTTTTGAGTCTTTTCCCTACTGGGCGTACCACTTTCTCCACGGCTAGGAGGAGTTTCTGACTGGGGTGGCAGCAGGTGTTGGGACCGACTTGAAGGTGGCGGGTACGTGCCAGGGTAGAGTCCTCCTGGGACAGGGCTGGACAGCTTGGGTTCAGATTTACTCATGTGTTGTTCCTGCATGTGCTTGGGCAAGCCTCCCCTGTTTTTGCCTCCTTCACGACTCTGCTCTTTGGCAGCATTTGAGTCCATGGATGGTGTGTAGGCCTCTGGGGGCACACTTGTCCTCTGGAGGTGACTAGGGTAACTTTGATAGCGGGCTGGCCCTGAGGGCATGGACCTGGCAGACCAAATAGAACACTTGGTAAACAAAAAATGTTCCCAATGGAAAGAGAATATTCTGGAAAATGTGTTCCTGGAAAAAAAAAAGGGCAGTTTACCGATACACTGATGAACTGGAGTGATCTGTGACTGGCAGACTCTTGCCTCCAGTATTGTGAAGGACACTGGGACGTTGCTGCACATTCTCGTGGGTGCGAGGCGACACTGGGGAGTGCTGGTGGCTGAATGACTGGGAGGGAGCTCTAACACCACTGTTGTTGCTGCTGCCCAAGCTGTGCTCCGTACCTAAGGGAGAAATTTCATTCCATGTTATTAATTTCCACAGATTCAGAGGAGACGTGTATATTTTTTCAGGATTATAAATTACAGTTTGATGATGGTATTACGATTTCAAGATTCAAGATTCAAGAGAACTTTATTGATCCCTTTAGGGGGTGTCCACCAGGGAAATTAGCATCTCCAAAGATCTACAGCATCTACAAAATTTCCCACCACCATTTCACCCCATCAAACCTATTAAAGATAATAAAATATAAGAAAATAAGAAATAAAATAGAATAAATTAAAAATAGAATATGAATATAAATATAAAACTATAAAAATGTTCCGGTTCTCCTGTTGGCCCTGGATTTGTGTAAATTGTTGAAAATACGAAAGACTTTAAAGCACATACACAGCTGAAAAAAATAAAGAAAACTCAAAAATGACGCGCTGATCCAACTTCAGTCCATTTCCCTGAGACATAATGTGGATGAGGAGTGTGTGTGGCCTCAACATGCTTGGATATATTCCCACATAATCAGCTCCAAGGCATACTAAAAAGCATCAGTAACCCCGGGACAGTTTGTGGCAGGATATGATGGTGGTGGGTGCAATGAATGCGGGCTACAACCTCTTACTGGCCTGTCTCTTAGTATTTGTCCACTGTGCTGGGAGACGCAGCAAACACCCGGCCCCCGGCATAAGGATGTAACATCCTTAAGGAGCTGCACTACCTAAGCAACCTCTGGGGCTGCAGGTAACACCTCATGCTCCACTAGTGCTGAGAGCTTTGAAAAAATGTATTAAGTGATTGAGAACCAGCCAAAAAGTGTGAGGACGGGGAAATTGTCTGTGACCACAACTTCCAATTCTTCCATAAACAGGGGCTGTCTCACTATTGCCTGACTTCCAGTTACACTGTGGTGATTATGTGTTCCCTTTATTTTTAGAGCCGTGTATTTCAATAGTATTTTCAGTAAAAACCTGTAAATGGCAAATCAGCAGTAGTAATCTTATCCACTGATTTCTCTAACTAAAGTGAACTTTGTGACACCTAAGCAATGGATAAAAAATAAATAAATAAATCACACACCTGGCCGCCAGATAGGTGCATGTTCCACATTACCGAGGGCTCCACCCTTCTCTCTGTCTCTTTCCCTATCTCTCTCCCGGTCCCGTTCTCTTTCCCGATCTCTCTCCCGGTCCCGTTCGCGCTCCCGATCTCTCTCCCGGTCCCGTTCGCGCTCCCGATCTCTCTCCCGGTCACGTTCGCGCTCCCTTTCCCGCTCCCGGTCCCGTTCTCTCTCCCTGTCACGTTCTGATGATGTGCTTTGTATCTTGTTTATGTGCGAAGACCCAACTGAATGAAGAGTGGGAAAAAAGGATGATAAATGACAGAAACAGTGTTCAAGTGCAACACATTTCAGGCATAAAAAAACCTGTGAAATGACCAGTACCAGGTGAGATAGAGGAGGGTGTATAAGGCCTGCCCGGAAAATTAGTACTTCCGCCAGGGATGTAGGTGATGCGATCCATTGGGGAGCTTGATGGCCCTGCAGAAGGAGGGACCAGGACAGGTAAGTGTGGCACTTGAGAAAGATCGATGATCCCTGAGGACAGAGAGAAAGAAATAGAGTAAAGAAATCAACAGCAACTGGTCTGGACATTTGAGGATAACTGTGAAAATTTGGATATAATATAGTGGGGTACACACATAAAGATTATCGAGCAGTTTTCTCCCTTTATCATTTAAAGAAGACGAATGCCCATTTATCTTGTCTTATAAGATCATCCTACAGTACAAGATTAACCTGTGGTCTGAGGTGTTAAGAGAGAATTTGTCCTGATAATCGGCTCCAAAAATGGTCGGGGTCAAAAATCTTCAAGTGTGTGGGAAAAGCTGGAACTGCTGGAATGTAGCCAATTAAGAAGCGAGCGACCAAGGAATAAGGAAGCAGGAGTAAACATTAGCATGTTTGCACTGTCTCCTGTTTCTTTTTTATAGTTTTGGATTATTCTGTTAAAAATAGTCCCAAGACCACCACCATTCCACCACTTGTATGCCCTCTTCCATGTTGTTTATTGTGTTTTTGGGTTGTTGCTATGTTTCTTCTTTGTTTTTGTGAAATCATGTGCCATAATGCAAAGTCTATGGCTGGGACGATGAGATTCTTGGTGGTGGGACAGAATGATGATGTGCATGGCGTGCTGTTTTAAGATTTTCAGAGCACGGCACACACCAAAACTGTTCAATGCCTGATTTTTTTTAATCTTTGTGTGTGTGGGGGGGGATGGGGGGGTCTCTAACTGATAAAAAAAATCCCTTAAGATTTAGAAAATCCTTGTGTGTGTACCCTGTTAAGGTTTGAAATGACAGGGATAACCTAAACAAGCCCAGCATCAATCTGTGTATTTGTTTGAGATTTATATCTATTATCTATGTAACTTTGACCTAGCAAATACAGAACAAACATTTAGAAAGGAGGAATTCATTATCTTACACCAGAGGGTGTTTGGAGGAGCTCTGCTCTGATGCATTTTATAAACAGAAATTTCTACGACTGAATGAACATCTTCAAACATCACTTTGCAGTGATGCGGGCAAAACGGACGTGTTCTGTTCGCAATTGAGTTTCAAACAAAAAAAGGCCCTATAAAAGGTACCACGAGGAGCTGTGGAGTATGGTAGCTGAAGAGGCTGGTCTCGTGGAGTGAGGCCCCTGAGAAGGTCAGAGCGTTGAGCCGCCATGGCAGCAGCGGCAGGCCACTGGTGCATCTGCTGGGAGGTGATGTAGTCATTGAGCAATGTCTGGCGGTTCTCCAGCGCTGCAGTGTCAGGAAATCCACGGATGAGGTAGGGGTAGGGATGAGGGTAACCCGGGCTGGGAGCTAGATGGCGAGGCAAGTAGTACGCTGCTGTGTGGAAAGGAGGAAATATTTGTCAGGAAATTTTTTTGCAAGATAGACATTAACAAGATCAAGTTCACACAAATGCTGGAAAAGAATTCCAGAAGAAAAGGTTTCAGAGACATCAAAATTGTCCTACAAATGAGGACATTATGGGCCTCAGTGTGGCTTGAATAATGACTGCAGACTATACTTTTACAAAAGGAAGTTATTCAGATTAATCTTCTGGACAAGAAGATGGTTTCACAGCAGAGAGGGCTGATAACTGAAGACTTGCCCACTCATTCTAAGCGTAAATATTCTAAAGCGACAATAACAGACCACAGTCTGTTTGTACTTGTACTTGTTGCAGTATGAGAAAGATTTCCAGACCAGGTGAGATTTCTGATGCAGGTTCAGACACTAATAGAGCTGTAAAGATTTTTTTTTAAAAAGTAGCAATACCAGGATCAATGTGAATACCACGAGGGAGTGCTGCAGGATCAAAGGCCAAGGGGATCTGACGGTAGACATCTGCTGCTCCGAGACCCTGGAGCAGCCGCTCGTAGGTTTGCTGATCTGGAACTCCTGAGAGTGGCGATTTGGTAGAACTCATTTCTCTAGGGGTTGGTGTGGTTTTACGCTCCTGGGAAGGATTTTTACTGGAACCTGATGCAACAAAACCAAATATATATTAATATCAAGAGATTCCAAAATGTTATCTGAGCTATAAATTATAGCTGATGGTTAAAAACATCAACAATTTGTCTGAGATATACCCACCATCATTTTGCCTTTGGCTTCCCTCTCTGGACAAAGGAGAGCCACGATGTGAGGGACCAGGGTAAGAGGTCCTTAACCCGCATTTGTCATCGTAGCCTACTGGACTGTGATGGGACTTATTTCCTTGTTCTGACCCCAGTGTAAGGGGGGAAGAGCGAGCTATGGGGCTAGCTGTGCTGACCACAGCGCTAGGTCTTCCTTTTGGTGCCTCTTCGTAGTGACTCCTCTCCAGGAGAGAGGATGTGTTGTGGAAAGAACGTGGTGAACTGGCAATAATGGAACGGACATCGTGACGTTTCCCTGAAGCAGCTGCCTCCTGCTTCATGGGTGTTCCCTGAAAACATAAACAGGAATTAAACTCTTAAAACACAGACAAGAATGCCTGACAGCTTCTTTGTAAGTTGCCAACATGTATTTACCTGTGCTATGATGCCCTCTTTCCCAGGCTGCCGGAGCTCATCCCTGGGAATGAGACGGATGTAGCAATCAACTTCCTTCCCGGTCGGTACCCTGCTCTCTCTGCCCTTCAGTGAGTCAGAGAGGGAACCAGTCACACGAAGTGGGGAGCCCTCTCTCTTCATCTGCTTTGCCTCCCTTCTCAGGTAGCCATCCTGAGGGTCCAGATGACGGGGTATACCTGACCATAACAAATGTCACACGGCAGTCAGCAACAATAGCCAATGGATTTCAAATGACAGCAAAAGAGAAATAAGACATTTCCATTAATGTGTGAGCAGTTGGGGAAAAAATGACAACACATTTACTACCGGTGACCGACTTTGAAAATAGACTTTTGAAAGAAATGATGATTTTTGAAAGAATTTCTTCATGAAGGAAGAAAATGTTGGTCTACACAGCGAGCAGTGTGGTCCATTTACTCTGATAACATTACAGGAAAGGCAACATTAAGAAGCATTTTCCAGGATTTTTTACTAATGTCTACCATTCTGCGCCTCTGATCCGCTCTGCCTCAGGCAGTGATTTTCAGTAAGAGGGACGGCGAGTTACCTTGTGAGATGGAACCACGAATGTGATGAGCATCTTTATAGGGTGTGTGGTGTGGACTATCCCTATCATGAGGCATGGCTCGACCAATCAGCCCTGAAACAGAGTTTAGATTCATAGATATTTCAAGCATTACATATAAAAATGAAAACTTTAATCATATAGTACTTTACTTCACAAGTTCTAAAATGCTTTACTTCAAACAAAACATACAAAGATTAAGACATCAATAAAGACATAATGTACAACATGAATGAAAAATAATAAAAACAATCAGCTAAAAAGAAACACCTTAAACTTCATTGAAGCTATACTTATCAAACCAGATGGTACAGATCTCTCCTTTATTGGCAGAAACATTCATTGCAAAAACATGAAGGAGTTAAAAAGGTGCTAAATGTTTTTGTAGAGTTTTTAAACAATTTATTAGAGATCCTGAAATGATTTCTGCCTGTCCTGTAACATTTGGATTAATGTCAACAGATAATATAGATCTATATCCATCAAAACAGCATCGAGCAGTTATATTGTAATATTGCAATACTGTTCAATTTAGCTGCCAAAACCAGCTAAATTGAAGGAATTCCAAATCATCCACCTGCATTTCCACCTGTTTTTTTAAAAAGAATTCTTCATTATCCATTATCAAAATCCCTGACTTCCAGCATTTTCATCTCTGCTTTTAAACACGTCACTGTTTACCCTCCCATGATTCATTTGTTTTAAGCAATTTTAGACCCATCTCCAATCTGATGCATTTATCAAAGATTTTAGAAAAACCACATCTGTCCAATCCTTGCTGCCCTTCACTGGTTACCTGCAATCGTTTAGAATTGATTTTTTAAGTATTTAGTGCTAGTTTGAAAATCTTTATGTTCTCCGGCTTATATATGTGATCTGCTCACTCCCTATGAGCCTGATTGCTGCCTGGGATCCTCTAGCAGGGCTTTTCTGAGGTGTCCCACTACCGATATTTGCTTGGTCACCAAAGGAGGCTGGATATTTACCCCTCAGCTGTGGAACTCCCTGAATGGAGATCTCAGGCAGGCTGACTGTGGCCTCTTTTAAATCTCTCCTTAAAACAAACTTTCATAGTCTAACATTCTCCATTATTGCACATTAGAATTGTTAAATTCTTTGCTGGAGGCAATATTCGGTATTCATCCCAAATTCTACTTGTCTCAATGACAAAACCCTTAAAAAAAACATTCATTTTCTTTATCAAACATTGCAACATTGCAAAACTAATTATTTCATTGGCAAAATATATGGCACAATTTTCTGACTGGACCAAAGCCTGTGAAGCATCTCTTACCTTCACAACTGGCAGTAGACAGTGAGTCCCTCAAAGGCAACCCTCTAGAGATTCCTCCTTCCATGACATCATAAGAACGCTTCAGACCTAGAATTTCCCCAGGCTGAGCCAAGCCTCGGCCCTCGTCTTTTGGGGTCTGAGACGATGAACCTGCACAGGACAAATATAGAAAAGATGTTGGAGAGAAACCATTCTGTCTGTCGAACCTTCATTCAAAAGGAAAAAATAAACAATGAATATTGTACTTACGGTCATAAGTGAGAATGTGCCCACTGATACCCTCATAGACAACGTGACCCTTTGAGAGAACCTCATCTCGCTCTCTCTCAATTCTGCTGGCGCTGTCCTCCGTGATCAGACGGGTTATGGTTCCCTTATATAGAACGTCAGCTGGTGTCCCCTGTGTTGAACAAGGAGGCTGTGAGACCTGTGCTTCAGCATAACAGCGTGAAAAAGACACTCTGAAAGGTCTGATCAGGCCAAAACTAAAACTACCCGATTGTGTGTGGTTAACGTCAAAGCAAATGTCAAACCCTCTTTTCTAATGTTTGCACTTATTCTGGGCTGGAAGCGAAGCCCAGGAGCAGCAGATGCTCACAATTAAATCCTTGATTCATAACAGTTACGAAGCGCGTGGGTCAACAGTGCTGCAGGAGACACAACTGTGCCCTCGGTCTGACTTTATTAGGATCAAAGCTTTTTCACAGGTGGTAACTTTAGTTGCAAGTAGAATAGGGCTATCTTTCAATGACAATTTTTATATCAATGCCATTGATAAAGAAAAATTTACAAACCATTCAGGAAGTAGATAACTTTCTCATTTCAGAGTCTGAGAGCTTTAATATTTTTCATATTGTATTTGAGGTGTTTCATGAGAAAAGGGGGCAAATACAGATAAAAAATAGTTTAATAAAATGGGAAACATGTCTTCATGCCATGTACCTACTGCTTTGGTGATAGGGCCTCTAAAAGTAGAAGAATTCAGTAGAATTCAGCTGACATTGCCTTCTCATGCTGCCATTAGCATTCCTAGGCCCCACCCCTTAGTACACAAATCAAACTAAATACTTCACAGATTTCTTTTTTGAAAATAGACCCATGAATATCAAAGGACTTATAAACGTACACCATTTTTAAACAGACAAATATTATGGCTGTGAACACTAATCTGTCACGTGGGGGGGCAACCCTCATCTTCCCAGATTTCAAAATTAAACAAAAAAAACGTATTTCAGTTTATGTATTAGTTTATACATCAAAACTCTTTTTGCTTCTGTAATATGAACACAAGTTTCTGAGGTCCTGAAGCAATCAGATGAATAATAATCTACAATATAATAATCTATAAACTTACTAATTGTAAGAGTTGTTGTCAACAGCACTAATCCAGTTTCAGTCACATTGTAATAGTTACAGGAAAAATTAAATAAGAATAACAATGACTGCTTTTGTAAACTCACTGCTTTTACATTCATGAGGGCTTATTAGAATTGTGGAGACCTTCAGTGATTTATTCAATTCTCCAACTGTCGTAGAGAAAAGAAATCAGCTGCCTTCTGTAGTGAACAGGGGTTTTAATCATTTGGTCTAAAAGAAAAAGAACTTTGGACTGCAGCATTAGAGACGAGTTGCTACACTTCAGTACTGGTCCTTGTGAAAGTCTTTGGTACCTCAAATTGAATTTTTTTGTATACATCTGCTTGTCAATAACCTTTCACTTGGTCAGGTCAAAATTTAAGAAGAACTTTGGTCTCTTGTAGTCTCTCCAACATGCACTAATCAGGCATTCTAATAAGACCTGAAACGGTACTACAGAGGCCTAAAGTCATGTGGTGAGCCTGCTGAGGTTGATGGAAAAGTAAGGAGGTATAAACATCAATGATTTACCTTAAAAAGGGACCTGTGTAAATCGTTGCCACCTGTTCCATGTTCTAATGTACAATTTAGAACTTAAGCACCTCAAACATCTCCAAATATTTGTCAGAATTTCCTGACTCAATATTGCTAAACTACCGTAACGTCTTTTGGATATTTAAATGTCCACATGAAAAGAAAGTAGATTTTTTTCCCCATTTGAATTAAATGCAGTTACATTGGTAAAACAATATTATGTGCAACAAAGAGCTTTACCTGAGTAATGGAGCCCCCCCGGTGGGAGACAGAAGAATCTGGGTGCATTCTGGTCCCAGGAATGCCTTTAGTGATGCTACCACCCTGGACAGCAGAAATAGAAGCTGGAAAGAAAATAACAATTAAAATAAATCATGAAAATAATGCAAACATACTAAACGTTCTATTGCCAATCACTGTACCGTAATTACTGAAAACAGCCCAAACACATCCGATAAAAAAAAAATCAGTAATTATAACTTTGAATCATGTCAACTTTGCATCTCCCAACTTTGCACACATGGATTTAGGATCCCCCCACCCCCTCCATTCTTCACATCCTCTCAAAGCTCTGTCAGATTAGGTGAACTTCAGCGAATTAAACTCCCCGATTATAAAAAAGACTTTCAAGTCTCTTCTGCATTATTTGAAGACATTTTCAGGTTTGTCCTGTTGTGTTCCAACAGACCCAGCAAGCGTGAATCCTGAGTAGGCTATACCGATTACTGACATTTAAAAGAAGGGAATGGAATCTACCTACCTCGCCCTGTAGCACTATCATGAGATGCCTGCTGCGTTGACATGCTGTCAGCTTGAGATGATAAGCTGTGAGGTGATAACTGTTCTTGTTTTATGACAGGAAATGGACCTGTTGTTCGAATAAAGAAAAGGCAAAAAGTTGGACGGTAAGGAAAAAAACATGTATTTCTGAAGCATGGAAGAAGTGGAAGAATCAAAGTCTCCAACCGATTCCACTCACCCATTTTCCTATGATCCATCCAAGATAGCCCCATCTGTGTTGGGGGTATCTTTCCATGGTCCAAACCATGAGCTGGACTGTGCAACTGGACTGGGGTGCCCTGAGGAAAAAAGTGTTTGTAATTGTAATTACCAAAAAAAAACGGTTGCATTTTTTAAAAAAAACTACTATTTAGATCACTGCCTTCACAAATGCACATCTTGCAACAATATACAACACCTGTGTGATGGACCCTCCTTGTTTGGTGGAGGAAATGAGTGGTGGTGGCTCGGGCATGGTCAGTGGTCTCACTGCTGCTAACCGACCACCATCTTGTGGGAGACCAACAATTGAGGGGTGGGCTCCCTGCTGGAACGCTGAAATGAACAGATTTATAACTGTGAAATTTTGCTTGGATTACAAAATTACTATTACAAGACTAATTCTGAACCTCCCCTGCCCAATCTGGAATGTGGCAATTACTGAGGCGTGACAAGAAACTAAGAAAAAGGACTAGATCTATTCTGAAGTATTTCGGTCTACATTGTTGATGGAGAATCCAAATCAACTCTGTTGGAAATTACTATGATTACTTACCCAACTGGGGAAGACTAAACTGTCACTGCTCTGTGTAAGCATTTGCTCCTCCACTCTGATGGTGTATGTGTGATGTTTGTTCGGTTTCAGGGATGTCATGTGAGTGCTGCAGCCATTTGGTTTGCTATCAATTATTTAAGTAGATAATTCCCAAAGGAGATAGAACAGAAGACTCACAGTTGAAGTGGAGGAGATGTTGGTCATGGCTGATCTTGGCTATATCTCTAGGAGACATGGGATAAGGGGAGGGAACAAGTCGACCCAAGTTGGGAGCCCTCATTTCATCAGGACCCAGAGCGTGCCTCTTGGCTTCATTATGTGGGGAGAACGCACGGGACTTTTCTGCAAATACACATACAGAAATGACAAACAGGCAGTGATTTGGGGAATTTCTAACTGCCAATTTCTGGGCTCTGCAGTTAGTTTATGATAAACTAACTGAACCTTCTCAACCCAACACTCAATATTCCACTATAAAATGACTAAAATAAAAATGTTAAACGACTGTCATCAGAGACTGATCAAGTTGAATCATTTGCATAGACTGTGCCCAGTAATTGGGGAATCAGGGAAAAAAAGATTACAAATCCCAGGGTGTGCGCAGTTGTTAAAACAAGATATTAAACCAAACAAAGTTGGGAACCCAATACAGTCAAAAAAGAGGGCACTGCAGCTCTGATGAAGACACTGTGTCAAAGCCAAAATTTCAACACTTTCCCCCCTTCTTTCCATTACAAAACTGAAAACAAGCAGCAAAGTTGAGCTTAAAAGGAAAACATGAAAACCATGCCTGTCGAACACCTTGCAAAGATCCTCTCCAGATGAAAAGATCTGTTACACTTTGGATCTGACATCTCACCTCGGCTATAAAAGATATGCCTGGAGTTTCCAGCAGAGAGGCACATTATACCTGCTGACAGTAAATACAGCAAACTAGACTGTATTGCCTTCAGGGTCAACAGCAAAACCAGGTGATTAATCAGTTCCCTCATCCATGAGTGTCCCAGAAATACCTTCCTGCCCAAAGCACTAAAGAACAAGCTCTCAAGGTTAGAGTATGCAACAAGGAAACTCAGTAAAACTAGAACAAGAGTAGCTAAAAATTGCATTAGCACTTTGATTAATCATTAGCATATTTTGGGCATTTACAATACTAATTTTATTTCCTGTGCACCATCATGTATAAACTTGGACCAGTGGGAATGACATAAAGGTGAAAGGAAAAATTTAGGTGGACAACGGTGAAGCGCTTATCTACAGAGCACCATCCCTTACTCCACTAGACCTAACCAGAAACTGAATGAGCAAAAAGTGCAGATCTCTGTCATGTTGGCGGTGTTCATACCATCCTTATCGCTGCTGGAGGGGCTACGTGAGCGTGTTTGGGGGCTCTCCCTGTCTCTGTCTGCCTGGGGATGATATGGCTGCTGTTTCCCCAGCTGGCCTGAGAGGGGCTGCTGCTGTTTGACCTCTTGAGAGGACTCGCCATGAGCCATGGTGATCTGCTGCTGGTACAGAGCCAGAGCATGTGGGGGTGGTGGCGCTTTGCTTCCACCACTGTGTTGATCAGCCAGCATGGACGCTTCAGGCATCTACACATGCAATAAAAGAAAAAGGATTATTATCACATGACACCCAGTAGTAAGAAAACACCATAACTATATCAATGAGTTACTGCATTATGGACCAAAAGGCCATAGCATGATCCAGGTACGGCCTGAAACAGAGGAAAAGTTTTGAACCTGAAAAAAAATTGGAAACTGAAAAAGACCATCTGAACTTGAAAGTATAAGATAAAGAAATACAACAAAAAATTAATTTAGAGTCTGAAAATCAAAAATTGTATCCTCTGGTTGCATTGCAACATCATAACTTAGAGTTTTGATTTAATTATATTTTTTTTAAATGATCAAAACTTCAGGTCTTGCTTTAGCTCCATGCTGCATGACTTCTGTTAATCTGGAAGCAGTCATTCTAATTCCCGCAGTTTTCATTTGTTAGTACCAAAAAAAGAAATAATTTTTTGAGGGGATTTTTAAAAAATGTTATAAAACCAGTGTTTTATTATAACCAGAACTCACAATCGGTGGTATAGCCGCAGCCCTCTGCTTGAGCTGCTTCAAGTCCATGGGTTTCTGCAGGGGGGATGAGATGACTCCATCCTGAGTATAATTGAGCAGGCTTGGTCGTGGGGGTGTTATTCTACACAGAAAAAGAAAATTAAGTCAGTCTCTTCTATCAAAAATTAGATTGGAGAAGTTGATGTTAGACAGTTGTGTATCACGTCCATCCCCACAGAATAAAACATACTGTCATTTGTTTGACTGTAGTCAAGTTGTCCAGCTAGTACACTGATGTGTTCTACTAAAAAGATTTAAAAATCCCCAAGATAAGAGTCATCATGGCATCAAGGTTTTCACCGTTCCCTAATAGGATACGCACTGCACGTGCGAGTCATCTTTAATATTAACAGTGTGAGATACGGATTAAAATATTGCACAGATGTACCAAGGAATCAGAACATACGATAATGAGATCTTTTCAGCATGCAGGAATGATCTGTTATGGCACGCCGTGGTGCCTTTCGGGGGATCGAGTCTTGGACTAAAGGTGCTCCTGTGCTTGACCAGTATGTCATGAAATGGGTGGGTAGGTGTCATTGTCAACGATGGACTTTAGCTTGGCCTGACTCCCCCCCAGAAGGCAACTCAAAAAGTGAACAGGACATTATGGAGACTTATCCGTAGCAGCAGCATTATTAATAATCAGCTTGAAATGCTCCTTATCGTATATCTCTGGTTTATTTAAAGAGGCCCTTTCCCCCTACAATGTTGCAAGAAGTGTGTGATTAAGAGTGCTTCCTCTGTCAAATAGTGTGTTCAAGATGAACATTAGAGATCTCAGCTATTGTAAAACGATGTGCAGCATAACAGAACTTTATATAGAGAATCATGATTTTTGAAGGGTGCCCATTTCACCTGATGCAAATTTACCATTATATACTTTTACATGTACAAATAAATAGGTATAAATCAAGTTCCTTTGGTGTATTTGGTTTGATTTCATGGTTAATGACTAGGGCTCTGTTGGCAATATTACATGTTCTCCGTCATCTAGAAGACTTGCCATGTATATGGACCATTTAGTTAATCTGCATTATGAAAAGAACAGCTTTATGTGATATCTACACACTAACTAGAGAAAAAAATATCTTTTTCTGAAAATTATTGTATGTGGTTTTTATGGTTCTGTTAATTGCTTCCTATGTAGTGCCCAATGTTTGTCCAAACTGTCAGAATAAATCATGAGTAAAAATCCATCTATCTGTCTCACACATCTGTTGAAAGCACACAAAATAGTTGGAATCGCTGACAGACGTGCTTTGATGCAAAGCAACAAAAAGAGTGGGCATGATCTCAAACATATTCGCTCTTTCACTGCTTTTGTTTGCTTTGGTGGAGAGGCCGTGTTTCCCTTGGCTCTGCCAGTACATGTAGTCTGCTGTCATGGAAAAAAAGTAATACGGCGCAAACAGGGCTAATCACTCCTCCCACGCATTTGACACCCATTTATGTGACCTCATTCATAGCCACATACACACAATGCGTTGATGCAGAGTGAGACCTAGATATCCTCTTTCACATAAAGTAGGAAAAATCTGTGGTTAGCATGAGAGAAACCTGCGGTGAACATGCAAGTGCCATTATCAAATATGGCTTTACTGCTGCACAGTGTAGCTAGGCAACAAATAACACTTCAAACCCCCTTTGAGTGTTTTTAATTTGTGCTGTGATGGTCCAGAGAAGCATGACATCTCAAAACATTGCCCTAAATTCTGTAACCCCGTGACACTATTAACATAGTATCAAACATTTTTACTGAAATGAGTTAAAAGCAGAGGGTATTTCCTTTAAAGCATGAAAGACTTCTTACCGGCTTTTTTCCGTGTTTTCCGTCTCTTCCACTTCATCGGCGCTACAAGTGGCACTTGAGTCACTGTCCCCACGGGAGCCTGTTTTTGTTCCCTGTTCCTTTTTGGAGCTCTTGGCAGAGCTTTTGACTTCTTCTGTCTCCTCTGTGGGAGGCTTTTTATCGGTAACATCACTTGGTGTTGTCGACTGCTCCTTGCTGGGCTCCCCTGGCTCAGTCTTTATCTCCTGCTTGATGGCTGCCTCCTCCTTGACGGTAGGTTTCTCATCCCCTGTGTGTCCTACACTGGCCACAGTGTTGTCCTTGTCCCCTGTGTTTGAGCCAGCTTTGGACCTGGTCAATGCATCCTCTTTACCCTTAGTGTCCTCGGATGAGTGTGGCGATGGCAAGCTCTCCGTGTCAGAGCTGTTGTTGGCTCCTCCTGACAGGATAAAAGACAACAGTAATATTAGGTTTGTAATATGCTGTTTTCACAGCTCACATTCGGCATTGCATCAAAACTGTCAAATATTTTTTGTTTGCCACCAACTCGGTTGGAACCAATCCAACAGTGCCAACAACAGAAGAGCAGCAAATGGCACTGCTTTCTGTGGCCCTCCCAAGTCTAACAGCAGCTGTGGAAAGCTGTTCCTAGCTCCTGTCAGTCAGAATTAAATGCAACTGACAGAGAACTTTATCCTGGTTGAATTTGTCAAAATACTGATGTTGTTATTTTATAAATGGTTGGTTTTCAAATGGTTTGCTCTTGTCTAACTGGTGAAGAACATAAAGTCTTTTTCTTTTCCCTGGGTTGGGAAACTGGCTGAATGATTGTAATGCAGACATTTATACGCGTGGAAATATTAAAATGAAATACTCCCAGTTTTCAAGCTGATGTTGAAAAAAATTCTATCCCAAAAGAGACAGAGACTGAGTTCTTAGAGATTATGTGCATCTCTTCCACTGAGCTAAAGTATCTATTGTGCTCCTTTTATTTTTATCATTTGACAAAGAATGTGCTAGGATACCTTCTCCGTCTTCAGGGGCCTCCTCTTCATTGCCACTGGCTCCAGAGCCCTCCATTTCCTCCTCTTCTGCAGGATAAGAAGAACTAGTCTCCTCACTCTGCATGGGTTTGCCCTTACGTCGGGCCTTCCTCTCTTTCTCCTGGAGGAACACAAACCTACTGTTTAAGAACTGCACAAAAAACCTACTGTGGATAAATAAGTATGCTACTTACTGATTTCATTTTATGCTGCTGCAGAATTTCATCCAATTTCTGTCTCTTCTTGTAGTTAAAGTAGAAGTTCTTGCACTGTGACACAGTTTTCGATCCCACCATTTTGGCAATAGCGGACCAATTCCGACCATACTGGAGAAGGCCTGCAACAAAGCGACGAGATTAGAAGATGAGGGTCATAGAAAAATGTGAGCCTTTGTGGCCACAATTCTTCATTAACTTCACAATTCCTGTGATAAATCTTCAAGAAGTTTCACAATGATATTGCATTTACCAATTAACAATGTTGACTTTAATCTTTACTGAATTGTGGAATTACTACCTACAGTGTTGTTATTTTTTTATTTTCAAATTAAAGAATCAAGATCTAACTACTTGGAATTCTGTCAAGTGCCACATCAGCAACAGTAAAAGCCTGTTCCTTTGGCAACTATACATGTTCATCATTGTCCAAGAATGTGGTCTGATGAGGATCTCAAGCTGCAATGTTTCTATACCTTCTACTTCCATCAATTGGATTCCTGTTTGCATTGGTGTCTTCAGCCCATAGACTCTGATTGCAGAACTATTTGGCATTTTTATGTTCCAGTCTAACTTTCCTGTTGCTCACTGATGACAGTATCTTCTTTTACTGTTAAATACCGATTACATGTCCAAAAAGACATACTTCCATCATCAACTTTGACACATTCACATACTCTCTCATGTTATCCAAGATTTTAAAACCCACTAGCCCACAAATGATTTTACATGCCCAAAACATACAGCGCTAGAATTTATAGATGGAACATTTTCATATCTAATATAATTTCAGCGTATTCCCTGACAGCATTGATGTTAACATAATTGCTATGTTGAATGATAGCAACGGTAATTCCAGCTGTACCGCATTCCCAGTAAGCAGTCAAAGAACTCACTGCCAGACTGTGGCAGAGAGACATGGTGGTGGAGCTGTAGAGCCATCACTTAGACCAGTGACATCACTAGCTCCCCACTGAGGTCACTTGGTCTAATCATCTCACTGACTTTGATGTGGCCCATCTACAAGAATCCTTGCTTCTTGATGCAGTTAAGCACGTGACAATGCCTTTTTCACCCACTGGTGCATCCTCAAATCACTGCGCAACACTGGTCTGTGCTGGTACAAGTCGGTGAAGTAGGTGGGGAGCTTAGAGTTAACGTTCCAACCTGAAAGCCTGCTGTTAGCAAAAGGCAACTAATTAACAATGTGTGTTGCAAGAGGCTTAGCTTTTACACCATCAACTTGTTTCCTGTCCCAGCCTGAAGCTATGGCAACAGGATGGCCTCTACAAGGGTTGTGGTTGTAGAGAGGGTGGTGTTATTGAATGGAAGAACACCAACATCTTCTGAGACAAGACTCCAGCCGTTTACAGATTTAACGTCATGAGTGCATGACTGTTAATAACAATAATCAAAACATATCAAACTCTGATAATACTGCACAAGACGTTGGCTGCATCACATAATTTCCTCAAGGAAAAAGAAAATTAAAAACTGTTGTTACATGCAGAACTGTTCCAATTTTGGATGATGGATCGAAACAGCACATGATTTTTGGAAAAACTTCTTGAAATTAAAATGCATTAAATGAAAGTAAATTTGAGAGAATTTGACTTAAATTTCTCCACGAGTTTGTGGAGTTCTTTATCTTGTTACGGCCATGACCAATGATAATAACTGAAGAAATCTCAGTGGCAAGCTTCCTTTTTCAATGACGCATGTATGTTATGTATGCAGATGCTACAATGACAATCATGACAGCACACGTGTCCTATAAAGCCCATTTGTGCTTCAGACCACAATGATGCCTTCACTAAGTTAGGGTTCAGCTGTGCCCAGAGTAAGCCGGTCAACAGAAAGATAAGAGCTCCATAATCAGAGGCTTCAAAAAATAGCATCCAGCCAGATTATAAAAGCTAATTATTGAGATTAAACAAGTGAACTGCTTGAATAGATATTACTTGCAGGAACATTGAAATGATCCACCTAGCAGGGGAAATAACTAAGATGAAATGCAAATGTGCAATCTGTCGAGTTTTAAAGTAGACAAATTCAGCTGAAATCAATAAATTACATTATTACTGTCACCAAAGTTTCAATCCCACTGACAACGAACGGAGCTGGGCTCACACCAAGTCTGAGAAATATTACCAACACCTATTAATCTTTGACAGCCACAAATAAGAGGAAGAGCAGGAGGAGACCTTAATCTTACAAGCCACAGTAGCACCCTAATACATACACAAAATACAAAAACAGCCTTAAGCAATAACTATGCAGTTCATTAAATCAAAGCCAAAGTTCACTTTAGCTAGCTACATACAGTTCGTTCCATTATACGGATGAACGCGATTCCCCTGAACAGCTGTCGCTGACTCAACGTCTGGAGAAATACACATCGAACAAGGACCCAATAAACAGCCGCGATGCTAAAGCAGTCGGAATCTCACACCCAATCAAGACGCTGTATTCCAATTAGCTCCTCCCAGAGAACCAGGTGCAGGGAGGAAAAAAAAAAGGTTGTTTGTGCCTGTCACATGCCTGGTGTTGTCCTGTGACTCTGGTGGTGGATGACACCATCAGACAGCCTGATCTTTGCAGAGCTGCAGGGGAAGCTCCTTGAAAGCAGGCCTTCTGATCCCGAGCAGAGGAGATGAAAACAGCTCGGTCTGTGCGCTGTTTCTGCCAACTGGCTCGATACAGGAGATGGTGTCAGGGCGACATGACCCAAAACGGAACATGCTCCTGAGCCTATTCCCTCCTTTTCACTCCGACCTCTCAGTGCTCCAGGGAGACTGCTTTCTTCTTTGCCTCATCCTTTCCAAATGGCAGTCGTCTGGGACGATTTCCGCAAAAAAGTGGGACTAAGGGGAGGTGCTTGTACTCTGCCTCTCTACCCTCATCTGATCTCTCCTCTATCTCTCTTGGTTTTTTCCCTCCCCTCCTCCGTCAGTCTGTCCCTCCCTCTACCTCGGCCTGCCAGCAGGCACACCACACGCACTCCCATGCATGCACGCGCGCACACACGAGTGAGCACACACTCCCTGGAACTCTCTCTTCTGTCTGTTGCTAATACTCAAGCACACAGACACAAGCACACACTTAGACAGTCCAAGAGCAAAAATAGAGGGGGGAGGGAGAGGAGAGAGAGTGACGGAGGGAGAGAAAGAGAGCCAAAGTGGGCGGAGAGAGGGACTTGATGTTGATACCATGAGAAAGCATAAAGGCTTTCACATTTTTCCTGACTGACCTGCTTCTCATCTCGAATGTGACCTCTCTCCAGTTTAGATCAACGCAAAGTGAGTCTGTGTGTGTTGGGAAGCAGGAGGGGCACTTGCCAACTCTGGGGCCAAAACAATATCCCAAGCAGGACAAAAACAGAGAGCACAGAGGAAAAAACAAAGTATAGCGAGTAGAAACCTGCACTAAGACTAAGGAATAATAACAATTTCTATTATAGTTGTTATTCTCCTTATTATTCAATATAGACCTTGTTGAAGGTGCTCAAAATTCTGAAGGGTGGCAACAGCATGAAAATGCCATCGGGTGAGGCCAAACTGTCTGACGTGAAACGCAAGTTCTTTGACAGGCAACCCTACTTATCAGATGTGTGGGCAACTGCGGATGAGTGGCTCCTCCTCCTTGGCCCCAGGAACTGTGGCTGGGGCTCTGTGGTGGTTGTTGTTACATAAGCCCTTCATAAGTAATGCTCACCATGATGCCGTGCAAATCCACTGGGAAGGAGAGCCCGACTAATCCCACTGTATGAAAATGGAGCTGAAGACATTAACCAGGATTACGATGCACGGTGTGTTGAAGCCAGGCCAGTGGCAGTTTTCACACAATAACCTGCACACAAATTGCAAGCTACCACATAGCGCGCATCTAAAAACACACGGCATGAGACACCATTCCTCCCCAGGACCAAATGTGTTTACAATGTTTCTGGGCCAGAGATAACTGCTTGTGGAAGGTCCTTTATGGAGGGTAGGTTTAATGACTCATAAGCAGAACAAATTCACATCATCTACATCCTGCCGCAAACCAGATGCTTCATAATGAAACTAAAAAAAAAAAGAAACTAGGGCTTTTAAATATTATCCTTGAAATTGTATTTTTAAAAATAGTTCAGCAGATGAAAAACCTCTCAATATATGCCAACGGCTTAAATCATGAATGAAAAATATGATTGGGCTGATTATTTGCTGATTACATCAGTAACCCCTAATAAGTTGTACCTATTGTACTTAATTCAGAAGTACATATATGCAGAATACATTTTAAAACACAGGCAAACAGCACCATAGTAGTAGTAGCAGTAGTAGAAGTAATAATAATAGTAACAACAACAACAACCCTTTACTTATACACTTTTCAATGTGGGCAAACCTAACTGGTATACCTCCTAATGGTAGCTTCAAATGGCAAAATAAAGTGAGGAATGAAGAGCAACATGAGCTAACAATAATTGAGCTAACAATAATATGCAATTCACCTTAACTAGCCACCTATTTGGCACTTGTAACTATGCCATGTGTTTTTTTTGGTCACTTCAAACAATACATCCACTTCTAATGTCTTATTATTTTGGTCACCTACAGCGTCTGTGTGATGCAGCGCTACTTGTATTCGCTGCGCTCCCGACACAGCAATGACCATCTGACCCTGCCGTGGAAAAGCAAGCAACTACAGGATGTCATACAAAACTATAGCACTTTTCTTTCTGCAGAAAAGCAGAAAGATACAAATGGACCAATTGCGTGCACTCAGCAAACATCCTTGTACACTTAGACGGCTGCTGTGTGAGGAAAATGGGTTGAATGTCAGTGACCTCTGTGAATCAGCAATAGGCTCCTGGGTAGTCTTCAGTCAAAGACAATAAACAGGCTAAGTTAATGACTGTCGCATTTGTCCGATAAGAAGCAGACTTTACAGCCTGCTTGATAAACAGACAGGCTGCCTTGACCCAAAGAGATGGGGACTTAGCTCCAAAGAGCAGCACATCCCTTCCAGGCGGACTGGTGTGAGCACACGTGCATGCACATGCGCGCACATGCGCACACACACACCACGTGGCCGTATATGTTGAAGAGGAAGTCAGAGCCACATCAAAGATCTATACTTTTAACAGAATTACAAGCATTGTTTCTTTTAGGCATCAATATCCTAAAGATCAGAACCTTTAGAAGGAGACAAATGGTTTAGGTAACATTACCTTTTTTAGCAGTTTCCATTTCTTCTTCTGTCCACCGAGAACTCTCGCTCATCTCTAGATTGGCTGAAAAAAAAATGCAAGCGAGTCGGCAAGTCAGAGAAGGCAGCAGGGGGAGGGGCAGAGGGTAGTTGTCACAAAGTCAGTTAGGGAGTGACTGACAAGAGGAAAGAGTGAGAAATTAGAGAAAAATATTCAAAGGGTGGGGGCAGGGTAGCTGGGGCTGACTGCGAGTGAGGCACTGTGGCATGGGTCACAGGGGACTGTTTGTTTTAGATGGAGGAAGCAGGAAATCTAAAGAGAGAAGTCAGTTAATGATTATAGACATAACAACTGGCTTCTTTCCCTGTGCAGGCAAAAAGCCAGACTGACCCTGACCCAGCCTGGCAAACAAGTGTACATGTTGTCCTTATGGACTGGTGAAGGGCACAGGGTGCTGACTAACACTGCTGCCAATACAGGAACAAACAGCCACAGACGGGGCGTTGACAGAACCAATCGCTAAGGGATTCCCCTGGATATGGCACTGCTTACACGCACTCTCCTGTCTTTGAACACATTTTTGATCTTTTGATAATGGATGGCATTAATATGATAAAGTAATGTCATGTTTTCTGTTCTAATTGTTTAAGATGTTATTTAAGATTGTAAAGAGCGTGATAAGTAAACGAGCCTCAAAGAGCAACAGCACACTCTTGTGGTGTTGGGGGGGGGTAAGAGGCAACTAGATAGCATTGAAACCAGATCTGCACATTAGAAATAGCACAAATTCAAATAAAACATTAAATATGTTGTGGGTCTGATATGTTAATAATACATTGGTTTTTTTTCTTCCATTCAGAACCTCAGTGCTTGTGC
This sequence comes from Takifugu flavidus, assembly GCF_003711565.1. NCBI lineage: Eukaryota > Metazoa > Chordata > Actinopteri > Tetraodontiformes > Tetraodontidae > Takifugu > Takifugu flavidus. Next base: position 15,390,478 of record NC_079524.1, read on the forward strand.
AAATCACATTGTTAATGCTGAATACAATGAATGTTGGAGACTGTCAGTACGGTATGTCTACTGTTCATCTAGCTCCAGAGTCTCAAATATACCAAAGCAATGACCATATAGCTGTAAGCCTCATCTTTGCCGACGGTGCAAAGGGACACCCTGAAAGTAATGAGTCTATACTGACCCAGCTCGTTGTTCAGCGGTGGCGTGGTGGTCTCCTCCACTTCACTAGTCATAGACCGGGTGATGCGGCCCTTGCGGCGCCCCTGGCTGTTGGCGGTGCGTCGACCCTTAAAAGCCACGGTGGGTTCCTTGTCCTCTGCATCTTCTCCAGAAGTGTCATCCCTGTTAAAGTGCCACAATGAGCTGACTGTACCAGCACAGAGTCCCATTTTTGAGCAGTCCAACCAATGAAGGGTTGGGGGAAAATGTTAAAAACAAAAATAAACCATAAAATATTCCTATTTGAATTAAGTATGCGTTTTGTGAAGTCAATTACCAAGTGGACAGAATGATAAATATTTTTCACAACAGTGAAACAAGTCTTTTAGATTTATCCACAATACATCCAAATATAGGCATCTAAATTCATCGTCCCAAATCTCCATTAATCTCACAGAAGGGGATCGGCTGGACCCTAAATATAGATGAGCTAGTTGTGTCATAGACAGGACGGCAGCAAGGGTGTTGTAGAACCCCGACCTCCCCCCAGAACACAGAAGTAGCACACAATGCTTCGTGATCCCAATAAATATGACCCGATTAAACTGCACAGCTGCTTCAGCATTTAGTCTCAGCTGAGCTTAAATACATGTGGACTGATGTAATCTCTCAATTTTGAAGCAGCAAAGACCCTCTGTTGCCTTTCAGACTTTTTGGCATGATGCCTGAAATCATTTCCTTTACTCCTGCTCCCACTGCCCAACAACCTTCTGCCATTCCGTCATATGAAACTGCCAGCTGGGAGAAAAAGACTGCTTATTTTCCACAAACAAGATTACCATTTGACATGTGCCATCTGGCATATAGTTGGTATTAGGAAGAGAAACAACATTAAAAACAGCTGTTCTATAGTGCTGTAGGTGGAATATCTGATTGGAGTTCAGGGAGCTTTAGGGTTACAGAGTGATTGTATTCACAGATCTACTCTATCATGGGCAGAAAACCAAATCACTCTCCCAAAAAACTGTATAATTGACGGACTTAAGCCCACTTGGACCAATTCCAAAGTTGTGAAATGAGGGAACTCACATCTGCACTTTTCTCTTCTTGGTTGCACTCAGATAAATATATATGTAATCATTTGTAACTGAAAGAATCAGAAGTGTGACTCACTTCATTCCATCTTCCTTTTCTTCAGCTTCGTTTTTTTCTTCATCCCTCTCTGCCTCCTTCTCCTTCTCCTCTTTCTCCTTCTCCTCCTGGCTGTTTCGGTGTACTTGCTGTTGCTGCTGCTGCTGCTGCTGCTGGCCGTGCTGGAAAAGGGAAAAGATAGACAACAAACTGTTTTATCATGAAATTTTCATTTGGTGCTATAATCGCCAAGGAATTTGGAGGAAATTTGGTCGATCCATAGAAATGTGAAACTGAGTGAATGTAATGTATAATGTTTAAAATTTCCATGGTGAGAAACAGTGTGTGCAGTGAAAAGCAAGCTATTACTTTGACCGTCCAATCCACTAAACCTAAACGTGGAATTTTCCCCCACAACTATATTAACAATATTTTAGTTTGCCTATAGAAACAGAAACAGTAGAGAGACTCAGATGCTACAAAATCAACACCTATGAAACACATGCTGGTCAAAATTTTTGTTGAGGCACATTTTTTACTGGATGGTTTACCAGGGTAGAAGGATCAAGAATTGCCAATTTTTACCTAAGCATTAAGTAACAATAAACATGTCTTAACCCAGGTCTCATGAAGACACCACTGTGACCGGGCTAATATCTTCCTGTTGTTTACTATATTAATTCTTTGATATTTTCTAAACCTTCACCAATGTTGATGCTGAGACTCTGAACCCCTTAACCCATTTAACAAAAAAATATTTAAAAAAACTGCCATTTTTCTTAATATGATGCTCCTAAGAGCTTAGTTTCTGTGAGAGGCAATAAGTAAAGCAGAACAATTCCTGCGTCTGTCATTCATGAACTGCTTATTATGCATAAAAGGATCTGAAGGCTTTGCGAAATCTCTTGAAGCACAAAAATCCACTTCCTCAGCAAGTTCCTGTCTGGGCTATTAGGGTAAGGGTTCAGAGATTTTTGTTAAATTAGGAGGTGGGGATGTTGCTGAAGTACATTTGGCATTAACACATTAGACTGACCAAATATAACTGGCTATCCATTTGAAGCTTCAAACACAAATACTTCATTATTTGCGTTCTCCTGAAGGAAGACACATTAAACGTGGCACAAAGAAGCAACAGCAGTTACATTTGGGTACACATGCACAATTTTACTAAGGCACTCTCATTCCTTGTTTAATTAAGTTGAAAAAAACATTTGTTCTGCCAGAATCTATGAGGATTCAATCCTCTGCTTCATTAGCTGCTCAGCATCATCCTGCAGTCTAACAGACTAGCCACTACACCACACCAAATAGACCACAATGCATCACTATATGAATATTATTATTCGTTTCACATACCAAAACATAAATTCTATTAGTCTTCGCAGTTATTCTGCTATCTTTTGCTGCACTCTCCATTCCTCTCCAGCAACGGAATATAAGGAAGTCATGCAGGCTCCCACTCAGATAATGAGAAGAGGTTTCTTCTGGAGCCCTGGATTCTATATTAGGTCACCAGTAAATGCTACACAAAGCTTTCTGATGTTCAGCAGTTAGTGGAAGCTTTAAAAATAAAGGTGCACTCACAAATCAGCTCCAGTAAACACTGTCTCTAATTGTGAAAGACAATAACAGTCACACTGAATGACTTTGTAGGCAACACTGTCAATAAGGCACCCTTGGCCACCCAAAGGGGAATATCTATTTATCGCCGACAACAAAAGATTTCATTTTTGGCCTTGCCCTCACAGGTTTAAGTTTTTAGTTGAAATAGTTGAGTTTTAGCACACTCTCTGGCAAAGAAAATCTTTCTCTGCCTTTACAGTTTATTTTTTTTGTAGTTAACACATTAAAAATCAAAGAGCATTTTTTGACATGACAGTACATTACAGTACAGAACTGTAATAATACCTGGCTTCTTCCTCGGCGTCTGTAGTTCCTTCGCACTATGTTCTTATAATTTTCATTCTTTTTGGTCAAGTAGTAAAAGAGTACACACTCTGCCACCGTCTGAAATAACAAAAAGTCCATTGGAGACCAAATGTTTAAGAGGAAATCAAAGAAAGAAAAAAGCACCCAAACTAAATACCTTTCTCTCCAAAAAAGAAGCAATCAGGCCAAAGTTCTTGGGGTGTTGGATGAACCTGAAATTATACAAAAAGAATGACTGTTACTGAAATGACCCACAAAACAAACAACATAAACCAAGCAAGCAAGAGAAAACATCTTATTATATATTTTAAACCTAAGTTATTGATGTGGCTTTGATCGGAAAGTTACAAACTCACTTCCTTAAAAACAGAATGGTTTGTTTACCTGTTTCACATATTTCAAGAAGGCCAAAATGCCAAAACATCAGTCAAGAGCTTAAGAATTTGTGCATGTTTCTGTTTGATGAAATCCATACAGCTTGGACAAACATAAAAGGAATGGATGAATTGCTTACTTCTCTCTGAAAGTATCCTTTTCCTGTTCGCTCCACATGTTCATCACCTGACGGTCTTTATAAACCTTCATCGGGTCGTCCATTAGCCCGTTCATGTTTATGAACTTGATGCGCTGCTGCTCAGCATCAAACAACATTGGAGGGATGACGGCCAGCTGACGCATCTGCTTCTCTGTGTTCTGACCATCAGAATCCAATAGCCACGCAGTGGGTTTGAGGAGATCATGGAGGGATCAGGTTACATAACGTTAGTGATAAAATAAAATACAGTATTTACAAATACCTCTGAAAATCCTATGCATCATTTTTTTTATTTTCGCTCTGCTTAAGTTAATAATGTAAACCCTGTTGGTTGCAATAATGACCTCTAACCTAGACTTTAGGTCGAAGTTTTGTCAAGCCAATTCCAGGGAAGAAAGCCTGGCTCTGTTGAACTTCCTGAAAGGAAATCTTACCTCATGCTCAGATATTCCATCAATGATCTCGGAGACCTCATGTTCACTGCGAGCTGCAGAGGAGTTCAGCCCACCTCCTCTCTGTGCAACACGGCTATCAAAGAAGAACAAAAGACCATCAAAACTGCACTTGAATAGCTACAAAGGAGCAGAGTTAAAAAGAAAACTGTTTTACAGCAATGACAGTAATTATCTAATGAGCCAAATCAACCAGAGACACAAACGAAATCTTTATTTTACAGATTTTAGTATAGCAACACTGACTCAACCTTTACAGACACAGAGCACAGCGGCATCATGATAAAGTCCTGCAGATACAGTTGGTCCAAAAGAAAAATCTACACGGCATGTAAAAAAAAAATGATGCGAAAAATGAAACAAAGAGAAATTATGTCAGAACATTTTCCAACTATAATGAAAACAGTACAAATGAAATCTAGAGAATCTTTTAGGGCAGGATTAAACCCAAATAAATATTCAGCTGTTCTTGTAGAACTTTCCTTCATTTCCTAAATTTCATTTTCCAGCACGAGCCTTCAGAGACCTCCAAAAGCATCAGAGACTCGTTGTTGAAAGGTACTGGTTAGAAAATTGACAACATTGTCCAGTGTGATTCTTATGTTTAGGCTATGGAGTTAGGTTGGCAAGACAGGAGCATTTTCTAAGACAAAATATCTAAGCCTGGCTTTATTTTGCAAGAGAAAATGTGTTTATGATCTGATGAAAACAAGGTTGAAACTCTGCTAAAGTGCACCCTTAGTCAAGGTGGAGGAAATTATGAACAGCTAATAGGGTTTAAGTTCGGCCCAAAATCCAAAGCATACATCCAAATCAACAAAATAAGGTTGGAGCACAAGTGATATTCCACGCTTATGACAGAATCAGCCACATGAATTTAGACTGATTTTGACCCACAGTCAAACGTCACTTGTAATGCCACATAATCAAGGACTCGTGACCTGGTGCCTAGGACGCTTCACGACACAACAGGTAAAGTCTTGCCTGTCAGAATTGTTTGCCCTCGCTCACGGCATGCAGTGATCAGGCGTGATGTGGTCAATGTCACACTTGTAGTGTGATCACGCCAGTATAAGATACCAAACGAATTTCACACTTGGCATTGTGTTTGTGACAACTGTAACAAGAAAGACAAAGCTACAGACTAAAAAATTGCAGAGTCTGATTGGGGCACAACACATTTCCATCCAAAAAGGATTTTTTTTCTCCCTTTTTGGGGTCACTGTAGGTGGAGCCTCACCCAGCTGCATAAGGCAGGGTCCACCACTGGATGAGTTGCCAGCTCATTGCAGTTCCCTATGTGAGCATTTGGGGTTCGGAACCTTGCTCAAGGGTAACTTGGCATTGCTCTGGAGGTCTTCTGGCACCTTTCCCTACCAGAACACCTTCCATGCACTGGGCCTTGACCTGAAACCCTCCGCTTCTCAGCCCAGTCCTCAACAGACTGAGCTGCCACCGCCCCTCACCCTCAAATGAAGCAGATTTTCTTTTGTCTCATTTTACAGATCACAAAATCCTGGTAGTTTACTGATATTTTACTGAAATTAAGGTCTAAATAGTTTCACTAGGTTTTCACAATAGGTCCTTTTTTAATATAAAAATATAAAAGAAATGAATCTAACCTCTGCATGCGCTCCTGCAGCTCTCGTTGCTTGCGGATCTCTGGGAACTGTTTCTCGTAGTATTCTCGCACCTTGCTCTCCTTGGCTCTGCGTCGTGGGTTGTTTTCAATGCGCTCCACTTTCTTCTCCCACGCTTCCATCAGCTGGTCGTAGCGTTGGCAAAATTTCTGTTCCTGAAGCCACAGAAAAAGAAAAATACTCAGCCTGATTACAAACCCTCCAACATTTCCTCAAGGGCTGTTGAGATGATCTAAACTCATATCTATGGAAGTATAGACTTTGAAGATAAACAGAACAGACAGAAAATGTATCATTATATTTTACATTTATTTAGGTAGCTGTAATTGCTGTCAATAGTGCTTCAGTTAAGTAGCAAGAACTATTTCAGTTGCTCTTTCAGTATAACATCTTTAAATCCACTTTCCTCTTTGACAATCAACTATGATTTTTTTTTTATATTTTACAAGGCCACAGCCTAACAAAAAGTGGAAGGTGTAACTGAGGAGATCTATTTTTACCGTCTAATTTTAGCTTCGTTACACTTCTAAATATTCTTTTTGGTGAAAAAAGCTGAAAGGAACAGATGACCATTTCTAAGTATACCCACACTGATTGTAAACCAGCATTAAACCCAGTGGCTCATGACTGAGGGCCCTTAAAGCACAAGGTGATGCCAGATCACATGCTGTCCATGTCCATGAGTAGCTGCTTCCTCCACTCGTGTGCTCATGTCCAGCCTGTGCTGGACTGCCAGTAACTTAACTGGAGGTTCTCTTATAATTTCTATTTTTAAAATAATTCTTTGTTAGAGATGCTTTCTGTTTTCCCTTCTGTGGGAGCAGTGCTGTCAACGGATCTTCTTCTGTTCAGTTTTAGGGCAGAAAATGGCTCCAGAGTTGAAGGAGCAGCTGGCCCAGTTTCACACCAGTCATCTGTCATGGCCTGGGTCCCAGCAGAGAGTCAAAAATGTGCGGCTCTCCACTTACCCACTGCTTCCGAGCATGATTTCTCCTCTTGAAGTATAGGATGAGCTTCTTCCTCATCGCCTGGTTTCTGAGGGCAGTAAAGAAACAGTACAAGAAGAGTGAAAAATTGCCAAACAGCAACTGAACCATGTGAGAAATGTACCATTCCAAAATGAAGACGAACAATATCAGAGCAATTCTACAATTCTACTTCTTTTACAGAGTGCTTTGTAGTATATTATATAACAGATCTATTCAACTGGCTGCCTGCGGGCCAGTTCCAGCCTGCCAATCAATTCGGACTGGCCCGCCTGTGGGTCCAAAATACTATTATTTATTCTATTTTTAAATAACTATAGTAAATCCAAAATTTCTCCTATCTGTAACTATGGAAATTGTTGGATCCTAAAACCGCCAACAATGAATGCACAATGTGTAACAGCCCATTGAAACTACTTTGATAGTGCTGCTTTGAAAGCTTTTGTAACTAGCCAACATGAGACCAGACTCGAAACAAAAGGTGGCATGGCACCGCCACTAAAGAAAAGAAAAAATGATGCAGAAAATCGCCAATTTAACACCGACTGGACGATGAAGAATGTGTTCATTGAAACTGTCCCGGTTAGGCCGATGTGTTTGCTGTGCACTGAATGCATCTCCCTTGCCAAGGAATGTAATCTTCAGAAGCACCTAAAATCGAAGCATTCCAGCAACGATGACAATTATCCGCTGGGTTTGGATGGGCACCAGCAAAAAACCCCAAACTTTAACTGAAAACTACGAGAATAACAGTGCTGTGTACAGCCGCTGATGCTCTTCTCCTAAGAAAGCGACAGCAGCATCGTCTGAGTGGCATTTATCCTTAGGAAAAAGAAGATGCCGACGCAGTAAGAGTACAGGCTAGCTGCTGTCAAGGAGGTGGTAATGGACAATCAAGTGAGAGTCCAGCTGGTTTCATGTATCAACTCGCTATCAATGCCAATCAGCTCAACCTGGGGCATCTAAAAATGTTTTTACATACAGATCTCCATACAGATTACACAATTATGTCTATTATTAACTTATCGCATTAAATACCAGTCTCCAATGATATTTGGATCAATAAAAAAAACCTGTGATTCCTGTCTATGTCCTATAAATGCTGTACTATCTCTACCCCCGGGTCTATGTTTCTTTGAGAAACATTGCATCTAAATTTTATGAGAGTATTTTGCCGACAGAAAATAAGGTTTTTAATCGCATATTCATATTCATAATGAGAATTTTTAAAAAATATCTGAGAAATGTCCAGCCCACAAACTCCTAGCTTTCTAGAAATGTGCCCCCCGGCATATATAGCTGAATAGCCCTGCTATATGATTCTCTATATCTGATTCAACCAGTTAACATGGCACGCAGACACACACGTCTGTCCTTACATGCCACAGCTCAATAAACTCAAATGCACAAACTTGATTTCTGGCTGGAAAACACATGTGGGGAAGCCAAACTTTTAAAAAGTCTGGTCAAGAACCAGCCAATCACAGTGCTTCCCATAAAGGTCAGAGCCAGTATTCTCTTTAAGCAGCCACTCTGCTTGTATCTTGCTCTGCTGCCAAACTGAAATTTATTCTGGAAGCTTAATCTGTCACTTGGAAGGTCACATTCCCCACTGATTAATAAAATGTTATCTTTGTCACTTCAGCTGCACCGCAGGGTTTTTCAGGTCAAAGGCAGGGAGAAGTGCTACTATTGATTTTTTAAAAGACAGAAAAAAATAATCAGAGAGTGGGAACAGACATGGGTACATGCTTCTTCAAAGGTTCATTTGTTCTGCTCTGGGCTTTTATTTAGCAAAACACCTCCATAAACTTAAATCTAGATCCATTATTTGCAATATGTCCTCATACAGAGTTTTAAAATTTCAAGCTGTATTCATGACTTTCAACCTTGTTCATATATACAAAGTACATATAGGTATATCAAGAGGTGACTAGCAGAGGGACAGACCCATAAAAAAAAAAAAAAAAAATCAAACCCAAATTTTGAGTGATTTTTCCAATTCATCACACCACCTACAGTTTCCTGGTTTACATAGAAACATTAAATGAACCAATTCCAGACTTATGCATTTATTTTCTGTAGTTTACAAAACAGAAACTAAAGAAATGATTGTGCAAGTGTTGCCCATGTTTCAATGGGAAATTTCAGTCATACTTGAGCACATTTTTGCATGAATGTTATTCATAATTTGATGTCTGACTTCAATTCTTCATATTGTTACGTGACGCAACAGCTATTTTGCGTAGCAGATTCTTTTTCATTATTAGATATGTGACATGTATGTTAATGTTTATGAATTGTATCTATTTATCTTGTGATACCATATTGACAGCTGTTGCTACTAAGATGACCAAATAAATTCTACTTTACATTATGACAAGTTCACATCTGTCCTGTTTGTGGAGGTGGTGAGAAGAGAAAAATGCTTCACAGATTAAACAACAAAAAAATCCTTATACATTACAAAGATCTGAAGAGCCCCGTCTCATGTTTGATCTACTTCACTTACTATACAGTAATAAATGCGTACCAAGTGCTTGTGAAACCTGTAAAATCTTGAGCAATTTACACATCACTGGCCTGTTTATGAATGCATCAGTGTGTAGAAGACTCACATTTTAATGTTCTCATGGTACTGCTTGGTATCAGAAGGCTGGTTGTACAGAGGCTGAAACATAAGAAGGAAGACACCAATCAATTAAATGTTCCCACTCGGTCCCATTTATAAAAATAAATGAGGAATTTAAATTCTTCCAGAAGGATAAGGAATAAGAACTAATTCAAAGAAATAATTTTTTCCTCTGCAAAGGTGGCAGGAGATCCTGGGATCAACAGGTAATTTAATACTCATGTGTGAAAGATAGAAGCTCAGACAGATTTAAAAAATAGCAGATTAAGTGTCTTTGATATTACTTACAGAAAATGGGAACATGGAGTATATTAATGCAAAGAAAACTCATTTCAAGACGTGCCAGATTAAGGCTTAAGGATGTTAGAAGAATTGCGGTCAATCTAAAACCCAAAGGTTTGTTTAATGAAGCAGAGGAAAAAAGAAAAGCATTCATTTAAAACAGTACTTATTTTAGGTTATTTTTATCTATGGTTTTAATCAGTTCAGAAATTGGGATGCAATTTAAAGACAAGATTATGTCAACCATCATCTTCAATGAAAAAAATCTAAACAGATGATTACAGCAAAAATAAATAAAGAAAATTCTGAACTAAAAAGGAGTAAACTAGTGACTAATTGATGTGACTGCTTTCGTATCTAGGGTTCAATAATTAAACTACGGGGTAAATAATCATCTCGGACGTAGTTTCTTCATCATCCGTGGCATCATTCAAATTAATGAAATTAATAAAAAAAGAAAAGCTTTCACTCACCAGCTCTACCCTAGGTCCCAGTCCCTCCAGTATCCTATGAGCTTCTTCTGCCTTTTTCTAGGAATGAAAAACAAGAAGGAGTGCATGAGCTATCTTCCTGCACCTTTGCCAATCACCATGGCAACACAGGGAGCCAGCCCACTTGGTCACTGGATGGATGGATGGATAGATGATGGATAAATAGTTGGATGAATGGAAGGATGAAGAAATGGGTGCAAGAGCGTTTAAGTGAAGCTCGACCAAAGCTACTTCCCTGAGCTCCCTCTCTGGTAGAACAACAGAAAAAGATTACTCACCTCCTCTGAAAAAAGGGGGGGAGCAGGAGGCATGAAAACACGTGGGAGTGGAACACATAGTGAGTGGGAGAAAACAAAAAAGTCAAAGACTGGGATGTATACAGCGTTTGTGCTTATTTTAACCTTATACGTTAAACGTAGAAACCTGTTTCCAAAAGGAAAATGGTTTCTGATCATGTGTAAACATGAAAAACATTCACATTTTTTGAGGACAAGCTTGGGTGAAGAATTAAAATTTTAAAGAGGAAGGATCGGGAATGGATGTAAATTGTAAAACAAACTCAACACCACAACCCACCTCCTGGAGCGACCACTAAAGGTGGCGAGGAAAGGTGACTGGAGCATGGACACGGGTGCCCTCACTGTAGCTCCACCCATTCACATCCATACATATTTAAGGTGGAGGTGGAGGAGTCTCCCTGTCATTTTTAACCAGATTTACCAGATTCTCTTTGGTGAAATGACACATGCTCTCCTGCTTCCTGTCTCAGTTCATTTAATTGGTGACACTGGCGCAGTCACAGCAAGGGTGGATGGACATCCAGCAAGAAAATGTTTCAAGCTGCTACCTGCAGCTGTGTGTGTGCGTGTGCGTGTCAACCTTTATCAGTATACACCAACCATCTCACCCCCCTACTTTGGCTTCACTGTGACAGTAACACAGGAGGTGCTTTGCACAAACTCCTAAAGTTTAGCTCACACTAACAGACTTTGATGTAAAACCCCAGAAGAGCTCACGCACACAAATGAAGCTCATCCAGGCTGCCAACTGGGTCACATAGCTGTGCAAGAAGCCAAATGGAATGGTTTCGCTTTTAAATGGCACATTTTCCCCATTATCTGACACAAAAATTCAAGTAAATTTGAAAGAAATTATATGAAAAATGAAAAGTGTTTATATATCAACCAATGTGATCTATAAACACACGAGAGCACCTACCTCTATTAAGAGGTTTGATTGACCACACATGTGAATACACAACAACAGCAGATACGCAGTGTTGATAACTTCAGAAACATGAAAATTACAGAAATAAGTGGTTTGAAATGAGCAAAAGCTATGTCCTCCTACCTGATAAGGCTGAAAATGACTTCGTTTTCAGGCATGAGTCACTGAGAGTGAATGAATAGTGACTGAATGGAGTCGGATTTTCTATTTTACATGCTTCTATGCTCTCGTACATTCCACCACTAGAGGGACTTAAAGCACCAAGAATAACACCACTGTGCTTTAAATGCAGTGTCAGGTGATGAACAGTTCTGCATATACATCATTCTACCTTAGCTAATTATACTAAAGAAATTATCAGCAAATAAAGCTGATTAATCCAAAACCTGGTTTTGAGGATGTGCGCGCCTTAGATTCATATCTGCTTTGACCTTTATTTGCATATTGCTTTAGGCAAGATGTGTGCTTTTGCTCCAAGGCCCAGGTAGGAGATGAACAGTCTGTGGAAAATCCCTGCTTTTGCTGACAGCCTTTCTGATGCATCAAACCAGGTGAATGAACATGACAGCAGGAACCACACTGAGCTGTGGTGAAAAACAATAAAAGCCATGCACAAACATATTCAACTTACCCGGTTTTCATCATAGATGATCTGGACCAGGCTGCGGTGCTTAGCCTCACTCGGTGGTGGAGATATTGGTCGTTCTGGCTCGTGGGGCTTTGCTGCCTCTTCCTCCAGCTGTTGCTGCAAACAACAGACAAATCAGACGGTTAAAAGGCATCAAGGCTTTTATAGACAAACCCTCGTTTGTCTACTACAAGTATTCATTTTCTTGAGTTGCGGAGTTTTTGGTAGCATCATTCCCCACAGCAGAGATGAGACTGCCATTATCAGTAATAGCCACCAATCCCTCATGCCTGGTAAATCACAGACTCATTGCAATAGACCTTAAACAGGCTCAATGCCTGCTCTGACGCTGCACATGTAATAGGGAGAAGAAAAATCTGAGGCGCTCACGAATGGCTGTTATCTTAGACTAGTGGGAATTTTCAGCAGTCTTAAGAGAGGTAATCCTAGATGTATAATTCAAGCCAATAAAGCAGTGTTATGGGTCATCAGGTAAATCAATCAAACCAAGAAAAAAGTGTTTGTCCCCAGAACACACACAGTCAAATGCTCGACACTTCTAGAATAATAAATGGTGCCGACATTAAAATACTCCCAAGGCTGGGACAGATCTATTAAGTCGATTCCTTTAAGCATTCTTTTCATTTATTGAATGTCTGATAAATGTATCAAATGAGTGTACACACTTGTGAAGGCCTCAAATATTCAACTAAACCTGTGGACTAACAATCCATTAATGTGCAGCAGATCGATTTACTGTAGAAATACAGTTTAATAATCCCTCTAGAGTTGCTGCAGCTCAACATGATTTCAAGAAAGGTCCAGGCAGTTAAATCATGGTGATAAGCTGTAGATACTGGAGACTGCCTTTGAGCAGACATGTACTTCCTATCATATCGCAATTTAGAAAGATAAAAACACAGATTGAGGGACAAAGAAGATGGTACATATAAATATGAGGACATTATCTAACTGCTTACTGAGGGTGACATCCTCATCAGTTCTGTGGAAATGGTTCAAGTATTGCAAATCTGACAAGGTGCAGATGTGGCCAGTATGTTGACAGCTGGTGCCAAACTCTTCCCACAATAAGGTTACCAAGAAATGTGGGCTCACATTTGGGCAATTGTTTGTTTGCAGAGATGACATTAGCAAGCCTTTACAAGAAATAATCACTTTGTGCTTAACAATATTTCAAATTATACAAAAATATAAAACACAGGTTTGTCTTATTGTATAACATGAGACCTTTCAGCGGGGTTGAGAAGTTCTGCTCTTAAAGTTATATAAAAGTGAACTGAGATATTGCTCAAAGTTTTTTTTGTGTTTTTGTGTCAGCAGTACAAAAAATGTGTAATGTGAAAAATTAACAAGACGGTTCCAAATTAAACATGTTTAGGCAAAAGTAATTACACTTGAGACAGTTAAAAAAATCCTTCCTATTAAACACACACTCAGGAGAAGATAAATGGACCGAGAGATCAAGTAGAGGCTGCGAGCAGCTGATGTCAGACCTGTTTGGGTTCTACTGTTCCTTTATTTCAAAACTGCTATAGACTAAACAACCCAAGATAAAAAGCAGTACAGTGGATTGGCAATCCGCAATCCAAAACAATGATAATGTATAATAATTAAAATATCTTCTATCCAACACAAAAAAAGAACAAAACCTGCAATAACAGATGGCATTTGCTGCTGCATCTATCAGAAACTAAAAAAGCCTTTCCACGTATGTCTGAATCTGTACTGTAATTAAAGACTTTGTACAGCATTTAGTCTTCTAATTTTACTGTAAATGCTCAGATATAAATGTGCATTCAGCTGAATCATGCTCTCTGTGGGCCAAGTGTCATCGAGTGATGTGCACACAGATAAACTACAGTTAAAGCAAACACACACACACACTCTGCATGTCATGGGAGGCTTCGAGTATACATGAGAGCAGAGGTAGATAGCTTCCTCTGCACCACTACAGGCCTCTGGCAAAAGAAACGCAACGCAATCCATGTTCATTCTCACTTTCAAATGGATAAGAGTAAAAACAAAATAGACCAGTCATCCAGGGCTTGGTTGACAGGGCACAAGCAGGCTGTAAAATAAACCTTAGATCCCACCCATTCACAAGTTCTGACACATTTCCTTAAATACAGTTTTACAGTAACACCTAATTAGTCCAGATGTTTTAATACTACCAGAAAGTCACTCTGTAAAAATACCCATAAAAACCTAGTGTGAATGTTGCAGGAGAGTGAAGAGAAGGCATTGAAATATGTTAAAAAAATAGAGCATTGTTTCCAAAAATTGACTGAGCAGTGTAAGAAAAACACTGACTTAAACAACTGACACGGCAATACAAAACAGGAATGTCTGTCTGGGGGCCAAACGCCATTAAAAAAAACTAAGTTAAAAAGGAAACAGAAATATTTTGCCTTCATTAGCAAGAATAAATGTATTGATGGGGAAACTCGTGATGATGCAAATAAAACTATTAATGTAACTGTTTTAAAAAACAGCCAAATTTACCTCATAAGCTGTTTCCATTTCTCTCAAAAAAAGCACAAAACCTAAATAGCGCAATAAGAAATGGATAATAGAAACACCTGAATTACAACAGAGTGAAAGTTTTCATCGCTCTCATGAGGAATTTCAGATGTTTCTATATAGAAATATATCACAGAATTGCAATGGAAATGTTACTTTTTTTGCATTTAAAGACTTAAGACAACATCAATGACCTCTAGAGGCCATATAATTTGATAGTAATAATGGGCACAACTTAACTCAGTATATTTAAATGAACCTAATGTAGTTAAATTATTTTTAGGTAACAAGCGTACTGCTCATCCCTCAACACCCAAATATTTGCATGTGATGAATTCAAGATTCAATGAATTTGCTGTCCACCGCTATTCACAACAGTAATAACAATAAAAAAAATAACAACAATAATAACAGACTAATGCAAGTGCAGCTCCATCTTGTGTTTGATACGACATATGTGGAAATAACTGAGGAATTAACTCAAAGTTAGTGATTTCTTTTATACTGCAGAGTGCAATGAGAAGGTAGAGAGTGAATCTAGCCATGAGACCTTCCTCTAAATATGGCAAGCAGCCAAAAGGGGAGACTATGCTGCAGGAATGCAAGTGGTTTAAGCAGTCACAAAACCACCACCATAATCCCTCTCCTCCCGCAGGGAAGCCGTTATTTATAGCCTTATATATTTTTAACCTACTTTCTAAATAAAAAGCCAAAGAGAGGAGAGGAGAGTAGAAAAGGAAATGCAGCTGCCTGGAGGAATGTGTATACAGAACTGGGTATGAGGGGGAAAAAAAATCTTTCTCTCATATCAAGGTTGCCAGTCCTGGCAGATGTAGACATCTACATGCATGTCACGCACGGGCTTTTCTTAGAGGCCGCTCTAAAACGTTAAGAATCTGAAATGTCTACAGACAAAATGTGCATGGCATTCATATTAAACAGATCTCTTTTTTCTAGGTGTGCCGGCATTACAGACCATGTCAAGTCACAGCCACAGTTAATCAGCTTTTCCTCCTCTGCTGTGCAGCACAGACACGCACATGCACGCTCACACTGGTGACTGCCACAACACAGCTTTCAGTAACATGAATAGAGTGACGGTTTTCACATTTCAACATAATTCTACCTTATCAGGATTTTCCCGGAGTCTATTAATCTTCCGTTTCGCTCAGCCAACATTTCAATTTCTACAGACGTGTCCAGCAGCAGAGAAGGAATGACAGTACAACATTCCAACAAGGCTTCTTGGATTTGACCTTGCTTGTTAAATTCCACTGTAGTTGCACTGTTGTTCATAGAAACTTGTAGGTGCAAGTTTTGATTTAGTTTGGGTTTTTCATTTCCTTTTTAAAAAAAAACATATGGTACAGAATAAAGGACAGAAAACAAAACAGACATGCTGGTGTGTGTAATATGTAACAGGGTTACGTGTGTGTGGGGGTGTCTTAAAGGGCAACACTGTTGAATTTCTCTCCAAGCAAACACAGTTTTGAGCAGATGCTTTGGTGTGCTGACCTGTTTCTTGCGAAGCTTGGAGATCTGCTGCTCCACCATGGTGATCTCTCTGTCTACTCGGTCCATGTTCTGTATCAGCTCCTCCTTTGAAAAGCGAGCTGGCACCAAATCCAAATCAGGATCCATGTGGACTGGACTCACAGGGGAGATTGGCTCCAGTTTCCCCATGGCACTTCCACGATCCTGCAAAGGATTAGAAGTTTGTTTTTTTTTTTTTTATAACAGTGTATCACAACATGATGTCACCCATACACAGTCCATATCTTGTGTTGAGGTAAAACATGGCCTCTGCCCTATTTAATATTCGGTGTGGGAAATGTAAAATATGTTTATTTTTCCAAACTATACATCCAATCTCTACAGTTTTATGCGTATTTAGTTGATCTTAAAATCACTATAGCAGACTTGCACAACGTGCTGTGGACAAAGCGACTCACTGTAACGATATTTTGCATGCTTTTATTGTGCTTTATGTGTTAGCAAATGCCTTGGACTAAAAATACAACTGGTGGGAGGCAGATGGGGAGAATAGAGACTAAAACCAATCTATACCATCTGAATCTGTAACAATTTTGTAACCACCGATGGAGACCATTTTATTTTAATATTAGATGGATTTTTTAATAATAATTCTCTGTAAATGTATTTTAAATAACTCCATAATGCTTGAAATGATGATGAGGAACAAAGTCCAACTTAAATGTTTGGATAAATTGGTTTCCTGCTAAGACCTCTAACCAGGTCAACTTCCCAGCCAAAACTTGGGACATAAAAACAAATTACTACTCATGTCTTGCATTTGTCTCGTGGACACTCTGGATTCTGATTGGCTTGCGTTTTGCAAAATCCTAAAAAAGTCTGCTTGGTCACACGATAAGACAATTTAACGTAATCTGTTCCCATAGAAGGATTGAGTGCTTATGTAACAACACACACTGAATTATACAAACGCTAAGAGACAACCCACTCATTCCACAGCCTGTTCCTCCATATCTGTAATGCTCTTGTACATTCGCTGCATGTATTAAAGCCTTCAACGATCTTAGTCGACACTGTGAGTGCGACTGTGGATCTGCCCTTCATTGATTTAAAGCGCCTGGCATGAAGGTTAGGTAACTGGCTAATCTGCACCAAGCAGGTTGTAATCTAGTCCCATAAACATGTGATGGAATTGTTGATTGCAGAGAATGTCAGAGATTAACTTTTGACTAAAAACTTTTCAGAAAATTGTTTCAGGAACATTTTGACAATATTTCAAATGCTATAAAAAAATAAAAAAGACTAGTAGATTCCAAGAATCCTCTGTCAAATACGCATGTTAACACCGGAACCTAAATCCTGCTTAAAACTTTTATTTATAAAATATAGTGTGTTGATCCTCAAAACAGAGCCCGCAGAACTGCCAAGCAGGTCATTTTTCCACCTATTTAGAGTTACACCCAAAACTACTCCAATTAATTGGAATACCTTCCATGAGGTTGTCTATGACCATAGATAGGTTGTCTTCTTTTGGAGGGGTAGCCTCTGTGAAAGGATTGCCGATTGAGACGGCAGATTATAGACTTTGATTCCGATTTGAGACTTAAGACACTCAGACAGAGTTGAGTTGTCTTCCTACAATGAACGTTGTTCAACTTAAAAACAAGCAGCATTATAGGCACTAGTAATATATCAGGTTGCCCCTTAGCTTTGATCATCAGCCTCCTATCCAGAACATCATAATTTAATGGGATCTTCTTTGGCCCATTATCAACATTTCCTGAAAATTTCCGTAAAATCCAGTCACAACTTCTTGAGTTATGTTGTCAAACGGAAGACATAAACTCAAACGCTGGCGCACATAACTTTGCCAGAGGTAAACCTCCCTGACAGAGGTAACCACTGTATAGAGAAAACAATAAGGTTGAGGGTTAAGAAATTCTACCTACATCTGTGTCTGAAGTTTAAGGGCACACCTTTTCAACTGGTGTCCAAAGGAAGCACATATATTGCACAAAATAGTATGCACCTTACAGCAATTAGACCATGCACTAAAATGTTAAAACTTGCTTCCACGTTTTAACAAATGTGTATTTTTTTCATCAATCAAGTAATGTCTCGGAAAACAGAAGGTTGCTAAACCTTTGGAAAATAATTTCTCCTGATATTATGCACTGGTTAAATCATGTAGGACTGAAGTACTGAGCAGAGCGACCCATTAGCTGCAACTACATCTGTAAGATGGTATGAAAAGGTCATAGTTCAACAGCTTAGCCCTGGGTCCAGAATATCTTATGGCTTATATACGTCCTCCATGACCCCAGTCGCATTCGGAACATACCAATGCAACACGACTCCAGATGTGTGTGTCAACATTTTCTATTGCATCTCAGTGGATTGGCTCCTCAGTTTTGCATTTGACATTGAGGTTATGTTTTCTAGTCTAAAGTTATATAAAACAGACTCTGTTTCACATTACCTTTATACTTTACATTATATACATTATTACCATCATGAAGCAGAATCTTCTGGTCACAAAAAGAAAAAGGCCAGCTAAACCTGTCAGCAGCCACACCATTGTCTTTGGATTTTATGGCTGATCTTTACAATGTTTAAGCCAAAGACCCTGCAAAGAAAAGGGTTAAATCTGAAATGTAGGAAAAATTTATCCCACCATCTTGTCGGTCTACCATAGGCTCAAGCTAAAGGTTGATTGTAAAGTATTTGTGGACTAAGACACAACATCTGCAGCTGCTCCAGCACAAGTGTGCCTGCAGAAGCCACAGCAACCATCCGATTTTCAGTCATACCCAGTGTGCAACATCTTTTCCATGTTGATTTTGTCATGGGTTAGGAAACCAGCTCAGAAGACCCACAACCTACTCTACATTTATATGTTTATGCCTGGATTTGACCTTTTTCATTTTCCCCTTTATGTGCATTTCCTATTTGCTCTTTGACTTGTTTTGTCTGTATTAACATTTTATCGGCTCTTGCACCCCACAATCATTTGCCGAACAGTGTGTTCACAAAGTGATTGTATCTGACCGAACTTGCATAACAGGTTTCCAGTCTGCTGTGCTTTGAGGGGAATTTCTGAAATATTTCCCGTGTCACTTTAAAGACACAGTGTTATTTTATGTAATCTTTGTTATTGTTGCGTCTGTTTACTATTCCTTGGCTGTCTGTTTTGGCTGCTTGAGAACTTCTTATGTCAGGAACATCCCTTCATCAACTGAATTACTATAGAGCTCAAGTCTCACCATCTTTCAGTCTTTCTCGGTCGCCTCGATTATTTATTAATTGCTGTTTCACAGCTCCTAACCCTATTCTAATGCTCACGTATGACGAATGACATGCTACAACTTTGTTGTGGATTCTGGAGGGAATTCTGATCTACCAAAGATAATGTGTGATGATTAAAGCGAAGGGACATCAACCTACTATGTTATGTAACCCTGTATTACTTCTGTATTACTGCATTACTATATATACTGTACAGTGTGCAGGTCACAATATGTGGGGATATCAGTCGCTTGGCAGAAGTCTCCACTCTGTTTATAATAAATTAGAATTTAAATATACTTTAAAATGCAAACACGTTTAAAATCAATATATAATGAGTTTCTGTAATCTTGGCAAACTCATGATACTATTAATGACATTATTATTATTATATATCACAACAAAAAGGTAAAATAGAATAAAACATACAGGCATAAATGATACAAATTGTATTTAAAATTTTACATAAAAGTGAGCTTTGGGTTCCAAATGTATTTAAAAACATGACAAATCTGTCTACATTTCATCATTGTTATAGTGTACGTGCAATTTGTTCAACACACTAACCTTAGTTAAATCTTCAGACACTCCTAGAGGCAGCGGAGGCCGGTGGCTGGATGGCCTCATCAAAGACTCTGGCGGGATCTCTAACCGTGGTCGTTTGATCTCAGCATACTCCACCTCTGGTTGGCCACTGGCCTCTGGCAGGTATATGTGCTCATAACGGATGTGTTGCTCTTGTCCTCTGCAACAGAAACAATACCTAATTTTGAGGAAACAATAATATTTAGCGACAGACATGAAATATGCACAAGTTTTTTTTCCTGCTGTGACAATTTTTATCCTTTAAGAAGAAGAATATTTTCTGAAAATAAACTACCACCCTCACAGTTGTGGATTCTGTCAAAATTATCACTGAAAATATTTTATACAAATAATTAAAATGAGTTCAATGCTGTAAACTCCACGTGATGTTGCTGGCTTAGGAGGTATGAGGATGTTAAAAATGACATTATTACAATTTTAACTGCATTTTAAATGAGGATGATCTAAATCTGTATTTTCCGGTTACGCAATCACAGAGGAAAATAATTTCCTCAAAACCAGGCCAGGAAATGGGTAAAAAATATGGTGATTTTATGTCACCACCATGATTTTATGTCTTTAATATAGCTATACTTGTTTTGATTATTTAACCAGGATTGTTCTAAAAAGCCAGGAGAGTAAAAAAAAAATCAGCAGTGAAGTGGAAACAACATGCTAAACTGTGATCTGGTCACGAGGACACAAGTGGTTGGTGGTGAGCCTGCGTGTTGCCCATTTTAGCAGCACATTTTATGAGACCACGTGCAAATTGATCTTTTCTTCTTTTTTGCTGTGTGTGTGTGTGCGTGTGTGTGCATGTGTATGTGTGTGTGTGTGTTCATCAATCTAGGAGAGTACAGATGCACAGATCATCTTGGTCTATTAGGTGTTGGAAGGAAAAGGCACTACCTTTTTATTACATGTCCTTGGATCTAAAAGAAACAAACTGAAGATGTGTGACTGTGACATCAGTAAGATGTATCAAAATTGCACAGATACCAATTGCGATGGTTCCTATTGCACATGTTTTTTTCCTCACTCATTCATTCATTTATTGATTCATGTGCACTTCCTAATCTAAACAGAGAGCTGGGACTTACATAATCACATCAACTCTAGCCCCCTCCTGTTCCCATCCCTCCCTCTCCCTCTCTGTCCCTCTTGTGATTGTGCAGAATAATCTGATCCCTGGAGGGGAATTGTCTGGAGAAAAAGGGTGACTGGACAACAGACAGCATAATGATTCACGAGCCAATATTTTCTTACAGGTCCAGGACCACGATACAGCAGTTACAGAGATCCTGCACACAGACAGATGTGCAGTACATTGAAGATACCCTGGTGTCTCGGTGGTCACAGACAAAACCTCCGGTGCGAATTCTCTCCTTGTGGGGAGAATTCCAAGAGCTAAATGACTGACAGAATTGACTGTACATTAAACGATAACACTATATACATCGTCAAACTGTTAATCATTTTTCAATAGTCACAGAGATTGCAAAGAGCTGAACACCAGCAATATGTTCACCTCTATGGAGAGGTATACATTCATACGGCAGTGACACCCATCAAAGTCTTTTTGTATAGTTAGAAGAAAACCACCATATCTAAACTTTAAAATGTTCTTTTTAACTACCAGCACAAGGACACACGGTTTTATTCGCTCAGTGTCTTGGAACTCTGTAAATCTGTTCACTTTCTTGCATCCAAATATATAATGGTCCATTTAAGATAATGAAGGAACGTAAAGGTTCCTTTATGTTCACAATATCCGTGGAGCAGATGAATGATAAACGTATAAATGGAAGCAGAGCTGTCTCATTGAGCTTATTTATATGTTATTCTTTTTCTGATGGTTCTTAGGACATACGTTTATCATGTTCGTATCACCAGTCTGGGTTGTTTTTCTCCTTGAATTATGTAAAAGCTACAAATTTAGATTCACATGATCAATTTACTTATTGCTTGGCTGCATATTTTAATCCACATTAGTTAGTGGATTCATTTACTAATCGCTAGCTAAGCTTGAACTCATTTTCAACCTGTAATTCCACTTGTACTTTACCAAAATCAGCTCCTCTGTCTGAATGATACAACTCAATTGGAAAATACTGTACACCCAAAGACGAAAAGAAATAAATCATGAGTGCAGATTGTAGAGTGCGTCCCGAACAATAATCAGATGTTGTTGGCCCCAGAATGCAATGCACCATTGGGTATCACGGCAGCAAGTAGTTGAGTAAAACAACAGCATGAGTTATTGGCACAGCAAAAGTACAACCGATTACATCATTTGAATTTTTGGCACCAATAATCATGTTTGTATTATCTTAAATCCCAGTATTAAATTGTATACTAATCACTATCTTATCAGGCAAGGGAGCAATATGTCTGTTTAAATTGCTTGTTCATTTACTGTATACATTTGTGTCTCTTTCACCAAGTATCAAAACAAGAATTCTCAAGCCTTTTTGACAAGCTTTGACATTTTTTCCCCAAGCTGGCTGAGGTGAAACGGTTCAACATCAGTGACCTGTAGAGGGCTTTCACTCATTCATTCAATTCTTTATTTGAGACTCCATTGCAGGGTCCGTAGAACATAAGAGAAAATAAGTAAATTTACAAGATTCACAATACAGTATATACCGGTAAATATTCAAAACTGCTCGGATAGAAGTCAAACACTTAATCAAGGCAAACCAAAATAACCTGACAGAAATAATGGGTGGAACAACTTAATGTACTGTAATTAAAGTACTGTAATGTAATTAAGTTACTTTAACATTTGTATCAGTCATATTTAATATTCAAAAATTTTATTGTACGTCACATACGACTGTTCTCAGAACTAAGACATAAAAAACACATTGAAACTAATGATGGGTTTCTATTTTGCTTTGTTGAAAGCAAAACTATCATTTCTCATTGTGTTGAGTGTGTCTTTTCCCTTTTTTTCGCATTTATGTTTCAAGTTTGACGCTAGTTTGTGACAAAGCTGCTTGAAGCTTAAATCATGAGTTTGCCAAGTCATTAGCAAACAACCATGTTGGTGTGGTGAAAAGGGGCAGATAAAACACAAGCTGGCCACATTCTATGCAAAGGGTGAATCTGCAAAGGGTTTTAAAACGACAATAATGTCACTGATCGGATCAGTGAATTACAAGATTTATTATAGCCAATCTTAAAAATTGTATAAAATGCAAAACATCGAATGTATCGAAAGTAGCGATCACATCAGCCAAAAGTCACGCCAACACACTCTTTCGACGACTTTCTGGGTTGGTAAAAACATTTCACTCAAGACTCTATATTACGTAATTCAGGAATTCAACTAAATTGAAAACATGTATAAATGATCTTTTGATTTATCCTGTTATCCTATGTACCGTAATTTCTGGAGTACAGAGCGCACCTGATTATAAGCATTTAAGCATATACGCATATAAGCCGCATAATCTAATTTTAGAAAGAAAATCAATTTTGTACTTATACAAGCCGCACCGGATTTTAAGCCGCAGGTATCCCACGTAGTAATATGAAAAATTAGATTGAAAACATTCAGTACCGGTATATGTTTTTATTACCGTAAGAGATGACCGTCACACTGACGAGTGACAGACAGGTAAGAAACAACAGCCACTCTTTTCACTTGTATGCTTATACAGAGACCTTAAATCCAATTTTTATCACGTCAGGATTTTTTAACTTTTCATTTAATTTAATCCGCTTAGCAACATAAATATATTGTACCGGTAAATGCTTTTTTTTCCTAACGGTGTCTGTAATGCAGCAACCTTGAAATATACGTTTGTATCAGCTACACACAAATTAGGTTGTTTATGCTTTTTTACTCAAACAATGAACAATCTAAAAACCCGATGGCCCACCTCTAAAATCTTCTATTTTCATCGCGGTGGCGATTGCTTTTGCCTTCCGTCTGATTTGTACAGCGGAAACACCGTGGCCGCCTGTTCTGTGTGTTGACCCAGTCTTCCAGAACGTTTTCAAGCTCGGGCCACCTGCGATGTTTATGTCTAAAAGCTTTTGTCGCCTTTTTGCTTTGGATCAGTTCTTCCAACTTCTCGCCATTGATTACCGTAATGTACGCCAAGATTATGCACGGCAGCTCAATTTCCTTCTTCAACTGCCAGAGTGATCGCTTTTAACTTAAAAGCCGCATCATATGCTTTTCTTCTAGTATTTTCCTTGTTGATGAGGGTTAGTAAAAATGACTGATTCACAATACTTGTGATAGTGCGCCACAAAAAAAAACATAAATAAGCCGCACCGTAGAATAAGCCGCAGTGTTTAAAGTGCAGAAAAAAAGTAGCGGCTTATAGTCTGGAAATTACAGTACATGATGCAAAATTCCTCCACAAATCAGCAGAGCCAGATTGATAATGAAGAATTTTGGTTGGCACAAAACCTGAACCTCAAGAGACAAATTATAATAAAACAATGCTCTGCCTGGCTGCCCATTGCTCTACTGAAGATAGTAAAACTGCATAAGCTCCATTTCCCAGCAGTGGTGTTAAAAATAGCATTACAGAAGAACAGCTTTTGGATCTCAATTATATAAGGATTACACAAGTAGAGTTAAACAACCACGAGCTTTGGCAGAACAATGATATTTAACATGGCATGCATTGACACAGCATTGACATTTTCACGCACAGTGATTTCAGAATCATTTAAATGGCAACAGCTCAACAGTCGATATCCTGTGAATTAATTGAGAAAAATGATCTTAACATGACGCCCAAAATAATTCAGGGCACTAACCAGCATAGTGCACTAACCTTTCATTTCCAGGCTGAAACTCTGAGAGCAGAGAAGGCCGTCTGCGGTGTGGTTGAGCCAAGTGGGAGCTGTAGTCTCTGACATGATGAGAGTGGTAGTCAACCAGTCCCACATCCTGGAAAAAAATAAACATTTTGTCAGTACAGACCTGGTCATCCTCCTTTTATAAGTAAATAATACATTTTGTATTTCCCCTCTCCTGCCAGCTATCATGGCACAGACTCCTCCCACTTCCTTGTCAGACAACAACCATTGACCCTACTGGAGACGTACATCTCAGTAAATCAACAGCAGGGATACAGCCTGTCAACCCCCATGTCCTCCTAAATGTAAGAAGAGGAATTGGTTGGATTGACCACGGGTGCAGCTGCGGGGATCCTGCAAGTTATGTTTTTACTTCTGCTGCCATACTGGAACAAATAGTTTTACAAATACTTGGGGTCACTGAACAAATCCCTGCACAAGCCTCTGGCCCCTCTTTGAAACACAGACAGCTTTGTCTGTGGTATGTACACAATCATGAAAATAATAGGAGAGACCTTAATGGAACCATACAATGACAACATGAACTTTCAACTGAAACATCTAATGAGGGAGCACCTTTGTGTGCACAACACTATAACCTGTGTGTTGGGAAAGCTCCATTGGGGCCCCCGAGGTCAAGCTCTGCATGGGTTCAAAGTAATACCTTGTTTACCAAATATCACCAAGCAGACAGAGCCAAACCTACAAATCCAATAAAACAGCTTAAATGGCTTCACCTCAAAAGAAGAGTCACTGTAGTAAGTTCTTACTGTGTGTGCCCGTTGCAGCTGAAGTGGGAGAGAGGCGGGGTTTGGAAGATGCCGAGCCTCCACAGTCCTCCGGGTCGTTGGCACAGATTGGGGATGAGAGGACATGGTGGCACTGCCGCTTCCTCTATAAACAGGAAGTGGGTGTGGCTCCTGAACAGACGCTGTGCATTATTGGTTATTTTCCTTAGCCAGCAAACTGTAGAGAGAAAAGAAAGAGAAAGGCTTTAACAACTCCATCATATGAACACCACAACTGTTTACTAATTAATATCTGGTAATTTTCTGTCATTTTGACCACTAAGAGCAGACTACAAGAACGTGTTGACCAATTCACACACATTCATACACTGGTGGCGGAGAATGACGGCAGGTTCAAACTGAACGCGAAAGCGCCGCAAAGCAATCAAACTACATTTTTTGTCCAGTTCTCTTCATTCCATTGCTACACCCAGAGTAAGCCTCAGAAAATTGGTTCCTAAACTGACCCTCAAGCGCCTGAGTGCACAAAAATGACGTGCGTTACAGCCAGCACAGCAAAATCTCCCAGGTGATCCACTGATGGGGATGGCTCCTTGTGTTGACCAAAGTTCAATAGTAAGTATTCTGTAGTGACAATATATGCAGTGCAAATCTGCAGCGACAGTAGCAGACCTCCTTAAGAGCGTCCCATTACACACTCCCCTCGCTGATTCTTTCCCTCTACGATGGTTAAGGCACGATGACCTGACCTCCTCTGCCTTTGATTGGCCAGGGCAGCTGCAGTTATGAGCAAAACATTCCTAAACTTACCTAGGGAAAAAATACCTCGATAAAAGCAAATAAGTGTTACGTGCATGCCCGGATGTAGTTTGCAAACGAGCTGCAGGACTGCTTGATGAAAAAGAGAGTGAAAGAAAATGCAGAAGAGTTATCACAGAGAAAGCAAAGAGAAAGAAGAAAAAAGAGTAAAAAGGGCAAGAAACTGCTGAGTCTAGCTTAAACTGTGATATAAAAAAGAGACACATTTGTGCTGTACGTATTTTAAGTCTAATTAAAAATGTTTGCATTTCACCACTTTTTGCTGACGTTACCTTATTAATTGGTCCAATGTGGGGGCTCCCTGTGAATTTTTGCTTGGGGCCCCAACATACTGTGCAATCATCCCTGTACTGAAGGAGCCATGGAAAATATTCCCTCCCCCACAATGCTCCCTCCACCTTCTGATTTTTCTGAGGAACCCGTCCATTTTGTCATACAGCTGAATGGCACGTGTGTAACGCCCTTGCAAAAAAACTTTCTGGTTTGTTGAGCCAACACACGTGACAAAATTGTTCCATGTGAAAGTCATTAAACCTCAGAATGGTGGAGAAGTGCATGTTCTCCCTCAGCAGCACATAGATTAGAGAGGAGACATTCTCCTGAAGTACATTGATGACCAAATCTATGACATCTGTCAATTCAGCACTAATGTCTTTGGTAGTAAGTGACTCCCGGCAGAACATCCATTGCATCCAAAGCACTCACAGAGCCTCATCAAACAGCATTTAGTCTACTTTTTAAACCAGACAGGGCTCTTTCACCATCAGTACACAGTAAGACACATTTCGGCCAATATTCTCTGAATAAAACATCAATCAATTTCAAAATTTCAGAACTAGTTGCACACAGACGCCAGAATATGGGCGTCCTTTGACACATCTAATTGTAATGCAAATGCATCTGCCAAGCTTTTCCATCAGCGGCACCCTCGCGTGAGACGCCATCTCATCGACGCGGCAAGCCTCAGTCGTGTCTAACACTGGACGAATTTTCAGTTTATTAATGTAACAATATCATTCCCATTCATTGTTTTATACACACCACTTGCAGAAGGCACCTTTAAATCTCCAAGTGTGAAATGCTGTTTCTTCTGGGCAAACAAAGCGCTACATCGTAAGATCATTCTGAAGCTACAGCTAACCAACTCTAGGTGATCAGAGCCAACACAGCCTGGTCTAAAATTAATCACATCAAATATTTACAGCTGATTCCAGATCAGGTTGCCTCCTTACTACTGCATACTATAAGAAATAATACTTGAAACTAATAATACCACTTCATACCACCACTTCCCCCCACAATTTTCACTAATAATCACACAGATATTATTTTTATTAATATTGGACACACTCATATATCTATGACTCTCTACATCCAATCAGGGCTCCTGCTATTTTTGTAAATGTCTTACCAATAATGCCCCAAATCTGGCTCTTGGCTTGAAACTTACAAAGCACAAAGCAAAATGAGCTTCCTTTGAGCCAAACCAATCCACAGATGCTCCATTCCAAAAAGGAGTAATTAATCATTGTGACATCAATTTTCTAGCCATTACATATGCCAAATAAAAATAATGAGTTGAGTGTAAACTCACTATAATATATTTATTTGACTGGGAAAAAAATCAACACGATCTTAAATTAGACTGAATGATAAATTGATTGGTGATTTTAGATTCATCTTGCCATGTGCTACCATTATAATGGGGGCCACCATCTACCCTTTCTTCTGAATCACAAAGCATCATTTGATTTAGTTATGCAAGAAGCTTTATTACAAACAGCTGAACACTGCCCAGGATTCTGGCAATAGAGCTGCTCTATAAATGCTGGTTCAGAGAGTCCACAACACAGAAAAACATAGTCAAACACCAACCTGTGACTTTTCTTTTATGCCAAGCAGTGTAAACTAAGACTCCAAGTGTTTTCCAGAAACTGAACTGACATGAACCTACAACTCCAGAAGTGTTGGAGTAGATGCTGATGAAATACTAAATGAATATAACTTTATGGTATTGACACAGTGTGCATGTATAAACAAAGGCATAATAACAGGCCTGAGAGAAGCCAGTGCTCATGGAAGGCTCACTTTGATGGCCATCCAGACAGAGAATCCCCTGGGAAAGATGGAAAAACAAGATTGAAGATGGTCACAAGATCAACACAGGACACAAAAAAGATGCAAGATGAGAGAGTGGACACAATAGGCGAGCGTTGACATAAACTCTGAGGAAAATGGGGCCTTCCAGACGAGAAACTAAACACATGAACTGGCACTGCTACAGACACCCACAGGCAAGACCGTGGCTCACTGCCAGAATTGAGAATGAACTCAGTCACCTTGCTCTCCCACTACAGCACTTCTTCTCCCTCTCCTCTGCTTTCGCTTAATGCTCAGAGAACAGCGGGCCTCAGCCTTCAACTGTGCAAGCCAATATTTCATCCTCTTAGCCCCCAACCCCCCCTTTACTACCCACCTTCTCTCTCCATTTTAGGAATGGCTGTGGAAATACTAGCACAGGCATTCAGACGGCTTCCAGGCTGCCAAACGGAGCAGAGAAGGGGAGCTTCAAACGGCGGGCTAATTCTCCTGACACACATACTTATCAAATCCTTACATCTTTGAATAGACTTACTTGGGAGTGTGAGAGACATGTTCTTACCAAGAACTCAACATCTTTTTTTCTTTGGAAAAGAGACGAACACAAAAAAAAATGGGTGATACGGACAAAATTGTGCTCGTGATATATGGAAAAATGTTAATTGTCAAAGCTGTTTATGCTGGCAGCAAAGCTTTAGGTCCAATAGTAAGAGGCGGCCCAAAACCACACAGCGCACACTGGTCATAAGGCTCAGTTTACGCAACAACCATTTCAACAGATGAAACATAGGTTGGTGGATCTAAGCTTCCCCTTTATGCATACACGTGATTTTTGGCAAGGGTGTCCCGCTCTCACACTCACAAACACACACACACACCTGAAATATACAGACATTGTCTGAAATACAGACATATTAATTGTGCCAAAGTCCGATGAGCATGTGAGGACCCAAAGCGACATCAAAACACAATTTTTTGCATCGTTTTCTTAAATAAACAAACTAAAAGGTGGCTATAGAATCCAGAAATACATGGGTTGGCTCAGTGTCTTTGCCCGAGTTGCCGCAGTGCGCTCAAAAAATTGCACTGGCTGCTTGTTTCTCAGGTGGTGAAACATGTCCGTCGTGAGGAAGCCACATTTTTCCTTCTCTCCACACCAAAACATCATCCTGCAGAATTGCACGACTCTGCAACACTGGCTTCTCTAACTTGTGTCTCACCTCACTACCACTCATGTTGCCTGAACAGTATGCCCACGCATAGAAATATACAGCACTAGAAGCCTTGTCATCTCCCCATTGAACTGACTATGTGTCATAGAGACTTAATGGCACGACTAGCACTTGTTAAGTGTATATTTCTATACACCCACTCTCTGCTTTTCCACAAATGTGTACTACAATACAGTATTGTTTACAAAATGGATGCATGGACAACGTAAAACCTATATACTGTAGTCGGAATAAAACAGTGAATTCTGAATAGAGACACAAAGTGGGACTTCTCTCAAATGCAGCCATCGCCATGTCAACAGGTAGGCCGTTGTTTTGAGTGACAGTGCTGACGTCACACCGCATACGCAATACATTTTTATCAACTCAACTCGATCTTTATTTATATAGCGTCTGTTACAATCAAAATTGTCTCTAAGAGCTTAAGAGGATCCCAGGGCCTGACCCCCAACAAGCAACGGTGGCGAGGAAAAACTCCCCTTTAACAGGAAGAAACCTTGAGCAGGACCAGGCGTAATGGTAGCAATGTGACGTTACCATTCTGCGCTTGTGCTGCTGATTCCACTCACTTCCGTGAAAATCCATCAGTAAATCAGACATCTGCTGAACCATTACTGCAAATGGTAAAGATTGTAGGTTAGTGGTCACATGGGGTGCGTCTTCACAAAGTTATATCGCCAAACATCGGCGACGCACATATCCTACAGCATTTTCAGCCCTTCCAGTATTCTAACACAAACATGGACTTCTGCCAACAAGGAATAGAAATATATTTGCATTTTTGGCAGCGCTGTTGTCTCAAGTTGTCACAAGGTTTATAACATGTTTTATAACAGCATCCAGCTTTCAGCACACCGAAGCTCTTTGTGGGAGTCATACTACTTCAGATGTGACCCCATTAATAACAACAATACTGAAAAACTTTAAAATAGAAATGGATCCTTATATATGAGGGTAAAGCAGCAGTTAAAAGACAAACCCTGAAAGTGCGTACGAACTACTACGAGTCCACACTTTTGTGGATTGTTGCATTACTCTTCCGTGTGCTGGTGACAGTTGGTAGAACTGGAGCCTGAAAGTGGGCGACTGATGGAATTCTCCGCCTAAGAATGTGGTGCGCCGTCACATCTCTTATGGATATATTTCCCCGGAGCCTCATTACTGAAAGTTCTTGGCCAAAGGAGTTTCTCACTGGCTTCCCCTTTCACCCACTCACAGTAAACACTGGACAAATTGTACTTATATTTATTTATAACAGAATGTGCCAATTCCTAAATTATACATGAGTAGAATCTGAGGCAGACAAGTATTGAAAACATTGTAATATCATGTTTTGGCAACTATCTGGGCTCTCATTTGCAGTTACTGGTAATTCCTTTCCAGTTTCAGACAGTTAGCAGAAAAACAAATCTCACCCAATTAATCCACCAGAGCTTTGGTATCAGGGCCTCCAAGGGTATTTTTACAGTCAGGGTACAAAAGGTCAAAGTGTGAATGCTGTAATTACTAATAATTGTGCTTTGTGTCAGGACTGCCATGCAAGTTCTTAGACACTGCAACGCTGACATTGTGCTGAAACATTGTAATACTGCAACACTACACAGAGAAAACCAGCGCGCAGAGGCTAATTTACTAGCATATAATGAGTTTTGGGAAACATTTTGCTGAAATTTCCATTGCATGTTGTATGTTACATTGTATGTTGGGTTCTTTTAATGCAAATACAAGAGAAGTGTTAGGTACAAACTTTACTCATTATAAAACATAATGTTGACATATGGTATTGTTTTTGAGAAAAATGTATGTCTTATTGCATTATTTATGTAATGTATTGTTCTTTGGATTCTGTTGCTGGACTGCGAAAACGGTCCATAATTTTCCCTTCGGTTGTGGAATGTAATACAGTTTTCCCACTGTCGGTGTGTCTGAAGCCTTCTTTGATCCAGCCGGGTCAATGGAACAGGAATTTTATTAAGGCCATAATACTGGGAAATCCAATCACTGAAGCGGTCCATGAACATAGTGAATTCATGCTTACCTCTGTAACTTATAACGCAAACTCAAATATATGGCAGTTTGATGAAAATTGTCGGCTCTTTGACACTTAAATAACAAACAAAAAAACAGGCTACACCTTTATCATCTCTTGACAACCTCAATAGTGTGAGATTCCTGAAGGACTAAATGTAAGTGTGATGTAATCCACAGCTTCTTTGGAGATCCTGTGTGTTTCCCTGCTGCCGCCCACATCCTTGGCATTGTGTGGAATTATATAGTTCTTCACTCACGCATGGCTTTATATACAGGGCCTTTACACACTATTCTGCTGTTACATGTGCTACAATACTGAATATTGAGACATTATTGCTTTTATATAAGAAGAGTGTTGTTTTAATAATTTCTAATAAAGAAAATCCAATATATTCACTCTCTTGTGCCAGTAAGTCTGTGATATCTATTCTCAGGTTGGTTTAAGGTGTAGTGCTAATGGAAAAGCAAATAATTGCATAATGTACTGCACTATATCTTATGTAATTAACTTATCCCCCAAATCCCTGTTTCAGTTTAATGGCTCTGCTCTTAGCATAGCAACAGCGTTGTTAACCTGGTTCTTCGATCCTCTGTACAATGAATTTAGACACGTCCTCATTGAGGAAATGACCTTGCTATACGATGGTTTCATTACATGAAACTTGAATTATGGTTCAAAAATTTAGCAAGCCATAAAGCCAACTTTATTTATCAAGAGAAAAAAATATGCTGTGTAGCTGAGCCAAGTTTTGACGCGGTTTTTTTTGCTATCAAACCATGCAAGCCAGATTTTTGTTGACTGTCTTAGAAACCCAGACAGGCCGTTTCACCCCAAGGGCATAAAATTTATATACTGAAATAATGAATTGTTGACTGTTTCTGTTGAGGTAAAAACTTCCATTATAATATTCTTTTGTTACTCCGGGGTCATTTCTTTTTAGCACTTTAGTAGCACCTAAAAGGGGTGTTTAATACCACTTTTTGCAGAATGAGTAAAAATACTCACAGATAATGAGTACTGCTACCACTACCAGGTACAGATACCAACACCTGTACTCAAGGCTGGCTGGCGTTTTATCTTTCTCATTTAGCCAGAAGAAATTTTCTCGTGAAAATGTTGCTAGCACATAAGTTAAGTTTCATAAAAACTTTATTGGCCGTCACATTGCCACAGGCTGAAAACATAAAGGTCAAAAAGACGTAAAAAAACAGAGCACATTTAAACCAAAGAGAACGGTTTGCTTTTGCTTTAAAGACACAAGCAAAAGCAAAATAAATACGTATTTTAGGGTTTTTTAATGTCTCTGTGGCGTTTATGTTTTGAGCTTTGTCGTCATGTGAACGATGGATTCAAAACAACCATTTCAGTGATGTGTAGCCTGCAGTATACTTATTTCGGCAAAATTAATTTACCTAAACATGCCAGACATCAACCCAACCCACAACCACTTAGTCTACAAGTGTGTCAAAAGTCAGTGGGACACATGCACGTGAACAATCTATCAATAGATCTCTGCCCTTTCAGTCGGGACATGACGACGCTGATCAGAACTTCTGCTCGAGAACAAGTTTACCTGGTTACAAACACATTCGTCAATTTACAACCAATGCAAATGTGTAATTCTCTAAATACGACCAGGAACTGATGGGTCATATCCACAGATGTCGAGGTTGCTCTAAAACACACCAAAAAATTCAGCGAGGATGCGGATTTGTTAATGAACGTTGCTCTAAGTGATTCTTGGATTGCACCACTACAACAACAGCGCAACAGCTTCTCTCCAACGTAGGAGGACTCGTGTTACAAATCCCTCTCTACTGTTCTCCGCTGGCTCGGGTCTTAAAGCCCACCTGACATGCTGAGCAGCAGGAAATCAAACTGTGGAGTGCACTTGTCTGCTGAGCTGACCTACTTCCTCGCTGCTCTTTAATTATTCAAGGGCCTTGAAATGCTCCTCTGTTTGGCCCACTGCAGATTCTCCCACTCCGACTGGTTGGCCCTCGTGTCAGCAACATTACAGAGGTTCTATTTAAACAGGAGAGGGTCTGAGTGTGCGGACAAACAGTTGCACTATTATACTGGTGCTATTTGCACACACAATATAACAAACAATATAGCACAGAACTTTGAGGGCTTTTTACAGTGACTTTCCTTAAAATAAGCAATACAACAGGTCAAACACATAAATGCAGGGACATTAACACTCTAGTCTGCCACTTTCAGGGCTTGTAAGGAACCACAATCCTTTAGGAAAAAAGGTGATGATTGTACAAAAAAACAAAACAAAAAAAAAAACAGCCACACCAGCAGAACGTGACACTACGCCACAGGCACCAAAATGGTTCTGCTCCACAGAAGAAGCAGGATGGAACAATTCCAAAACGCTGGTAATCTCTACACAAATGTTAAATGGTGTCATTTAAAGATGATACAAAGCCGAAGAAACATTATGTGGACGATTCAGTCACCGTGTTCGTGCAAAACCTGTGTCATTACCCGTATATTTGCAACTGACAAGCGCTTTTCTGAAGCAGCGATATAATCAGGCAACAAAACCTCTTTTTTTCTATATGCAAAGTGAAAACCTGATAACTCAAATCTGATACCAAATGGTTGGGGAAGCTAAACTTTATCTCACGATTCCTCAGAGTTCCTCGTGTTTAAATGACGCAAACTGTGAAGCTTAACATGAAAAACACTGCGACGCAGACGGGAATTCATGCCAGCAGCTTCTGGAATCTACTTGAAGGTTGTATAAACTGCAGCATCACATGTCAGGACAAGAGCGCCGTCCCCTTGCAGGATCACACCATAACCTGTCATTACATTCCACCTGTCTTTTTTTATTTTCACCCTTATTTTAGCTCATTAGTCGGTGGCCAATGGTAGATCACACCCTACACTTTTAGCCTGATCTCAAACAGCATCCTGTCATCTGTGTTGCGTAACCGAGTCAGATAAATATGCTGCCCCAGAGCCGTCTGTCATCCCGTCTAATCTGCCTCTCTGAGGCACTTTGGAACTGGGTAACCGACTTCAGCACCGTAATCAGCCAATTCAAACCATCATCAATCAAAGCAGGTTTCCACGGTGAAACCTTTTATTACTGTCAACGTGAAATATAAAGATTAGAAATGGGGGCTTTTTAATAATTGTCTGATGGCCAATGTTTACTGAAGAGAACTTCAAACAGCATTGAGTCAAAGACTCGCTCTGCCCGCCATAAAAATGGCTTTTATTTTACACAAAAATAAATAGATCACGTATTTCTCAATTTTCTTTATAAAGTCATTTCAACGATGCTAATGGAATATGAAGCACCATCACCTATTTGTCCAACAAACTCCCAACTTCAACAGTTCTGTCAAAATGAACTACATAAATTCATTTTGGGTGACTTGAAATCTATAAATCAAAGCTATCTTATACAGTTAAGAAAAAACTGGTTAATTGGTGCATAAAAAATACTTGAGCCACACTATATTTATCCATTAATGGCTAGAAAGGGTTTTAATCACAAGAGCAGTTAAATCTGATCACTTTAAGCCAGAGCGGATCACCTTGGTCATAGATCATACCCAGGTCAAATATCTGCCACAGTTTTTGGACCTGTTGCATCGCCGTCGGCTCACGTGAGCATCGGTGAAGCAGAAGGTCGAGCTGCCACGTCCTGATTGAGAGGAAGTAGTGAAGCTGGTCAGGCTGCCATCACACCAGTCATGGCTCCAACACCGTATTCATCCATCCATCTTTCATCCTTCCATCCATGGCTCCAACACTGTATTCACCCAACCACCCATCCATCCAACCATCCATCCATCCAACCACCCATCCATCCAACCACCCATCCATCCATCTAAAGTTCCCAAGCCGTTACTTTCTCCACATCCTTCTGATTTTCAGCTTTCGGGGCACATCAGCTTAAGGAGGCCACAAATCCAGTGTCAGCTGATCTGCGCAAAAAACTGTAATCGAGCAGAAAGTCTGAAGTGAGCATCGAGACCAATTATGTGAACGCAGCCTCGGGCTCTTTCAGCCCCCGATATCGAGCTCTGTACTAGGAAATAAGAGCGCATTTGGCCTTTGTTCCCTCTTTTCAACCGTAGCCAAAAAATGTTCAACCATTGGCTGGTTACAGACATTTACATTACGATCAACTTCACATTTTCAGTTCCTTTCATAATTGTTTGCTCCTCCGATGCCCACTGAGCTGGAATCCCAGCGTGGGCTCCCAAGTCCACTGGGTATTGTCCCCTGCATGTAGGCTTTGCTATAAGCACCACGCTTTCTCAGTTACTTTCTCCAAAATCTTAAAACAAAACACTCTATAATCTTATAGAGCGATTAGCTGTTACTGGCAAACAAGGATTTTGAATCATTTTATTCCTGTTTCACGTTTTTCCATAATAAAACATTGTGAAGTGCATTAAAAACATAATTATTACATCTTTCCTGCACTTATAATCATTTTCCATGAATTTAGCATCTACTTTAGAGCGTCATGATAATTAGCATGCTACTTCTTCGCCGACGTTTGTTTCAGTGGCAGCCAACAACAGCGACACCGCCGACTGTAGAACGTGTTCAGCAAGGATTCCAGGGAAGAAAATTCCAGGTTTCACCACAATGCAAGCGGTGCTGAAAGAACATCTTCTGCTGCCGTTTATGTTTCACGCAAATGAGCACAGATTAGCAAATATTGAGATCTTTATATATTCATGTGGATTTCCTTTAGATCCAACTTAGATCCAAGTTGTACCCAGAGAAGTTACTCTTCTTTTATCCTTCATCCTGGAGTGAAACCCCTCATCCAGACACCTGCAAGCTGCAGCTGCTACGGAAAAGCTTCTGGAAAATGGTGAGACCAAAGAACGTAAAACAGCAGCCCTGAACATGAAATTGAACCAGTGCAGCGACTGGAAGTAAGACAGGGCTCATCCCAGGTCAACAAAACTGGATTGTCTGAAGTACTGACACACACCAGCTATGTGAACACAATACTGTGCATCTCACACACACACTAGTGCGAGGAGAGACGTCGCTCAGCTGCTGTTTCTTAATGACCACGAGGGAACCAGCGAGAAACCTGAACGTCTGGGAATGGGAGGCCATTTCCCCGTCACCCTGCTCTCGTTCTGGTTCTCCAGAAGCCTCAGCAGCCTCACAGAAGTTCTGCCAGAACTCTTTCATTCATCTCCGATAATTACAGTAAACATAAAAAGCAGCTTTGGAAACGTTGGCCGCGTTACATCAGTGTGGTCACATGACTACTCACAGTTAAGACCTGATGTCCTGGTTCACCAACATGTCTGGATTGTTTTTCTCCCTCTTCCAGCAGCCACCAGACAGGCAGTAAAACCAGGTTTACAACAGCCAGACAAGACTTCAGAGTCAGCCAGCGGCTGGTGGACACCAGGACAGAGAGGAAGGCTCCCGGAAATATGTGGCAGCATTACAAGTGGGGCCAAAAAATACCTGCCTGGCGTAATAAAGCAGATATAAACAGCATCAAACGCCACCTTTACTAGATCCACTTTACTGGATCAACTTTACTGGATCAACTGTCGATACACAGTGATGAGCTTAGCGATCACTCATAAACCTGCACGATTGATCGATAAATGCAACAATTCACAGGGATTTCCCACCAAGCTATGTGATTTTCTTTTTCCTAAATCCTTTTTACGTAAAAACATCTTGAATTTTTTTTTTTACGAAGTAACTGATAAAAGTTATCCCAGCTCAGAAAACAAACTGGTCAGCAAAGAGAGCCTGAAGAGTGAAGTGTGTGTGTGTGTGTGTGTGTGTGTGTGTGTGTGTGTGTATGAATGACAAAGAGGGAGATCGTCAAAAAGCACATTTGGCTGAGTCACAGTTTGAATCCTCTTCATTCTTCTTTCTTTTGAACCTGAACACGTTGCAAAGATTCACACTTTTAAGTAAAACTGTCGAACATTTAACGTTTTTTAACAAACCAACAAGCTCACGAAACCCACAGCACAGCCTCAATTTGGGTGTTATAACAGATTATAACAATCCGTAATAACAGGTGCCGAAATAGTAAAATGAGGGATTGTTTTGCGGGGAAAACTTAGGAATGTCCTCGTTTATCTCGAACATGGCAACTATTTAAACTAAGACCTTTTAGACAGTGACAACTAACATTTCCTCTAAAGGAAACCAACTTCTAAAATGCTGACATTGTTACAACAGTGGCAAAAATCCGAGACAACCCACATGATTTAATTCATCTAACAAAGCCGATGAGTTTCGCAAAAACTCAAATAAACCTAGTTTGGCAATTAAAGTTGGAAAACAACCCAACTGACAGTCATTCCAAGCGTTTGCGGCTAAAAGACAATTTGCAAGATTTCATGCGCGGGTAGTTATTACGCGGTTACAAACAATATTTACAAACACAAAACGCTTTTGTAAACATCCAAGTATCGACAGCCAAGCTAGCGAAGTTAGCTCGATATCACAATCTACTTCAGCGACACACTTCGGAATGTTGAATCGATTGACTCTAAGCGGACTCCAAATCGGTTTAATGTGTAATTGTGTGTCAACAACGCGAACATAAAAGCTTCGACGAATTCACCTAATTAGCGTTAGCATCTGTACGGTCCTGACAGCTAGCTAAGGAAGCTAGCAGCGCTAGCTAAGCCACTTTAGCCTAGCTCTAGCCATATAGCACGTGTTTCCGATTTATAAAATAATGAAGTCGCAGCCGATGGCCGGCCAACCAAAAGTATGGCGTTGAAGAATGCAATCAGTTATTCGAACCGCCCTCTAACGTTCCCCGTCGGTTTGGGGAACCACGATGCAACACACAGCCCCGGAAAGGTCAGGAATACCGTGTCTCCTCCAAAGAATAGACAGACCCCGTCGTAACAACAGCACAGTCAGACCCCCATAAAGCAACGGACGGGCAGCAATGGAAGCTAACCAACCTCAGCGGTGGGGCAGCGGAGACCATTCGGCGTTGTGATCGCCAAGTACCCGATGTCCCAGTCTTCCCAGTCGATCCGATTCCAGTTAAAGAGCTCCTCGCCTCGACCGAACGTCTCGCCCGTGTTTTAATCCAAACGAAACGGAGCTGCTCGTTCTCATTTGCTCCACTGAGGGTTTCCAGCTCCGTTGTGTCTGTTTCCACACAACACAGCGGTCCGATTCTGCCTAAGCCGCTGCTGGTGACACCATCCCGGGGCTGATCCGCCTCCTTCTCTCCATAGGTCCGCCAGCTCTCTGGTCCCTCCTCTTTACTCGGAAGGCACCAGTGCTGTGATGGAGAACTCCAGTCTGGCATGAATCACAAAACACCGAGCTATACTCACGCAGATCTCCATTATTTCTCCCTTCTTTTCCTCAAAACAGCAGCCTATTATGCGTCAGATGTTTCTCCTGTAATGGAGGGGTTGTACACAGCCCTTTAAATAAGATTTCCATGGCAGGGATCATCTTTACATCCCACTGTTCCTCCTGTTTAATGGTCCAATCCCACCAAACTGCTAGAACCAAGGATACAGATCATCTCCACTGTTTAGGTGTCAGTTTTTGTGAGGAAAGCGTGGACCGGGGCTGCCTTCCAGTCTGTTTGTGGCGTCCAGTTTGGGAAACAGATTTAACGCCAGTTGCCCTTGACTGTGGAGACCGAAGGCAAAAGAGGAGCAGGAAGAAGAGAAACTGGAGGAGCTCAGCTAATCTGAAAAAGCTCTGCTCCCACAGATGAGAAGCATCTGATTAACCCTGGTTTGAAGAGACAGCACCAGCAGAAGAATGTGTGAATGTGTAATCAAAGGGGATGAGTTGCCACGGGGAGCTTCATTAATCCCTCACACTCCGGCTGACAGTTTGCTTGTTTTGATGAAGACTTCCCTTCCAGCATCCTCGCTGACTTCTGAAGGATTCGCTCGTGTTTATCTTTTATTTCAGAGCTGCGAAACTGAAAGTTATGTCTGAGCTTACTCGTGCTCAGCGGCTTTGGGTCGATTGATGGTTTTTAATAGCAGCGTGTAGAATAATCACCCAGGAAACCCCACAGAAGTGACCCAGACCATGAATGCAGCTTTGCTCCACAGCCATGTTGGGACCTTAAATGTGTAGGAGATTTAAGGGCGGCGTGCAGCTCCGCAGACGATTTGCCTGCAGATGAAACACAGCTGCCTGCATCAAACCCAACAACTGACACATACTTGTGCATCATCAGTGACCTGACAAATTGAGTGCGACTGTGGGAGGAAGCTGAGAAATCCCAGCTGAAATGAAGGCGTCATGGGCGATGGCGCTTCTCCTGGTTAGAAAGGGTCTCCCAAATGATCCAGATCCTCAGAAATGAAGGGACGTAACCTCCTGTCAGAAGCAAGACCTCAGCAGGGCGACCATGTGTGTGTGTGCGTGTGATTTATTGATGACTAAAGGAAATCTTCTCTGAGTAAGACGATGCTCTCATGTCCTTCGTGAGCAACTCGTGAGCATGACACGTGAAGAGAAGCATCTTTCTCGACCTCTCAAACACCATTATTAGTCTCTTAAGTCCAGTCAAGGTTCGCCTCTGTTGGTTGATCACATGACCATGAGTTTCACTCCAAGCTTCGCATGCAGGTGACTATTTCGTGCCAAACCAAGACACATAAACTGTATCAGAGCAAAGGCCCCAAAACCGCGAAGCAGGAGGCACCTGGTGTCCAGCAGGTCCATGGGATAACTTGGATATTCCAGGATATTTCATCCATTGCAGTGAGTGGGCTGAAGCACAAGTCGGGAAAACAGTCATCCCCATCGAACCTCTGTTTTGGTTGAGGCTGATTTCTACCCAGCATCTGCTGCTGTTTATGACAAATGTGTCTGTTCTTGCATTGTTCTGATGCACAAGTGGGACAGGGGTCATTCCGCCACCACGTCTGAGCGGCAGTCCGCCTGATTTCGTCACCATTTTCAGCTCATTTCCAGACCCGTTAAGTCAGGGCTGACGTTTATTCACAGCCGGGACACT
The DNA here is from genome assembly GCF_003711565.1 of Takifugu flavidus. Lineage (NCBI taxonomy): Eukaryota > Metazoa > Chordata > Actinopteri > Tetraodontiformes > Tetraodontidae > Takifugu > Takifugu flavidus. Next base: position 15,431,223 of record NC_079524.1, read on the forward strand.
TTCCCGTCTTCCCGCTGCTTCCCGTTGCTCTCAGACGGCTCTCAAGGCAGAAATGGCAGCGTCTCAGAGAAGAGGCTGCATTGCTGGAATTCCACCCTGATTTCCTGAGTCTGACCACACCTGGCTGACCGCCAACGCTTGCTCTCCTCTTGTTTTTCCCCCTCTTTCCTTTCCTTTGTCCCAATATGTTATCTTACTTTCACTCCTTCCACCCTCACTCACCAGGAACTGTAAAGTTTACAGAAACATCAGGTATTAACACATTTAACGCCCTGATTGTTCTTCTTGATCTCAGCTTAAATCTCTTTCATGAGCATTAATATACACAGAAGAAGCTGTCCAATAACTTAGCAAATTAATTCCACATACATGTGAGTGTGACAAGCCACAATTGAATGACTTGTGTGGTGTCGCTGGCCGCAGCAGGCGTGACAGCTTCTCCCGTCCCAGTCAGCCACGTAACGGAGCTGGCAGCATCCCCGCGGCGCCGTCAGCCATCTGTTAGCTTGCCTGGATTCACATGGCGTAAAAGCACGGTGGCCGTGTACAGACACGTTCCAGCATGACTGTCGTGACATCAACACTCACTGTCAGGAGAACCAAAGGAAAAAAAAAACTATTCCTGTTTTTGTCTAATGGAAAAAGCTGTTGAGAAGAGAATGAGTCAGTGCCTTCAGGTCTGAGCCAGGTTTCACCACCTTAAATCAACAAACACACACATCTCCACATTAACCATTTATGTGTGTGCGCTGCACTTCACTCATTAGTCAGGCCGACATTTGAATTTAAAAGCAATTTTCCATACCTTCATTATGTCTGTATTTCAAGTGTAAAGTTCCAGTTTTGCAATGCTCAAGTGTAAAGTTCCAGTGTTGCTATGCTAATCAATTACGCCACCAGTGCTGCATAGCTGATGTTTTTGTGAGTCAACCACCATTTTGAGGGTGTATCTCCAAATGATTCATCGCACCAAGTTCTTTTATCTAAGACACAAAATGAGGCACTGTGTTATCACACCATACTTTTCTGTTTAGCTGGATTTCTATTACGAGAATTGCTCAAATTTAATTTTACGCTCTTCTCTCTGTTTTTGGTTGCTAAAGAAAAGTTACAGAATAATATTTCCAAGTTCAGGTTGGTTTAAAATGCTAAAATGGTGTCAGGTATCTTCTCATCCCTGTTTGGAGAATCACTGCACGGTTCTAAAGCACCTGAATTCTTTAAAGAGAAATAAAACCGTTTCTCCTCCAATTATCAATGTTTATTGAAATAGTTTCTATATATAATAAAGTGCATTTTGACTGGAGTCCGCTCACTCTTGTCCTGCTGGGACACAAAGAACTCCTTGCGCTCCCCTGGAGGATAAAGGTGCTTCTGGCTGCACTTTTCCTGCAGACTGATGGAGCTGTGAGCCTCAAACACCACTGGATGCTGGGCTGGTTGGACTGCTGCATCTGGAGCTCAAAACTCAGCTTCTGCCCCATTTCTGTCCATCCCATAATTCCTGTCTCCCTTCCACAGACACCAGACCAAATCAGAATTGGGTCTAATGGCGTGTGGGAGGGAGATTTCCTAGGAAAGAGGTGGTGAAAGGGGTGTATGTTGGTTGCCATAGCACTTTGTAACAGAAGAAGAAGAAGAATGGCAGCATTTTCAGTGGGAGGCTTGAGAGGGGAGGGGTTCAGTAGAACCACCATAAATAAAGCTAATGAAATGGCAGTTGAGTCTGGAGAGAGGTGGGATGGCTGGTTAGGTCTTACCCACTATCTGATTTATCCTCGGCATCCCTGTGAGCACAGCGGGGCGATCCATTACTTCACCTCATCAATAACATCCCATGGACAAGGAAAAAGGCCCTCTCCACACCAACACCCACCCCCGGGGACTCGGCTCAGTGGGTTCCCTCCGTGGGGGTGAGGAAGTGGTGTAGTATAGTTCCACACACACTGAGGAGGGGGCGCAGGGGGGGTCCAGGGATCGGTCCATGATCGCATGCATATGTAATTTGCTGCATTTCCTACATGGACATGGTGGCTGTATTATCATTCTGCAGTCAGATGAATATAAATGCGCATTTTCTGAGTCTAATGACAGGAATCTAGCATCAAAACAAACATCACTAAACTATTAGGTCTGAGGTGACGACAGATAAGCCTGTCCTAATTCATAGCAACAGCTAGATAAAGCTGAACAGAGCATCCACATGCTAACATCAGCTCTATACTTTATTGTGCTGTAAACACAAGAGTGCTTTTCAATGATCCTAGGGGGAATGTTTGGGAATATAACAGGAAACAGCTCTGATGGAACAGAGAACAGATGACAAAAACAAGGCCTTTGATTATGGTAGTAAGGAGGTGGGTAGTGTTTGACACCAGAAATGAGGTGAAATGTCAGCAGAGCTTATGGTCCACAGGGAGCCAATAGCGCTACAGAGATAAGAGCTAGCGCGGCTGAATGTGACTGGATCCCAGCGGCAGCGTCTTTGTCAGAGCTGAGGAAGACACCTCGAGGGAAGTGCTTTCAGCAGCGCCGCTCAAAGGGAAAAGCTCCACGCTGAAATAAGCCACAGACTGCCACGCTTGTCAATCACTGGTGCTCTGCACTGCCATCTGCTTCACTGTCATGTCAGCTAAGCTAATATTAGACTTTTTTCACAGACGAATGAACGTCTCCTACTCTGAGATAATCCTCTGCTCGGGGTTACGTCATAGAGAGCCACAGTGAGGGCATTTAGAGTTTATTTCCCCGCTCAGCTCTCAACTGAGCCACGGAACAAACGCCCAGCCTCGTGACTTCTCATCATCAGAGAGGCAGAGGGAATCTGGTCCGAGGCTCAGGATGAATCAAGCTGATGTGGAGCTACAGTGGCTCTTTCTTCTGCAGTCACACAGTGCCGTATAATAGAAAAATCACCAAAAGCAACACAAAAAAGAACATTAACAAAAGAATATAAAAATCTGATCATCGTGAGATGACAGATGTCATTTACATAAGGGTCCACGCATGGTAGGCTGATAACGAGGAGTAAGAAGCCAAATGTTCTCTTTTTTGTTTGGTTTTTGTATCGGATATGCTTATGAAGCCTATACTGTAACCTAAACCTGTGCAGAAACTGGTGGCACGCCTTGATGATGCCAATTGAGGCTCTCTGAACTTAGAGAAAACAGTATTTATCCATCCTGCTGCCACTCCTGAAGCAGTCATCTCCACACTGAGACTGGGGTCCGGCAGCAAAGCTGTGTGTTGTATATAAAAGCACATTTCATTTTCTAACATATTTCAAAATAGTGTGTTTCTGAAAGATGTTGATTCATCATATGTTGGTCCCAGTATATAGGCTTATATGATGTTTCAGCACTCCACCTGTGGCAGGTTGATGCGATGGTCCTAGCATGGAGACGTGCAGGGTTTGCCTCAGATATGCTGAGATATTTGCATTCATTTACAGCTGTTTATCCCACACCTGCAGAAAGTAGATGCTTGCTCTTTTTTCGGACCTGCCTGTCTTTGGGCTGCTGAGCAAAATCCATGAGATCCACAATATCATCATATATAATAGGGAAACATTTTAGTGCACATGCTGATTCACAGGCAGATTACAAACACGATTTTGGAAGTGCTTGATTTAAAACGGTACAATGTTTGCAGTGAGATCATGACTTCGATAAGTACAAAAAGCTGGGGAAGATTTGGAATCGTCTGCCGGGGGTTTTGACATTTTATTGGTAGAATACATATCACAGAAAGCCCATACACAAAAAGACATAAACAGGTTTCAGCGAGCCTGTGCTACAGCGTCAGTAGCTGAGCTCATCTCACTAAGCAAACATGTTCGCGTGCACGTTCCTGTACAGGAAGAAGAAGATATCACATTCAGCAGATTTTTTTCTGCTTCTGCTGGCATCAAGGTCAGAACGTACAGACTGCTCCCTGGGGAGAGAAAGGCCTACTTCCTAGAAAGTGTTAATGCAGGAAGGCTTGGTCCTCTGAGGAAAGAGGCTGCTCAGTAAGCATCTCCTGAGCTGTTGCTGTCTGTTCTCGCTTCATCTGGCCTTTTGTCCTTGGGCACAGGTTTTGCTGCAGCGTAGCATTTTGTCACAGTTTTAAGAAGATACAGAACGAATTCCTATTGGCTGATAGGCTACATCTAGCACAGATTTATGTGAAATAAACCAACACAGCTGTCAGGTGGTGTTTAGTGAAGTGTGTTTGCCTGCGTGTGTGTGAGACCATTTTTTGACAGCGTGCAAATTCCAGTAAAACTGCGTGCGCTCCAGTATGCGAGCACACATCAGAGAGTGGAGCATGCTGTAGCTGACTACAAGAGGAAAAAATAAAAGCAGTGGAAAGAGCTTTACATTCATTGTGAGAGAGAAACAGTGTTTGGCCCTCGACTGCCAAAGCCGGTGAGTCACATCCGATCTGAGAGATCCTTGTCAGAATTAGGAGTGTGGGAGGTGTGTGTGGTCTGCAGAAATATGATGTAGAAATACTCATCCAGCCTGCAAGCACGTTCTCTTCAACAGTCACAACTTAATCCATCCACCCTGGAAAATTCTCAAGGCTGTGAAGGAGCTCAGCAGCAGCATGAGCGTAATAGACATTCGCACTGTTTGAACCACCACAGTGATAATGACGTGCTGTCTCTGAAGCCAGTGTGAAAGATTACACCAGAACTCGTTGCTCTTTGGGAGCCGAGGCCAGACGATCAGCAATGTGCAGAAATATGAAAACAAACGTATGCAATTGTGACCGACCTGTTTAAAAATGCTCATATGTAACAATCATCCTGGAAAAAAAAATGACTTGTAAAATGTAAAACAGATGAATAATAATAAAATATACACTAAAGACCGAGTAAGGCTCCAAAACAACAACTGGCACATGCCACAAATGATAATCCAATTACAAACAAGGCATCTAAGGAGCCAGCTTATTAACTAAGGCAACAAAATAATTAAATCTTTTACCGCAGTTGGCTCTATTGCATTTTCCTTGTTGTACCAGTGAGACTATTTCTCTTGTTCTCAAATGAAGGACTGTCTGACCTCCACTGACGAATTAGTCTTTGGGCCATGAATAAAGGAAAAGTTCCTGCCCTTCCTTAAAATCCAGACAGAGCGCTCCAATTGGGAAGAACCCCATAGACAGAAATGTGTGGGGAAGGTAGTGTTGTTGTTGTTCTGCAGATATGTGAGACCTCCAATGAACATGTGCAGAAATGTACATACTAAAGTAGCTGGACCTTGCTAACAGCTCAGACACACCCAACTAACTTCCGGACAGATTTCTTCCAGTTTGGAACTGGATGGTTGGAGCGGGTGCACCACTTTAAATCAGTGATTCGCAAATGGTGGGTCGCAACCCAAAAACGGGCCGTGGCCCAGTTTGTGTGGGTCACGAATCTTTTACACTTAAATAGGCGACGGTACTGAGCTAGATCTTGTGCTTTTCCACTGGTTCCTACTCAGCGTGACTGGACTCAACATGGTACACTTTGGACACTTTCCTACTAGGAACCACGACTGAGTGAATCCTTTTTTTTCTTCCGACTTAGCCAGTGTTCCAAGCATTCCAATCCAGACCACCATGTTTGTGCTGAACTGTTACTGCTCTGTTTGGCCTGAGGACGGACATCACTGATGGGTCAGGAGGGCCACCCGTTTCAGAGAACTCAAACCTGCCATTTAAAAAAACAAAAACCCAACAGCGACGTGTATATCCCAGAAGTGTTCTGTATGTTCATGGTGCTACGGGCTGAATATTACTACTGTTGAAATATCTCTGGTTCAAACTGCACCATCTTTTAATTAAATGACTTTCAGAGGTTGATAATCTTTAATGTTGATCGTGATTCTAGAAGTCAGACCAGTTTAGAACCACGGAACTGAATAATAATACATTCTACACAACACTACCAGAACATCTGAGGCAGTTTAACAATGAGGTCACGTAACTGTGCCAGTTTTGTTTTGTCTCATGAGTGTGGCCTAATACCCTGCATGTGGAAATTTTGCCTTTTTCCCTAGGATCAAGGCCAAGCACATCATTACAATTTTTTTTTTGTTTCATGGGGAAATCTGCTTCATCTTGCAAACAAAGTTTTGGATGTAAGAATTTGTAAAACTGTGTTTTTAGGAATATTGTGTTTCGGCTGCAGCACTTCGAATGACATAAATGTTCCTTTGAGGGGAAAAAAACAGACCATTATGACCGAATTCGGAATGATGTATCAGATTGGCAGAAATAGCTGTTTCCCAACACTGGAGTGAATGAGTTCTATTTGTTCATGGCAAAGTGTTTCCTGAACTGAAAGCAGATTTTCTCTATTGTGTGCTACCCAGAGGCTGCAAGTCCTAAATGTTAACTTGTTTGTTTACTGTCACATAACAGTGTGTAAATTTGGGCAAGCCTAAACTCCCAGGCTAAACCTCCAGGAACGCTTTCTTAATTCCAGGAACAGATATGTTCCACACAGAAGAGGATTTTAACCACACTAAGTCTGTTAACATGCACTTAGTCATAAATGGAGCCTTTTAAAAATAGTTGAAAAGAAACGAGGTAGGTCTTTTCTTTTTCAATCACCCTGACAACCAGATAGATCGTTATTTAAATGAAATCAAATTAATTTAGAGCCCACAATCACAAACATTGTTGCCTCCGAGGGGTTTACATTTTGACACCCAGCAGTTTACGCCTGTATAAAATTCAGATAGGGGCAAGTAAAGAACAATAATTGGAGATGATGGATCGTGAATATTCAAAAGTGTTAGGTAAGCCTGCACATAGCAGGTCTAAACATGCTAAAGCAAATTGGATATGATCTGTACACACTAAAGAAAACAAAGAACAAGGACCTTAATTTGAGAACCACTGTCTGTGATAGCTCATGGAGCTAGCATTGCTTAAAACCTTTACCTTTCACGAAGCGGTTGTGCCGAATGACATCTAGCAACTTTTCAACTTACTGATGAGAATCCAGATGAATCCGTGTTGGGAAAAACTGGCAATACCTTTTAACAATATTCTTTAATACTGTGTCATTAGTGTGGCTTTGTGCATCTACTCAGGATACTATCATACTATTAGCTGGGAAGGGTTGAGGTGGTGTGATGACTCTCACAGTTGTGTAATAATCTATCATTCCTGCAGTACTGGAGCTTCTCATCCTGAGCAGGGAGGATGGGTAAGATCCATGATAGTAAATCAATAAGTAACCAACCGTGCTTACTTATTATCCAGCGGCCTGTTAACTCTGTCGTTGTCCCAGCGCTAATGCCAGTTTCTACAAATGGAATTATTGTTCCCTGTGTTTGGCACACTCGTAATATTATCTTTTTAAACCAGATGGAACTGGGATGCGATGATGCTCTTTAATAAATATCCTGAGAGCCTTTGAGCTGATAACTGAGTGGGTTTGGCTGCAGGTTAGTTAATTTAAGAGAAAACATCAACGACATCGGCACCGTGAAGAAGGATGATGAATATTACCTCCATATTGTTCATTTACCGTCTCGTGTTTGTGTTCTAAAGCAGATTTTGACATTGATAATGATGGGTGCCCAATCAGGGAACAATAATGTGCCCATTCTGCAGCGCTTCCTATCCAGGGGTCAGGGGTGCCGGTGGATCAACACACAGGATATGACCTTTCACTTACTTGCAGCTCCTCACGGCGTTTGTCTCGGCGAGCCGCCATTCAGCTCTGATAATAGCCCTTTAATTAATGATGTTCTTTGGAGGTGGCATAAGGCATCCCTGGAAGAGCTGGTTAACACTTTCCACATGTTCATCTTTACATATCAAAGGCAAGTTTTCTCGTTCTTTGACTTCCCCGAGTTGACAAATACCAATTTTTGAAGGATTTGAAGAAAGATGAATGCTGGCAAAATGTCAAAGCTTTGCTTTTTATAATGCTGCCGTATTATCTCTGCCTCCTCTCTGCTAGTTATCAATCACAAATTTACATTTGTTTGCCGCGATTCCCTGTGGATGAACAGAAAGATGGCAGATAAAGGTTGGTTGAAGCTGGATTCATATTGAGTGATATTAAAGAGATGTAAAGGCCACCGTTGTCACTCTTACAGATCTGTAGAAGGATTTATGGACATGTGTGTGTGTGTGTGTGTGTTGTGTGTGTGTGTGTGTTGTGTGTGTGTGTGTGTGTGTGTTTGTGACGCCACCCATCTACCAAGTCCTTTCATTTCAATGACTTAGGTTTAAAGATTATTTATTAACTTCTTTTATGCCTCTTTGGTGGAAAAATATCCCTGAAATAACTCCACTCAATCATGTACATCACACTAGAAGCTTTAAAACATTGGGTGAATCATCTACAGATTCCTATTTCAGTCTGAACATGTAAAAAATGTGAAATCTGCTTAAATATCCTGATATTTACAGCAGCTAGAAAGTTGTGGAGCCCATTATTTTATAAGGCAATTAAAATCTGAGCTTCCAATTGTGTCAGTGTTGTCGTGTGATGTACCGGGTATGATTTATAACACCAGTAATAACACCTTACAGCAGTATGCATTCCATGTAAATAGCAAATAAAGAAATAAGAATTATACACCAAATTGCGCAGCATGTTACTAATTTTAGAAACATATTGAACTGAATTTTTCCTACCTCTGTTAATTTTTGGGATCATTACTGTCTGATCAAGTCATCAATAACTCTGTCTGGGAACAATTGATATGTAACGTTGATTCATGAAACATTTATTTCTACATGAACGAGCACAATTTAATGTCTGACAGTCTTTATAGCTGAAGATAATTCACAGCATTTACATAATTATGGGTTTTACATCAAACTTAACTAAGTTTTCTAATAACGCTGTGAATGTGTGACCACCTGATCCTCAGGTCGTACCTCCTCTCTACACCTCCCTGATCCTGGGTCAGTTTTCCCTGCTGTCTCTCTACTTGCCTGTTGGCTGCAGAACATCAGCAGCTTTCTGCTCCAAGGCCTGGTTTCCAGCTGATGTTTGTGGTCAAGCAGAGGATCTGAAGGAACAACGAAGACCCGGGTTCATTTGGGGACTTTCTGAAGAACTGCAGCAGATGTTTTATCACTTTGGAATGAGTGGGTTGACAAGTTTACATTCCTTTTTTTACTGCCAGGTGAAGATCAGACTAGACTTAACTCTTTAATCCTTGATGGAGAACACAAGTGTGGCCTCATGACATGATAGAAATCTAGAAAGGCAGAATCCCCAGCAGATAAAATCATCTGCTAAATCCCTACATTTGATATAAACTTTCTTCACTCTTAATTTTGCTGTGAAAGAACGCTGCAGTGTTTGGTGTCACAATGATGACTTTAAATAAAAACTCAGTTAATCTGCAGGGCAAGCTTGCACTTTTCTGCATTAACAGTCACACATAACACATAACAAAAAGCCCAGCCAGAGTCACACACCCACACACACACACACACTCGTAACAACAAGATTGCGAGCGATATTCCATAAAAGACGCTAAAAGCACCATATTCTCCTCAATCTATTCTCATAGTGGAATGATGGTGAAGCCACTGCATCCACATTGTCATTGTTAAACAGAGTCCATTAACCTGAAGGGGCTAGAGATAATTAGCCAGTTTAAGTCTCCAGAATATTCTTTTATATGTTCAACCTATTTTGCCAGAATTCTGGAACTCCTGACTGCTTATTAGGAAGGAAAAAAAATCATATATGATTTTAGTTCATCAAAATAAATAAAGCATCAAAATAGATTATATAGGTTTGAAATCACAACAAAAGTAGGAGGAAGAAAACCTGGATCAACACCTACACAGAGAACAACAAGAACCTGCTAACTGTGCTGAGATGCCTCAGTAAGAATACTGAGAACTCTAATAAGTCACAGTAGTTGGTCTCCCCTCCCCCGCCTTCCTCACTTCCAGACCCTTCCAGCATTTCAAACCAGTGAGGCCCCCAGCCAGATACCGGATTCCACTACCTCATGACATAGCAGGACTGTGTATGTGTGTGTGTGTGTGTGTGTGTGTGTGTGTGTGTGTGTGTGTGTGATTAATGTGTCTTGTCCAAATCCTGAGGGAGTATGGAACCCCCTCCTCACTCCTCCTGCCAATCCTCCCCCACTCCCCCAACAAAGCTGTGTAAAAATGCTTATGAGAGGTTTGGGGGTGGTTCCCCTGAGAGGCAAATGGAATTAAGGAGGCAACGCGAGTCGCTGAAACTATGTCGTAGCTGCTCAGCTGACAGTAGAGCACACACCCAAGCCAGAGTGCACAAATCTGTATGTTTTTCCTGCTCGTGGCTGGAAAAACATGTACGTGTGTGTGTGTGTGTGTGTGTGTGTGTGTGTGTGTGTGTGTGTGTGTGTGTGTGTGTGTGTGTGTGCAAGTGTGTTTCACACAAAGACTTCCTGATTCACAGATTTTCCAGTCGGGACCAAACCTTTCCAGACCATAGAATTTACTTTATAGAATCTGAATCTGTAAGATAAGTATTATTCATACATGTGCTGACTTAGGCAATAAGAGGTCCAACACACACACTCACACACACACACACACACACACCACACACACACACACACACACACACACGCAGCATAACATGATAAGCGAATTTTCTAGTACTGATCTCACACATTTATTCTGGTCGGTCTACTTGCAGGCAGGAATCCACTGGGTCATCTCATGTTGCATTTCCACACTTCCACTTGTGCCGTGTGAGACTTAAGTAGGTTAGAGGCAGGCATGCACACTCCACTTTTGTCTCCATGCCCTCCAGGCAGTAAACGATTCTGTCAGAGAGGTTGCTGCTCGTTATCGACTTGCTCACAGACTGAAAGCAGCCTCTGACTCTGCCACACAGCAGCCATGAGTGATCATGGGCGTTATGGATCTGCTATAAATCTGAGCATGCACCATGCTCTAACCTCAAAGGGCACCTCCAGTGAAATGGCTTCATTGATTTGGGTGCAGAATGCGAAACACAAGAACCCACAGTCATCTGTCATTAACACCTGGGATAAGCATTAGCTGATCTAAGATGCAGCACACTAGCCCTCACAACACGCGTTCATATTTTTAGCCATGTGTATCCAGATGTTTTCTGGAAAATTCTGGTGAGAAAATAAGTGCAGTCCCTTTAATCACCATTTGATGCTGGATGTTGTGGCAGAAGCTATAATTTACAATAGTGTCATTATAGCAGGAGTAAAGCTGGGTACAGCGGTGCTCACGAAATATGCTCTTGTTTAACCAGATTTATTTGATATATGTGTAAACAAATTACTGGTATTTTATCCTTACAATTATGATATAATTTTAATAGTCCACACCTACATAAAGAACATTAAAGAAGCAGTTAGTCTAATGAAACCTGTGCCGCTGATACTTATCCAAAGCACTTGTTTTACAGTGAGGTTAAAATGTGCAGGTCTCATATTTTCTGTTATGACTTAGTAAAGGTTTAAAACTACTGTCATAATTATGATATACAGCTGAAAATGAAAAGGATTGGCGTTCTTGGGGCCCCACCCTGGAGCCAGGCATGGCGTTGGGGCTTGCAGGAGAGCACCTGGTGGCTGGGTCTTTGCCCACAGGACATGGCTAGTCTCAGCCCTAGATGGTGATATAGGCCCACCTTCCAGTAGGCTCACCACCCACAGGAAGGTCCATAAGCGACCAGTGCAATGTGGTTTGTGTGAGTCGTGGCCGGGGGCCTCAATGATCCAATCCTCAGACCAAAACTCTGACTATAGGGACATGGAATGTAAACTTGCTTAGGGGGAAGGAGCCTGAGCTTGTGTGGGAGGTTAAAAGATATTGGTTAAGAGATAGTCAGGCTCGCCTCGAAACACAGCATGGGCTCTGGTACCTCCACCACTCTGGAGTTGTCCAGTGTGAGTGACAGCAGGCTGGTGTGGGCTTAACTATAGCTCCCCAGCTCAGCTCCAAAGACACCTTAAATGTGGAAGTTTACCCTGGTGAGTGAGGGGGTCGTTTCCCTGCACCTTCTGGTAGGGGACAGGCTGTTGTTTGTGTCTACGGGGTGCTAGTCACAGTTTGTCCTTAAAAAACACCATGTTCAAGCATTAGGGTGTCCATCCGTGCACATGGTACAAGGATCGACTTTGTTGTCATTTCACCTGATCTCCAACGTCTTGGACACTCAGGTAAAGAGATGGGATAAGTTATCAACAGACCACCAGAGACTTGGGCATACTTGGCATACCCAAATGTATTGTGAGGGTCTGTTGGGAACAGAGTCCGATTGGACAATGTTGACAGGCAGCGGCAGGCCGCAATTCCACCAATACGCCTCTCATTGAGGAAGTGGAGGTTGTGGACGCTGAGGTGGAATGTCCATCACGCAAGTCAATGAGAGAGTTAGCAAGTTGTGGGGCTGTCTTGGGTAACACACCTTTGCAGCATTCCATGATGGTCAGGGACGGCGCCTCTGCAGAGGTTATCTGGGGTGATGGTACCTCTTTTTAAAAAGGGGAACCAGAGAGTGTCTTCAAACTTACAGGGAGATAGCACCTCTCAGCCTCCCCAGGAATGTCTATGCCAAGAGGAGAATTGGGCCAAAGGTTGCACCCGAGATCCAGGAGGAAAAATGTGATTTTATTCCCTGGTGTGGAACTTTAGACCAACTCTACACACTCTACACAGGGTACTTAAGGGTTCATGGGAGTTTTTCCGATCAGTCAACATGTGTTTTGTGGACATGGAACATTCACCCTGGTCCCTCTTGTGGTGGGGTGCTCCACAAATATGGGTCCTGGGCCCTCGGCTAAGGGCTGGTCGGTCTTTGTTTGACCGGAGTAAGAGCTTGGTTCTCATTGCCAGCAGTAACACAGACATGTTTCCAGTGTATGTTGGACTCTGGCAGGGCTGGCTTCTGTTCTGTTCATAACTTTTGAGACAGAATTTTTTAGGTGTAGCCTGGGGCCAGGGGAGTCCAGCTTGGGAACCATGGCATCTCATCGCTGCTTTATCCAGATGTTGTCCTGTCAGCTTCATCAAGCCAGGATCTTCAGCATGTACCTGAGCGGTTTGCAGCTGAGTGTAAAGCAGCTGATTCTCAACTGGAAAAGCATGGCTTACCCTCTATGGGTTGTTGGGAAGTTCCTGCCTCAAGAGGAGGAGTTCAAGTATCTCAGGGTTTTATATAGTGAGGGAAAAAATGGAGCGTGATGGCAAAAATCCACTGGACTCCGATCGTTTGCAGCTCAACTCCGGCATGGCAGCATTATCATTCTAGTCGCTGTGTCACATCTCAGGTGTCCGAACCAAAAATGCCAAAATGCCAAATGCTGGAGCATAATGCAAGAATTCCACATGGAGCAAATCACGCAGGACAGGAAGTCATGCTTGGACAAAAAAATAAAACATTGCATGTATTTTCAAATAGTCTGTGTTCACGGCAGATTTATCACAGAAAAACTTCTTGATCGACTGGAAGAGACCGGATCAAAAGTTTTATTCAGCAGGAGTCGATCTCCTTTTACTCCTCTGGATGGAGACAAGGGTTTTGGTCTTCTTTTTCTTCACTGTTAGCTGCTATTTTGCATGATTTGGATGGAGCTGGTGGGTGATGACGGATGGCACAACACGAAGTGGAGTCGTTCTGGATCCAGTGGAATTACAGCGTGAGATTGAAAGGTTGATTGGGGCAACCTCCTCTGTTAGAGAGCTGGGTCGAAAAGCAAAGCTCTCGATTTTAACGGTCAATCTACGCTTCCATCCTCACCTATGGTCATGAATTTTGGGTAGTAACGTATACATGCAGCCAAAATTGCTTTTGTTGGCAGGGTGGCTGAGCGCTCCCTTAGAGACAAGGGTGAAACGTTCACTCGGAGGGAGCTTGGAGCAGTGTTGCTCCTCAGAGAGGAGTCAGTTGAGGTGGCTCAGGCACCTGTTCGCAGATGCCCCCTTGACACCTCACTAGGAAGGTTTTCCAGACTTGTCCCACCAGGAGGAGGTCCCGAGGAAGACACAGGACATGAGACTATGTATTTTGTCTGGCCTGGTATCACCTCCGAATCCTCCCGGAAGAGCTGGAGGAAATATCTGGGGGTGAGGGAAGTCTGGGCATCTCACCTCCGTGACCTGGCCCCAGATAAGTAAATCAAGATGAGACAAAGCATCTCGAGAGTAGCTAAAACATGGCAACTGCTGGTGGAGCTCAAAGTAGACCACAGCTAGCTTGAAACAGTTATGACCACCAACTAAGCTCCAGCTGCAACAGTGCCTTGGAGGAGCAAGCTACAATTCGTGGATGCGAGAAGAGGAGAAGCACAGGCACAGTAATAACATCTGCTGCAGGCTGGAGGGGATCCCGTAGGCCGTGTGTTTTACATGTTGGAAATGTGCACTGTTTGTAGTGCTAAAAGATTCCATAGAGCGCCACCTGCTGGAGGGAGTGCAGCTGCAAACCTTCAAAAAGGAGAAAAAAGTAATAGTTGTTTCTCATGATTTGGCTTGGCCAGAATCTATCCTACAGGGAGAGGTTAGAGGACTGTCATGGTGTCTTAGTTTAAAAGAATATTTGCAGTTTCTGTGACATTAAACACTCATGGCAACACTCAAGCTGGACACGAACTGGTAGTATCTTTTGTTATTTAAGTAATTATGGTAGGGGTGGTGTTGTGGGACTGGGATTTAAGGAGAAATGGGAGCAGACTCCTATAATCCAAGTGTTGAATGTGATGTGACAGTGAATCTTAGTAGCTTTCATCAAAGTCTTCTACTTCCTCTTCTGGGTGGAACAATCAATCACATTATGGTGAAACCCGTTTAGATGGAACGCAAAGCTCCTCACACTGCTCCTCTCTTCGCAAGTTCTTCTAACTCCCACTGTGAACTCAATTTAACATGGGAATGTATCAACTGAAAAATGTCCGTCTTCTTCCAACACTAACACAGAATCCTCATTTGCTTTACATCTGGAATTGTGCTCAGTTGTAAATATACATGATTTAATTTTATGAAGCTGATGACATTCTTCTGTCTGGGCCATTTCAGCACAGATGAAATATGAAGGTGATGTCGTCACCAGGGAATCAGCCATAACTATTCAATAACAAATTCACATCCTCCTTTTGAATGGGACATTTACATAGTTGTTTAGCAGTTCATCCATTCTAATCTAAAAATACAATTTTTGTCCGTCGAACAGCCCTAAGTGTCAAAATTGAATCATAAAGGCGCGTGAATATGACATTCAGCCGATTTTTGTCCGGCTGGAAGTCCACAGGTTGGTTTGCTGCAGAGCTCTGATTTTACTGTTAAACCTCCAGTGACAAGAAAAAGAATGGCAGGAATCATATGAAATGATGATGCTCTGAATGTATATGTTCATCTTCACATCTGTATATCTTCTAGCGTGTGTTCGCTTTTTAAAAAAAAGGAGAGACACTTATTCTCACTTCAGTTGCAGTGAATATTATATATTATAATATATTCTAATATAAGCACAGGGAATTTACTAGACATTCACGGCCCTCTGAGGATGACACAGACTGTTCAGAACGTGTTCCGACTCCTCCTTCAGAGCTCATTATCAATGTAAATGAAATAAAGAACCCATTAACATGAAGGGTGCCTTTATATGGGCAGATATTGTGCAGATGCAACCGTCATGCAATCATCTAAATCCTTAACATGTCAAACTCTGGTGACGCCAAAGCACCTTCTCACTTTCTCTGCACCAGACCTTTAGATACACCTTTAATTAGAGACTAAAGGGCGGTGGGGGTGTGTGTGCAGAGCTGGGAGTGCAGGAGGCAGCAGGAGATTCAAAGCAGGCCAATAAATAACATCCTAGTGAGACAGCGACTGCCTCCTCCTCCTCCTCCACAGACACCATCCCCCCACCCATGGGCCCCTTGATTAGTGGCTTCAGAGAGGGGTGTGGGTGGCTGGAGGCCCCTGGCTGCACAATACTACTCTCATACAGGAGCCTCACTCACCTCCTGCCTCCATTTGTTGGACATTCATCTTTCAACATGTGTGTGGGTTTGTTTAGGGGGAGGTGCCTGACTGCAGAGATGGAAGAGGGTGGGTGGGACATGTATCCATCCCCCATTAAATACCAGTCCTATATTCTGTCCCTCCCATTCCCGTGAAACCAATGGTTGGCTGGTATAAACATTAACCCAGGTTTATGTTTACCAAGGGTTTTTTGTTTTTTTAAATCCCCCCAATAAAATTATTTTCAGCCCATCCCTCACCCACATGACAACAACATTAAACATAACTCCCCTAATCAGTATATACACACACAGCTCAACATGATGCAACACTGTTTGTTACAATCATTATTAGCCGTGGCATTATTGTTATCATTATCATTATAATTACTATTATTGCTGTTGTTGGATGTATATATGTAATCAATCCAAAATCTTATTTTATCTTTTATACCAGGGCCCGCATGCGCTCTTTAGCGCCGTCCTAGTGGCTCCCTGGAGCGTTTTCAAAGTATGGAAATGGAAAAAGATGGTGTGACTATATTTTTGTTTCAGTATAATTTCTGAAGGAGGAAAAACACGACAAACATTCTTAAAGTTTTCCAATGCTGTAAGAATGTGTAATAAATATTTAGTATCAAGATCTCATTATAATGGAAGTTAAACTTAGTGGTCACGTGATGCCTCATTCTCTCCAGGATGCGCTGCAGGGAAAATAAACATTTAATTATGAATGCTCATTATGTATTTGTAGCCTACTTGTCATTTTGAAAGTAGGCTCATATAGCTAATACAGACACTTACTTTGTTTTTTATTTTTTTGGTCTAATGTGGCTCTTTCAACATTTTGGGTTGCCTATACCTGTTCTGAACGTACTAAATAATTAGGCAACCAACCGCTTTTACAGTTGAAAGAGTGCACTTTTAAAAAAACAAACAAAAAACAAACATGTGCTTTAAATTTCAACTCTTTGTGGCTTCAACTTTTTTTTGTTTCAAAAGTGTCTTGCAGAAGGAGGGCAGGCTTGACAGTGAAACAATGATGACAGTGGGACTACGGGCCCTCTCTTATAGCACCGGGGTCCCTGGGGACGCCCCCCAGTTTGCAATAACCAGTTTAGTTTGAACACGACTGCAGCCCAGATGATATAAAAGTAAGTGTGCATGCAGCAATCTGTGTAGGATAACAACCCCCCCACATACACACACATGTATGATGCATGCATACACAGGTACAAACACACACATGCACCTGCCTGCCTGCCGCCTACCCAGACGAGATGCTTGTTTGGAAGATGAAGCTCACCAGAGGGAGGTGGGCTGACAGAAAGTCAGCCTGGGGAGGCAGCAGGGTCTGCAGGACTGAGTGAAGGTATGTTCCCCAACTGCAACATGACACTTCCCATCAGCACACAGCGGGAAGTGGAGCGTGACAGCTCCCGTGCCAAGTCAGCCCAGACCCCAAGACCAGGCAGAGCAGTTCCAGCTGACATCATGCTGCTGCTCAGTGACATCACGGAGCTGTGGGCCTGTTCTGTTCGCACCTCAGGAGGACCAGCACAGCTATTTCGGGTTATTTCATCAGTACAAGAGAACATTCTCCATATCAGCTCACATTTCAGTAAGGCTGTGTAAGTGTGTCTTTGTGTGTGTCTCAATTGAAATAAAATGGAACTTAACCTTACTTGGCTAAATTTTCTCATAAAACATGAACCAACAGAAATTTGTACCTGCTGTTCTGAAGGATTCATTGTTTTTATTGGTTAGGGTGTGAATTGCTTTATTATTGTGCACAAGTTCAGCCTCTTGGCCAGTTCTCCCTTACAAGAGATCTAATCTAAAGGAACAACCTGGTAAAATAAAAGATAAACCAATAAACTGAGATAATAGAGCCTAATCTGATGTGCAGCCTCAAACTTATTGTTTTTTGCTGTCATTGATCAGAATCTTGTTATGACCATAGTTTGATTTGGTCATTTTTCAAATATTTGAACAATTTACACCATCACTGAATTAAAGACCATAACCTCTCCTGTTATATAACAGAGGAGTATATTGGACCTGAATGGAAATCGGGTGTTTCCAGGGATGATGGTGGGGGTTTGTGGTTTCTGATAGGTCGTGATTACTTCACCAATGAACAAAAACGCCTCTTATTTTCATTTAACGAAACAGAAACGGGACCGCTGCACTGCGGTCTGTACCACATCAACCATTGTTCCAACAGCCCTGTGAGTTGCACTAAAGGGGTCGCGGTGGGTTGCCATGGCAACCTTTCAGTATGGATGGCCAGTTCCTTTTCCAATAGCAGTGATCATCTCTGTCATTAGCGGGCGACCTTGGGGGCTGCGTGAGCGGTACCTGATGTGGAACCCGTGGAGGGAAGGATAGTACCGACCTTTACATTCTGTCTGTTACCCAGAATCCTCCCCCGTCTTCACCCTGCCCCCACCCTTGCTCCTTCCTGCCCACACACCCCCACCCCCCATGTGTTGGTGTCGCTGGCGTCATCATATGAAGAACATGTAAAGGCTGAATATACAAAAAGATTGAAAAAGAAAGATAGGACAATGTGTGTGTGTGTGTGTGTGTGTGTGTGTGTGTGTGTGTGTGTGTGTGTGCAGTTTTTAAATTTCCAAAATCAGGGAAAAATCCATAAAACACTGAAATCTGACATTTAAGTCAGAAAACAGAATTGAATTTAAAAGATTTTGGAAGCTGGAATTTCAGAATTCCAGTTTGTGTCCCAATCCTGGTCAATACAGCTGTCTTAGCTTCAAATCCCTCAGTAGAAGGAAAATCCATCTGTTTCTCCGATTATAGGATGTGATGTGTAGACTTATGGAAAATTAAAGTCTTAAAATAAATATGGGGTAGTAAAAATACAATGTTGGCCAGTGACCGGTAGCTAAAATACTAAAGTACAGCTCGTTAAATATGCTTTGAAGGTTGTGGTAAAGACGTAAAGGTATTTATTTACATGTTGTGTTCTAACAGGGACGAGTGTGTTTCAATCAGCTGAACACATGAATGCCAGATGGATGGATGGATGATGGAGGGAGTCACACAATAACATCTATCACACGGCCACATTTACAAACGTGTGAGGACTCGTGATGGGATGAATTAAAGCGAACGTGGCTCATGTACTCCTCGTATGCCACGATGACAGCTGCTCCTCCTCCAGCTTCATGTTACACACTCAGTCGATCTGCCTATAAAGACGACAGATGGAAGATGGAAAAACAAGAAAAGGTCAAAGTAAAACGGTCGAAAATAACGTATGAACATATACAGGATTTTTACAGGTTAATTATATGCCTGCATGTTTATAGTATATGAAGGACAGACTTGGATGACATAGCTGTTATGCAAGTGATTGAGAGCAAGAGTCTCATGTTGACAAAATGTAGCATGATTAAATAATTTAAACATGCAAAACACATGCATACTATTATAGATATGTATAAATGGGATCTTTAAACTGCAGATAGGTTTGACCTCTGTCGTCTGCCTCTTCACATTAGCTCGACAGTGTCAGGCCAGAACTTTAGGTGGAGCCTCATGCTGGTTGTAAAACCGATCCCACAGCGCCCCCTGTGGACAAACACGGACCCGACTCCTGCTGCTGGTTTTATTGGGAGAAGTGATGATCGTAATGATTAAATTAACCCGTATGACCAGTTTCAGAAACAGATCCGACATTTATAATCTTACAAACCATTAGACATATAAATAACTAAAACTCTGCTATGCTCACTGAAGCAGAAGTGTGGATTAATATTGGTGTTGATGATCATCCTGATAACCACATAATTTAACGTTTAATTTCGTCATTACACACATCTGCAGTGCAGCTAATGTAAATGTTGTGAGAAAAAGAGGAAAAGATGCATCGGTGTATAAAAACAAACACTTTATTACAATTAGGCTGAAAAAATGAAAACACAACTACTTTACAAGTACAAATGCTTTTGATATTTACATTTTTTAACATCAATAAAAAGACAATTATGAGAAACAAAATACTAAAGTACATGTTTACAGTGTGTTTCTGTAATAATAAAAAAAAAGACTAAAGGAACGTGCATTATTCTCCATTCAGAAGTTATAGACAAAAGACATAATAGACTAATTATGGATACATTTATTTGAATGGACAGCACATTAACCTACACGAGCATCTAGAACCATCACATTGAAGGCGTGTCTGTCCTGCCTGAGCTGTATCTGCAGGGAAACTAACAATGTGGTCATTTCAGAAACATTTTACACATTCAACAATACAAAAGTGAACTAACTCCATCGACTAAAGGGTGGGACCACAGTCGCATCATCAGCTCTGACGAGGGACGTCCATCAGAACACTGTCTCCACGGAGAACTCAGCTGCTCCCCCCGCTGGGCTTGACGGGGGTTTTTGCCTTGATGCTACTCTGGCGAGGTTGACCCTTGGTGGTCTGCTGCGGCTGGGTGGGCTGCTGAACCGGGGACTCGGTGGCAGACGACGGGGCGTTCTGCTGGGCGGGGCTGTGGGGAGGAGGAGTCTGGATCTGAGGTGACGTGGCTGCTGTCACCACCTGCTGCTGGAGGATCTTCTGCTGGACCACCTGCGCGGTCGCCGTCCCGGTGGGAATCATCTGTACCTGAGCGGGAGCCGCCGTGGTCGCCTGAGTCAGAGTCACAGTCTGAGCCTGGATCTTCAGAGAGACGCAGCGCAAGTTTCATTAGCTAAAGTCCACTGATGAACAGAATCAACCGCAGTATCGCCACTATGGTCAGAGCCCAACACAAGGTGTCATTTTCCCTCCTTATATACAGGTGCATCACAATAAATCAGACTATCAATTAAAAAGTTGATCTATTTTGTTATTTAATTTACATGATTACTGCTTCCAGCTAATGAACACTTGGACTTTTGTAGCTCAGAAGATTAGAATACTTGGGACAAGAACAAAATAGAGCACTCAACAGATGAGCATCACCATAAAGCTGCTCAACAGTAGGCAGCATGAAGAGCCTTAAAGAGTAATGTGATGTAGGACTTGTTCTATTGGACCCATCTTATGAAAGTCTGTAAACGGACAACAAACTTCGGTGCTGAAGAGAATGAAAAGTTTTGCACTTTTCTCCTCTGCAGCAGAGGCTACCACAGCGTTCCGTCCTACCTGTTGCGGCGAAGACACGATCTGCTGGATGTTGGCCACGGTCGGCTGCTGCTGAACTATTTGGGGGATCTTTGCCACCTGGTAATGGAGAAAAACATAAAAAGCTCATCACTCACCACTGACTTGTGTACAAATATCAAATGTTGCGGTGGCCATCTCTGGGCACAGACCTGGATTTGTTGGGCACCAGTGGGTTTCTGGGACTGAGCGATGGATGCGGTGGTGAAAAACTGGGTCTTGATCCCTGGTTGGAGTTGAGTGGTGGCTGCATAGGTCACCTTCTGCTGCTGCTGTGCCGGCTGAGCTGCCTGCACTGTCACCTGTTGGGTTCCGATCTGAAAAAGACACTTCTGTTAATATTGATGCACTTGTTTTTAAAACAGGAACCAGAGTCTAAAGGTCTGCCTCACCTTTTGCTGAACTGTTGCCTGTCCCTGCTGTGGCTGTCCTGCTTTCTGTTGGGCTGCAGCTGCGGCAGCGGCCGCCTGCTGTTTCTTAATCTGAAGTAGCTGCTGGACCTGCATCTGGGGGAAGGACGGAGTCAGGACCGGCCCACCTGAAAGATGGAAAAACAGCAGCTGTAGCCAAGGACTTTGAAAAAGAGCAAACAACAATTATCTTTTGAATACAGCCACTTTTATCATCACACAGATGATGGATGGAGTTTACGTATGCGTCCCTGTACCACACCTGTTTTCTGGGCCTGACCAATGGCCACGCTGATGCCTGCAACAGTGACGGGCAGGGTGGTAACTCCAGCAGAGGAGACCACAGCTGGGACTGAGACCACTGGAGGCTTGGTGAGGGTCACTTGGGCCGTTTGCCCTGCCTGGGCCTGAATCTGGCCCTGAGTGGGCACCCGGGTCTGTTACAGGAAACACAAAAATAGTACTTAGATTACTTAAGACACTACTTCTCCAAGAACTTTACATAGAAACTGATACAAACGTTAATCTAGCGTTACATATTCTGATGTGTTCCAATTTTTTGTTGATTTTTAGTCCCTTTTCTCTATTTGTGGTCTTTGGTAAACATCAAAATGATGCATGCATCGCATCAGCAGTAAAAACACACTTTCTTGATCACATTTGAGATGTTTCTACACCTCGAGTTGTGAATTCATCAAGCTGGACGTGGTTTAGAAAGAGGCCAAGCTCTTTCGAAAAGGTCTCACAGCTGACACGAGCAGAGTCAAACTCAAGCCACAGATTTAGAGGCGGTGACACAAATGTTTCGACTGTGCCTCAGGTTCCCACACACACATCAGCAACCAAGAAAAAGGTCTTGGTAAGAGACGTGACCGGGAACGAAATGGCAACTGTGGCTGGACACTCACTCATTCACTCACTGCAGAGCTGCACTAATCTGGGCTACATGGCAGAGAGAAGCTTCCAGGAAACGTTGCTCATCTGCCCAATACCGCCTGTGCAGCGGTGCCTGGTCACACCACACAGAACTCAGTTTTTTTTTGAAGATTCTACAGTTTAAACTGTACAGAACAGGGGATTTACCAGTCTGGCCACCTGCAGGTTGGTGACAGTGGTGCCAGTCAGAACAGCTCCGGATCTGGGTGCTGCCACGGCCGTTAGCTGGGGGTTAGCTTGTGTAGCCGGTGCGGACTGCACCTGTGTGGCGGGCTGAGTCCCTGCAACCTGCTGATTCTGGACAGCTGCTGCTGCAACTGCTGCAGCAACCTGTTGCTGCTGCTGTTGCTGCTGAAGCTGCAGCTTATGTTTGTGCATCTTTAGGAGCTCCTGTAAATATACACAATACAAAAGAAACATTCAGTTGGTATTGTCATAAAGAATGATCTAGCGCTAACGTAAAGAGCCGCGAGATCATTTTCATCTCCGAGGAGCTTCTACTTTTGAAAGCAGTAAATAATTAACCTGCATCAACTGAGGTTAACCAAAATGGGGAGGAACTCTTGTACCTGTGGTTTTCCTACAGCTTTGATTTGTGGAGAGGTGGCCTGTTGTTGCTGCTGCTGCTGCTGTTGATGCTGCTGCAGCTGCTGCTGCCGGAGCATCTGCAGTTGGGCAGGTGTCAGAGGTTTCCCTTGTGGAATCTGCATACCTGCCGCTGGATGGAGGACAGGAAATTCAATGAAATCTCGTGTGAAAAAAGGCCACACCATAGTTTTTAGTAACGTTGAACATCCAGGGTGATGTCCGCCTCGTGCTCGATGTCAACCAGGCTCCTGGTCCTGTTGCTCTACTAGATTGAGGCCGCCTTCTGTTTATTTAAAGTTGGATCTTAGCGTCCATTCTTCAAAATGTTTTACCTCCTTAATAATTCATTTTCCATTCTCAAAGATCATAGTTTTGCTATTCATGTCCGTTATGTGTTGCTGGGTTGTATTGCTATTTATATTTGGCTTTAAAGATACATTTTATCTCTTACTAGTTATGTGCTGGAGCTGTTGTTTTCATGCAGAACTATTTGTTGGCAGTAGTTTGTAAGGAAAATTCTTACTCTATTATGAGTAAATAATTTTATTTGGGACCATCGTGTGGTGTCATAATAAAGGCTTCTGGTTTTCATACCACACCATATTATCTCATTCTATACGGCAAAGCACTAGTAAAAGGTGACTATACCAGTTGTAGTATCTAAAATGTTATTAAGCATCATATAACTAGATTTTAGTCATCAAAAAGTAGAAATTGCCAAAACCTTTAAGTCAAAATTCATTTTTTACATTCCGACAGTGAACATTCCTGTGTTGTGGACACAATTGGCACTGAACTTCTGCCCCGGTATTTCCAACGGGGGCAACTTTAGGAGCAGCTAAAAATATTCAGAATTTAAAATTTAGCACTTTTAATGACAAAGTTACCTGGTGTGACCTGAGTGACCATTGGCCGCGTCTGTGACTGAACTGGGCTCAGAGTGGTAGAAACCACTGCGGATGCTGTTACTGGTGTAACCGCTCGTACCCCTTGCCCTGCTGCTA
Source organism: Takifugu flavidus (assembly GCF_003711565.1). NCBI lineage: Eukaryota > Metazoa > Chordata > Actinopteri > Tetraodontiformes > Tetraodontidae > Takifugu > Takifugu flavidus. The sequence goes on from NC_079524.1 coordinate 15,455,308, forward strand.
TGGCAACCACTTCGGCGGGGGCAGCAGCCGTCACGGCCCTTTGCTGTGCATGAACGACCTGGGCTCCGGTTGCACTTGCAGGCTAGACAAAATAGTAAAACCGTGAGCAGAATTCATGGCGATCACTCCGTCCATAAGCTGCAGCGTCTGCCAGAACATTACATTTCACCCAGTTAATGAGTAAAAGAGCCACTGAGTCAGATCAGGGATGATAAATGGCCATGACTCACAGACAGGGTGCCTGGTATGACTGGAGATGCCAGGCGTTTGTTAGCCTGGAAAGGACTTGGAGGAACTCCAGCTACTGTGTTCACGATCACATTCCCCCCGACGGTGGCTGAAAGACAAAGAGAAACAAATTAACAACGGGGACAGAAACAGACCAGTCCTGCCAGCCATGTGTGCAAACTTACCAGCCTGGATGGTTGTACCCACGGTGGCATTTTTTATAGCACCAGCCTGTAAAAGACGAAACAACTCAATATAAAATGGTGCTCCCTATGTGTGTTGCAGTGCTTATTTTACTGTTTTGTTTTGTTTTTATGCCGTGTTAAAAGAGCAATAGACCAAACATCATATATAGCAGCACGACCTTTATACAGTCGAAAGGGCAAAATGGGAGACTGATTTTAAACTCTACTGGTCCGGACGCTTCCCCTGAGCTACTTCTACCTGGAACAACAGACAAAACAAGCGATGTGGAAAGTGGATGGCAGTTGGCTTGGGGGACTTCGCTGTGAAACAAAGGGCAACTCAAAACCCTGACAGGCTACACCATCTTCAGGGCATCCTGTGATATTGCGAGTGATGAGCCACCCTGGTGAAGTGGTCCTGGTGCACCAACAGTAAGTGTAAGTGACAGGTTGATCTATGAAGCATTCGCTGCAGATCCCGAAAATAATGGAAAAACAAATGGACAAATACATATAAGATTAAAGTTTGACTTTTTGCAAGCACTTAAGAGAAAGATGCTCGCACGTGCAGCCTTCAATTGTACTCGGAAAATCCTTCAAATCGGACGGAATTTGAGATTCTGACTGGAGTACAATCAAACGTAGCAGTATGACGATGGTACTTGATGGCAAAACACAGCCACCAAGCACGGTGGGAGGGGGGTCGAAGAAGATGTCAAACACCTACATCTACTTCCTTGTAGAACAGGAATTTCTTATTACCACGGTGAAACCCAAGTGTGTCTGTATGTTGTGCCACCACCAACAACTCTGGAGCAGCACCACAACACCAAACAGTCCAAAGTCCATTCTGCAAAGTCCATGAGTCACTCTGACTCAGAAAAAAGTTCCCATGTGCTTGAACTGTGGGTAAAGATGTGTAAACACTGTCTCACCAGAACTGCTGTGTTGGCCACAGTGGCAGATCCAGCCCCAGCTGCTGCCTGAGGGACCTGAGCCTGAGCCTGGCCAGCAGCTGGAGCCTGCGCTTGGCCGGGGGCAGCCTGAACCTGTGGCGCACCACCCTGCTGCTGCTGGGCCAACTGCTGTGCTTTCTGCTGCTCTGCAAGAGCCTGGAAATAAAACAACGCACAAAATTCTCATTACAAAAGAGGTCGATTAGAAAGTAGCATCGGGAGGTTCCATTTAACATAACATTCCTGTTTGCCAAAGCTTACGGAAGTATTTCATTACAATGACATTCACCTTTTTCTCCTTGGCGATCCTTTCAGCCCGCTGAGACGCCACCTGAATGGGGGGCAGGGGCTTGTCATAGTTGATCCCACTGAAATATTAAAATGAGAAGCAATGAGACCGTTGCGTCATTTCCAGATTTCACCTTTTTTGCTGACGTGGATAACAACTACTGCACCTTTCCGCTAAAACTGAAGCATGTTTGGGATTCTTTTGGAAAGGATTCATGCCGAGCCTGTGAATAAATTTAAAAAGACACACATCATCTGAATTAAAGTTTAAACCAGCCGTTTGTTTGTTCCCAGTCATCATTCAAAAACAACATTACAACCTTAAATTAGATTCATGCAGCTTAACAGATATTGTGTCAATCACAAATGGAAAATCCACAAAACAAAAACATTTTTATCAAATTATTGGCTCATTAACAACATGAATTTCCTGTTAACGTTTTAGCACATACAGTGGCTTGTTTGGTGGACTCCTCTTGCTGGCAATGATCTTCATGAGCTCAAATCGGTTGTTGTAGAGCTGAATTGTCATGGCATTGTCATCTTGTGTGTAGATCTGACAGGTCCTCAGAGGGCGACTGTTCTTAGACTAAATATGGACAGATCACAGTAGAAAGTGAGACCAGGAACTCACGAGTGTTTATTACGTTAAAATCGAGAGGGTTTATTACCTTGTAAATGCTCTTAGTTTTTTTCTTGGGATTGGCTTCATACACCAACTGAACAAAAAGAGACAGTATTAAACAAAATTCAGCACATTTATAAGAAATAAGATCGACTGTGTCATTGTTACCTTTCCCTCTTCTCTGGGAATGATCACATTTTCATAGCGGTTGCGACACTGTTTGGGTGAGCGGTAAATGCGGCTGCAGGAGTTGACAACATCGCTCACTAGATCCCAGTTAGGAGTGTGTGCAGGAGACACAATAGCCAGATTCAGAGGTAACTCCAGCAGCTGCTTCACAGCCTGTAAAATGTACAGCACAATGCTGAGACACACAACTTACATAAAGTTGTTTCAGTGCATCAAATAAAGGTCTAAGCGATTATTTTTAACTGCAACCACTTATTAACACAGATGAGAGTCAGTACCTGAAGTAGAGCCCAGTCCTCACTAATGAGCCACTCTGGGTTGTCCTGGCTAGCCTCCATGGCAGGTTTAACCAGTGAGGGCAAGGGTTTAGCAAAGGGCGCCTGCTGCTTCAGGGAGAAGTTCTTCTTCTGATCTTTTCCTTCTCTACGAACTTTCAACATGCTGGCTTTTTCGAAGAGGGAGCGTGGAGGAATAACCGACTCTCCATGGCCCTTCTTCTTCTTTCTGGCTGCTGCTGCGAACAAAAATACAATATTAAAAAAATGATCTATCTGGCTTTTCTTCTTCATAAAATCTACATATATGATAGGATTGCATTGAAATATCCTTTAAGATGTTATTGTGATTCATTTATATTAGAGAAAAATCTTGTTTTACCCGAAGGATCCATTTTCAGTCGCTTGTGCTCTTTGCGGATGTAGACAGGAGGCAGTTTGGACTCTGGAATGGGTGTGGTGTCGTACATCAGCATCATCACTGAGTCAATGTAAATGTCGTTGTCATCCTGTGGGGGAGTGGGAGGAGTCCATACCTGTGTTGCAAAAATACAATCCAGAATGCAATAAAGAAGATGATAAGAACCAGGAATACAAAGCTAGCAAGGAAAAGGTTGCACATGAGAGAGCATCAGGTCAAGTGACTTACAGGCATGATCTCTGTGTGACCATCCTCTCCTTCAAAGACATACTCCTGTATAAGTGTACACAGAATTAGCGTCCACAAAAGAAAGAGTAACCAGCTGTTATTTGACCTGCAGAGATTGCAGTAGTCACTCGCCATGTTGTAAGCATCCTCTCTGGTATAAGTGAAAAGTTCTTCATCTCTGTGCATGAACTGGTCGTCCTCCTCCTTCAGCTTTTGCAACTGTTGCAGCTCCCAGCCCCGCTTTGAGCATTCAAGCCGCTCCTGTTAAAAGGGTCAAACTCTTTAACACATCTGGACCATAACCAAAGAAAATAATCATTTGTGTATTTAACTCGATACCTTCAGGGCAGTTTCATCATCACTGACATGGAGGTATTCCAGGTAATGCAAGGCATATCTTTCGATTGGTGTGAGCTGTTGGGTAATAAGTTCAGGTTCATCTTTACCACAGGCACGTTCTGTTTATTTTCAAAAATTGAGAAAATAAAATAAAGCTACCTGTTCCATGACTGTATTCAGCTCCTCTTTATAAGCTGGTTCTTCTTTATCTTGACCATGTGTCTCCTCATCCCCTTCTGCCAACTCACTGCCTGTTATCTCCTCCTCTTCTCCTTTCTCCACCTCCTGCTGCTGCAGCTGTTTGTCCTGGGAATCCAGGTTTATGCTGTGCAGAGCCTGGATGTAGGGGCGAGCAATTCTAGGAGAGATAGCTTCAGACGATGAAGGTTCTTGGTGCAACACAACAAATTCCTCCACTTTCTCCCCCGAGCCTGCTTCCACTTCAAACAGGTCCTGGATGGTTCGCTGGAAAAACACATCAACAATAAGATCCATGGTACAAAACTGGAAAATTTACTGATATATACTGTATGTGTAACAGATTCAAATTATAAACCATAACAGATTCGAGCAAGTCGCAATATTAATTAATTCATCGTACCTGTGTCAGGAAAGCCAAGGTGTAGTCAGTGCCCTGAGCAGCTACTTCTCTGATTAAGTCCTTTGTGCCATTTTTTAGGAGCTTTTCTTCGACAGAGTTTCCACTTTCCAACCTGGATAACCCAAGAAATTATTTTTATAAAACTTAAAACCCCCTCCAGAATTTTATCTCTGATAGGTTAAGAACAGCAGCAACTTTAACATTTGTCTACAGGGACAACATTACCTGTATATGTGGATGTCTTTGGAACGCCCTATTCTGTCACACCATTCCTGTGTACGTGCATCCATGCTGGGATTGAGGTCCGTGTCGTAGAAAATGATTGTATCTGCGTCAAACACTGTTCCAAACGTAGAGCAGCATCTGTTGGTCAGAATGCTGCAAAACACCTTCCTGTTCCTGTTAAATTTCTGCATACTCTCCTGTAGGAAACATACATAAAAATACACATGATTACCAACTTTAATAAAAATGCATTTCTTCACCTAGAACTCAATCCAATGACAATAAAATATTAAAAATACAAATGGAAAATATTTACAAACATCTTTGCATAGAATTTTATGCCCTAGAGGTGCCTAAAAACTCCAATTTCTTGACTGAGACATGCGATTATGTGAAAGAAGCTAAAATGTTTATCTACTCCATTGTCCTGAGGTACAACATGCTAACATTATTTGATTTTTGTTTTATTTTTAAATTAATTTTAGCCTTAAAGCACTCCTCTAGATCATAAAATGTTGGACCAATATTGACATTGTATTTCCACCAAACTATGAGATTTGCTGTTTGCCTCCTTTCTCTGTGTTCAGAAAGATATGGAAGGTGTACACTTTTTAAGGTACTTTTGGGGTGGGGGAACCTATTTGGAAGGGAATCATACCTGTCGTTCTTGAGGGGTAAAACTTTCATCAACACGAACATAAGAGAGCTTCCTGTGATCTAGAAAGGTCTCTAGAATGTCCAGCATCTTCACCATCTGGGTAAAGATGAGCACCCGGCGGCCATCTGATTTCAGCTTCTGCAGCAGGATAGCAAGGGCCTCAAGCTTACCTTTGAAAAAGAAAGGAAAACATTGTTGATATGTTGTACTTGTACTTACACTTTGTAAGAAGTATCTGATATATATAGAATATATTTATGAATCACTCGCATTAAAGAACAAGGAAAAGGGTCCTGCTAACCTGCTTATTTAAATGATATTTGTTCTTTAAATTACCAATAATTTTAATAAAGCCTGTCTATTCTCTATGACAAAATGAACTGAAGAAGCCTTCTGGATAGAAGGCAAAACGTCTTCAAGAGAAGAAACCCAGTCCAGTTGACATAGAAAACTACCTTGCATAATAGCAATAATAATACTAATAACAATAGTAACACTACTACTGCTAATAACCTGTTGGTCTTTCAACTTTTTTGCTCATTACGTTTGCAATAGAAGAACAAATGATCGGTTGACTAACCAGAATCCATCTGCATTTGCTGCAGGTCAGGAAAGTGAAAGAAATGCCTGGACGCTAAGTGGGCGACCTCAACAATGTTGGGAACAAAGAATTCCTGGAGACGATGGTGGAAAGACTTCCGTTCAAGGCTGTATGGAACTGGTGGGTTGGCTGCATACAGCTGAGAAGGTGGAGCAACAGCGGGAGGTACGACACATACTAGCCTGGAGAGGGGAAATAAATTTAACATGGAAAAATCTGAAACTGGCTCTAAGTAGTGCTGTTGATATTGACCATATTTGAAAATAGTTTGAGCTTTTATTTAGTTTATCGAGAAAGATATATTAGATAGATAAATGATAGAGTGATGGATAGACTAATGCGCTAGATACCTTTTTGTAAGGTTTTTTGCACCCACAAGGCAGTCCTCTGTAGAGTGTAGAATGGACTGCAGAACAGAGGTGGAAGCCATGCAGGTTTGCTGAGCACTGAGGCAGCTCTCTCTGCCCACCCACCTCCAGCTACCGCCTGTCAGGCCTGCGTGTGAGGCTTCAGGGTTCAGAGTGCAAAACTGAAGCAAGTCTGCACCGTATAATACACTGCGGCTACAGTGTCGCTCATTTGCTTCAAAGAGGCGGGTCAAACGATTCTTCAGCTGCTGGGTCTTTTCTTCTGAAGACTCCTGAACATCATAGGGAGGAAATGTTTAAACACATATATTCATCAAAGTCTCTACAACCAAATTGTGAGTCAGTCAATTACAAACACGATTCATCTAATATACTGACCTGAAAAATGGTATTAGCTGTGGTTGAGAGCTTTGTTGTACTTGATGTAGCATTTGTCGTGAAACTCATTGCTTTAAAAAAGAAGTGGGAAAAAAAACAAATAAAAAAGAATCACAACTGATGTGAATGTCAACAATCATACAGGATATGCCCTCTGATGGGAGACGGGAAAATAACTGCCAAGATTAATGGAGACAATAACATGTTGACATTGCCAGTCACCTTGTTGGGTGGTTGGCAGCACAGGCTGAGGCGCACTTGTTGCCGAAGGGTTGGAAGCAGGAACAGCTTGTGGCACTGTTTGCATTACCATGGATCCCTGTGGCCTGATGATCTGCTGTCCTGGAGCCGATACGATCTGTAGAACATTGCCTAAATCCACCATAAATGCAACAAATATTTCAGTTAAAAATGACATTTTAATCTTAACACCTATACCTCATCAATTGCATGCAAGGTCTCTGAATGTATTCAAAGCTCTCTGCCTCACATCGCTTATACAGTTCATTATGTCCAGAGAACAAATTTAACAAGCGATTCATACTTTAGAATTTATAACTGCACATTATATGGTGTAATTACAATATGATAGATAAATGACATTCTTAGTCTAGAGATATGTTATTCAAGGAAAATGCAGATACTAAATTTAAAAGTCATATTTTCCAACTTCAAAACGTGTTAAATGTTTTTATTTATCAAAAACACATCTGCTCTTCTGTTTATAGTGTTATAAAAGGTATAATATGTTGAGATTATGCCAACTATGGACACTGTCAGAGCTGCAGGAGAAAAGATGAAATGTTGCAATCTGAACCACAAAAGGTAACAGGGAAGAAATTTGGACAGGCTTGATATTCCTACTAGTTTTGTATGATTTCATAAGAAATGAATGGTTCTAAAATGATGCTGTATAAGAGAATAAATGAATTTTGCTCTAAAAATAAGTAATACAATCTATACTAGACTGTTTTTTCCCTCATTCAACATCACATAAAGCGGTCATATGGAAAAAATAAACAGTGTACTAACCATTAAAACATGTGTGTTACAATTAAATGCACACTACAACATGTACCTTGGAGATGCAAGGGCTGTCCAGTTGTCAGCTGGCGCAGCTGGCTCGGGGACAAAGTGAACTTGTTGCCCTGAAACTGCAGCGTAACAGGAGTCTCTGGCTGGGAGATACGATTATGACTACCAGCTATGTTAGCCAGCTGGGCGATCTTCACCACATCTCCACCTTTAATAGGAAAGAACATTTTTCAATATTCCAAGGTGACTGAAGCACAGAGCATTTGTCAGTTAGTCAAAGGGTGAAAAGTAAGAACATGCAGAACCAGGGTGGATTAATCAGAGGAACGAGCAAAGTCGCCCTCTGCAAATGAACCAAAGCAGCTCCAATAAATCCTTTAGGTGAAATATAAATCTATACAGGTAGTTTCTCAGCTGAAATAGACCAATTAAAGCTGTGGACATTTAAAATCTTTGAGCTCTTTCCCATACTTTAACTGCTCTTGATTGCCAAATACCACATTCATTTTTTATTACATCATTTCTTCTTAGAACTACCATCCATAGATTCATGAACTTTGAGAGTTGTGCAATAACAAAATCTTATATTAGCCCAATATATTAAATTAGCCCAATTTTCACCAACATTTCCAGGAACTTTTAGTTCCAAATATTTATCTGTGTGGTTTGCATTGCATTGGCTGATGACATATGTGGAGGTGGTCACTACAACCTTTGTAGTCTTTTAGATTTTTATAATCTCACTTAAGATCATGTTGTTTGAACTTTCACAAATGTTCAGCGTGCGCCCTACATTCAGCTCCGACAGTTTGTCACCAACTATTAAATAGACTAGGTTGTTTATTAAAATTTCTTAAGTGGCAAATATGCTCAGAAGAGCCTGCATTCATTGCGCAATCCACCCACTACTCATAGCAACTCTTCTGTGGCTCAATTTTGTAAATGATCAATACACAAAGACACAGCGGTGAATTAAGGCCACATTCAATTCAAAATATATAAAAATCTGGTTAGTAAATTGGTAAGATTACTATCATTGAGATGTAAGCTACTCAGACTATGGGGTATTTCGCGACCGGGTATAAAATGACAGCAGATATGACTTGATATGACAAGATATGACAAAGTCATATGACTTGATATGACAAAGTCAAGATATGACCTTGACTTTGAGAATTACTGATTACTGGTGATGTGTTCTGCCACTCATTTCTTCAGCAAACAGCCTCTCTCCTCAATCATTCTAGGCACTCTTAGAACGGGGTACTCTTTACAGAGAAGGTTTGGGGTTGATGGGGAGTCTTTTCTTTAGGTATTTTTGCTGAAAAACATGGCTAGGTTTGTCAAAATCCCAGGTAGATGCTAAAAGTTCCTGCGGTGGAAAAGGGGCTATTAAGCTGGCAATTCCATCCCCCCAAATATATACTTTCTGGGTTAGAGTATTTGTAATCTTTACTTAAACAAACCCAGAAGGTTTCAGCGGTTAATTAAAAATTAAAACACAAAACCTACCAGGGCCACTTCATATACTTATTCTACTGAAATAGTTCTTTCCCTGTGTATGGTGGAAAAGGCTTGGCAACTTGTGGGACCGCTTCCACATGCTTTGCAGTAAATAGATTGAACTTATAAGAGTAGCAACAAAAAAAGCAACCAAAGCTGTGGGATTTCCTTTGAAGCTGGACCGATAAAGAATATTAGTAAATTGGGGGGGAAAAATATTACAAGTGAAGGAGAGCATAAACATTTCAAAAGTTAAACAGTGTTGTGATATGTGGTATATCAGAGGTGGGTGTTCATAGTGTACATGCAGGTTTGGAGAAAGAAACTGGAGAATGGAGAGGCTGTGGAGAAGCTGCTGATATGGCTATTTATTGATTTGACACTCAAAGTGACCAAATATGAAAACAAGCAATGTTCTTTTTATGAATTAACTATTCCATTAATGTTTTTTGTTGCAGAAGACACATATCAGCAGTGACCCATGTACATGCCTCTCAAAAGCAGTGTATTCTGTTGTGCCATAAGGGGAGGGGAGATGCTCAAAAGGGGAGGCCACTTACTAGGCAACCTTGCCTGGGCCTGGGATGTAAGAACCAGCCTCTGTGACAATAAGCTGGGCTGGATGGCATGGTTGGGAGCAAGAGCAGGCCTGGGGACCTGTGCTACCCCAGGCTGACTGATGGGAGCTACAGGTCCCATAACTGTGCCCAGGGACAAAGAGGCAGCCCCTAGCACATGCTGCCCAAAGCCACTGTTCCCAGAAGAGACAGCAGTAGTAGTCTGGGCTCTCTGAGCAGCTGTTCCAACCACTGTGAAGCACAAGGCAATGGGGGTATGGGACTGGATGTTAGGGGTTACCCAGTATTTAAATAATAAGTAGGTTCACACAGTCTTTGCCACACATTCATTCTGCAGTGGTGGGCTAACACAAGAAGCAGTCTGGATTGCATTTAGATTAATTATAAATGTTAGCTTTGTAAATATTTTGAAGATTGCACAATATTGTCACTGTGTTTACATGAATGACCACAATAAGTTTTACAGTGTTAAAAATTTTAACAAAAGTATGGAAATATAGACACGTTCACAATCAAGAGGGTCATTTTCTTATTAGTTTTGTACAACTGAAGCAGATAACTTGTCTCCAGTTGTTGTCAGGCGTTTAATTTAGCATTTGTCTATTGATATTGTCAATATGAAAAGACATAAATTAAGAAAAAGAGGTCATTATTAGATGTCCATGTAGGTTCTCATTTATCCAGGTCATGGTTATCCAAAGCCGATGTCAGTGAGCATCTGCACTCGATTACTACATTTTGCCTCTTCTCCAGAAGGCTACTCCAGTTCTCAAATAGCTGGATGCTGAGCTTGAAAAGATAGCTCTTGAAAATCAGCACTCAAAACGTGCAGATACGAATAATGGGCCTTCATCAAGAAGTCCAAGAAACCAGACCCCAACCAGTGTTGAATGGAAATATAAGCGTCACAGTATTTTTATACCTGTCTGGAAAATCTGAAAAGTCAGGAGGATCCTTCAAAAACATAGAATTCAGTATACGTCAAACCCACCAACATAATCAGACAAAAATTGGTAAACCCATTCTATAGTCTATGCAATACAATGCAAAGATCAATGCAGTGACAGTACAACACTCCCCCCATCAACCATCCAAACGTTCACACCGTTCAGAGAATTTTGTGACCCTGCAGGCAAGGGGGAAGCCCCCAAGCAGAACTAGGTCAATGACCTAGCTAACGATTTTCAGCTGATCTCCCAGATCATTAGCATGCTACTGGGGGATGGGGGGGGGGGGGGCATCCTTTCAAGATCTGGCTACAATCATTTCAGAACTGGAGCCTTTTGGAGAAGAGGAGAAAATTCTTTAAGAGCTTTCATCAAGTCCATCAGTTTTGGACAGGACATTATTAGGACGGAAATTTGCCCAAATCACCAATTTAGAACATTCTTTCAAAAAAATATATAATTTCTAGTGATGAATAAAAAACAATATACATGGTAAATCAACATCTAGAAAGTTATAGAGGAGGTAGGAGCATCAGCGTCAAACAAAGGGGCATAAAATTTAGGATAAAGTGTAGAAGGCGGTCAGATTATTATTTTTTGATCAAACTGTAACTTGTCTCCCAAGTTCTGAATTCAGACTTGTTGGACAGATGAAATCTTGATTCACACTATCACATCAAGCTAAAGAATGAGAGGAGGTGTTGAGATGGAATGTTGCAGTTCTTGATGTAACCAGTAAATTAAACAGGCTCATTAAAACCAACTGCTGATGTGCGAGCTGAAGCAGCTAGATCTATTCTGATCTGTGCAGTTAAGACATCCCAAAGGCCACATGACGCTGCCCCGTGGAGAACTACCGGTAAGTTATAAGATTGGCTTGGGGCAAGCTCCAGTGAAGTTTGACTGAGCTGGAAGCCACCGAGATGCCCCTAAATCTTTCAGAGGTATACTCACACACCCATACAAACCTGTGACAGCAAATAAAGAGAATGAGTGAATGAGGAAAGGTAAATATTGATCTCATTCAAACAAATTGCCTCATCAAAACATGCAGTATACAAGTAACAATATGGTGAAAGTGCTATAGCAATCGAAAGGAAGCAAAAGGGTCAGCCCACCACTGTGCATCTGTGTCAGTAACCTTTCAGATAAATTTAAAACGTATCACAGACATGAAGCAAAATATTTACAACATTCCAGTTTCTTCTATAGATTGTGACGTTAATTAAAATGCATGAGTGGTTAAATTTGTCTTTTTAAATTCAATGTTAGATGGTACCAAAACAAGTTGTTATTTCTTAACCTTTTATCACCTTCTTATTCTATGACAATCTTACCATGAGAGGAAGCTGTAGTTGTTGCTACAGTCTTGCCCCGAGTCTGACTTGTGGTTGACACTGAGGTGGTCCCTGTAGAGGGACAGCTGGCTGGAGGACCCTGGCCAACTGGGCTTGCGATAGCAGCCAGACGTCCCTCTGGCTTTGTCCCATACTGCACCGGCTGGAGTAATCTTCAAAGAAAAGAAAAAAAAATACATAATAACTTCCTGTCCTTTTTTCAGGCATCTCCATTGAACTTGATATGTAATACGAGACTTAATTTTACTAACTTCATGGGTTTTATTGGACATGGTTTGGGTGGTGGGGGAGGATCCGGAGCAGAGTAGATCTCTTCTATAAGCTGCCGGGTGACCTTTAGTTTGGGTACTGCAACATCAGTCTGATAGCGGGTCAGTCTGTTCTCATTGTTGATCAGATCAAATATGGATATGTTTGTAATCTAGAAAGACAATTAAAAAAGAAAAAAAACGAGAGAAGCAAACTGATATAAATCAATTAAGAATCTTTGTTGACATATGTGTGTATACTGTACGCATGGACGACAATACTTCAAACTACTTCCCAACCATCTATTAATACATCTATTTCCACTCCAAGACAACAAACTTTGTCAACCTTTTCATTTTCCTCCTGAAGAGCTCCCAGTACCAGTGATGGAACACTGTACTGCAGAGAGGGGCAGAAATAGGAGCTAAAGTTCTCTCTCGGTGCCACCAGCTCGGGATGGTTACACACTCGCTGTAACTGCATCAACACCCGAAGCACGCTGACAAAATGACCCGTCTTCAAAGCCTCCTGGGCACTGGGACACCCAGAAAAAAAAAAAACATTATAAATAAAAACTGTATTTGAGCTTAAAACCATATTGCTCTTAAGATTTAAAGACTGATGTCACATTTGTACATTATTAGCATTTTATATGACCTAATTATCATCACATGTACTGTCAAACACTACTTATACATCAGAAAACTGCAAACATCTTACCCTGGTTGAGTAAGGATATCTTCATAAAGGCTCTTCTGTCTGGCTGAAAGTCGGCATTTCAAGATGTGTTCATACTTTTTGGGCAACTGTTTTTCTACATCCCTTTTGGAGCGCCTCAGGATGAAAGGTTGAATCACCTACAGTTCAGAGTGACGTGATATCACAGTGGCTTTAGAATTGTACGTTCAGGTACTGCAGGCTTAAAAAGCAGTAAAAATCACTAGGCTTTGTACGAACCCTATGAAGGCGGATAACCAGCTTGTGGCAGTAGTCCTGGTTCTGGTCAGTACCTGCCTTAACTGGAAAGTCAGAGTATGGCTTGGTGATTCCAGGTAGAAGGAAGTGGATCATAGTCCACAGCTCTTTCAGAGTATTTTGTAGAGGAGAACTGATGAGGAGAATCCTTTGTTCACTAGGAAAAAAAATATTTTACTTAAAAACAAGTGTCAGGCACAATATTGGAAAATCACTAAACTTAAAATAAAAATCATTTGATTTTCTTATCTGACATGGCTCTACCCTAAAAGATTAATTGGAGTGGTTGCCAAGCCCTCACCTTTGAAGAGCAAAGATAGTCTCCCAGTGTGTCTGCATCATATTTTTGATGAGCTGCACCTCATCCAGGACCAGGTGTCTCCACCTCCTCCTCAGAAAATGGCACTGGTCTTTCATCAACAGCTTGTAGGATGTCAGGCATACATGGAAGCTATTGGCTTCCCTCCACCACTGTGGATGACCCATCACAATGTTATCGACCAAAAGGTTATATTGTGGGGGAAAACACTAATAGAACCAAAGCACAAGTAAAAAGAAAGCATATTTTTACCATTCTCATAGATCTGCGCTCCCTTTTGTTACCAAGGTACAGAAGAATCTTTAGACCGGGACACCAACGCTTAAACTCTACCTCCCAACTGAGCAGCTTGCATGTCCTTACTACGATGAGATGGGGTCCCCAGATCCCTGTGGCCAAAACAAAGACAACTAAAAAAAAAACCCACAACCAATAAAATTGAGATACAAAATTCTGAAAGGAACGTACCCTCTTGGCCAGCCAGGTGGGCCATATAAGCAACAGTCTGTACAGTTTTACCGAGACCAGTTTCGTCTGCGAGGATCCCATTGAGGCTTTTCTTATACAGACTTAGTAGCCAGTCCACACCAATTTGCTGATACTCTCTCAGCGAGCCATGTAAAAGAAAAGGAGCTGGGCTGCGGGTCTAATGAGAGAAAAAAAAATCAATGCATACCTGTATGTATGTCTATGGATGTGTATAGCTACCTGTCCATCTGTCTGCCTTACCGAAGAAGTGGTCCTGAAGCTGCCCTTTGGTAGGATGAGCTCTGTTGCAGCAGCTACTTCTGCTATGTCTCTTCCAGGTTTCCCATTAGAAGAATCAGAAGAAGCCGATTTATCAGAACCACAGTACTGGTCCACATTCAAGAGGGAGTCAATCGCCACTGCCTCAGGAGGGGTGCCATCAGGATCCACTTCTGGAAAATTATGAATAACTGTTATTGCCATGTTACATTATTCAGTAATTAATACAGGAGTTAATCCACAATTTGGTTTGCCACACACACCTTCAGAATCATCCATGTCATCATCATCACTTTGAAAGCCAGTTTGAGGCCACTCAAACCCTTCTGCATAGGCACCAGCATATTGCTTCATCAACGCATCTAAGGGGATCTCAGCTAAAGTCCAAACACAATGGAATATGTGTAAGAATTAAAGAAACACAAACAGGTACACGTACAATATTTCTAATCAGCCAGTTGCACAACATAAATCCTGCATTTAAAAAGAGTGTTTGAGTTTAATGAGATATAAAGTAGGAGTTTCCCAACAGTAAAAATAAACACTATACATTACAGCATCTTTCAATCATAATGGAACACTATTCATAACGTAAAATACAAATAATAAGCTTATCTTTGGGTTTGATGTGTTAAATTCAGTGCAGAAAAAAATTGTTTAAACCAGTCATTACACTTAAAACATTTAAATGAATGTCACAAAAATTTACACGCCTATATTTGAAGTTATCAACAACAATTCCGTTCATGTCTAAGTATTCGCAATACGTGTTTGAATAGGGATGTTACCTGTGATATTTAAGGTTCACTTTACTGTTTGTGGGGAGAGGAGGAGGGGACTTTTGTATTTGTGTGAATTTTCGAGGTTACGTCAAACATTGTGGGAGAATTGTGAGTTTAAAATGCACCCAAACACACAGTAACGAGCAGCAGCGAGCTGTCGGCTAATGAGCTGTGCACACATGCCAGCCATGTCTCACACTGAAACTGAAATTGAGGGATTCAAAATATACCATCTTTGGTAAGGTCAACCAGTTCTGCTTTGTAATCTGCTTCCCCCTCCATGTTCTCCTGTTCCTCTATAGTGCTCTCTTCATCTGCAACTGAAGAAAAATAAGACAATGTTAACAAAACTACAACAAACCAACAAAATAATAATAAGCAAGAAAAGTTTTGGGCCATTTCAATAATACATTTCAGACAAACTCTTATGCTTCATACACATACCATCTTCATTGAAAAGAGAGGATCTGGCTTTTCGTTTTCTCGCTGAAGCCACGATCTCCTACAACAACAAAATTAGACATTTGAGTAAAATACCAAGGTACATTTGCACATCTAATTATTTGAATGAACCGACCTCAACTTTTGCTCCCGTAGACTGTCCAGATACTGCAAAAACAGATATGTTGTTGAAAATATACAGCTTTACATTTGAAACCAAAAAGTTTGACATTAAAACCGAGACAGAATTTCAGAATTCAGGTTGGTAAACCGTTAAATTTACGAGGTGGAAAACAATTTCTCAAAGTTAAACTGTAAAACATACCTTTGGTCTTCTGTATGCAAAGCGATTTAAGCCTTTTCTCATATATTTCAAACTGAAGTTTAATTTCAACAACCTGATGGAAAAAGCACAAAAAAAAAAGGTGATTAAAGAGGCAATTGTGCAGACATGATAAAAATCAACAGCACACACCTGCTCAATGTTTGACCAGAAGAATTCCACTTCTCGTGCAATTGTGCTGGCTATGTGACGAAGCTGAATTTCCTTCTCTTGCTTTGATCTTTCTTCACTCCTCTTCTGTTCTTGATGATAACGAGCACACGTGCGAACAAGCTGTTGCCGATAATTAGACATACGTTACATATGTTTTTCTTATGCTGAGATGTAATGACAAACTTTCTTGGTATACAATAGCGAATGGACTGTTTTTATTTGGGGACTCTTTTTACATCTTTAACCACTCAAACAAACTACAATTCTTCACATTTGCACTCACATATATACTCATGGGCGCCATCAGCTGAAGAACTAACCTATTACACACTCATACACTGAACGCACAGCTTTGGGAGCAATTTGGGGTTTAACCTCTTGCTCAGCCAACACTTCAACGTGTATACCAGGGGGAGCATGATTGAACTAATGATTTTGGCTTCACTACAGCAACTACTATATATAGATATGTCCGCTCATACCTTCTTTGCAGCAGCTTCCTTCCATCTTCTTTCCTGAGCAAAGTCAGCCGCCATCCACTGCATCTCTTCCAAGAGGTAGTCCCAATGAGACTTGGGACGGGAAGCATCCACAAGTTTAGGGAGCCTACTAGCAGACCACTGGCCCTCCTTTCTTAGCTCCAAGATCCGTTGATGAACCTGACTCTCCTTGGAAAATGAACATAAAAAGTATATCACATAGCAATGACCACTTCTGAAGCAAAATAAAATCAGCCTAATTACCTATGGAGCTCAATTTTAAAAGGTAAAAAAAGCAGTAAAAAAAACAATAAATACTCTCAGAAAACTCACCAACTTTGCCTGCTCAATTTGTTTATCTTGACAACCTTCTTGGGTGGCCTGCACAGATGTATTCTGACTAAAACCACAGGTTTTAATAGTGGATAAGCCATTGCTTCCTGTTAATTTGGACTGGGTGCTAGGGTTGATGTTGGATACAGGCCGGAGAGGACTTGTAACGAGGGGGGTTGGAACAGAATTGGAGACCGAGATAGGACCAGGGGTCATTGTGGTCATAGGGATCGAGTTGGTTACAATTCTTTGAACTGGAGGGTTCGACTCAGCAGTGGGGCGAGCAAGTGCCACTGTCTGTAAATAGAGAGAGAAAGACTCACTTTAAAATGTGAGTGACAAACACTTAAAAATGGAAAATATTGACAATTTTAGAAAGACTGACCGCTTGTCCACTCTGTAGTATTGCTGGGGGCTGTTGCTGCTGAGGCTGCAACTGGAGATGAAGAGCTGGCTGCATCTGCTGCTGTAGCTGGGCCTGGATCTGTGAGTGTGGGTTTACTGTGGCAAGTACAGAACCACCTGCAGCAACCTTCACCTGGGCCTGGAGTTGGCCACCAGGCTGAGCTGTCTCTACTAACTGTGCCTGTTGTGAAAGTGTCATTGGTAGGCCCGCTATAGGAAGGACACCTTGGGGCATCCTGCCTGGCAACTGGGGAGGAGGAGTGTGTAGACTTGCAGCATTCTGTACTGGAGGTCCTTTGGATGGGTCATACTGCTGCTGGTTCTGCTTCTGTCCTGCAATCTGGACCGCCTGAGGAGTAGGCGGCATCCCGCCTGTATACATAGTAATCACATTATTGCATAACCAATGGGATTGTACAGAAAGCAGCAGAAGAGAGAGACAGAAAAATGAAGTTGTAATTCTTACCATGTGATTTGTAAATGCCTTTTGTCAGTACAAATGTTTTACATGGTATTAAATAGTAGGTTCCTCTTATTTATATTTACATTTGAGGGACCATCATTTAAAAAGTTATAGCAGTGGGGAAAATATGATAAAAATAAAAATGTTAACTTTTTATAGTTTCAGCTATCAGTGCTTCTCCGTACCCCAGCTTAATGTACTACTGAAGATGTACTATATGATGATACAGTAAAATACTGTACATTCTGATGACTGGAGCAGAAACTACGGTAATGAAAGTCATACAGCAATGGTTACAGAAGAAATGAAATCAATATGAGTATCTAGATGTCTCTCAAATAAAATTCTACTTTGACTAATGCAAACTTAAAACATTGCATTTCAAATGGTGAGAGAATGTGGTCAAAACATTTGAAATTAGATGTGCAAGAAGAGTTTAGTTCAGGAGAAATAGAAACAAAAAGAACAAAAGAACAGCTGAAAACAAATAGGCGGGGAAGAAAGGGGGAAGGAAAAAAACACAGACTGGACACTCACAAAGACGTATGTTTAACATGCATGAAGCGATGTCATTCTAGCAGTCACCAAGGCATCTGGATGCCTCACAGAAAGGCAAAGCACAAAAGTGAGCAAAGAGACACACATGGGGTTTTGCAGACAGTAGGCCTGAGCAGAGCTGTGCACACTAAAGCAGCGCCTGCCTTACCTCCCTGCACGGACACCACCTTGCCTAGACGGCACCTGACACACCCACACCAGCACAATCGCAAAAACCTGTGTCGTGAACGCAACTCCTCCTCATGATTCCCCTCCTAATTAGACTGAGGGAAAGAAGCCAGGTGAGAACAAAATGCCATGACGTAACACGGAAGGAAACCAACTAAAGGTGACCATGAGATAAATAAAGAAGTCACTATGATGAATTGAAGGCAGATGATCCATTCCGATGATGCATGGACAGAAAATCGAAGAAAGTGATGAGTAAAGGATGGCGCTGTTCAATGGAAATCAACTGTGGCTTGGATCCATGAAATGGGAAAACAAGCAAAACCTGTTGGAAAGTGAGATCCTTTCCTACAGGGGGTCCCACTTTCTGTGATCCACCTCCAAATTGCATGAGAATCCACCGTGACGACAAACTCTCCAAATAAGGATGATTGAGAGGGGGGAAAAACTCCAGAAAAACAAAGATGAATAAAAGATGTTTAAAAATGAAGGATAATCATGAAACATGGCATCTTCCCAGTAAGTGGCTATGCTTCTTCCGACTTGATTGTCTTCTTCCCCATTTATCCTGATTCCTGACAGAGCCGGTGTTGGCACAGCTAAGCCTGAACTTCCTCTGGACTACTGAGAATTCCAGCAGATGATGATCTGTTTGTTGATGCTGCTTCAAGTTTGTTTACAAGAAGATGAATGTTGCGATTCACTTTTTAAAGAAGTCTCCGTAGTGTGAGGAAGGGAATTCGTCCAGCAGCATCGAACAGAACACAGAAGGGCCTGGTAGTAGCGCTCCTACCTTGGGCAGTCGGCATAAGCTGCTGGAGTGGAACGCCAGGTGATCCTAAAGGAGCTACACCAGGATGCTGGAAAATCAGCCCATGGCGACCAACTTCAATCCGGGATCTTTTAGCCTGATCTGGGATTTAAAACACACAATACCCTCAAAACGCAAAACAAAAGAACTCGACACAGAGCAATGACCTTCTGAGACCTTACAGGTCACCTCTCCTTCCTTGGGTTAAGACTTCAACACAGAGCGCTAGTAGAAGAAGCCAAATATCTAAAAGCAGAAGCAATTAGAGGGGAAAAAGAAAACCAACAAAAAACAAAGCAAATGGGGAGGAAACAAAGCCACATAAGAGAGAGGAGTGCATGAGCCCTGCCATACCTGCTTGCACCATTGCCTGTTGCCGCTTAAAAGCATCCATGTCTCCAGGGTTTGTAATTGTGCCGACTGTTGCTCCTTGGTGCCCCTGAACCCCCCCAAAGGAGTGTCAAAAAGATCCCAGAGAGCGATGATGACAATGTACTAAATGGATAAGTCAAGTGTTGTCTCCATTACCTGAAACTGTTGTTGGACAGAGAAAGCTGCAGAAACATTGGCAGGAAGCTGTGTTGCTATAGCAACTGGTGTCACTGCTTGCCCATCTTTTCCAGTAACAACCTTTACCTGAAGAGACACACATTTTAGACAGAGAAAATGAGGCGTTCAAGTCAGAATTTTGTAGTTTGCTTTGTTGTGGGGTGTTTTTTTTATTTTTACCTGTTTAGTTATATCTTTACTGAGCAACTATACTTGCTCGAGCCATTTCTAATAACAACTATAACTGCAAAAGTGCCAGTTAACATTAGACTTGTTACTAGTCATGGGAATCAATAAATATCTTTTGGACTTCCTTTACAACCACTGATAAACATCTTCAAATGGAATCCACCAGGACAAGAGTGGCTACACTAATTAAAAGAAATTGGTTGAGATGGAAGTAATTCTGTATAAAGTCACAGGGATCTAGAGTGGATTTAATAGTCCTTCCAAGGAAAGAACATTGCCTTTAAAAGTGACTATTTTAAAACGGTGCTAAAATGCATTTTAACATAATTTAAGATCCATTATAAAGATTTATCTGCAATCCGATGATTCAATCCAGTCAATTCCGGTGGAAGGTTTGCAACTTTGAAAATGTCTCTACCAAAGATAAAGCAGTCTATATATAAATGTGCACATCTGACCATTTTCAACCAATCACCATCTTCAAAGTGTCAAAATATCACCACTGAGATAAAGAGTACACTGTATTGCTCTATTACTGCTTGATTGAATGTACATTTTTGTTACTAATCACACAAATGGAAGTCTGGTGTAATACCTCATCGTTAATGACCTCAGACTGCTCTTCTTCTTCCTCTTCCTCTTCCAAGTCCAAGTCATTCTGCCTCAAATAAGTATACAAGGGAGCACAAGGTTTTTTCTTGAAAGCTAAGTAGTCCATCATATTCCCCTGAAGGTGCTGTAGAAAGAAAAGCTCAATAAGATATTCTTTAAACACTTCTTTTAAGCTCTCCATCCTCTTGGTGTGATGCTCCAAGCACTGTTTCCTCAGTTGTGCAATCTCTGGGGATGAGGGGGCAATTTCCTCTAATTTCTTGGGTACTTGCTTTTTCACAGTGCCCAGAGAAATGCTGGTGGGTGTGAGAGGATTGTTGGAAATTCCTTGTGTTGGGTTGATAAGTGATGGGCTTGAGGGTGAAATTGAAGAGGGTATACTGAAAGATGACGTGGACGTGGATCCCACACCAGCAACCACACCTTGTGACGGCTTCTCAAATATCACTGGGCGTGCCAGTTGCCCTTGAATGATACTGCTGATTTGAGGAGGTAGGTTGGAGGTGGTAATGTGACCGGGGCTGCCCAGCGTGGGTAGGGCAGTGCCGCTGGCCACAGGACTCTGAGGACCCAGGTGGTGAATAGTGCCCCCAGTCTGTGAGTGAGGCTGAGAGAGCCGACGTTCCCTCACCGACCCTGGCGTTCCTGGAGAGGCCAGCTGCACCTGACCCCCTGTGGCTGGTGAAATTTGGGCAAGTCCTGTACTTTCCTGGTAAACAAAATGGCCACTTGGCGATGGACTGCCCAAACTGATTTTGAACATGCCAGCATCAACAAATCTTGTTGGGCTTTGGCCACACACACCCAGTGTGGCAGCAGGTGCTCCTGGCCTTGCCACACCTTGCAGTGGGACGGGACTATGCTGAGTGGGGCTTTGAGGCTGTATGGGCTGGGGCACAGGTGAGGTGACTTGAATATACGAAGATGGAGCATGTTCAAACCTCCACTGAGGTGTAGGATGCTGGAACCCGGGCGAGGCAGGGTTCTGGATTGGAAGCGGGGTCAGGGTAATCTGCTGGTTACCAGTCACCATCTGGCCCACATTTTGCAAAGTGATGTTCATGTTCTGGCCAGTGACTGGACTGCGGCTCATGATTATCTGGTAATTAGGTGACTGTGGGGCGGAAGGGCTGGCAGCTGAGGAGAACGTGGTCACAGGAGACTGGGGATGATTAACTGTCGTTTGTGGCTGAGTAGCTGTCATGGTGGTTTGTTGATGCTGCTCCTCTGTCTCTGAACCACTGACAGACTTGGATCTCTGAATCTGCCGTTGCATATTCTGAGATTCACTTCCATGGTGCATCGCGTGACGCTGTTATGAAGTTCAACCACCTATCTGGGGAAATCAAAAATGTAGCATATTACATTTGGTTTGTATTTCAACCATCTCTTTGCCTTCATTACAATAACACATGATTACACACCAAGATTGGAATGATTGCTTAATCATGTTTACATGATTATATCAGGTTGTTGAATTTACAACATGACATTTTTATCTTTACCAACACATTTTTAGTTTAATTTGACTGCACTAGACACACAAGTGTGTATGTGACATGTATACCATGATAGCACAAAAACCATGAGAATGTTCTCATGAATTACACCGACAAATATAAGTAAATAAAACGAACACGCAAAAGGATAAAGCAAAAAAAGCAAAAAAAGACAGCTTGCATATTAAATATTACGGTTTTTTACAGTGATATTGCCCAAGACACCTTTATCGTGTAGCTTTATCGCGTTTCACTTCAACAAACTAGTTGCGTTGCACCAAAGCTACTGTATACTTCATATTTTACCGCCCATAGTAAACAAATACTCTATTTTTTAAAAGATCCAAAATTGATTTGCACAATCAATAATGCTAAACATTTTAACTGTCAATCTGTACGCCCTCCCCCTTATATTTACGCTAAACATTAACGATTGAGTTGCAATTTTTAGAATATTATGCAAAGCGAGTGGTATTGTAAAACACAAGGAATGCGAATTTGCAATATATTACAATGGAGCATCTTAAGACACTAGATTTACCATTACACAAATTCGAAAAATACTTTCTATAAGGTGCGTGCTAATCAACACAAACGATGTTAGCTTGTTATTGCTAGCAGGCCGGCTACCGAGGTGTAAATACTTTTTTAATCATCTGCATAGAGGTTACTTACAATGAATAGAGCTTCTCTAGAAGTGTCGTAAAGCGTACGTCATGTTTACAGTAATACAGATAATGTAACGGGCGTTATTACGCAAAGAAAAACACAAGAAAATTGCGATGAGGCTGTTGACTGTTTTTCAGCCAGTTTCATTCAGCAACATGGAGTCAACCGAATGCGTGAACCGGATGTCGACCATATTTCCGGAAGTAAAACGACGACGTCTTTTCTTCTTCGTTTGGATCTGTCAACAGTTGGCATGTATTCCGTTGCATTACTGCCACCCTCTGGTAAATAAATCGCACTGCTCGATGCTTATATCCATTTTTCTAGACCAGAACGGGTCCGAAACTCTTTCATCCCACCCAGCTCAAAATGTCCTTCTCATCCACCATTCCCAGTTTCATCACGAGCTTCCTTCCCTTACTATACTGCCTGCATATTAAAAGCACATGTTCTGTTGTTTCCAGTCCGCAACAATGCTCACACAGCCCACAACAGAGGTGTCAAACTCAAATACCCAGTGGGCCAAAATTCAAAACTGGGATAAAGTCACGGGCCAACATTGATATTTATTGAAATAATCTTCCTCCAGCTACAACAGGGAACCTTTTGATATGGACCCAAATTAGTTTTGCTCAACAACTGAACATGGAACAAACAAAGCTTAACACAATACAATAAATAAGTTATTACTGCACACATGCAAATTCAAATTAAAAAAAAAAATCGCTGGCATTCATTTTTTCTCTTTTTATTTTCTGCCTTCTGAATTAAATTTCAAAAGTAATCTTTTGCCATTGTAAGTAACTTTTCATCTCTTCTACTTTCTGGCGCCTTTGAGTCATTTCCAGGTGCTTGTGCTTGTCTTGGTGTTGTGTTTTATAGTGTCATCTGTTGTTGTTCCCCTTGTGATGCACATTGGCTCCACATATAAGACAGACAGGTCCGTCTTTTACGATATTCTACCTCCTACCTGTTCAGAAAGGTTCTATTTTCTGCCTTTCTTTTTACCATTTTTCAGAGGGGGTAGTGCGGTGCCAGAATTAGCATGAGCATATAAGGTCGCTTTGACTACTTCCTCTCTCTTGGTGGTTGGCAAGCCACAAATTGGTGCATTACCACCACCAACTGACGTAGAGTGTGGATTTTAACACAGGAGAGCATTCTGGTATTTGTAGCATTAGCACATGCACTTTAAGAGATAATACCGGCGGGCCAGCTCTAATAGTCAATTGGTATTGCTTCACGGGCCAAATATAATCACATTGCGGGCCAAATTTGGCCCACGGGCCAGAGTTTGACACCTATGCCCCACAATATATAGCCTACTGTTTAAGTTGCTTTAAGTGCCCAATTCTTAAAGTTGTTATTATATCCTGCTCTTTTCTGTTATTTCCCCTTCTCCTCGGTGAGTTGATCCTTCTTTGTATTGAAAAAATATACCTCCCAAAACTCCCCTTTTGTGTCCTCTGCTTCTCACAACTCCCTGACAGAACCCCCTTTATAGGATGGTCATCTCTCTGACCTCTTAAATTAATCCAGTAGTTAGCAGCCAACTGTTTCCTCCTCAGATACAGTGGCATTTCCTTTGCCTCTACCCGGGGAGGACACTGGTGAGGTTTTGACTGCTCAGCACAGTCCAGGTACAAAGTGCTTGTGCCTGGATCATGTCGGGCGCAGTTAGTGCCGACTTTGCTGCTGATCCATAAACTGTGCTCCCATTGTCTATATATTTCATTGACATGAAATCAGCTCCCCGTTGCTGCCCCACAAGGTGTCTCAGCGCCATAGACACCATCCACAAGCACCTTCTATTGGACAAGAATCTTCCAGAAAGAACAACCTTAACACCGGCCCAAATCTGCACCATGCTGGACCTGTGTTTGAACACCACCTATTTCCAGTACAGAGAAGGCTTCTACAGGCAGAAACATGGCTGTGCCATGGGCTCACCAGTATCCCCCATAGTTGCCAATCTATACATGGAGAAGGTGGAATCCCAGGCCCTGACATCCTTCACAGGAACTGCGCCAAGCCACTGGTTCAGGTATGTGGATGACACCTGGGTCAAAATTCAAACACAAGAATTGGAAGCGTTCTCCGATCACCTCAACAAAACAGACCAGTATGTAAAATTCACCCGGGAAGATACAAAAGGAAACAGTCTGGCCTTTCTGGACTGCGCAGTCAAGATCACTGAGGACAGAAATCTCACCATCGAAGTCTACAGAAAACCTACACATACCGACCAGTACCTTCAGTTTGACTCTCACCACCCACTGGAACACAAGTTGGGAGTGATCAGAACTCTCCAACACCGGGCCAGAGAAATACCCACCACATCCCAAGGCAGAAAAAAGGAACAGGACCACATTAAGACAGCTCTCAAAACATGTGGCTACCCAGACTGGGCCTTCACCAAAACCTCAAGAAAGCGAGACCCCAGCAAAGGAGAGGAGGAGAGAAACAAACGCCGCAGCGTTTCCATCCCCTACCTGTCCAGAGTCTCTGAGAAGTTTAGGGGATCCTCCAGACACACGACATACCGGTTCATTTCAAACCCAGCAACACTTTCAGACAGAGGTTAGTACACCCAACGGACAAGACACCAAGACCCAAACAAAGTAATGTTGTTTATGCTATACAGTGCCAGGAGAAATGCAAGGAACTGTACATTGGGGAAACCAAACAACCTCTCCACAGAAGAATGGCACAACACAGACGCGCCACCTCTTCGGGTCAAGATTCAGCAGTCCACTTACACTTAAAGGAGAGCGGGCACTCCTTTGAGGACAGCCAAGTAAGGGTACTGGCCAGAGAAGACTGCTGGTTTGAAAGGGGTGTCAAGGAAGCCATCCATGTCAAATTGAAAAAAACATCCTTAAACAGAGGTGATGGCCTGAGGCACTTCCTATCACCCACGTACAATGCAGTCCTCCGCTCCTTCCAACAGCAAAACAAACATTCACACCATTCCAGGAGACCTGGTGACTCACCACCATGTGATCCAGCAGACAAAGGGGAGACACCTCAACAGAAACTAGGTGAACAACCCGACCAACGACCCTGCTAACGACTCTCAGGTGACCACCCAGATCATTAGCATGCAAATGGTCCACAGGGGCTATGATTTCAAGCTCGGTCCCCAGCGATTTCAGAACTGAAGAAGCTTTCTGGATAGAAGGCGAAACGTCTTCAAGAGAAGAAACCCAGTCCAGTTGACAGAGAAAACTACCTTGGATATTCTGAGGACGACATTTTGGGCCGATTAAATTCATTCATTTAGTTCATTTAATCAAAATAGTTTTAAAAAAATACATGTATGGCAGAGAAATAGGGTCTCTGGTGGTGGAAAAACAAAACAAAAAAAACAGCTGAAGGAATAAATGGGGACGGTGCAGTCAAACATCACTAGTCTGTGAGATGTTAAATCAATCAC
Organism: Takifugu flavidus; assembly: GCF_003711565.1. NCBI lineage: Eukaryota > Metazoa > Chordata > Actinopteri > Tetraodontiformes > Tetraodontidae > Takifugu > Takifugu flavidus. The sequence goes on from NC_079524.1 coordinate 15,481,474, forward strand.
ATCATTTTAAATATCATATATTCATGTACTGCTTTTGGGAGAGTTGTAATCAGAATCATTGTGTATTCTTTATCATATTGCTTAAAAGGGCGTTGGCAAAAACGAAACTCAAACTGTTTGAAATTGGGAGTCATGGACATCTGAGAGGAATCAGACCAAATATGGAAAAGAGGGTGAACACAAAGTATTGTATCCATGGAAGGTAGTGCAACTACCGGTAATACGATGTGTGTACGATGATCGGGACGCTTCCTCATGAACTGTGGCACAGTGTCAGCACATTCGCCTCACAGTAAGGTTCCTGCTTCCGTGTGGAGTTTGCATGTTCTCCCCGTCTCTGCGTGGGTTCTCTCTGGCTTTATCCCAGTCCAAAGACATACATGTGGGGTTAGGTAAATGGGTGACTTTGAATTGCCCTTGTGAATCCAAGCATGAACATTTTTGTCTCCCTCAATGTACGTTAGCTCTGCAACTGCTACTACTACTGCACTGGTGATTTGTCCGGGGTGATCCGCCTCTCAGCTGGGATAAATTGCCCCCAGACCCATTAGGGAAAAGTGGTGGAAGGTGGATGATGAATGGAAAGTGGCATCTGTACCTTTCTTTCCTATCTTTTGGAAATGACCAGGTGTGCTCAAACTTTTGCACTCTAGCGTATTTATTTCCAGTTGTGGGATCTGTAATGGTGATAATACCATGATGCCACCCACCTCATGCCCAAAGCAGTCAGAGAAGTTTCAATATCACTTTATTTTATTACTCTCTTTAACAACTACATTTTCAAACTTTATCAGCAGTCATAAAAAATACAACATAATCCATGAATTCACACAAAGCTGTCTTAATGTTAATTTTAAATAATTGCAGTAAACTAGGTACAAGGCAACTTCCCCTAAAAAAACACACACATTTACATCACATTAAATTCTCATATTACACTCACTGCAGATGACTTACTGAGATAAATTTATCTATGACTGTAAGACAATTATGCTGCACAAAGTCACAAAACACTGTACTTTCATTGCGCGTCCACCGAATTTAAAAATACAGGCACAATTTAACCAGTACTGCTACATCTTTGGTCATTGAAAACATTCCATTGGCAAGTAAACGTGCTGTTTACGCAATAAAAACACCTCAAATATATAAACAATTTAATAGTTGCGTTTCAAGTCTATTTGAAATCATTTATTCATACGGAATTTCTATGTGCAAAACTCCCGAACCTATATGTGTGCAGCAACAAAAGGAATAGGTGGAACAATTCATCTGCTAAACAAGGTGCTAAAGTCAGGTCAAGTATTTAAAGGGTTCATACAACAATCATATTTTGAAAGCCATGCCTATGTAGAAGGGCTTCTGTCTCTGCAGGCACTGACATGAATCGCTCATTTTCCTGGCAAGGTGCTTGTGTGCGCCAGTCCAGGTGATGCAACTGTTGTCTTGCAGAGCTCATGGATGGATTCTTTCAAGATTGTAGAGCAGACAGTCGTCGCTCGATGCACTGTTTACCTTTGAAAAGTAGAGAAATTAAAGAAGTGATTAGAAACAAATAAGGGACACGTGTTGTCAGCAATTGCTGTGAACTCTTACACATTCAGAAATACACACACACGCACATTAAATGGACTTTTGATTGGTGGTATGGGGGATGCGTCATGATAATCAAGCCCCAGGTACCAGGACACAGCACACGTGCTGTGGTGCGATGAGATCAAATGGGAACTTTTTGACCAACATTTTGTATTGCCCTAAACACACCATCATTCAGAAACATGTGGATGCTTTTCTTCAGCAGCAACAGGGGATTCAGCACTTTCTAAGACATGAACATGCTCTGATCTAAACCACTGCTCTGGCTTAGATCAGAGCATGTTCATTTCTGAGAAAGTCCAGACTTAAACCATTTGTGATAATAGGAAAATGCTGTTCACAAACAGCCTCCATTTAATTTGAATGACCTTGAGCTATTTTGCAAAGAAGAATGAGTAACGCTGTCAGTCTCCAGAAGTGCAACGCTGGTATTTCCATAAACTTACGGTTGGAATTGCAGTGAATGATGGTGTGACAAAGTATTGACTTAGGGTTGAATACGTATAAAATTCCACACTTTCACATGATTCCACTAAAATATTTTTACAAGTATAACCACAAGTTTGTGCTTGTAATGTGAAAAACAAATTCATGGGGCACAAATACTTTTGCAAAGCAACACATTAATATTTCAACATCATTTGGTATGTTCTTCTACTATTATATTATTTATTGCACATTTATGTCTATGTTTTTCATGTCTATTCCAGTTATGGATAAATAGGCATTTATTATTTCCTATATCTATACTGAGAATTGTTGGACCTGCATTTGTGTTTCACATCCTCAGTACAGTAAAAACAATAGTAAAAAAATGACAACTAAATTTCAGACAGGTTATGTAGCACCCGTTGCTTACAACAGAGGTGCTCACAGGCTTCTAAGTACCCTGAATGTTTTCATCTAAGAATCCATAATACTGACTTTACAATAGCATTTTCAACGTAGCGCGGCTTACTTACATTTATCTATACTGTCGATGTCCTTTTGTTCCGTCACGATTCGATACAGGCCCTCCATCAGCAGCAGTGCTTTATGGTAGCGCTGCAGCGAAGCTGAACCGCAGTGAAACATTTCATCCAACGCTGCAGACTGCACCTAAACACACCAAGGATGCCCATCAGAGCTGAGTGCGAGCGAGCTGCACAGCAGCAGAATTGTGGGATGTGCACTCACCATGTGCACAGTGTGGTTGTACAGAAGCTTTTCTGCTGTCAGCCCACTGAAGCGGTCTATGAGCTTCTGTTTGTCAAGCAAGAACGTCTGCAGCCGACGGTTGAGGGAGTGACACTGTGTTACACAGGTCTTGTAAGATTCGTTCAGCTTCCGGATCACTGCACTCAGGAAACACAGCACTCAACCAACGCAACTTTAGACATCTTACACACATTTACCAGTCAGCGTGCTCACCCTGTTTGACTATGTTAGACGGCAGAAGTTGGCCTTTGTTGATGTTCTCTTTAGCGGTGTGTAGTGCAGCGGACAGGAACTCTTCAGCCTTCATGTACAACACCAGCTGCTCTGCATAGCTGAAACATAAAAGAGTGGAGTCACTGAGGATCTGTGACAGACTAAGAATAATCAACTAAGCTGCCACCTTATCTCATGGAAAAACTGCAATTACACTTATAGTCACCTGGTCTCAGCTATGTTTCTTCAGTGTTGCTACAGGGACTGTGATGAGTAATGTGTTGTTGCAGGGTTTATCTGAGGTTTACAGTGAAAGGTGAAACCTTAACCTTTGCCTAATTGCTACATCAACCTTAAAACCAGGTCCTAATCCTCAAACACACTTTTGAAGACGCAGGGACCAGCCAAAAGGTCCTCACTTTGCTAGTAGAATGTGAATTTTGATACGCCATATGTAACAAACACAAAATCACAAGCACACACATCAGCCATTTAAAGATGTGGAGACCAGCCAAAAACCAGCTCACCTCCATTCTTTGCTCAGTTGGCTGATCTGATCCGTCACCAAGCTCTGCTCTAGAGAGGAAACATCAGCAGGGCTGGCAGCACCCAGCTTTGGTTCCTTAGAAGAAGCCAACTCCATGACACAATGGGCAAAAGCTAAGGTGAAATGCAGGTCTGTCAGAGTGTCTGTATGAGCCTGCTGCGGGAAGAAACAGGGAGATTCCACAGGTTATAAACCATGTGACATCTCCACCCAACAGTTCCACACACTGTGACTGTACCTCCATCAGTGTATCCACAGGGAGCTCCGGAGGGTGAAAGAACAGACCGCTATTTGGAGTCGCAGCCATGCTTTCACTGTCGCCGAGTCTCTGACTGAGGGGACTGCTCAAGAGCCAGGATGAGTCTGTAACAGGTACAGCCTTTGGGTCAGACCTTTTGTGGTAGTAGTTACATCCAAAACCCTTATGACAAACCAGGCTGCATAAATTTATAAGCTTAAATATAATTTGAAAACCTGTGTTGAGGTATATAACCTTCTCCAATAACTCTTATAAGCAAAGAAAAAGTAAAATGATGAGAAAATACAATCAATAATGTCAATAATGATGGTAAATAATGATTACAGCCTGAAAACATGCTCATACCGTTTAAAAAAAGTATTTTTTTTAAAGAAGACAGATCAAAATGAACTTGCTTAAGTCTTTATTGATAACACCTACTTGAGAGGAGGAATCTCTGAGGGCTGGTTCCTCTGGATGGAGAACCCATTTTGAAGAATGCGCGAGGTGGACTGTCAAAATGCTGCAGGTTCCGATGAGGACCAACAGATGGCGCTGTAGGGAGGACGCGCCAGTGAGTCCAGTTTAAATGGTCAATATTTGCCAAGTCTTCTAGAGCTTTTTAAAATTTCCAACATAATGTTTTAAAAAACTATTCCTTTAAACAGCCTGATTTTTTTTCTCTTGGGAGAATTCTACATTTATCCGTTACTCTGAAGTGATTGTAATAGGAAAGACCTCTGTTAGATGCATATTTTGAAGAACAGCAGGTACACTGTAAATAACAATTGTTCAAATGTTGCTAACATTAAAATAACTTAAATAATGTTTTTTTGGCACTTCAAACAAACTGAGCTTATTAAAGAAAACATTTGCGATTTTATCTGTGAAAAGTGCTATACTTAATTACTTATAGGAATAAACCCAGACTGGTTTGTTGATGTTTGACTGTTGAAAAGAAATGACGGAATTTATAATGAATGTTTTTACCATCTAGGCTTTTCTCACAGTTGAAGCTCCCATCACTTCTATTTTCAAGGAGTTGAGCTCCAAAAGCCCCCTTCAAGACCATGTCAGACAGCCTGCTAGTGCTCAGAGATCTGGGAATTAAACACAGACACAAACACAACACTGAGCTAACTGGCTTAAAAAAGTACTATGAAGATTGTATCAATATTTGTTATGTTAACAGAAGGCAAACCAGCAATTACTGGAGCAGAAAACTCATTAGGAGATTCAGTGCTACTTGGAAAAAAGAAATATTTGATTATGATATACCAATTTCTGATGTTTTTCTTTGTTTTAATGGGTTGAACAAGAATTCTGATTTCAAAGTAATACCTTGGTCTGCATATATGTTTTTGGTCGAAATTATTTTAAAACTGCAGTTAATAAATCAGCAAACAGAACACAATACACACCACACACCGGTACTCTCTCTCCTACTTTAACGGTGAGTCTTACAGGGATCCCCAGCTGTAATATCAGTATTCAGAAATGACTTCCTGCTGCTCTGACCTTTTAAAAGGACCCTTCTTGTTAGCAGAGATTGTGCCCAGGTTGGACTGGTTTGCAGCCAGTGACTGCAGGTCTACAGCAGAGCTGGATCGGTCTGGATACACCTGCTGGAAATACAGCAGATTAAGTGCAGAGGTATTATTTTGTGGGGAAAATGTCTGAAAATATGAAGGTGTAATATTTACTGAGCGTTCCCCTCTGAATGCAGAGAGACTGACCTTGATGCTGGAGGCGTCTTGCATGTCTGGAGAGGGACCCAGAAGACCAGTTCTTGTGCCGAGAGGAAGAGCCTGCTCTGGCGTCTTTGGTGTGGTTGCCACTAGATTTTAAATAAGATAAACCCATTAGGAGAAATATTGTGGAAACCTGGGAATGAGACTGTATCAGAAACAGAATGAAAGAATGAGACATTTGGATTTTGGAATCATTGTTTTCCCTTCATCTGTGGTGTATTAAGCAATCAAAGTGTGATACTTTGAAAGAACAGGTCCAAAATTTCCCAAAGTTCAGACGGGAGTCAAAAGTCAGCTGGAAAACTAACCTGCTGGGGATAACTGCTGCGGTCGGGCACATTTAGTTGCTGCATTGGAAGATTTAGCACAACAGACCGGGCCCCTGTAAAAACAGAGATAGACTGAGGTAGAGGGATGATTAACCATGATCTGACGCCAATGCGGTGGAGCAGCTTCATGTACCTGGTGCAGCCAACAGGCTGGAGGTTCTGTTTCAGACGTTGGTAGTTTTGGATCTGAGTGGGTACAGGAACGGGCACAGTTTGACAGCTTGTGAAACCAACAGGCCTGGTGCATGGATGAGAGAAGAATGTGCAATTAGGTGGATTTTTTGAATTTCCAGTATACTTGTATTTCAAAAGGTAAGTGCACATCATCAAGTAGCCCAACCATTAATTCTTACCTGGCAGGTTTGCTAGAGGGTGGAGGTATTTTTCCTCTACTTTCTGAGCCTCTCTCTGCCAGCAGGGAGCATCTTAAAAAAAGATCCATTAAGTCTAACGCAAAGCTTAGGTTAAAATTTAACAGTATGGGTGCGACTATTTAAACTTTTTTTGCTTGTCCCGATGTTATTTTGTTACGTATCCTCAAGATTAGTAAAGATTATAGAGTTTTCATTATCTATAAGTATGTGTATACCAATTTCATTGAATGAATACCATAATAGAAATACTTACCCACTGTATATCACGCAGCTTTCTATAGGTGATGCAGCCACCCCCTCACATGTGTACTCACCTATAAATCAGTGAAATAAAACCAGTCAGATCGCTGGTGCTCTGATGGTCAGTGCAACCAGTTAACTACAGAGAGAGCTTACTGGGAAACTGAGCTGGGACCATGACATATTCCTCCAGATCAGAGGGGGTATCCCTGCCGTTGTCACACACCATGTCTGCTTCCTCTTTCAGCTGAATTTGGTTTAATTCTCCATCAGAATGCTGGGAGAGAATCAATAAAAAATTAAAAACCCACACAGTATGCTGCGAATGTCATACCATCAGCTAACTAGATAATAAAAGCTCCTATGTTTTGTTTTATTTATTAGGCCCTTAATTTAAGATGTGTTTATCTATAGCTGATCTATATGAATTGGATGGGATGTATATGAATTTGGTCTGCATGTGTTTGTCGAGCCTATTATCAATTCATATCTGAAACTATCACAGCAGTATTAACTGCAAGGTAAATCAAAACTAAATCTGTTTTATTATTTCTCATGATTTGTTGCCAAAGGTGTTACTGGAACCAAATTCAAATCATGTAGTGTTTCATTTAAACCTTCCTCGTGGTAATTTTATCTGTCCGATGATATCCGAACATATTGTCGGATAAATATAGGGATTGTGATGCAAATATCAAGATGTTATTTTGAAAATTTAAAAAAAAATCCACAGTATATGTATGAAATATTGCATAAAATCACTCACTATATGGCAAACCTTTAGATTAGACTAGATGTGTAGATCTTATCATTGTGCAGATGACAAAAAGAGAAGCAGTAAAAGGTACCACAAATACAAATTAACCAGATTATGAAGAGTAGCTATACAGCATGCTATAGTAAGACTAGTGTTGTAATGCACACAGTATGCATGTGAGGTTGTGTACAGTAATATCAATGAATACCCACCTGGGGGGAGGCCAGATGGGATGTGGAGGAACTACAAGAGGAACTTGCTGAAGCTGAACTTGGGTAAGAGAGCGTAGGAGCTAATGAGAAAGAAGAAATCTGTGAGTTAGGATCCGAGCAGCAGCACTGTCACTGAATCTGAGCTGCTCTGAACGCAGCGCGCTATCATCCCTACATTTCTTTGTGGTTGAACTTGTCTCCAAGAACGGATGGTGAAAAAACTCTTCTGTGAATGCAAAAAAGATTTAGAAGTCAGACTCGGAAACAAATCTGCTCATAAATTCTGTAAAACCAAAAGGAAAGAGGTTTACCGAAGCTGATCCGCTCTTGGTGGTTTCTCTGAAGCAGCCCCAACAGAAGGTCTTTTAGGTCATGAGACGTCTCCTTTGGGACACTGACACAGAATAAAAAGTTTCCCCTTGAGATTAACTGCTTTTATTTGTCAGCACAACAGACACACTAGTGCATCTTGTGTTGCACATTATGGACTGATTGAAAAAAGGTAGCGAGCCAAATAACTGAGACCCTCACAGGCTCTAGTTTAAGTTTTTAGGGATTTATTTGCCAGATTGCTGTTAATGTAAATAAAAACAGGCTGTAGAACACACAAATTATGCAGCGTAATGAGGCCTGAAGTTTCAAAATCCCCTCCATTGTCAGAAGTTATTATGTACACAATTAAATCCAGGACACCAGGAAAGAAATACTGACTTGGACCTGACTTTTGCATGTAGCATTTTTGTAATAGTAATAATCTGAACCCTTAAGTGTGTTTGGATTTTTCTGCTGTTAAAGAACTGGTGGTGTGTAGACCACTTGGGTCTCATGAGCTCAGAGAGGGCTGTAAAGTTTGTGTTTTTAGTCTAATTTATGACTTTGGTGTCAAACCACAGGCCACCGTGGCACTCATTTGAACAGCGTGTGTTTACATCTCAACACTGCTATGTAGGCCACGTGGAAAATGATAGCAGTGCAGGCTGTTTGTTGACGGAGCGCTGCAGGTTATATATAGAGTGACAAGAACACAACAAAAATTGCTCTCTGCCTTATCACTCCAAAAGATAAGCACTGCTCAGAGCCAAAACAGACTGACAAAGTGGAAAACAACCTATGTGGCCATTTTTCCAAGTCCAAGTTCTCTGTGCAAAAGCTCAGCTGGCAGAGGCATGGGGGTTTCACATTACACACACAGTAATGTGAAGCACAAAAACACACCAGAAGAGGACAGCAGATTTAGCAACATGCTAAGTCCAAATCATCGCCACCACGTGTCTGTATTAACGAGCAGGAACTGCACACAGGTCCGTGTTTAATATGCTATTGACAAGCATCTCTAATGTGAGTCAATGACAAAGTTCCTGTAATTTCCACCCGAGCTGCCTGTCAGTCTTCCTGTGTGTGTTATATACAATGCGAGTCATCCAGAGGAGCACCTACCTGGGCAAGAGGGTCCTGTTGCTTTCATAAAAGAGACGAAGCTCCTGTGGGGTGCTTGCCTGTAAACACATATGGCAGACATGGGATATGTTACACGGGCGCACTTAAAGAACACAAGCAAACATCAAATACAATACGTGAAACAATTCATTTTTACAACAACAGCCAGGGTGCAATTCCTATTTTACCTTTATTTTATATAATGCATTTGTATTTTTTATTTTACTGAATTAATCTTTTTCTGCTAATAGTTCTGTCTGTATTTAAAAGTATTTAAAATTTCCTGTATGCTCATATTTTGCCTGATGGGATTTTGGGTTGCCTGTTTTCTCTGTTACATTTTGTTTATGGGTGTCACAGTAAATTTGAACCCTAATCCAGATTTTAAAGTATTATGTCATATAGTTGAGCCTGATGATGATGGTAGAGGTGAGACAACCTTAGTAAATATGAGCAGCAGCCAACCTAGCAGCGAGAGATGCCCTGACCTTTAGACTCGCCTAAACTCGTCGACCTGCTTAGCAGAAATAGGAGGTGAACATCTCTGTCACTTTCAGAGAAAACCCTTTAAAGTCAACTTTAATACATTTGTAAACAATGTCAGCAGACACCAAGTACCATTTCTGTGTCGACATAACAGCACACATTGTGACAAGCTTCACATAGGAGAACATATGAGCAGCCAAGTGAAAGCAATACCTTGTGTTTTTGCAATGTTTACTTTGTATTTGCAGGAATGGCTGGCAGCCATTTCCATGTGCCCCCTCTCCCCCACCTGCAGCCTATAAACAGGGCCCCTTTCCAACAAACACAAAGTCTGGCAGATATCAGATATCAGAGGATTTTCTCCCCAGCAGGAAGTCGATTTTCATCATTGGGAAACAAGCTGTTTATAATGATTTCACATGCCCTATTTTCTTGATGGTTGAAACACTGAATTCAGACTGAATGTGATAGTTTGCAAAACTAAAGGATTTCTTATTTTTTTCATAATCAGACCACTAAAACATTGACACTAGCATTTTAACTACATTTTATGATGTCACAGCAGCACTAAATGTATCTATGTCCTTGGAGTTACTCACTCGAAATGGAGCCTTTCCGGTCAAACACTGGTACACTATAGTGCCGATGCTCCATAGATCGGCCTTGGCGTCATAGTGCTGGGACATGATGACCTCAGGAGCCTGCGTGCAGACAAACACACCTCAGAGGCATAGTGACTGGAGGGAGCCTGCACAGGTCAGCAGAGGTGCTAATACAGACCATATACATGGGTGAGCCGCACATGGTGGCAGCCATCGTGTTTGTCTGGAGGTGACGTGCAAACCCAAAATCAGCTGGACAGACACAAGAGAGGCAATGTGTGCATAGTGGGATTTAATTGGAAATGTCACCATTCAATTGTGTTAATGTAGATAAAAATATGTAAATATAGCTGTAATTTATATGAATTGAGGAGCCGCTGTTACCTATTTTAATGCAGGTATTAATGGGACTGGACCTGCGCCCCACTGGATGGCAGAGCAGAATGTTCTGGGGTTTAAGGTCTCTGTGGAGGATACCTTTGATTCTAAGGACCTCCATGGCCTGAGCAATCTGCTGCAGGAATATGCGGATGGTGTCCTCACTCAACGTGCCCTTAGCTGCAAGACAAAATGACTGTAATAAGATAAGCTGAGGTATCAGAGCAATATACAGCAGACACTTATTACTGACCTGTTTAAACCATGCAAAAGGCTGTAACAAAGAGTTTAAAAACTCATATCACATCCAAGCAATTGTTTTCGTTTCCTTCTTTTGCTATATGATTTCACTTACCGGTACTAAGATCTGATTCTCATGCGTGTCTCTTGAGCGACCTCACCAAAAAGATAACATCAGGTTTGCATGAAAAGCAACCCGATTTAAATATGGTGGATTATATAGTTTAGGCTCTGGATCCAGGAGTTCTTCTTTCACATTTGGGTACTTATGGTGTTTGACTTAAAATATTGTAAATATTCAAAGTGCCGGCACAAATCCAGGTCCTGCACATGTGTTTTGTGGGGTCTCTAACAAAACATTAACTATGGACCCACATTTCTAACTGTCCTCTACCGTTTATCCGGGGTCGGGTCGCGGGGGCAGCAGCCTAAGAAGAGAAGCCCAGACTTCCCTCTCCCCAGCTACTTCTTCCAGCTCATCCGGGGGAATCCCCAGGTGTTCCCAGGCCAGTCGAGAGACATAGTCTCTCCAACGTGTCCAGGGTCTTCCCAGGGGTCTCCTACCGGAGGGACATGCCCTGAACACCTCACCAGGGAGGCGTCCAGGGGGCATCCTAACTAGATGCCCAAGCCACCTCATCTGGCTCCTCTCAATGCGGAGGAGCAGTGGCCTAAGGCGTCCTGGTGCCAAGTGTACATGTGGACGCCTTTATGCCTGAACAAGGTGTTCGTTATGGACAATCTGAGACGAGCACAGAAGTCAATAACAAAACACCATTCGGGTTCAGATCAGGGGGGCCGTTCTTCCCAATCACACCTCTCCAGGTCACACTGTCATTGCCAACGTGAGCATTCAAGTCACCCAGGAGGACGAGGGAGCCCCCAGAAGGAGCACTCTCCAGCACTCCCTCTAAGGACTCCAAAAAGGGTGGATACGCTGAACTGCTGTTTGGGCCATAGGCAGGCCAGGATCTGTTCCCCCACCGAAGGCGAAGGGAGGCTACCCTCTCATCCACCGGGGTAAACACCAATATACAGGCACTGAGCTGGGGAGCAACGAGGATTGCCACCGCCCGTTGCCTATCACCATCGGCAACTCCAGAGTGGTAGAGTCTCCAACCCCTCTCGAGAAGACTGGTTCCAGAGCCTTTGCCGTGCGTCAAGGTGAGGCCAACTATATCTAGTCGGAACTTCTCAACCTTGCGCACCAACTCAGGCTCCTTTCCCACCAGAGAGGTGACATTCCATGTCCCTAGAGCCAGTTTATGCAGACGGGGATCAGACCGCCAAGGTCCCTGCCTCTGGCTGCTACCCAAAACACAATGCACCCGACCCCCTTGGCCCCTCCTGCAGGTGCTGAGTCCACGGGAAGAGGGTCCCATGTTGCCTCTTTGGGCTGTGCCCGGCCGGACTCCATGGGCAGAGGTCCGGCCACCAGGCGCTCGCCAACGTGCCACTCCCCCAGGCCTGGCTCCAGGAGGGGGCCCCAGTGACCCTCATCCAGGCAAGGGAAACTTGGCACCAATGTTGTTTATCATCATTAGGGGGTCATGGGCTACGCTTTGTCTGATCCTTCACCTAGGACCTGTTTGCCATGGGTGGCCCTACCAGGGGCATAAAGCCCCAGACAACGGAGCTCCTAGGATCATTGGGACAAGCAAACCCCTCCACCACGATAAGGTGGTAGCCCAGGAGGGAACATTTCTAACTGCTCTTGTGAAATTTTAATTTTAAAAGCCCAACAGTTATTGTAATTAAAAGGTCACTGATGGCTATAAGTTAATTACTTGATCAAAATAACATCAGCAAACATTTTCTCCATTGAGCAACAATTTAAGTTGCTGGTCTGAGGTCTAAATATTTAATAATAATAATATTTTTAACAAATCCTATTATATTCAAGTCATTAGTTGAGAAATTGCTTTACAAACAGTGTCAATAATAATAATTGACAATTCGAAATTCAACACAATTATGATAAAGTGTCGGTAGCTACCCCCTTCCGACACTCCCTCATGATGTAATGGGGGACATGTTGGTGTGTCACTGGTTGAAAGGAGAATTTTTTTTTATGATGGGAGTTGGTTCTGAAATTGACCCACCGCTCTCATAGCACAGGTGGTATTTTTAACTTCAAAGTATTTTTTCCCCATCAGATGAAGAGGATAAGTGAGCAACAGATGCGGGAGGTCATGTGAGACCTCCCTGATTGTTGTATCCCCTTGCAGCATTGCAGAAAATAAGATAATACGATGCTGGAGGAGTGACAGAGTTAGCTGAGTGCACCAGATAGAAGCACTGGTCTTCCCGAGGAATCAACTCAGCTGCCTTGTATTTTCCCCTTTTATTCATGTCGATGACCTCCTAAGCTGATATTAGAGGAAGACTTTGTCTGCAAGTATGGGTAAGCAGTTTCTAACTCTGGCGTACATATTAGAAAATAAAACCTTCGTGTTTTGACAATATTCTTTCAAAACAGTCTGAAAGGAAAAGACGGGCCTCCTGTTACTTGCCAGATAATAAAAACTATTTGTGATGTTTCTGATCTGATAGAAAGTTTCTTTTCAGCAGAGCCAGAAAACTTACTGTGAAGATATTCTGCCAGGTCGCCTCCATTGCAGTACTGAAAAAATAAGAAAAGTTAAATGAGCTTTGGCCTTGTAGAATCAGGCCAGAGGAAGGAAAATTACATACTTTCCATTTTACACATCACCACAGGCAAAATATATGGAAACATTTTTAATAGTTCTGCCTGCAACCTACCTCCATGACAAGATATACACATCCTCCAATTTCCTGTTGGCAAAAATATGCAAGAAAATTAGTAAGAATGCCCCTATTCAACCTTAACATTTAACCGTCTTAATTCCTTAATAAAAAAGATAAGGGATCGACACATTTACATGTAAGGACTGTGTCATCAACCCATCATTTTTGAACATTTATATCCTGGTAACACCAGGTCATTTCCTATAGACTGGCATAGCCAGAGTTTTTATTACTGTAATGGCACCCCTGACAGAGGAAGCTCACTTATCATATAGAAAATCATTTAATTTCAGTTTCTCTTTACTGTCACTGAAAGACTCAAAAACTGGTAAAGTACTACAACAACAGTGAGAAATGAATTGTAATTCCTGAAACAAGGCAGGCGAGTCTCATTGTTAGTGTAACATAGCAGAGGAAGGCCCCACTTTAAAACCTTAATAAATAGAATTTCATGACTATGTCAATGTCATTAAGTTCTGGTTCTTTGTTTTCGACAGAGGTAACATCTTGGCTCATTCGCTGCATATTCTGCAACTGCCGTGAGGTGAAACTCGTCTGACAAGCTAATGTTTACAACCGCACCCTGCCATCTGTCTGGCAAAGTCACAGACCAGCGCACCCCTGTCGGACAGGTATCTGTAAGATGATAATGAAACCATAAAAGCCCTGAAACACAGGTGACGTTCAGTGCACCAATTATGCTTAAAAGTGTAAAGAAATTTGGAATTATCCATTAAAGTCAGAGGATTTCACATTTTTTGTTTTAGCAATTTGATAGAACGGAAAATAAAAAGACATTACTTGTAATATGTGGTCAACACCTTGCAGCCAAATATGCACAACACAGCGATTACAAATACCTGTAACATGAGGCTGCAAGGTCTGCAGCATTGCAAAAGTGTGTATTCCATCGAGAAAGTGATAGGAACACGAAGTATGTTTACCTGGTAGTCAAGTAGTCTGACAATGTTCTCATGTTTGAGTTCCTAGAAAGAGTGGATAGAAATTATGAAAGGGTGCACTGACAGATGGACACAGGGTGCGTGGCAGTGCTGAAACACAATACCTTCAGTATTTTAATTTCTTTACCAAGCAGAGCCTGTGATTTGGCCAAGTTTTTCTTGCTGATGCACTTTACAGCAACTTGCCAGTCACGTTTCTACAATTAAAAAAAATCATAAACATGAGTATAAATAAACCAAGGAAGGATGACGGGATGTTGCCCGACGCGGAGCTATGATTTACCTCTTTATGTCTGCCTTTGAACACAACTGCAAAGGCGCCGTGACCAATCAGATCCTTCCTGCTGAACTCAAACTTCCCGACTGACTCCATGATCAACAGAAGGAAAATAACACCTTCAAGAATATAAGCTTCTAAATAAAACAAAGATGTCCCACCACATTTCTTCGTCCACACGAAATTCCATTTCACATGTAAAAAATGTTAGAAGGGTCATTTGATAAAGAAAATGGCAATGACGAAGTTCCTAAAAAGAATAATGCACGTAACCAGAATATTATCATGCTGCAGTTAAAGTCTGAGTTATTTCCCCAACTTCTTTGGCATCCGGAACGAGCTAGCTATCTAAACGGAGACTGTTTCGGACACAGGGTCAAATAATATTGTCCTCGTCCCACATACGGCAGCTTTTCGTAATACATTTTGCGCATGCGCAGAAGGTAAGCAGCTGTTTGACGACGGTGCCTTCAGGGACGCCTCGAAAATACAACACTTGTTTAGGTTTCCACCAAAATACAGTAGGAGAACCTTTTCAGCCATTTTATTTAGTTGCTATGAAGAGTTTCCTCAATGTATTTAGAATTGCTTTTAAATTATTTTGCACTATACATCTATCTATCTATCAGTACATACGTGTAGTTTTGGAACCAGTTAGTAAAATTGATTTACGGTAGTTGAAGAAATAGTGCAATATTTTTTAGGGTTTTTGTGAGAGAAAGCATGTATTTTAGACCCCTATTAGACTGTAACATATTTATATACACTTTATCAGGCTGCAATGTTTGTTTCCATTCATATAAAGGAATGATAATGAAATCAAATAAACAATAATCATTATAGAGGTCCTAATCATGCCAAAAATTGAATAACAAAAAGCAATCTGTTTTCTTGTCAGAAATATTTTATGATATAGATCAACACAAACATAGTACCTTGAAAAAACAGCTATCAATTATCTTTACAGGCAAATAAGTATTGATCAAATTAACCATTAGTTGGACATAAACAATGAAGTGAATTACAGTAAGTCCTGCTTTAAAAGACTTAATATAGATACAGTGTAAAATCAATGGCATTTTAAAACCGTTTATATCTTTCCATTCTCACAGTATGTTAAAAAAGCAATAACTCAAGGCCTGTTATTGTATAAACTATACCATACTGTACTGTACTGTACAAACAATGTATGAAAAAATTGAGTGAGACAAAAGTGAGACAGCTCAGCTCTCGTTTGTCGTTGAAAGTTCATCAAAATGCAGCTTAAGCTTTTAAAAACAGAGAAACGACAAACAGAATTTGACATAAGAATAGGTGATAAATGATAACATTTTGCAGCTGACCTGAGTCAGTCACAAAATAAATAAATACCTAAATTTCCTGTGAACTACATGGGTTGGAATTTGCTGTGATCTGTCCCTATGATTGAAGCTGTTTTAACCAATTAAAATCTTCATGAATTTCATACAGATTAACAAGAAAAATATATTTTGATGTAGGTCACTTAGTAGGCACATAACAGCTGATAAAATATTTATGACAATGGGATGATGACATAAACAAACCTCTGTGTTTGAGGAAAATACTCTCCAGAAATTATTACAAAATATATTGTAGTGATTAAATCAATAAGCCACTGACATTTAAGTTAACTAGTAAGGTCAAATCATAAGTATTAAGCTGTGTTATCACGGGAAGATAAGCTTGTTGTCTTTATAACAGAATGATCTCTTTAGCTCAAGAGATTCTGGTGAGAATTAAAACAACATGTCATACATACCGTTTCGTTTTTGAATAAATTAATGATAAATGTTCTGGTGGTTTGATATTTGACACTAACTTTTTCATTTTCTAAGCCACACTGCTTCAAAAATAAAAAAAAATAGCTTCAAAAATACTCAACACAAAAGACAAGAAAAGAAAAAAAAGAAAAAAAATTGCATTTTTCTGATAAATAAACTATTGAGGATTAGAAAATTGACCATAACATCCAGGGGGATTCTGCAATGTTACACTTGTGGATCATTCCTCAGAAGACCCCCTTTTGTTTTTAGGAACCCACTAACGCATCAGGTTGTCTTTGTCTTTAGAGAAAACCGCCCCAAATCAAAGTTTATTTTCCTGTAAGCTGTACTGACATTATATCTATCTAATTAATCTTTTTGGCTAAGTTATTGAGTTGTGGGGATATGAAACATCACAACCTTCTTTAAAATAGAAAATGTACGAGTTAGCTGATCGACTCTAACCGTAATCTGCCTGGTTATTCCGAGCATGTTCCTCCTATCCTATCTGTTCCCTTAGCGAGATGCATCTCCAAATGCAGCAACTTACATCAAAAGTTAAAAAAAAATAAAAATCCAGAAATAAAAATGATTCAGTTGTGAGGTAAATTGTCCCTTTAAAGGTGTGGCTCTGTAATACTTCCTTTGGTATCATTTTCACTTGAATGCATCAGATATAGAGGAAGAGTTTCTGGCCAGTGTTTGGAATTCCACGATGACAGGAACCATAGTTCACCTTTCAGCCACAGCAGAAGAGGTGTTCTTCAGCTCTACACGGCGGAGAGGTCGATGCGATTAGCTGAGTTGGTGCTTTTGTCCCACGTGTTCATTTTAGTGGGGGTCCCGCCCTCCTTGTTGCCGTTCATCTGGAAGTCAGGAAGGAAACTGTGAGGGACAGTTTATTTCTACTTAGGTAACCTTTAGCTAATCAGCTCTTACAATGTCAGAGTTAAACGGTTTCACATTGATGTTCCGGATGGAGCTGCTGGTAAGAGTCCACACTTTGGTTTTGTGTTTGAAAGCAGCTCTAACCTTAAAAAAAAGGTGAAACAGCAACTGTTAAACAGGCAAACAATAGAAGGAAACCTTTGTCTGCTAGAATAAACACTCTACAACCCAAATATAAAAGCAGATTTTAGAGGAATACCTCAGAGTTTAGGAGGCAGTGAAACAAGAAGACAAAGAATCCCTGAAAAGGAAAACAGAAGGTTTGGTTTTAAGCTCTTTTAATTTTGCACGCAACTTTTCCTGCACATGAAGACCTACTTGTAATGAGTTGAATATAGCAAAAATATACAGGAACACCAAAGAGTGTGTGTTGACTGCAAGGATGCCAAAGATCCAGGAAATGCCAAGTATGGGCAGGAGGACCGCCACCGCCTTTGCCGTCAACCTTGACACAAATCAAGACAAAAGCACATTTACACTTTTCACTTTTAAAAAAAACTTGGTGCCGTTCGGTAACAAACTCACTTGACTGTGTTGGTGTCTCCGTGAACCTTGTAGCTCTCTCCGCCGATCCGTGATATAATCCTGGTGACCGATATGAGGATGCCAATGTTCACCTGTAAATCAGTGAGAGGGTTAGAAAGACTCATGACAGAGACTGTGGGAAACAATCTGAGATGCCAAATTCCTGCAAGATCCTCACCACAATGACAAACATGGCCGGTGCCACAAAGGCCCAGATGGCTCCATTCTTCAGTGACAGCCAGCAACTGAGACAGACAGAGAGAGAGAGAGAGAGAGAGAACAAGTTTGTTGTAAATGTAAAAGGACACATCTAACAGAGTTTTTCAACATAGCCTGAACGCAGGCAGTTAGCATTTCATCCACAGCTGATGTCATTCTTATGTAATACCTCTGAGCTTCGGTGCAGCCCAGGTCAAACTTACTTGTCCACTTCGCCATAGCTGTGCAGCGCTGATGTCATAGAGACCACACAAATCAGCAACGGAGAGCCTGCACATGAACACAGCACATGAGCTGATTGGTTAAAACCAGAGTTTATTGTTGCAGCTTGTAGAGTGTAGCTTGTTGGAAATGTTGGCTGTGATGTGATGTTGATGTTTACACAGCTTTTCCTGTTTTGGTACTTCTTCTTTTACTTTTGTTTAAGATAGTAATTTAAAAAAGTAATAATTAGCATTATAATTAGAATAAAAATAAGTCTAACTCCAAAATGTGACATTCAAGTGTAAATTTTCAAGCTGAAAGTCAGAATTTATCTTTCAGTCTCTCCTACAAATGTACCTCCATCATGCTATCATCTTTTTAAAGATGAAGCAAAACACTAAGAACTTTGTCTAAGACTGCAGAACAGACAGAATTAGGTCAAACTGGTTCAAATTCATATGGTATTTTAACATCCTGCAGCAGATCTGGGTCCCTACAAATATTGCAAAACCTCAGGTTTTTTAATATGTGTAAAACACATATTAAAAATAAGTGGTTTAATGTCACAGGAATAATTACCCTTTTTAATATCTTAAAGTTTTCAGCACTTCTAATTACAACGAGAGATTTTTTTGTGGCATTTTTAATAAAATAAGATTATTAACAGCTGTACTTGAACCTGTCAAAATCTCCAACATATAACTGGAAAATTGCCAGTAAAAATACTCTGTCCAGAAGAGAGGAAGTAATAAAAAAAAGGATTTTTTTCTCCAGTAATGGCTTCAGCGTGTGAAGCAGATGCTGCATTCCTCTGCAGCCAATCCCAACACACTGATGTTCCAAATTGTTCTTATCTGTCATCAACCATGGAGATCAGGAGAGGATCAGCAGAGGATCAAGAGAGGATCAGTCATTACTGCACCGGACTGTAACTCACAACTGCTTTACTGAACTGGATCAGTCGTTTAAGCAGTTTCATAGGTTAGCAGGTGTGGGGTTGACAGGCATGCTTAAAGGCTGAAAGGCAGCTCGTTAAAAGAAAAATAATTGCATAAATGAATGTGACATAAATTAGGCTTATTTGATTGATTATGGGCACATTTGCACATTTTTAACCTCTGAGACAAAGACAAAACCACAAATTCGTATTCTTATTTTTATTGCTAGTAGTAAAAAAAGTAATGATTCTGCCTTTCAACCGAGATTTTTTATTACTATATTTGTGAGGACCCAGCTCTGCTGCTAGATGTAAAAACCACCACATGAATTTCAAACAGTTTGACCTAATTCTGACTGTTCTGCAGTCTTGGCCAAAGTTCTTAGTGTTCTGCTTTTTGGGTGTTCTTGTTGACCTTTTTGTCATGACAAAAGATAACAGAAGGAATAGGGGTTACATCTATAGACAGAGATAAGTTTGAACGATAAATTCTGACTTTCAGAAAGCAGGCCAGCCAGATGATGATGATGATGGTAATAATGATGATGATTATTGCTAGTAGTAGTCATTTCTGATTAAAACAAACAAAAAAGAATGATTTGGGACCAAAGACCTCCGCGCAGACTTACCCCAGCCAATACCGTAGTAATAGAAGTGCTTGCTTCCTTCAGAGCCAAACACCTTCACCACCATACTGTAGAGGTGGAGACCCTCCACCAACATCCAGGCGAAGGCGCTCAGGAAGAAGAAATGAAGCAGGATGGCCATGATCTTACAGGGAAGCTGATGGGACAACATTAATCAGTAAACATTACAACAACAACAGCATCGGCCAGATCTGCCTGTGTCAACTGTGCCCACCGTTCCGGGGTCAAAGCGCGCACTGATGAGCAGCAAGATCTCTGCCACCAGGATGGCGAAGGAGAGGTTGGCATGGATATGGTATCTCTGGTTACGGATGGTGCTCACGGAGCTGAAGAGTGGCAGGAAAGCAGCATGTACCATCAACACTGTGCAATGAAATGAGGATGAGGTGAGGATACTCACGACAAGACAGCGAAGGTGACCAGAGTGATGGCGAGGCAGAAGATGGAGATGGAGCAGCCAACATAACCGATGGCTGTCAGTGCCACCTGGTGGCCGGTAGTGAGCTATGCAGACGGACACATGCACAGCAACGTTTGTTCAGCCTGTTTCATTCGACTCAAAAGTCCCACATTGATTCATAACGAAGACCGCAGCGATATTAGTACAGTGTGAACTTGTTTTTACTCTTCAGAAAATTACAGGGGGGTGCTGTCATTATTATAAAAGAACATGTAAATATTGATTTTTTTTTATCATAATTCCCACATTCACTGGCTTATCGTCACTTTAATTTACTAAAGCGGCTCATACACCTCACATACAGTTTATTAGTGTGATTTTTCAAAAATAATGGCTGGCTGTGAATTTTATGTCCACATGCCCATATATAGAATAATTCACCACTGGGTTTTATAGTTCACTGGCTTTCTGTTGGTTGCAACTGTCTGTAAACAGCATGAATTCTTTACCCGAAATATTTTCATTGATGTATTCTGAAAGGCAACATATGTATCTGATTGTCCTAAAACCTCCATGAAAGCTCTAAAATTCCTACACTGAACACGCTTCCCACCACTGTCAGCAAATTTGTACTTTGTCCTATAAACTAAACGATGACAGAGATGTTTATGTCTCTTCATATGTGCATGTTAGTGGGATAAAGCCTGTTTTCTTGGAGTTCAGGCTATTTTGAGGGTCTGGGCACCATTAACGGTCTTTACATCCACCTTGTCATTACCAAGGCGAAGGAGTCTCAGCCTACCAGAAAAAGGATACGTGGGTTTTCCCCTGCCCACTAATTAAAGACTGGGTACTGCAAAGTATAGCATCAAATACACTGGTACACCTTAAATACAGCAGCTCCTGTTTTCTACCCAAGCTTTCTATCCTGCAGAGCAGAGACACGTATTGTTTGAATTCTTTGGCTACAACACAGACCAAGTTGCAATCATTTCTTCATGTTAAAAATAGAGAATATGTAGTATATGTAGAGAAACGGGAACGGTGTCGTTCATCTCCAGTTTTATCTGTGGTCCACTGGAACTGGACCACTGACCCAGAGGAACTCAGCTCAGTCTCGGTCTTCCCAAAATCTGTTGTACAAAACCACAAGACCGTATGGGTCTGTTCACAACTGAGTGTCCAGCGGTCACACTATGGTTTCCAGTTGGAGAGTTTCTGTGCGGTACACCGTTGCTTCCGGTTCAGTTATATTTCTGCAAATATACTTATTTCATATCAGCCTTTGGTGTATATAGAAGAAAGAACTCACTGGCCTGCTGTCAATTGTGATGTTGCAGCCTGTTTTTAACACAAGTCACACACACACACAGACACGCATCTACAGCACGCAACAAACATCTTTGAAAGAACCTACTTTCTAATCTTATGCTGAAATTGTGAGGTGCATTAGATGTTTTGGAGCCACATGTGCTTAAATATTCTGTCCTCAGCCAGTATTACAGTCCATAGTGCAGCGAAGCCACTGCTGTTGTGCAACTCTCGACACAGAAAAGCTACCACAGTCGTGCAGGGTTTTAAAATTGGACAATAATTTGCAGCAGCTGGAACAAAATAAGCACATTTTCGAAGGTGTTTGTTTTTGAAGGAATATGTAATCACCGTGTTCACCAGCTGGTAGTTAACACCGTTTTTTTTACAGGCTAGCACAAAACAATATCAACACTGTTTTGCACTTCCCTGAAGGTTTACTGGTGCAGAGCTGAAAACAACTGGCTGCCGGGATCCATTTAAACATGAACATTTGGGACAGCAAGTAACAAAAGTGCAGCCAAAACTCGTACCTTTAAAGGCACCACTTGCATGAGAATGGCGAAATTGGTAAGATGATTGCACAAGCACACAGAATACGTCATGTTTCCTTCAGAGCGTACGCAACCTTCATTAGACCAGATGCCGTCATTTGAGCTGAAAAGACACATTCGATTATTATATACGTATAAACGAGAGGGGGGGCAATCAATTGAAAAGAAATGTGAAATGATCAAACGTGCAATGGAGTGAGTGAGTATTTGAAATGGGAGCTTACCTGTAGTCCAGGAAGCCACAGTAGAGGAAGACCTTATTGCTCTGATTAAGTAATTGATCTTGTTGTTCTTTATTCTGAAATATGAAATATGGAAAAAAGGGAGGAACCCTGAATCACCAGTGTGATACTGCAAAACATTTGAATTTCGTTTCTATATGGTTAAACTTTATAAAAGGTCCCATTTTCCTCATATCATTTGTTACAATTCAGAAACACATTCGATTTTGCCAATCTCAAAATAATAATTAGATAAAAAATAAATAAATAAAGCCTTGTTACATTTGGAGTTGGAATTTCCATCAGTTTTTATTACACTGGATTCCGTAATCAACAAAAACCCTCACAGGAAATTCTTCTAGGAGTTCTGTGACCTTGACAAGGGTTTTTTCTTTGATTTGATGCAACATACAGATGCAGCACAGGTGAATAAATGACCGTGAAGGAAAACTTGAGCTCCAGACAAGTGAGTCCACACTGAAGGTCAGACCGGACACTCACTAACGGTGATCATTACACAAAGTGAGAAACCCTTCTGTCCTCCGGAATCTGATTGAATTAGAACTCACTTTTTCCATGTCTTTCTTCAGCATGTGCTTTGGAGTCTCCGGAGATGGTGAGCTAACCACTCCAGCCAAAGTGCTCTGCCTGCTTGGGCGTGCAGCGCACGGCTGCACACCTCTCCACGTTTCTTACAGCCTCGCGGACTGAAGGAGGATATGATTAGATGATCTGCAGCCTTTTTCCTTCAGGAAAATGTGAGAGCGAGTGAAGCTGACAGTCAGGCTCTCTGTTTCCTGGCCCAGAGGTGCAGTGATTCATATTACAGAGCATGGCACAATCTTGCACATTTGTGTCTCTTTGAGACTAAATCACTGCTCTCATTCTGTCTCCCACACACACACACACGCAGCTTATTCATCATTATTAGGGCCTAGGAGATAATAGATATACATAGAGTTCATTAATGCAGGTTGGATCCAAGTTCCAAGAGTGTGTTGCCATGTTGCCATACGCCCTCTTTGATGGGCAACACTGTGGCATTTTAGTGCTCCTCAGTGGGCTCCTCACTCACATTTCAAATTGGGTCTAAATGGAAGCAGATGGATGAGAGCCAAGCTGTAATTTGCACACTACAAGGTTGTCCTTCACATGTTCACTTTGTTCTCTGCAATGACTGAACCACGAATGAAGGAAGCCTAATTATCCACATTAAACATAAAATGCAAACACCAGCCCCAGAGGAGAGAGGCCTTATTTGCACCAGACTTGCTCAGAAATACGCATTATTATACTAATGCCAGCAGTGAGATGTAAACCACTCAGGAAAGAACAGTTTTAAAGCTGCTCACTTTTTTATTTCTGCTCTTTTACAGATTTCTACAGTGTGGAGTAAGCCTTGACTTTAATATCAACTGATGCATCAGCCATTTTTTTGTGATTTTCATTTTATGCTACTATTTTATGTTCAAACTTATAACAATAGCGCCTAGAGAGAGCGGGAAAGATGTTTACAGTCAATGCTCCCTATTACTGGTTACTTCTATAGTTGTATACATATCATTATCTTTGGTAAGATAATGAATAAAATCAAAATTCTTCTGAAATATTGTTGTAATTGACAACTAACTGTGCTCAGGACTGGAAGATGGGTCTCTGGACAGCAGATTAAGGATGTGCTTCCGCGACTTGTTGATTACTGTGCACGTTGGCTGATTGCGCAAAACACTCTGATGGCAAATGACATCACCAACACAAGATGGCAGCGCTGATGTTCTGGACACATTCTAGTCTCAATTCAGTCCAGTAAGAAAGAAGCGACACTTGATCCATCGTTTTATGGGAGTGAAAACAATTTAGGTTTTAATCAGGAAGCATCTGTAGTCACCTATGGTGTATTCTGATGACAACACACCCAAGAAAGCCACAATCAGTCATTATTAATAAAAGGTTTGCCATCTGTTGCGTGCATCCCTCTCAAGATCCTCCTGTTGCACTTTAATAACTGCTTTCAGACTGCTGCCTAAAATGATGGAGGATAAGAATAAATACTCATCTGCAATTCACAGCAGTCTTAGATGACACACAGTACCCAGTAATTTTTTAAAACTGCAAGCCTCTCTTTCCTCTCTGGTGACTTCAGGCCTCCCTTGAATGGCAGAGCTGGAAGCCTGAGACAAGCTGTGGTCGCGCGATCTTCAGCAGATGCTGACAGAGAAATCCACACACATCAGGAAACTCCATGCCAATTTAAATATTAACTCCTGACAGCCAGTTATTACAGCAGCAGCCTGAAGGAGAGTTGCGGAGGATTACTTGGCAGATAAAAAGCAGCACAAATCCTCCTTTACAGCCTTTATATATATATATATACATCAACAATAACACAACAACTAAAGAAAGACAGCTAAAACTGGGACATTTGCAGTCCACATGGAGTCTCCACGAGTGGAGACGCTTTGTCCACAGCGATATCTAGAAGATAAAGGAATGGATTACAGTAGTACCTAAAGTATGATATTTAATTACTCTCTCAGGAGAATATTCTACATTTGCATAGATGTACAAGCATTATTATTAGCTATTTACTGGTCATTTAATCTCATTTTATATCCTACATTCTTAAAGTTTGATCAGTTGTTTGAGTTCCACTTTGACTGTGTGAGCAAGATTAATGCTCCAGAAAAGCTGAGTGAGCGAGGGACACACTCCTCCACGTCGCACCAAACACTGGCAGATCGCCATTAGCGTGCAGCCACGGGCGCAATGGAGCGGAGAGCTTGAAAAAGGGGCTCCGGCTGGGCTAAATTTAAAAAGCAGTGAAAGTGAAACGGCGGCATGAGCGAGTGACTGAGCAATCTTCCACTTTTCTATTCAAATTTCCCAAATAGTTGAGAGCCGAGAGAGCCAGAGCGTAACTCGTACACCGCTGCCAGCATTCGCTTCAGATGAATATTCGTCTGCCAGCAGCCCACATCACTGGAACTTTCACCATCATCTGCTGTTTCAGTGGAGTGGGACGTCTTCACCCTGAGAGTAAAAAAAGGCTTTCTGAGGTGCAGCCTGGTAGCATACACATTGCAGCGAAGAGGCCAGGCCCGCATTTCTTCGAAGGTAAACTAACTGCAGTTAAATTTAGGCAGGGAAGGAAATGCTTTGCTGCAGCATGTCTGGGAAAGACAATTCAGGGCAGGTTGCAGCTTTACTGCACCGGCTGACAGAGACCAAGCACAGCATGAGGAAAAGCTGCCCGTGGAGCCTCCTTCAAGTCGATACATTAAAGTATCACGCTGGGTCTCTGATGGAGTGCAGATGTTCTTACAGCGCTTTTCACTGAAGAGGTCAATGCTAAGTTGATCCGCATTCAGTGTGTGTAGTAACAATATGAGGCCATGCAGCAAAACACACTGGCCGTGGATGAGATCATGGCACCAGGGGAATGGAATAAGATGTGCAGCTGTGGTGTCCGCTCAAGCTCTGAGGCGGACACAGAAAACAGACAGATGCGTTGACAGGCGAGGCGTGAAGAAACCTGGGGACAATTAAGTCCCCACAATTGACAAAATGTCATTTGCAGACATTACTGTAGTGGGGGACTACAAAAGCACAATTCTTTCCATTTTAGAACAAAACTCAAATGACTCCAGGAGATGTTGTTCATAAATACTTTATATGTGTTCAAATCCCGCTGGACACTGTAAGCTTTCCCTTGTATTTGGCTTCATTTTGTGGAAACATAAATGAATTCATAAACTGCAACAGAGTTCTGATGGGGGCATATGTGGACTGAATTAGGAAAGCCATCTGAAGTAAACTACTTAAACTTGTAATGCTACAGTACCCAGCATAAATCTATGGAACAACCTCAGTGTTTATGGTAGCAGCATGCCTGGCAGGGTACGGCTCAGCCGCCCTTTTGTTCCATTTTCAAAGAAAATAAGATGTCCTCGGCAGCATCCTGCATACCCCCACCCTGGTTTATCCTTGCATCAAACATGTCATCCAAATCTCTAAACAACACTGGGAGTTATTACTGCTGAAGTTCCTTAAAACAATCCAGAAAGTTGACCCCAAAGCTGGTGGTTGGCCAAAATGTTATTAAAGTTTAAAACATTTTGAGCAAAGATGATAGAAAGTCCTATTTTAACGATTAACGATGCCTTTTGCTTTTCAGCAAAGAAAAGTCCAGTCCAGCAGTGTGACTGGACCTGGCACGAGGGAAGAAGGCGTTTCTGGAGAGTTTTCTTGAATTTTCCCGAATGAACAAATTCAATAAGTTGACATTCTGCAAAACAACCACAGCTGAAGGAAAATCTATCTGAATAATGCAATTTATCACCTTACAACTTGTTAGTATCTCTAAACCAACGGAGCTACATGATGCATAACCATCTGACTATATTATACTGATATAGTATCTTCACAGCTGTCTTGTTTCCACAGCGTCCAAGTTCAGGAACCAGGTCTTCCTAAAAAATCACTATAGTTGAAAACTGAATTTTAAGACTGTCCTGTCATACCTAATGAGCTTCTGTTCTGCACCGCAGCCTCCGAAAAGATCATCAAGCTGCTTTAATGCCAGTTTTTGGCCAGTATCAGTGTGGTCCTCAAACTGAAATGTAACCAACATACATTTTGATAAATAAAAAAGGGGTGATATTTCTCATTGGCTTTTTTCTGCAACGCTGGATCCCCACAGATCTTACAGGGCTGAGCAGCTCCCGGCGCAATTTGAAAAGATTGTGCGATCTGTTGCTTTAAGCGCTGTTGTGTTGAGAATGTGGTCAGCTGTGGTGGTCGCGAGCTTGGAGGGGAGCTCGATGGGAGGAGCTGAAAAGAGAGACGCTAACTATTTTTGCACGAACGGAATAACAATAGCCAGACCTCCATCTGTGATTGATCATCGTTCTGGCCAACACCGCCTGTGTGTGTCCGCCTGTTGGCATATGAGTGGGTGTGGGACTCTAAGCAAGGAAAACACAGGAGAGCTGTTGCCCTCAGCAGCAACACTGGGTGTGTGCTGTGAGTTATAAAAAGACTGCTCATAAAGACTGATTACTATTGTGGCAGAAAGGACTGATACAGCACAGAGATTAGGGTCTCAAAGAGCGAATCAGAAAGTGTTACACAACCTTTGTTTATTGTTAGCCCTGCTGAACAATTCGCTCAAGCTTTTACAGTCATTTAGGAAGTGGGACCCAAACAACAGTTGAGAATTCATGTGGAAAAAAAAAGCCACCCGTCCTTTGTATCACCAGTGCCCTCCTCGTTTCCCACCCATGCAGCTCTTTCCCATGCTCTTCTGAGATTAGCAGACACAACAAGCCTCTTTCCTAAGGGTGATTGTGATTGATTCATTCATTAAGTCTGTTGGTTTAAGCTAAAAACCTTAAAAACTTGAAATTATTGGCCAAAGCCTTTAGACTTGAAACACAAACAACTTGAGGACTTTCATCAACTCCTATTTTCACTGCAGTGTCCACCCAGATATGACGCAATTCCATAACATGAGGAAAAACTCTGGCTAATTTCAACAATGAATTGCTATAACAACATCAAATAATGAGAATAATTATATTATTTCTTTCTATTTATGTAAGCACAGTGTTGCCATAGTAATGTGTATTTTTGTCACATTTTTGTTTTTCTATTCCATCCAGAATGTGGCATCTGTCTGTCTGAATCAATCCGAATTTAGCATTTACAAAGATGCTTTTCATCAATTCAGGGAAGTCCTACATCCATTTTTTTTAAAACTTGATTTAATTGAAGCCATGTATGACCGCAGAACTTCCATGTTAATTTGATGCGAACTAAATAATAAGAGTGAATCAGCCCTGCACAGATTATGCTGGCTTCACAAATCATTTTACAAGTTTTTACCATTGGTGCACACAACTTTCACACATTAAAGGTGACGCAAAAGCTTCAAACTTTCCAGCAGCATTTTGTCAGAAAGTTCACATTTTAGTGAACCTACAGCTCTTGCTTTATCCAGCTTTCAGTCTTTATACAACACTTTTAATAGACTCAAATCCTCTAAAAACTGTATTTAGCAGCACTGAACTTAAGAAATGATGATGCTGATGGAATAGCTCTGTCTAGGAACTGAGGTGAGGAGTCTCATATTTCCTTTTTCTATTGTTTAACTCAAGACTCTACGGACCTCCTACTGTTCTGTTCTTCTATTCTCCATTCACAACTCTAAATCCGAGCTAAATAATCACAGCCAGCATCCGATCAACACCTGATGCGAGCGGTGTGAGAAGCATGCAGCAGAAGCATGATAACAACCTTTGTGGTCATGGACCTGCAGGAACAGCAGAGACCCTTGAAATAAACCTTTCTGATGTCAGCTATGGCCGTTTTTTTGTCTTGCGGCTTCAAAAAGGCTGTTTTTAAAAAAAGAATTAATAATAAAAAGGAATTAAACTAAAAAAAGTGGAAGAAAGAACTTGCATCCAGAAAATAACTAATAAATGCCGTACTTGTTGTACCGGAGAGACATTTATTTGACATTCCTCAACGGAAAGGTTATTTTGAAGCCTCAGGTGCTGCAGCGGGGCCTCTTTGTGCTGTTCTTTCCCCTGGTAGTGCAACATGCTTTGGTGGCTCTCTACTCTGATTGAGTTTGTTGGGAATGACCTCAACAAGCGGTTTCAGTCAGCATCAATCAAGGCGGTAAGGTCACTCACACAATCACATGACCTCCACGGACTCTTCGCTGCGCCACACAACGTTCCATCAGTCCATCATACAAAGCATTCAATCACAGTAGGTGTCCGATAGTGAAAATGGATGACACATGGGATGGAGGTGTGACTGTGACTGAGTGTGACTGTTTGGACAGTGCATGGGATGGCACACAGACCCTGCTGTAACCATGACAGCAGGAAAAAGACAGAACCCCCCCCCCCCCACCTCCAACATTTAAATGAAGTCACAGCCGGCTTGTCTGCTCTCTGAGGAAAGTCACAAATCACCTACAATGAACCAGTGCCATTCCAGGACATCTTTGAAATTTAACTTGAGCGGACAGTACAGAGCAACATAAACAGTAATGGGAAAGGTCTTCCACATCGTCATGGGGGAGGTGCGTGTTCAGCCTTACAGCAAAGAAGGTGATAAGTATGCAGCAGCTGCCAAACACATTATAAACTCCAAAAATAGGCACTTTATGACTTGATCCAGTTACGGCTTTAGAAAAACATTTAGAAAACCATTTCTCTCGGCGCGGCCGCAGAGCCAAAAGCAGCTCTTAAATCTAAATCATCATCTGACACATGTGGCCAAAGTGAAGTTGAAAAGTGCTGTTCCACTGTGCTCCAAGCAGGATGTGCATGTTTGAATAAGAGCTTATTTACAATGGCAGAGGTGAAAGAATTTACAGAAAGATGATTTATTCTTACATCAGAGGTGAAGTCAATCAGAATAAAATAGAAACTCTTAGCTGAATAGACAAGAACGCTGGTGAGCATCTCTCATGTGGTGCGTGTTTAAACAAACAACAGGCCCCAAGTCAGGGGATGGCTGCATCAACACTTGTGAGTGTTTACTGTGAGGACACATGTGACGAAATCCAGTGAACGTGCAATAAAAGTGCCTTTTCCTGTTTCAGGATCGACCAAATAGACTCAGATTTCTTGCCCTTTTAAACACTCTGTTTCTTGATATTATTATTACTATTGGCAGTTTTTAAAAAAGCAGCCATACATAATCAATAAATAAATTGGAAAAAATACGAATAGACCTTTCTGAGTGAATCTCAATTTAGTGCCCAGATAAAGCTAAATGGGATCTCTGAATTATTATAAAAAACACGTAAAACATTATGCCAATCATTTCCCAAATGTACAATGTATTTGGTAGGATCCAAAATAAACTTGATGTCAACATCTTTCACACGAATGTGATGGGGCACTTCTATGACCTCACAGGGGAACAAGGTAAAGCCGGGCACATTTTTCACTTAATTTCCATAATGAGTTTCATCTGCACTTCGAGTGGAAAACTGGCTTACAAGAAAGTTACTGAGCCGACAGTTGGTTTTGTTTCTGGTGGCCACATGTGCCATAAGGCTAACCAAAGCAAGCTGCTGCATGAGGCTCTGTGCAAGACAGAGGCTCATCTTACATAAGATGGTGCCAAAAATAGAGCTAATGGAGTTCAATAATGGGGTTGTGTTACCATGGTGGCACTCAAACTGTGGACCTCTGTCTTCTGATAAGGTAGGTGTCCCACACCCAACAATCACAACTGGGAGCAGGAAGAGCGCTTACATTTCCCGGAATGCCTCACTCACAAAAAGCAAATAACCTCAAAAAAGCATGAGTCAAAGGAAAGGAAAGTGGGACATTTCGTGGGTAAGTCTTACCAGCATGTGGGTGAGGACAATTTTGATTAGCGGTCCTCCGAGGAGGTTGCTTGACAAGGCTGGTGAGGGCTCCACCTTCAGAGAGATAAGACAACTTGCTACCTGGATCTTATGGTCCTTGAAGTCTGCAGCTTCATTAATTCTGACAGAAAAGAGACAGAAATATGAGGGAAACCCTCTCCAACTGTACATTTCAGTCATTATCTAAATTGTCCTTCAATGCAAATCATCGCACTAACTGACAGGATCACATTAACATAGTTTCAAGGCTCTGATACGCAACTGGGATGAAAGCATCGCATCTCCGTCATTGTGCGGGGAAAGCTGGCAAAAACAATCATCAAATGCATATTTCCCATTTTCTGCTCAAATAAAATAAGTTGTCATCAGGGTTTGCTGACCTACACCACAGGATACATTTGGTTCCAGTGATCAGACATGTAACAAGATGTAGCACTTATAGCAGGGGGTTTTAGTCAGTGGAGGCTGAGCTGTGAGACAAGCGATAAGCCCCAAGACAGATAAGACTCTGGCTTCAGGCTCAAGGCTCCAGCCCCTGGCTGTTCCCAGCTTCAGGAAGTGTCTCAAATGGATGTGTCACCGCACAGGAAGTACAAACAGGCACAAGATTACCCTGATTTTTTTTTTCTATTTTGAAATTATCTTTGATTACTAGAAAAGAAAAAGCAACAACGTTTCAGGCCCTCTTCCAAAGCCAAATACACATGAAGAAAGCTGAGTCTGTAATAAACATCTCTGTATGAATGTTAAATAGCTGTCAGAAGCATTTCTGTCCCAAGCTACTGTGGGTTCTTTTTTCTAACTGGGCTAAGACGTGAATGAATATCTATCCATGATCAGCATTGTCATAATTCATGATTAAAAGAATAAATAACTACATATGATTAGATGTCATAATGTAGTTTAAGAAATAATGTTTTTGAATCCTGGTTGTATTTTACGGGGAGCTTGTTTGTTGAATTGGTTGCACTGTTCTGTGTCCAATATTTGCATGCTAGATGAAGACTAGCAGCTTAAAGGAAATAGCCACTTGACTTCCAGGTCACTCTTTTAATCAGATACGTTAGATCTACTAGATTGCTCATGAGATCAAATGCCTGGATGATACTAGGAAAGAAAGGACTTGAGTTTGTCTGGATAGGAACAGCGTGCAGAGCAATGCTTTATTTTGTTCTCTTACCTCGTCTTGACTGGGCTTATCTGTTTGTAGTAGCTGTGCATGTTATGGTAGAACAGGCCAACGATGGTGGTTTGAGCTGTGGGGAAATAGACACCGTATTTGAACATGAACAGCATGGGTGGAGGCTTGGGAATGTAATACATGGCTGTTAAAATCCTCAAAATGACTGAAATCTAATTAGCACTCTCTCGCAGCCATACACTGGCAGCAGTAAGCTAATGGATCAGCCACAAAGTCACAAAAAGGTGAGAGGGAGAGAAAGGGTCAGGTAGATGCCAAGAAGTCCTGGGACAACAGGAGGTCAAGTAGACTCCCCTCCCCTCCTTCCCCTTAATCTGACATATCATCCAGCCTGGTCCCACCTCAGCACGGCAAGATAAACAATGAAATTGGAGGAAATCCTTAATGGACTTGTTCCTCCGATCAAAGACCCCCTCCGCCCTGTCACTGCTGATTTTGTCTACAAAAGCTTGTGAATGTCAACTCCGCAGTGTATGCTGGGGAAGTTTGAACTTTCCACAAAGTACTTTGAACCAAATGGCTCCACGGGGTGTCCCAAGAGAATTACAAGAGATTAATGAAAAACTGGTGCAGGTGGAAGTGCAACTTCTCTTTTGGGGGAGTTTAGTACAGACAGAATCTCAGATAACTTGGTCCTCGCTGGTAACGTATTCCCCGACCGACCTCCTTTATTGGGTTAGCCTGGGTTTTGTTTTTAGAGCTGCCTTTATTCCTCATAATCAGTTCAACAAGGTGCTGAAACATTCCTCACAGATTTCCTTCCATATTAGGACCTTTCACATCAGACTAACGACTCCAGAATTCTTAGAAGTATTTGCTGTAGGTGAAGACTTCAAGGTGTTCTCGCTCTGCAGGCACTGGCAGCAGTAGTGATCGGATGGACATCACTTTGACTGATTTAGCTGAACATGAACAAGTTCCATGCTGGAACGATAAACATCTCCTGGTCAATGTCACCGAATATACGACTCCATTTTTTTTCAGAGATTGAGTAAAACAGAGTGCTGTCTTTCACAGGCATGTGTTCTTCTTAAATAACAAGGTAGCTGCCAACAGTAAAGTCATAGCTGGATTTCTATGGCACACACACAGTCAAGCAAAGGTGTTCACGGCGCTCCTCTCCTACGCTGTGTTAGTGCCCTCATGCTTGAGCATAATAAATTTTCTTCCAATAACAAGAGCCGCCCAGCCAGACAATTTTGCCTTGGCAGACTCAGAGCACAACTTATGTGCACTCAGACAATCGACCTCAAGAAGCTACTGCTTTTAATTCAAAGAGTCCTCTAAGTAATAATTCAAGGAGCGTCACTTACACTTCATGGCGAGGGCCTCTCCAGGCACAGAGATGTAGTTCTTGCCCTCTGTGGGGAAGCGGTAATGCGGCAGGTTGTATTTCTGTGGGAATTTCATCAGAGAGTAATCTGTGGAGGAGGTCAAAGGTCACGAATAAGAGCTAACCATGAAATGAACAAGCAAGAGAAACAAGGCCAGAGACCTGCAGATAGATAGAAAGACACAGGCGGAGAAACAAAACAATGCATAAGGAGGGACGTTGGATCATCTGACCTACCTTTGTCCTCTGAATGAGAAAAAGATGGACCTCGGCGTGTTTTTCTATTCTACACACAAACGACCAACACTGAGTGAGTCACCTCATGGAAAGCTGACCTGCAACGAAAGATGTTCCGCCCAAGGAGATGAGCGAGTCGGGGCTGGGCTCCAGGTTCCTCACCATGTGTTCCATCACTATGTCCACAGTCGCAATCAGACCACTGGCCACCACTGTGGACTTCTGCTCAACACAAACGCAATCAAGCTTCAGGCTGTGTCTCAGTTTAGAACCAGCAATTGGGGTGGCATTGCATTGTGTGTTGACGTGCAACAGCACTGTGCAAGAGCAACTGATTACATCAAACCCGAACATTCCAGTTATCAAATGTCCAGTTATTTGTCGAATATCACGATGGCAAATTAACCTTTTGAATATTTGAAAATAATATAGATGTCAAGTTAATGAAACAATTATAGCGGAAATGCAACAAGACAGCGTTAGCTTTGAACTAAACCTGGACGCTTCCTAAACTGGATGTTTGTTACACATTAAATCAACTTTGTATTTGTAAGTTCAGGAATGTTTCATTTATCTTCCTTTTATATTTTTCTAATTCATCTTCCCCAAATGCATCATATTTGTATCCCAGTACTATCAAGATAATAAAATTGATATCAATAAAATGATACAACTTGATTAACAGTCCATAAATTAAGAGTAATTTGTCACGA
This sequence comes from Takifugu flavidus, assembly GCF_003711565.1. Classification (NCBI taxonomy): domain Eukaryota; kingdom Metazoa; phylum Chordata; class Actinopteri; order Tetraodontiformes; family Tetraodontidae; genus Takifugu; species Takifugu flavidus. The sequence continues at coordinate 15,515,708 of NC_079524.1, forward strand.
CGGACAGTGAATTTGAGCTGAACGTTTACCATGATTAACGGCTCGGTTAGCTTCTCCACTGTGGGAGTTAAAGAGGGTTGCGTTTATCTACTGTTCACATTCTGCATCCTGATACTTGAACATCTGTTTCAGCTCGTGCTTTCAAAAACACATGTTTGTTCTGCAATTGCACACCCGGTCAGAACGTCTTTCTTCTGGTAACATTGTATTTGTATCAAAGAGATTACGGTAGTGGGATCAGACTGTACTTTTACGTTCAATGCAGAAAGAAACGGTCATTTCGACTGCGTCTGACGGAGCACATCAGTCCTGTGTGGGCACACTGTCTCCCTGGAACTGCTTGTACTTGTTGTACACAACTTGGAGCTGTGTCAAAATCTCATGGATCTCTTAAGCGTCAGGCCAATTGCATATTTTGCATTGTGTCATATTTGGGGTTGCTCAAGAGCAGCAGGAAGTCATTTACCTCCGGCAAGACTGGAGAGGACAGTGCTTCTTCCACACTTCTGAGAAAAACCTGGGTACAAGGAAACGGGCAACGTGAGTCTGTTGTTTCGCCTACTTTCCTTCCTGTGTGTGTTTTAAACTCTGCTCCAAGACCTGTGTGAGATTGTCGGCATTGTTGTAAGAAATGGTCTTGTTGGGCAGCTCCGTCAAGAAGCCAAACACCGATCGGGGGTTCTGGAAGCTCAGGCCCTCCTCGGGCTGACTGTGGACACCAGGAGGACTCATCTCTGTGGACCTCTGCACAAACATCACATCATATAGCAGATGGTGCTGCGTGTCAGATGGCTACGAGCTCCAGAATAAACAGGGAGTTTAGTCAAACACGCTCGATCACGCCTACTTCATTTACTACCCCAAAACTCCCAAAAAGTGGTAAAACAAACATTATATCACTATCTGCTATGACCTCATATCAAACTTAAATTTAATTGGATTCTTATAAATCATCGCCCCTGAGGTTTTCAGGTCAATAAAGTTTATACTCGGACAGAGATAATCCACACAAAGACTAAATAAAGCTTTAAATGATTTAAATATGGAATATAATAGGAATAAAGGAGTTCAACACTTATTGACTCTATATGACAAAGTAGTTGAATAAATACCATTAATAATCAGGCTAAATCTTACTAATTATATCATTTTTAAAAAGGCAAAAGTGCCTCAATGGCAAAGTATTACCAGACATAAATATATTACTAGGCTTTGTTTTAGATTGATGAGTCAAAAGTAGAATATTTGGAAGACATAAATCTAGTTCTCACTCTGATTGTCCAGATAACCTGACATCAATAATTGAACAATAGTTTCTGCTCTCTATACAAAAGGTCTTCAAGAATTTTAGTTTTGGTGAAATAAAGCTCAAATTAAGATGGAATATCCAAGTAAAGATCCTATATCCTATAAGGAAGGTTCATGGACTTTTAGAAATCATATGTGGTGACAAAAAAGTGGATTTATGGTGACCTTTTTGGTGACTTACAAATGTCGGAGTCGTTGACGTGACTTCATTTGAGACTGCAGCCGTCGTGGTGGAATACACCGTCTGGCCTAGAGAAAGTACAATAAAAGATTATAAATTAGAGGCGGCATATATAAAATAGTTTATAGAGGTTTTAATCTTTTGTTTGGAATTCGAGAAGCATCCCTGTCACTTTTTTGGGTCCCCCATAGAAGTCGTGACGCGGTTGTAATGTCACTGGATTTTATCAACACGCAGTCTGGAGTTTACGAGGTTGGTCCATGCCAAGTCATGGAGGCAGACGGATTATAAGCTGCACAGGAACTGGGACAATAAGCCACATACCAGTCTGCCACTGTCTTCTGTGCAATGCTAAGATTCATTTTATGCCTTTGTTGTCATTTCATAAAAACAGCACTAACTAGCTACCAGAAAATGTCCATAAATGGACAGACATCAGAGGTATCAGTCTGAAGCATCCCTCATCTTGCGTAACCATAACAGTAAGGCCCCCTTGCATCTGGTGACAGTCTGTGGAATATGTTGCTTTTAGGTAATGACTTAAGAGAAGAAATCAAGGCAGAGAGCACCAGCTGATGATCTATACATTATTATCTATGTCATAGACACGGTGGAGGAAACTAATGTGTCTCGCAAAGATCTAATAATACATAAATTGAACCAGACCTCTCAGACTACTAATTTGAGCTTTCAGTTTTTCATACAAAGTATTGTCCTCCAGAATTTGACCTGCTCCCGTCCATCTATGGCTTTTTACTGTCCGAATGGAGTAAACAGTGAGAACCGAAACAGTCAAGAGTCTGCCTGTTGCAACATGTCACATTAAATCAAAGTGATCTGGCCCCTGTGACCCCCGCATGCATCTACGCTTATAAGGCAGAACTATGTGGACATCGCACTTACATCACCAAAACGTTTCATGAAAGAATTTGCAGTTTTAAGATCCTGCTGTTACTCGCGGCTGCTCTACACAGGTTGAAGATGCTGTGGAAAGTTGTTTTTAGAAGTTTTTCCTCACAGCAAGAATTATGGGGGGGTGTTGTTCTTGTACCTGTGGCTGCACTGTAGTACAGGGAGATCTCGTTGGGAGAAAGAGCCCGTTCCCAAATGACGAACTCATCAAAGGCCCCCGTCACATAATGACCGTACGCCTTGTTGTTGCCCGTCCCAATGAGAAGGTCGGGGTAAGGGTCACCGTAAATCTCAGAGACGTTGCTGCCGGTGGCGTCACCAGCGGTGAAGGTTCCATTGATATAGACCTTCAGACCATCAGCTTTAGTCCATGTGAAGAGAATATGAGTCCAGTAGGGCCCTGAATGAGGGGAGATACACTGGTCAGCCACTATATAACATATTACATTATAACCCCTGAGAGCCATCCCAACATGTTTCCCAAGACAGTAAACTTTCTGATGACCTTGTACCCCACACAAATGAAATGAGCGTCTGTCTTGACAGGTAAGAACTCTGCTCGGATCTTGGACCCTTGAGTCATGCACAAGGGCTTCTCAGTTGCATTTGATTCGGGAGAGTATTAGCCCCACACCAACGTGAACAAATCCAGCTGCAGGACTAGGAACAGTTTTGATTTTTCATCTTTGTGTGGGATTAATAGAAGGGACCTTTTCTGCATGTTTGCAGTAATTCCATCAATCCGCAAACAAACTTTGTACAATGGAAACAAACTAGTTCAGTAGTAATACTGTCGAATTTAGTAGGTGTGATGTGTTCACTGTCACACTTCAGCGCATAATGAAATACATGATAACAACCAAAAACTGGCTGGCTAAATCACTAATTAAAGCTGATTGTGTAAGTTGGACAGAAACAAGAAGGCATTCTTTTTGATCTAATCATGTTTAAAATGACTAAAACAAAAACATTTTAAGTGGTGGGGGAAAAAACAAGTCATAATGCATACATTTCAATCTAAAAGGTGTGACTTCAATCCCAGAAGACAACACTGTAACTGTGAACGCACAACTGCCAGAAGAGCAAAAACATGCATATCACATAGAATCTAAACCATATGTGTTATTGGATATGGACTCATTTGTTACTCAATGTGCTCCCTCCCCTGAAGATTTTGCTCACACACCAGAGAGGATGTTGTGATCATGGAGACATGTCACCTTCAGGTCACACATGGGATATTAATGGCTTGGAGTGTGTAACATTGTGCTCGATTCAAATGGCATTTCCTCATGTACGTGTCAAAAATTGATGGGGGGAAAAAGGTATGAAAGCAGTTTAAGAAGAAAAGACTGCTGTAGAACTATTCCCATTTGATGTGGATGAAATGATGAAACCTGGAACTTTGATGTTGGCCTTCCATCTGTGGTTGTTGCCTCGAGTATAAAACTCCACGTATCCTCTGTAGGGATTGGTGTAGACAGAGAAGCCGTTGGAGATGACCTTCCCCCCAGAAGCTACGGCAAAACGAGACTCCGTCTCGTGGTTTTTCCAAAAGAAGGAGAAGGTAATTCCTGAGGAGGAAGGGACTGTCACTCACAAAGAGATGGAAAATCATTATCATCTGCATAACAACAGCTCTCTCACCCTCAGGACCACACAAGGTCGGGTCGCTGATGCAGGAGTTCTGGTAGTTTCCAAAGTGAAGAAAGGTTCCACCGTTATCTCCATCAAGATATATACCCTTGTTAACCATTCCTTCAACAATATCTACACACACACACACACACACACACACAAGCTTTAATTTACATGAGAAAACCAGTGGTGTGGAAGTCAGAGTGTATAAAGGCGTAAACAAAAAAGGTTATTCATGATTTCTCATGACGCCAAGCTGAGAAACACCATCTTCACAGAGACTTGGAGCCTTTCTGAGCTCGGCTACAGTACAACCGTGCAGTTGTTTGGCAGAAAGCTCCAGGAATTTTAATTTTAAGTGTTTGGTGGGCTAAAAGTCTTCCCTTGCAGCAGAGCCAGATTAAGTAATGCTGGATTTATATATTTAAGGGAAAACATTTCTTTGACTTTGTCCCTTAAATGATGAATGTAATTATGTAAATTCACAACTTAACGACATGCTCGCAGTTCTTGGTCTGTCCTTTTACTCTAGCTGTTACTTAAAATTCACTCCCCTACGTGTCAGACGTGTACATTTGATTCAATGCATGTTTGTGATGTCCCAGAAAAAGCCAACTCTTAGCAACATTGACATTCTATTTGTTCTAACAGCATGGCAATTACTTAAAAAGTATAAATTATATGGTCTTTGTCTCATTTCAGCAATTCATGGATTTTAAAGTGACATCACTCTCAAATATGAGTTCTTTATGCTTTTATCACAGTCATAGTAATGAATACAGCATCAACACAAACACAGTGAGTAGTCGAGTGTATTGATAAGACGCCTTCAGCTGCGACCCACTCGACTCAAACTGTTTGTACAACAGCGAGAGCAGAAGCCGGGCAGAGACTGAATGCTCACCTACTGTCGCAGAAATGTTAGTGTAGGCAGAGTCATTGGTATACACATAGGAAGAGTTATGGGAGGAAGGGAGCACAGTGTGGTTGTGGATTCTGACAGCTGGACAACAGACAGTGGAGAAAAAACAAGAGTGATTCACACCTATGTGGACACATAACAGAGGACACGGTGAAAGGAAGACAACAAGAGGGACGTGGTCTGCAGGTATGAGACAGAATGATGCTGAGCTGAGCGCACGCTTCATGCCCGAGTGACTCCGCACATCAAGTCACGTCTATACCTGATCCCCCTTCAACTCATAAAAAAACATTTACAGTGTCGTTCTCATCTTTCAAAATGCTTCACAGTGTAGATCTTTTGCATATAAAACAGCATTAATGCTCAAAACGCATAAATAGCGATCATAGATCATGCAGCAGGCAGGCAGACATGTAAGTGATGCATGCCCAAGAGTACGCGGGCTGCCTGTGTGTGCACATACTTATGGTGCCGTTAACATAACCTGGTCTGTTTCCAATCTGGTCCCACAGTTCGTGGATTCCATCCACCACATCCAGAGGCCAATAATGTGAGGCCGTGCCCAAGACCTGCAGACCTGGATGGAGAGTTTACAGATAAGCACGCATCCAGAAGGGGATTTCCCCCCAAAGCTTCTCAAAATTAGCAAGTTTTCTTATTTGAAGGAGATCCACTTTAATGGTAATGAATATTATCAAACATTAATGACATCACTGAACACTCAATAAATAGTAACCTGATTTCTTAATCTTTGCTCATTGTCTTGCCTATTTTCCAGCCTGAAGGAACTTAGAGTTCTTCATGTCACGAAACGCAAAAAAGATCCTGGAATATAAACTAATTCTGATATTTCAAAACTTGGAACCACCAGGTAGTGAAAGATTCAGTGTCCACTTAGTGGTAAAATGTCTGCCAACAAACGTTTTTGATAGCTTTAATCCAAACGTGTCAAACCTAAACCAGTATGGGGAAAAAAACATTCACAGTCAGGACTACCTGGATGCTTTGCAGATTGCACCACTTCTGAATAAACCTGTATGGGGAAAAAAATCGAATATGCACATAAAGGCTGTGGAATGATAATGTCACATGCTCTTGGGTCAAATATGTTCCAATAATCTTACCTTAATACACGAGACAAAAACTGTGAAAATGTAAATCTGCAGTGAAAATTCCATAACTTTTGGAAGATCTACCCTCTGATTTTTTTTTTTCTTTTAAAGGCTCTTAGGTTCTCAAACAAATCCAGAAGGAGACGATCATGGTTCTCTTGTACAACGTGGAAACTTTTGAATCTTAGTCCATGTGTCCAAAACATGTAGATAAACACTGAAGCGAGGCGTTAATGTCCTGGCACGGGACAGACAAGCTTCACAGCTGGTTTTCTCATGATAAATGACTTATGATTCCACGCACAGTTCGGTGATCTCAGTTCCAGCACTGATCGTTCCTCGAGTTCCTGCGCCAGCATCTACAAACTGTGAGGACGAGGGCAGCCGGGTAGGGGAGGACTGGTCTGCTGGGCTGGACGTGTGATGTCATGTTTTGGATGTTCAGAGGAGAGGTGTTTGTGGAGCTGTGCGTAACTGCTAATACGCGGGCGCAATTTGGTAATTGCGCGAACCTTTGCGCAGTCAGAGCTCGCTGTAGTTGAGGCTATTTGCTTATTTGGGTAAAAGCACCATAGGAAAGTGTTCTAATGTTACATTGGGTTACATTTTATTCCATAAAGACAATTCATGTTCTCGCATCAATAGATTTAATGACACTGCATTACAATTTAGTTACAATAGGATTCACTCAAATTGTGGATTATTAGGGTTCACGAAACTCTGCCCAGCCGTTCTTGTTCTTTCTTGAAAAATATCAAGTACGATTTTCTCCTGTATGTTTCTACTTCATCTATTTTTAATAAAAGGCCCTTGCCTAAAAAAAAAGTCAAGATAAATTAAATGTCAAGAGTATTAATATGGACAAGCTGCCCTTGAACTAAATTAAACTAAATTCGCATCTGTACTTTCACTCAAGTAGCCCGCATGTCTTGACTACTTTAAAAAAAGATTATTAACTAAAAGCCACGTATTTTCCTGCACTTTTACTGAACACAGGCGTCGCTGCGTGCTGAGGTTGGTGGTTCTATAACAGGGTCAACAGCGCCCCCATGTGGCGGAACTATTGACACTTCTTTTTAATTCCACTTCTGCAAAAGGAGTCGCTCATTTGGCTCCCAAGTTATTCCACGTCAGACGTTTTTCTATAGATGACATTATTATCGATATTACGAATTATTGTTCAAAAACATACAACTATTAGCCAAAGAAATATCCACCTCCAAGTTCGAAGCAATGACATTTCTATTTTATATATTTTCTTTTACCTGTATTTTTGCTGACACTTAACCATCTTACATTGAGCTGTGGCGAATTTGTTTTAGATTATTTTGTCACCCCGATGATAAAGTATTAAATAATTAAGCTTTTCTATTAGACAATTTGTCTCTGTACTTCAAAGAGCCGGCTCATCCGATTGCCCCATCTCTGTATTATTTATTCATCCTTCAACTTTATTGTCAAACTGAAATGGAGCGTTTTAAAATGTCGATAATCAGGCCAAACGAGGCGTAAAAGCTTTTCTTTTAAGCGGGATGGTATTTCCACAAGAGGATCATATTTTATTTTATCACAATGCTGCGGGGTCGAATGAAAGTAACGCTGGACTAGTTTTTGCCCCCTGGGGCGGAGGAATAGGGAGAGGTGGCAGAGGTGAGAGGAAAGGCGTATCCGGCAGTCATCACTGGAGCTGAAACTTCACCGGAGACTTTTGTCAAAATTCATGATTTTCTTATCTAGTCGTTGGTAGAATATGAAAATTTAGACCTGCTTGTTTATATTTATGAATTGATCTCTGTCTAATATGGTGGTTGTTGTACACATGAGGACCTCCAGGATGATCCAGCGGATGTTTTACTAGAGTTACCGGGACAGGAGGCGATCTGATCGGTGTAATGAAGGATCGACTGGCTGAACTGGCCACGGTAAGTGTCTAAAATCTCAACGCACAAATGGATCTAAACATTAGAGACACACGATTTATTTTCTGCACAGACTAGAACACAAGTGGAGGAGGATGACTCCGTCCCACTGGACTGTCCCGATGGCTTCATGGAGAGCTTCTTCAGAAGGGTACGCTTCAGATGTAGCCTATACATTCACTGGTTTGTGTGTGTGTGTGTGTGTGTGTGTGTGTGTGTGTGTGTAAGTCTGTGAATGCTAATGATGAGCTGGTCTTTGACAGGTGGAAGAGGTTCGTGGTCTCATTGACAAAATATCCCACCAAGTTGATGAAGTGAAGAAGATCCACAGTATGATCCTTTCTGCACCCAACACAAACAACAGTAAGTGTGTGTGCGCGCGCATGTGTGTCGGATTGTGTGTCGAGATAACTTTACCAACAGATGGCGTTTTGACACAACTTGTTATTTTTTTTTATTTCTTGACCACTGCATCCCTGTCAGGGTCACGGCGAGGCTGCTGGGGCCGATCCCAGCTGCATATGGGCGAAGGCAGGTTCCCCCCTGAGAGAGTTGTTATTCATCGCAGGGCCCTATGTGAGCACGGTACCTTGCTCAAAGGGGTGTCAGTCTATATTCATAATATTCTATTTTGTAGCAGTTATAGTGCTAAACATCCACAGTAATGCAAACTATATACAGAAGATGCTCTCAGTGGAGTAAAGAACAAGGACTGTCTGTGACTGTAATGACAACCTTAAGAATGGCCTTATCACATTATTAGAGTCAATTAGTGGTCAGTTAAAGCAACTCTTAGTTTTAAACACATTAAATCTGGCCATATGAGGTTGAACATATCAGAGTTCCCTCAGAAACTGCTTCTGTTACATCATCCTTTTATTATATTTGGATTCATAATTATGGATTCTACCTACTGAAAGGACAGTTTTATTACAGAAGATGCCTGTTTTTATACTGTCACCCGATGAGAAGGGAGATAGTCAGTCAGAGGAATCTCGTCCTTGGTCTAATTCACAGATCAGGACCCTCAAAAAGAAAGTTCAAAAATTACAAAGGAAGTGGTTTTCTCCCAAAATAGAATAGTAACCCATCCTGACACACTTAACGAGGGACATTTTGCCCTTTATTAGCAGCTCTGTTCTTCCCCATATTATCTGTTCTTTAGCAACAGGTTATGAAACCCTGGTTTACAAAAACACAGCAATCGGACCATGCTTGATCAAGCACCACTTGATCCAGCTACGTTAGCAAACTGTAGGCCTAAACTTCCATTATCTTTAAAGTTCTTCAGAGGGTCATGGAGATTCAACTACAGTATGTGACCACCTACTGAGGATCAGTATGGTTAAGATGTTTCAGTCAGGTTTCAGAGGTCATCACAGCACAGAAACAGCATGTGTTAAAGTTACTATGATAGCGTCAGATTGGACTGGCTTCTATACTGGGTCTGCTGGACCTCAGTACTGGCTTTGCAAAAGATTATCAGGGCCTTCTGCCATGGTTTAGAGAACAGACTGCTTTAGATCATATTTATCAGAAAAATTAGAAGGGCAGAAGTAGAAGTGTGGGTCCTGGAATTCCACCTGGCTTTGTACTTGGACCAATCTTTTTCACCTTGACGCTTCCTTTATAAAACTGTATTCAGCAGCTTGGAATAATTTCCCTTGCTAGGCTGAGGACACTATTTATCCATGAAACCTGTCTTTATGCTTTAACAGAGCACCTAGAAAAATCACCTCAATTAAGAGGACTGAAAATGGGAGTCACTGGGTTTGTTCTAAACTCGTCAGGAGGAGAGAACGTCGGTCCTCCGGGTGGCATTTCTTTAGCCTCTTGTTTGACTATAATAATCGTGGAGTCACCAATGATCCTCATCTGTCCTATAACTCCCATATAAAAATGCTCTCTTTTGGTCTGTGAAATGCATTCTGGGAAAATATGTTAAATGGGTTGTTGTCAAGCTTAGAAGAAGAAGAACGGTGATCAGCATTTAATGCTTAAAGCAGCAATGGTAAAAACAAAAAAGGTAGAGGTGATAAGAACAGGTACATTTTATTTCATTGTTACATGATTTGACTAAAAAGTGTGCCAAAATACACCAGCTGAAGAACAGCATTAGTAATGTGATTTTTTTTAGGGCAGTAACAAAAATAGTGAAATTATCTGCTCCATTTTGCCTCAGTTGGCACCGATTTGACCAATTTTGTGTCTCATTCACAAATCCCAACTACTCTCTGATATACTTTCTTTAGCCATTTCCTGCCTTTGCCTCATTTGTAATGTTCAGTGTCACTCTGAAGATTTATCCATGTGTTTTTTTGAAGGCACAAAGGAGCAGCTGGACACCCTGACCAGCGATATCAAAGGGAATGCCAACGTGGTTCGGACCAAACTGAAATGTGAGTCAACCCACCCTGATGTGATACATTCATACTGTATATTCTTGCAGTATAACATAAAAGTGTCCCTGCAGCCATGGAACAAAGTATGCCCAGAGATGATGCTGTCAGCAGAGCCTCAGTGGACTTCAGGATCCAGAAAACTCAGGTCAGAATCAGCCCAGAATCAGGAAACGTCTGTGTCACATTTAACATGAAGCGGATGTTTAACGACAGAAACGAACCCTGTTGATCAGATTTTTGCTCAGTGGTATGCCTGCCTTTGTTGTTTGCTTCTGTATGCTAACACCTTTGACTTCTGCTTCTGTCTTTTTTTCCCAGCACACAGTTCTGTCCAGGAAGTTTGTTGATGTCATGACGCAGTACAATGAGACTCAAGTGTCCTTTCGGGAAAGAAGCAAAGGAAGGATCCAGCGACAACTGGAGATCAGTGAGTGACCAATAAGAGACCCTGAGATCAGAGAGACTGCGAGAGCAGGAAAAAGGTCTTTGACAGTCCAAACATGCTGCACATTCTTCTTCATAGGCTTTGGATTTGATAGCAAATGAATCCTTTGGCAAAAATTCAACCTTAAAGTTCCAGGAAACAGACCACACCGGTTTCCTGTCTGCCTCTGTCTGACTGTTGACCTCCAGACATGGGCTGCAGGATTATTAGAATTTTCTGGAAGGCTTCTGTTCAGAAAAAGTCCATCAGAGGTGTTTTTGTGTTTTGCTTTGTATTCCACTGCAAAGACAGCCTGTATCAGGTGTGTTTGCATGATCCACGTATGAGTAACAATAGAGAATAGAAAAAAAAAAAGCTGGTGTCCCAGAGTCCCTGCGGCTGGCCTTAATGAGAGGCTCCAGTTCAGGTGGAGGAGCCTGATATTGGAGACGGCTGGCTGTGTTTCTATCACCACGGAAACAGGCTACGCAACAGCAGTTCATCTGCCTTAGCTGTGAACCCCGACCTCTGCTGCTGCACCAGGAAATGGCATTAAGGAAGAATGAAGAGTCTTAATAGCATTTCCATATGTTAGAATGATTAGGATTTGTGTGTTTGCGTATCTGTGTGTTGCTATGTGCGACTCTCAGAGGAGCCAAGAGGTAATATACAGTCAGGGTCTCGCGGGAAGCTGTTGCACAACAGCAGAAAACCTTTCTCAGATCCTCTTCTTCCTCAAACTCCTCTAAATCAAACCCATCTGATTAAAGCAAAAGAAGTCAAAAAAGGAAATATATACCGCCATCCATCAACATAATTTAAATTAGCAGCCCGCTGGTACAGCTTTAATGCTAGGAAAACACTTAGCTTTTAATCTATTTATGGTAATAACAAATCTTTGTGGTCAACTACAACAGAGCTTATACAACCTTTGTTAGTTTGCTCAGCAGTATATTTCTGACTTCCTGGGGGAACTTTGGCCTCCTGGTTACCCAGAGTGATTGTTTTTCTGTTAAACCTGTAGTCAGGGTTCTTAACTGGGATTTAGCGCAGGAGTTTGCACAGCACTGTCAGACAAAGATGTCATACTGGGATTAATAACACAACAGTATAGAGTGAGAGGGCTCAGCGTGGATATTTACTATCGTTGTTGACATAAATGAAAGACTGGAGCTTCAACTGTGTACAGGGAAAGCCCAGTCCACCGGCCCCGCTTTAATGCCAGCTCAAAGCAGAAGTGTGAGGAGAGATGATAGCATGAACTCACTTGTATGTGTGTGCTGTGCAGGAAGTGCCATGCTTTCACCAGGCTTGTGTAGGCATTGTGCTAAAGCTCAAAATACTCTCAGTGGTTCAGTCTTTTGGTAAATCAGACATTTTGTTCTGGATGTTGATGGTGTTATGCGCCCAGAATAACCAATCCCCTCACTGTTTCCCACCAGCTATTGCTGCATAATCATCACTCAGTCACCTTACAGATACTCATCTACTGATGTTTCATGTAACATTAAAGCAAGCATAAGGATCCTCTCGCTCTCAAACTGTCTTAAAATATATATTGTGTGTACATGTTGAGCTTTTTTTGTGATATGATGATGACAGCTTAATCATTTTGGATTGTCTGTTATTTATTGTTTTAGCTGGGAGAGTGACCACAAACGAGGAACTAGAGGACATGTTAGAGAGTGGGAATCCATCCATTTTCACGTCTGACGTAAGGCCTCAGGTTTTACCTGCTGCTGCCATCTAGTGGTAGAGGGGAAGCACGACACACTGAGCTGCAACCTTTCTCCTTTCAGATTATTTCAGATTCTCAGATCACACGTCAGGCCCTGAACGAGATAGAGTCAAGGCACCAGGACATCATTCGCCTGGAGTCAAGCATCCGGGAGCTCCACGCTATGTTCATGGACATGGCAATGCTAGTAGAAACTCAGGTAGCCTCTGAAATTCATATTTAACATCTACGCTGTATCAGCTCCTGTAAATTGAAACCAATTCTATTCTGGCAAAATCAACACACATCATCACTTTTAGTTTGCCTACATATTTTTGCCTGTTTCCTCTTGTGATTTTGTTCTACTTAAGTGTTCTATTGGGTTCCTTTCATATGTGTCATTGTCAGTACTAAGTAAAGACTGTACACATAAAAACACTCAGCCTGCTTCTTATATCTCCAGGGAGAAATGGTGAACAACATTGAGAATAATGTGTCCAATGCCACTGAATACATCAGCAGTGCAAAGGAAGAGACCAAAAAGGCGGTGAGGTGGCAGAAGAAGTCGCGCAGGGTGTGTATTTCTTTTACTGATGCTTAAAGTGTTAAACACATCAACTGTTAATGCTTTAAAAATACTGTTAACCATCGTCTTCACAGAAATACATTATTCTTGCCTTGGCTCTCTTGATCCTGCTGGCTGTCATTGCACTAATTGTGGGCCTGTCTGTTGGACTAATTAAACGTCCCGTCTAAGAGGTAATGCTTCCTCTGCATTAACCCTTTCCTCTTTTATCACGCACTCACCTCATTAATGGTCTGTTTCTTCATCTCTCTGTCTGTTTTTGTGTGCAATAGTCAAACACACTTTTGAAAATGATTTTTGAATTTGAATACCTTCCATGTTTTGCCCACACTGGGACTTGGAACCAGGAACCCTCTGCCTCTCAGGCCAGTCCCCTACCGACTGAGCTACCACCACCACCCTCCATAATAGATTTATGATTCAAATCTGTGAATGACTCTTATAGAATTGCTGCATTCTGCTGAATCAACCCGCTCAGAATGTAGCTAATTTTTGTTCAGTGGCCTGCAAAAGTCTGTTAATTTGAACACTTAAGAAGAAGATGATCTCCAAAATGGATCAGGTTAAACATGAAACACTATTTTCAGTGTTCTAAACAATATCAGTGAATTATATTTGTTTGTACAGTTTCAGAGGGAAATTAGGAGAGCAGCACATTGAGCTCTCAGAAAACTTTGACAGGGGTATCAGATCTTATTCGGCTCACGTCTTGTTTACAGTCACCATTAGGAAAGATCAGGTGACGCAAGTCTCAAAGCTTAATAAACACCCACACACCTTTAATCTTGGCCCGAATATCAATAGTCATGCTGCCTAGTACTCATGAATGCCCACAAAGCACATATATTACATTTGTGTATTCTTTAATTTGGCTGTATACTTTCAGCCACAGGTACAGTATTGTGAATGCATCACCTTTTTATATTCATGTGAATTTTTCTGCTAAATTTTAAAAGGAATGACTCGGCTGCTGTTGTGATTTTGACAGAAACGCCTCTGCATTGCCACCTGTGGAGTTGCCATTTTCCTCCTTTTACTCATCATAGTAGTTGGTGTGTTTGAGTGACGGCGTCCACCCTGGCACCAAAAGCTGTCGTCAGCTCCTGTAGCTGTGAAGTGCTTCATATCAGCAACATAAAGGACCGTTTTCGGACCACCCAGATGTTATTTTACAATACTACACCTCAAGATACCATTAAGACACCTTTGTGATGTGTTCTGTGGTCTTAACAATTTTATTGAGAATGACACAACACAAAATTCCTCCGAAATCTGTTCGGTTAGCTTAGCATAAACTGATGATACAGATATAAGCACAGGTAAATTCCGAAGCTAATATCACCAATGTTGTTTTTGTTATTTTTGTTGTTGACTATGTCAGTCGTCATGGTGACTGGTATTGAGCCACACGATATAATTTCTTTGTGTGTAGCAGAATAAGAAGACAGAATATAGTTCTTCACACTAAATCCAGCCAGCCAGTTCCTTCCCCTCTGTTCTGAGTCAGTAGCCACAGTGATTATTGTACTTGTTCATATTTAAGTTTTTAGCTATGTTTTTTCCCAGTTATGGTTATATTCCACATGTTCTTGTCACTTTGTAAAAGTAATTCAGATGAACTGATAGCAAAACTGAATGTAAATCTACACCTAAGGAATAGATTTAAAATATACATACTATAACAAAGACTATAAAGACTCCAAATCAACTTTGTTTGAGATAAAATAAGAAAAAGCCTGCAACCATTGGATGATTTATAGGTTATTAAATTCACCCCTTTCCCTTTTGATATGTGCATTTTAAAATTAAAAACTAAGAAAAAAGAATGTTTGTGTATATCTGTACTGAGGAATAACTTACTGAGAGTGACAGGCCTACTGGATCTTATCTGAGCAGTCACTGGGAGAGAGGCACGATTACACAAATAATCCATATTAATAATCATGTTGAGTCTGGCTACTTTTCCAGCTTTAAAACATTCCCAAACACTACAGAAAAACACTATGAAAGCAGGGATGATGTTTACTGCAGCACTAATAACATATTACAGGAAGTGCTGCAGGTCTGCATAATCAACCCAACAAGATTAGCTAAGAAAGCAAAGAACTGTAGCTCCCGGAGGGAAAATTCTTTTTTCTCTTCAAATCACATCAAAGCAAATGTGCACTTAAAGGGAAATACCAAGGAATGACCTGAACGTGTGCAGGAGCTGGAGGTACTTTCAGGTCAGCGAGCAACACAACAGACATATGTGCTAAAGTAATAAATCTTGATTACCAACACATCTCACGCTTTTCTCCGGTTTCCTCAAAGTTCCTGCCAGCTGAAACAATCTGACACTACATAGGATGATAGATCGGTCTGGATTGGTGTGTTGGGTTTTACAGCATCCCTTTCATTACACCAAGTGGTGAAGTGACACAGTCGTTTAACACACACCGCAAGCATTCTTACACTCACACATAGACACTAGATTTATATGTACAGATGCAGTATACACAAAGGAACACTCCTCTTTTGTTTGAGCCGTCATCAGATTGTAATCAATATTTTGTTGAATGAATTTCTTTGTTGGACCCTCGCTTTTCTTTTCCTGTTACTGTTATAATGGGTTACTGATTTTTAGTCCTATGCTAGTATATAACCTCCTATTAAAAGTGGATGTGCCAAAGGTAAAACAAAGTTTACTTTGCTAGCGCATTCGGGAAAAATGAGCTGCAGTTTCACAAATTAAAGAACAAAAACCAAAAAGAACTCTTTGAAAGAGAGACACTCTGCGTAAAGAGAAGATTTGGTCACTTAAACTAATGAGAAGCAGTCTGAGTCAGTACAGTTTGGCCAAAAATGGACTCTGTGGAATCATTTCCTGTTGTGCTGTAGGTGCAAGGACAAGAAATGGAGACACGAGGCACCAGAAGAGGCCCCCTCTCATCAACCAGGGGAGAACAAGAGCACGTCACCTCCTACCAGTACCACCACCCAACCACCATGGCCCACCCAAGTCCTCCAAGGGATAAACCCAGACCACCCTGTGATCACAGCCACAGTCCTGCAGTGGGGTCAAACCATCCCAGTCCCACTGGGTTATGGAAGACACAATTGGATATATAAATCTGATCTTTCTGCATCCGTGTCAGTGATATCTGTGTCACCAAGCACACACAGTGCGGCAGAAGCCATTATAGCCATTCTAGGTCTGGAACGGGTCTGAAAGGGCTCCAAACTTCCCGTGACAGAACACATTGGTGAGTGGGGAGTTTGGTCAGGCCTGATTGATAGCTCTACCTCCAATTTAGTGGATATGGCAGGGAGAGAGATACATTTGATGATTCTTGTTAATCCATTTTAAAATATGCTGGATTCTGTTGGCGAGAAACTAAAACTAACTTCCTGGAAAGACCACCGTCCTTATCGTGACAATTCGCCACAACTGTATGGGTTTGAGAAGAGGGCAGAAATTCCGCCTCGATAAGTCTGACAACCTGGAGGAAATATTGATTACAAGATATTTATTGTTTCCTGGTAAAAGCGGTATAAATGCTAGGTTGGGATTGGTAAATTAAGGGTTTAAACCAGTTAACTGAGTAAGGCGAAGTAACTCTACCTTAGAAAGTGAGGAGTGCCAAATAAAAATCAATACATCATCTGCATAAAGAATAACATCATGGGTTTTTGTTTTGATTCCTTTTATATCTATATTTTATTGGATATATGCTGCAAATAGTTCTATGAGGATTGCAGGTGCAGATTAAATCTTGGTGAAATTTGATCATTTGTTCTCATTGATGCACTTGGGGAGCTGGATAGCATTCCGCTCCATCCATGAAGGAGTTTCCAAATCCAAACTTTTGAAGGAGCCCAAAGAGAAATTCCCAATTCTCTCTGTCAAATGTCTTTGCTGCATCTAAGGATAAGCAGGAATGGCAGCAATCTTGGAGGCATTCCCAGCATTAAAAGTTAATACGCTGTCTGTGACACTAAAACGTATTATTGACATTTAGGAAGAAATCATTCTCATTGTCGGTTTCAGTGTCCTGCATCTGCTGTTCTGTGTGTTCTTTAACTCCTGGTGATCAAGGTCTTCAATCCTTTGTAAAATGTGGTTAGCTGTGGGATGAGTGCACTTCCAGAACTTCTTTACCTTCACCTCTGTTTCTCTCCCTGGGCGATTCCGCAATCACAAAGAAATCCTGGTTGTTTCCTGCCGTTGTTTCCGGTTTCCTTTCCTTGCATAAGTGCTGTGGCAATGGCTCAGTCACCTGTACGATCATCTGGCTTCTCCTCTGTTTGTCCCTTTGGTGCCATTGTTTGTACTGCCTTATTCTTTTTTTATTTCTTGATAGAAGCAGAACCTTTCAGAAACCTTGGCTAGCTAATTTTAGCTCCTGCTAAATCTCCTCACATTAATTTTCACTTGGAGTAGTGGTCCAGTAATGTTATTACTTACTACTTTAAACCTTTAATACCCTCCATTGTTCATTTTTTAAACTCAAATCAAATCAAATCAATCTTTATTCATATAGCATCTTTTACAATCAAAATTGTTTCAAGGTGCTTTCCAGAATCCCAGGGCCTAACCCCAGACAAGCAATGGTGGGGGGGAGCAGAAAAACTACTACACAAGAATCAGCATAACTAGTCTACTTGATGAGGAGGAGGAGGAAAGGAGAGGAGAGGAGAGGAGAGGAGAGGAGAGGAGAGGAGAGAGAGAGAGGAGAGGAGAGGAGAGGAAACCATGACCCAGTGGGGTGACAGAGGCCTGTCAGGTGATCATGTTTCCGGACCCCAGCAGCCTTGACCTATAGCAGCATAGCTAAGATGTGACCTAACGATTAGACGCCCCCTAAGTATGATAATTTGTCTGTCTATAATAGTAACTGGAACTGCAGAATTGGTAGCAATAAGCTTTTTCAAAGAGGTAGGTTTTAAGCCTAATCTTAAAAGTAGCGATGGAGTCAGCCTCCCGTACCTGGACAGGGAGCTGGTTCCACAGCAGGGGGGCCTGATAGCTAAATGCTCAGCCCCCCATTCTACTCCTAGAGACTCTGGGGACCACAAGTAGACCAGCATTCTGAGAGGGGAGCGGTCTATTGGGCTGGTAAGGTATCACGAGCTCCTCCAGGTAGGATGGAGCTAGGCCTCTGAGGACCTTGTAGGTCAAAAGAAGGGTTTTAAAAATTATTCTAAATTTAACAGGCAGCCAATGAAGAGACGCCATTACAGGAGTTATGTGATCTCTTTTGTCAATACCTGTCAGAACTCTGGCTGCAGCATTTTGGATCAGCTGGGGGCTTCTTAAAGAGTTGTTTTGACACCCTGATAATAAAGAATTACAATAGTCCAGCCTGGAAGTAACAAATGCATGGACTAACTTTTCAGCATCATGCTGTGTCAGTAGCTTCCTGATCTTTGTGATGTTCCTCAGGTGAAAAAAGGCACTTCTAGAGACTGTTTTAATGTGTGAACATTGTGTAAACAATGAAAAGCATTCAGCATGAGACACTAAAAGCGGACGGGCTATATGAAATAAGACCTGTTGCATTAATTAGTCAACCTTAATAATTAGTGCATCAAGTTTTCATTATTAATATGGCTTTGTGTTCACAGTTTAAGAAGAATAAGAAGGCAAATTGTACATTAAAATGTGGGGTAAAATGTATTTTGATTTTAAGTAGAACTGAATTGAAAATATGTAAAGACATAAAGAGATGTGGCAAACTGCCTTTTAATGTGCGCTAATGTTAGCTTTCTTGGACGATTAGGCATTAATTTGGACCATAATTGAAAATTCTTCAGATATTCAGATATCCAATGTCTGGAGAGGATGCTGGTGTTTGTTTTAATCACTTCTCCTCAAAACAAGTAA
This sequence comes from Takifugu flavidus, assembly GCF_003711565.1. Lineage (NCBI taxonomy): Eukaryota > Metazoa > Chordata > Actinopteri > Tetraodontiformes > Tetraodontidae > Takifugu > Takifugu flavidus. The sequence continues at coordinate 15,534,695 of NC_079524.1, forward strand.
TAAAACCATTTTTAAGCCAGCCTAATGCCAAAACAATATGACTCAAGCGGGGTTCACACATAAGGATTTTTAAAATTTTAAGAGATTTTTTAATCCGTTAGAGACCTCACACATGAAGATAAAAGAAGGCATTGAAGAGTTTTGATCATACCGTGTGGTCTGCACCGATAATCTCAGAGCAGCCCATCACACACAAAAAGATTCTGTCCCATTGACCATTGAGAGTCTCGTCCTCCAAACAAGAAACATGGTGTACTTACACATAAGACTAAATGAATAAGAAGAAACAAAGCAAAAAACAGAAAACACAACATAGAACATAGGACATAGGACAGATCTTGGGCTAAATAACTGTAGACAAACTCCTAAAGGCAGCACAAACATGCTTTGACTTACACTTGCTTCCTTGTTCCTAATTCAGGTCACATCTTTATTGGCTACTTTTCGTCTCACATTACAATTCACGGAGTCCTGACCTGGGAGACTATGGCTTTTCCCACACGTGAAGATTTTTGATCGTAAAGTTTAAATAGTTTAACATTTAAGACTGAAACCTGTCGAGGTCGACAATCGCTCTGTCTTCTGTCACAATGGGACTTTTTAGTACACAAGCCCTCGACATGAAATCTCTTCTCATCCACAAGCATATTCTGGAAAAAAGGATTGATTTTTTTAAATTAAAATGTGGAACAAGCCAGAGAACCAGTTTCTGCTGAATGAAGCCTTCCCCCTGGTTACAGCTACATGCAGGACGGGATCAAGGTAGTGGTCTACTCATTCTTTACTGGGCTGAACTCTCTTTTCACTCTTTTCTCACATCCATGGAGTGTTTAGCTTTCAAATGGAAACCTCCAAACTCCATTTGGACAGTTCTTCTCATATTCCAACCCTCTAAGCCAAATCACTCATTCAAGACCTGCAAAGCATCAGTCAATATTGTCCTCATCAGAACAGAATACACAGCCACAGACATCCAATACATCACATGTCTATCCTCTGCAGCCATGATGACCTAATAGAACCCAATAATATGTTCCTGAGCAGTGCTCGGGACCTCCATGTGAGGTCAATTTCATGTCTCTTGCACCCTGAAACGCTGGGCTCACCATTCATAAACTGGCCTTTTGGGAGCATCAAGGTTTAAATTTTATTCCATCTTAATCAATATAAATACTTGCAACTCCAAGAAGCTTTTTTCTATAATAAATCATCTCTGAAGCCACATCCACCTAGTAACAGAAGAGCACTGTAACAACTTCATTGACCGCGTGATCTCTAATGCCAGTGATGCAGGATCACCAGCACTCCTCATTTTCCTGAATCTGACTGCAGCATTTGTATAGTCCCACTCTCTTCTGATGGTCAGATCATCCCTCCTCCTCAGCCACAAGTGTGGGACTTTGGTTTGACCCTTATTTGACCATTGATGACCGCTCTACGCACCTGTACAAGCGCTCATTCCACCACCTCTGCAACATTTCCCAGCCACTTCCATCCTCCTGCCTCTTACTGAAAAGCCGGACAGCGGCTCAAGGGTCCTCACTGCACTGGCTCCTTATCCCATTCTGAATCAACTACAAATTCTGGTGCTCACCCATAAATGCCTCAATATCCACACACAAACCTCCTTCTTCAGGAACTTATCACTCCAGAGTCCTCCATCTTTATTCTCAGGAGTACAGGCAGCCTCCTCCTACGTGTTCCTAGCACCAAACTTCCTAGCACCAACTGAGGCATCTGCTCCGCTGTTCCTCACCTATGGGACAGCCTCCCCATCCATCTCAGGGCTTCTGAAAGCCTGGACTCTTTTAAAGTTGAACTAAAACCCTTTTGTATTCAAAATGGACTTTGACTGCTGATTAAGCATAATAAAATTGCTATATCAGCAACTTTAGATGAAAAGTGCATTACAAATAAAATGTATTATTATTCTCTTTTGAACTTTTTATTGATTTTATCTTGTGTGGCTAATTATTCAAGCCTTTGATCGCATGTTTGTGAATGCTGTTGGCATATCATGCACGATTTTTCATTTGCTATATGAAAATTTGTGCTCGGTTTTAGCTTTTCCTTTTTTCTTCCTATTCAAAAGTCACTGCTTATTCATATATCCAAACAGAATAATGCTAATCTGTGGCTGAATCTGAGTTTGTTTTCACAGCGGCGTGCGTTTCTATTTGCATATGTAGCACTTGAAGCCATCATGAACTATTGCCTTGCAAAAAAAATAAATACAAATGACTATTTGGAATGAATTTACAAGCACCAATCATTAATTCCAGGATTAAGAATTAAAGGGAATCTCATTTAGAGTCTTCCACTCTGATGCTTCCCATCATTTGGCCTGCAGAGGAGCAGCAACGGTATTTTTTCTGTTTGTGCTGCATCAGCTGTGTCTCAGGTTGATTGGACTTGACAGGGATAGAAAGGTCTTGTTATGAGTGTGCATTTCTGGATGATACAGTGGTAACTGGGTTGGAACTGATGACGACTGGACCTCTGGATGTTTCACTGCAGCCTCATTTACACTGCACTCAAGTATATTCTCCATCTGAGCTAGGTGGCTGTAACGTTTCAAATATTAATATTTGGTTCAGCCAAGCAGGTCATTTCCCCCCATATTATGACTTACACCTGCAGTAGTATAGACAATATATAGGCAGTAGTAATACAAGGTTACATAACTTAGGCTGCTTTACATTTAGAACCCCTTGGTTTTGATCTTTGGAAGATCAATGTTCAAAGTCCCTCCGGAATCAGAACATCACCACAAATTAATGACATCTTCTGCCATTGTCAACGTTTCCTGAAAATGTTATTAAAATCCATTCAATTTTTGAGGTATTTTGATAAAATAAAGACAGACGGAAGGCAGACAGATAGACACATAATCTCCTTAAGGGTTAAATCTCCTTAACTGTTAAAATATACAGTATTTTCTAGTATTATAGCAGTAGTATACCTCTAAATAGCATCATACACCAGCTATATATAATTGTATACACTTGGCATTCATTTGAAAAAAAAAAAAGAAAAAATATTTTCATGATTCTAATTGCACATCAAATTTATAATATAGTAAAGTAAATACTGTAAAATTCTACTTCATTATACGTTTAATGGGTTTTCTTGTCTTCTTTGTTTTTGCGTGGCAGCTGCTGCCTTTTCTGTCTGCCTCTACTGACAATAATCCAACATCCATTATTATGTAACTCTGCTGAATACGGATATTTATAATCTGAACATGCTGGAGTTATGACATCACCCGGCTCTGCTGAGCATGACAGGCATTTGGGGAAGCATGTAAACTGTTCTGTCATGGTACGTTACTGCTTGTTCCAAACAGGAAATGAGATGTAATGCGACCGATGCGGGGCCTTACTTGATATCTGTTTTCATATCGGTGTCCAGCAGGAGAACATGGGCTGTCGCAAGACTTGCAAGGTGGACAAGCTCCTGAGGCAGTCTCAGAGGGACATGGTCTGTGGCCAGCGACACAGGTTACCCACAGCAAAGAAGAGCAACCAGATTAGAGGCAGAGATAAGGTGAGCCTGTCATGTGTAAAGATATGAGTGAACATGCTGGGAGAATCAGCAGTCTCCAAGGCTACAGTCTTAAATGTGTGTGTATTTTGACATTTTCACATGTGCTTTGCTCATTCAAAGAAAACTGGATACTCTATCAGCCTTTTCAAAAACAATATATCTACCAAACTATGTGTTTTAAATGGGATGGCTTTCAAATTCTCATGGGACTTTATGCTCATATTTTGTTAATTTTGTATTCTATTTTTTTTAAAAGCATATTTAGATAAGTTGCGGATGAACTTAACTGATGCTAAAAGTCCAAGGTATCTAATGTCACAGATGTCATCACAGAAGCATAATATTACCTGTTGGATAATTTCTCTCCAAACAATCACCAAAGTCACCAATAACTGCTGGAATCATAGAATTATTGCCCTTAATAGCACAGGAAATACATTATATACGGATAGGATTAAAACTAGACAAGAAATACAATCTCCTCCGTTTCCAGGTGACTGCTTTCTCCTATTTAAATGATCCAACAGGAAAAACTTTGTCCATATTTTGATTTGTTGCATATATGGTGAAGCACAGTTTGTAAAATATATTTGAAAAAAGAACACATGGTCAAAATTCAAGAAAACCATCAAATACATTGATAGATGTGCAAATAAAGCATCTTCCTAGAGGAAAAAATGCTATTTGAGCATCTTGGGGCAGATAATATCAACTGGAATGAATTTAATGCTGATTTAGTAAGTAGCTTAAGTCATTTAGATCAACGTACATGTGCAAACGAATAGTTAGTTTGTCCTCATAAACCCCCTCGATGGTGTGCATTTGCGTGTAACAGTCTTGTGTGTAACAATGTGCTCAGAGAACGGAACACTGCAAATCACAGTAAGCTTGGCCGAATTAAACTCGTTGAACTTAAGTGAACTTAGATATTGAACCTCATTCCACCATTTACACATGCTCTCTTCCCTCGTGGATGCTTGTTGAAGATGTAGAACTAAGCATTTGTTATAGAGGGGAAAATGCTCTGTATATGCTATAGTCATATAGGGAGGAATGACATGTCCCGCTCGGAGCTGCCATTACATCCTAAAACCTTATGAGTGAGGATAATTAATGCCATTTGTAAATAGGATCTAAGGATTCTTGGAATTTTATTGCAGTAATAAATACAGATTACAGATTGTATATACAGCTTCAATTCAAACCCTGAATATGCAAGAATAGGTAACATACAGTATACAGAAAACTGTATTTGTCTCATTGTGGCATCAACTGCATCCTTCAGCTTTGTTCATAGCGGGTTAACTCATGCAGTACTGGTTAAGGTGCAGAAGCCTTCATTGAAGTAAACGTCAAAAACCTCATTTGTACTTTCCAACGTGTCAGGGGCAAGTTAAGGTGGACCTGGAGCCACTGGTTTGCATTCTGACATCCTTTGACAGCTGTCTGAACAGGTTTGCTTCCCATTAACATTCCAAGGTAGGCTGGCATCCAGTGAATCATTAAATGTAAAGCAGGCTGCTAATTTGCTGATGAGTGCAGCTCTTAAATGAAGTAGAGAAAGTTTTCACATCTCATTAATGTGTTTGTTAAAGGTCTACAGTGGTGATTACCTCTGTATGCCTGTTTGGGACTTAAAAAACAGAACTGAACACAAGCTAATAAATGAAAGTCACTGAGCCCATGAGCCTTGAAAGCAGATTTACGGAGACAGAAACGTTGTAAAAATAATCAGAATCTCACTGATCATCTCCTCTGCTCTGCTGCACCGCAACCTGGTGATCAACTGCCTGTTCTTGTTGGGCGTCGCTGAACCAAGTCCAGGCTGTTTGATATGCACACTGTACTTTCGCAAATTAGAGAAGTGATGCATCAGCAAAAGAATGTCTTTAATATAAATAGTATTTCTGTTGAGGGATGCCCAGTAATTTACAATGCAATACAAATGTCACTTACAACTATTTTTCTCATATTAAGCTAAATGAAGCCAATCATTTTCTCACATTTGGCTAAATATTATATGTACTAATACTGGATAAATGTTAAATATCGATTTTAAATATCGCTGAGTGCCCACAGCCCCGCCCACTGCCGACTCTGGATCGGTGGGAGGGAAAACTGAAGTGAAATGGATCAAACTCTGTTGCCACATTGAATTTTTGCCACCGCTTCTTTTACCTTAGTGGGGTCAACATCTATCATGTACTTATTCCCCCTATGTTTTTTAACCAAGTCAGGTGTAGGCGGGCTGTGTGAGGTCTTTAGGTCAGCGTGACTGAGTGAAAATTGGCACTGTGGGCGGGGCTGTGCCTTGGTTGAGGCGGAGCTTTAATTTAATTTTTACATTTAGATCTTCTAATATTTAGATTTGCATTTAGCATTTATAGTACTTAAACTTCACATTTACTCCAACACTTTCAAAATTCTTGTCACATTTGCTAAAATGTGAGAAAATTCGTATTTTCTTTTTGGCGCCTGCATGATACATTGATATTAGCGCCACCTCCTGGCATAGAAGGCTCATGCATGTGCACAACATGCATTTTCCAATGTGAAGAAGAACATGAAAACACACATGAACATGCAGCTGGTGCATGCATGGACACACACACACACACACACACACACACACACACACACACACACACACACACACACATCATCAGGTTGATGCGGTACGTTGATACATCAATCGAATCCAATGCACAATGTCTTAAACAGCCCTCAGTTGGGAATGCAGTGAGGGTCCCGCTGGAGGGGGATGGAAGGCTCTCATCAGAGGCAAGGAACTGCTGTGGTTGCTAGGCATCCATGCTGAGGAAAGCAAATCTCCTCCTCCTTTCACGTTGAAGTGCAGATTGCAACTCCAGTATTAACCACAGAGGGCAGCAAAACTACATGTGAGGCAAAAAAAAACCAATAAAAAAAAAACAGGATGGCCCAAATAATCCCCTTTAATACCCCTCTGCACTTGATTTCTTGATCTGTGATTGGACAGTAATGGCATTGCTGCCATTTGTAATAGTTGATTGGTCTGGGCTTGGTGCGCAGAAACCAGTTTGTCCAGAAGATCCTTTCAGGTATCCACTGTGGGGTAATGACCCATGACAAGGTGAGACAGAACCGGTGAGCACTGCAAACCCAGTCTAAGGAGAGGAACCTCCCATGACCTTGCCATCTTTGATAATTGCTGCTGGTCAGTGGTGTTGAGGTCACCAGATGATGCTCCGGAACATGTGAAGATTATTGACTAAATTGTCAGTGACTGCTGAGGATAATCTGGAGAGTGACCAGTTTCTTTTAAGAAAGACCAAAGGCATCCAGAAGAGGGAGCACTACTGCACACTGCACTTCCTCTACACTACTCTGTGTGTGTATGAGAGAGAGAGAGAGAGAGAGACAAGAAAGAGAGAGACAGAGACAGAGCGTGTGTGTGAACAAACCAGAGCAAGGGGGCGTGTTGATGTGAATGCCACGGTTGTGTGAGCTGAGAGATGCTCGCTCTCCCTCTCCCCCTGTGCTGCTCGGTTGTGCCTCTCTCTGCTGAGCGTTGAACCATTTTATGCTTCAGAGCTGCCATAGCCGTTGGACCACTGCTGCTTCTGGCTTTTTTCTGTCAATCTATCGTGGGAGGAGACATTTGCCACTGCAAATGTCCTTTAACCACCAGTGCTAAGGTACCATTCTGAGCTGTTGAGCCCTGTATTTTTCTGAGTCTCTGCTGCAGGATCCCTGAGCTGCTGCTATAGGGACATGGATAGTCATAACATGCCTTTGACTCTGATAATTGCATTTCTATTTGTGTAGCACACTCTACTCCTAATCTTGCATGTATTGGTTAGCATTGTGAGCTGTCCTGCCACTAAGAAGATCCAAAGGACGTTATCCATCATTTGCATGCGGTCCATATGCACTGTCATGTTTATCACGAGTTTACCTGAAAACATCCTGCAATGTGCTTCATCCAACACTTCAGCCAGCTTAGCAGAAGCCCTGGGATATTAGCATCTGCATGATATAATACGATGTCTAGATTTAGTGTGCCTTCCGAAGAGGCTTTGGGAGTTTACAGTTAACACATCCAAATGGTAAATGGAGTTGTGTTAATACGGTAAATATGCTGAATGAATTCTGACTGATGCAAAGCTGTCACGCTATATTGATGAAACTGACTATCTGGTTAATGGACTTTGGAATGTTTGAACAAATGTCCATCGGCGGCATTTTATCAATAGCTGAGTGTCCTTGAGCGTGTTTTTGTGGGTCTCACTGTAGGAATGGGTGTGTGGATGCAACTGTGCATCAGTAATAGATGCTGTAGGTTTCTTGCAGGCAGTCACGGGTATGTAAAGTGTTTCTGTATGTTATGTCATCAGGTACCAGTCTCCGTTTACAGCCAGATAAACTCCTATAGGTGGCGGTCGTGAGGAGCAGAGGGGAATAAACAGCAAAAGCTGACCTGGGATTTTTCGCCGTGTGAAAATATCGTTGTGTGTTTGCAGATGTGGACGTTGCAACCACATCCCAAGGTCACTCACAAAGAGCTCCACTAATTAAAAACCTGCCAGCCTCAACCTGAGGCGTGAGAGAATACTCTGACAACAATCTCCCATTCATACCGTAGCCCGTCCTGCCCACCTTGATGATCAGACACAGCCATTCATCATTTCACCGCCTCTCCCTGAGCTGCTTCTAGCAATCTTTACTCTACACAGGAGATTCCCGCTTTTAACACACCTTGGTTGGTCAGAAAGAAGGGAAGATGTTGTATCGATGGAATGATGCAATGTAATTAAAATACATTTTGAATTTGAATATACATGGTTGCGTAATTACATTATGAAGGCAAATGTTGTTCTGGAGTTTTTCTACACTGACTTTAGGTTGTTTTCAGATTACTTTGCAGTCATGTTATATCAAAACTAAATCGACATGATTGAAAGTAATAAAGGGCCATGTTACCTAACAACTTAATTTAGATATCAAGATCTGGCACCATAAAAATTCATACAAATGTTGAATAATCTAGTGGCACTTTTATTGTGTCTTTGGCCATATGTAGCAAGATATTAAACAGACATATGTAGCATAAAATGTGTAATGAACATTTGACCAGTCACAGCTGTTTCATCCTAAATCAGCTTACATAGTTCAACGGTCTAAGCGTCATGCGTGGTGAAGCTCTACGCATGGTATAAGTTCAAATAAGAACTGCAAGTTCACCAATTGAGGGTAACCAGCCAGAACATGATGTGACTTTGACAATTTCTGCTTTTTCCCACTCTACATTTCAGGACCACTGTTTTGGATCCATGACTAAAGACAGTACTTGTTATTTTTAGTCTGGGAAAAATTCCCAGATAGAGCATATTGTGAAATTGCTTGGTTTTCCACAAGGCTGTCAAAAATGCCTGGATTGCTCCTTCCCTTGATGTTACATTTTGTTGCCTCTATAGAATTGGAATACATTCAAGGTAGTTTATCCACACAGGTGAGAACAGCTACTTCCTGTATCCGAAATGAAACTAATAAGTAAGAGTTTTAATGTAGCTGTTGGGTGCTTAAACATGCTCATTTGAGATAAAAATGATTAGATTTATCGCTATCAATGACACATTTTATGTACACATACAAAGATAGCAACACAGGCCAAGATAACAATATCAGACTACAGCAGATAAAGTAGTACTTAGTATAAAGTAGGTAATAAGATGCCCCTTTCATCTAAAGTCTTTTTTGTATACAAGATTGATTGATTGATTGATTGATTGATTGATTGATTGATTGATTGATTGATTGATTGATTGATTGATTGATTGATCAAGGCAACTGTGTGGTATCCACAAGGAGCAGTTCAAACCTGTGTAAGAGACTAAAAGACCAAGCTACATTTGCATGCTTCTTTGCTAATGAAAGTGTCAACCCTCCCCATGCATGCACACTCATATTTAGCCTGGAATGAACTATTTACATTACATTAAACTCAGGGTGATTCAGCCATTATAAATGTATATAACACAGATGGGCGCACAACAATTCCAGCTGTCGCAGATAGAAAATCGACCGGGAGCGTATTTGTAGATAAAGATAACAAGGATAATATTTTTCTTATAAATATTTCTTATAAATCCACCTGCCCTCCTTGGCACAAATTGATATTTAAGTTGAATCTTTCATTTGAAATAAAAAACGCTTTGCTTCAACTTTGTTGATGTTGCTTGAAAGCTCGTTGCCATCTAGTTCTGGTGGCCTGACACATAGTCAATCATTATGTCAAATGTTTCGCTGATGTTCGGAGCGGGTGCTGTTTAGTTCTGTCAAAACTCATAAAAGGAACAACATGAATGTGCTCAAGAGCGTTAAGGAGCGCTGAACATGGCTGCTCAGCAGTGTGAGAGGAACATGGCTTAGACTCTCCCAACAGACTGAAAGTACAGGCCGCTGTAACAGCTGGGCTACTGCTATGGCTGCTGGCGCCTGGATAGAGCCTGGCTAAAGCACGTGATTCCCACCACAGTGTACAGCATTAGTGATATGAACAGCAGGGTCCGTGGCAGCTGTTACGTAACGCTGTCTTTGGCATGGAAATCTCTGTATAGATGGCTCTGGGAAGCGCAGCGACAGCAGAGAAAAAAGTGCATTATCATTGTCAGCAAGCCGGCCTTTTTAACTGATTGTTGGGAGGTCTTGTGCATGATTATCCAAGCGTGCGTCTCTTGCATGTCCACGGGGTGGTCAGATGAACAGGCTGAATGAAGACGTCTTTGGAGTCCAAACAGGCGACCGCTACATCTTACATATGTGATATGAATATAAATACGTAGTCCCGGTGACTCAGTGTTGGCCGTTTGACTGGCCTTTTGTGGCAGTCAACTTCAGTGGAGGTCAGAGGGCAGTAGCCAGTACCGTAATCACACCGGGGATCCAACTCCATGCATAATTGATTGTTCTTGGAGTTAATCAGGTCAGTCCACTCGAAAGGTTGGAGAATATTGAACCCCACCCGGTTTGTTGATTGGGCAGATGCTTATAAGGAATAAAATATACAACATACAGTAATAGTTTGATTTTAGAGAAAGGGGATGATCATGTTATGTAACTTTGCGTTGCTATATGAAGAGATCCCTCTTGTCAAGCTTGGGTCGGAGGCATCAGAGCCAATGGGCTCTGCTCAGTATCTTTGATTATTGCTACTCTGCACGCTGGACAGAAACCTCAGATGTCGTTCCTGGAATCTGCTAAAGCCACTTTTCAGTTTGGGGTCTTCAACTTTTCCCTCACTGCTCCTTTAACCTTCGATCTTTGTTCTTATGTTCGGTCCTCCTGATGGTGCTGTTACGTACTGCTGCCTTTTCCTGCCATTTATTGACAATCACAATGTCAGGCTGATTAGCTACCGCCATTCTTTTAACTTGGTGGAACACTCAAAGGTGTTTTAAGCTTTCAGTCTGCAGTCATACTGTTCCTGAATTACTAGCTACTTGGTAATGGTGTTCCTTGTTTTCTGTGGGATTCTATTAGAAACAGCAGATTATATACTTCAAATAATCATGTTGTCCCTAGTTTTGGGTCAGGGTGCTGATACGGATGGCAGTCTGGATCCCTTCTCAAAGGTGGACCATCACGCCAGCAGGTGGGGATGCGGATGATTATGTGAATCGTTACAAAATCCACAGGCAGTGATGATTATTTGTCAGGATTTGCTTTGTAATAGAAAAGCTTATCTCCTACGTTCCAGTCTCGATTCTAAGGTAATAGGTTTTTACTTTGGCCCTGGCCACACTGAGCTCATTTTCTTCAGAAAGGAACATCATGTTTACTAACTCACAACCTGCTACATCAAGCATGCCTACAGCAGGATAATGGATTATTACGTTCCTCTGGCAAATGTACCAGTCAAGAGAAATTTCAGATGAAATTAGCGCTGGACAGTAGGTGCAGCAGTACAGTAATTAAGTTTAGTTTACTGTACGAGAAGGAAAACACAGCAGTCTATGTGCCAGACTCACTCGGCCTGATGTCCACTGCACTGCCTTCATTCTGCCAATCAATGAACAAGGTCTCAGGTTAATTGTGTGAAGATGCTGTAATGAGGTGGATTGCATTAACTTTGTCCTGACCAAAAAGAAGTTTCTTTCATGACATAAAGACACTCAAGCTGACTCATTGTGCTGGTTCAACAACAACGTATGATCTTTTCTGACCTTTGAGGGCTACAGCACAATATGACTGTATGCTAGAAATAGTGGCTCAATGGCGTTTCGCTAGGAATAAGCATCATGAGAAGAAGTGATGCCTTCATGTGGATCCAAATACCTCCAACTCTGACAATGAGCTCATTACATTACATTACTCACTGCTCTGCAATGTTATACAGCCAGATTAAATGTTCATCTGACAGGGCCAGTTACGCAACGTTGGTTTTTGTCTCCAGAAAAACGCAACCAACTCAAACCTATTCGGACCTTTTGGAAAATCGGGAAATCCTTGAATAGTTTTGAGTTTGGATTTGAAGTTGTGGTTGTTTGCTGCCATTTGTTTTAGCAGCATAGCTAACGACGACACTGAGGAGAGCCAGGCCCTCAGGGACTCTGCCCTATCTGCTAATCTTTCCATGCTTGTTGATAAATTCCTGAATTCATCCTGTTATTGTGGACGTATCGACAAAACAGATGTGATGGAACTATCTGCAGCTACATCAGCTGGCTGTAATCATTGATTGCGATGAGGTTAGCATAGCTGTTCCGTAAACAGTTGTGTTCATAGTGTAAATTCAGCAGCTACTTTGTGACACAAACTTTGTGAGTTTATGATGTGTATTTACAGGAACCTGTTATTGTCTTCCAGAGGTGTTTTGCAATAAATACCAGGTGTGTGTGAAAGACATTTGAAAGACATTCTGAATTCTGCATCATCATCATCGTGTTCTTCACTACAGCGCTACAACCAAAACTGGTGATGTATGGTGTATGATGTATGTGAGACAAATGTTATAGGCCATATTATAGGCCAGAAACAATTACAAAAATGACCAATAGGGCTTCTCAGCACCTTTAAACCTGTGTGGACAGCAAGAGGGCTTCAGAACGCCTTTTGTCCATGGGTTTGGTTGGATTGTCGAGGTTCTGACACTAGTTTTGCCCACTGGCCACAGCGATACAGCTGCAGACATGTGGTTAAATATAGTTCTGCTTTTAGGCACGAGTGGCATGTGCACAGAACCGTTGTATTAGTCTTCTCTACTAAACCATGGCGTGAACAAAAAGGTCATCTTCTGGCCACAATCACAAACGTCAGGGTGGGGTACCTCCACCCAGTGGAAGAACTGCAGGCAACACCTGAGGCTCTGGTCCATATTTGGACCAGTCAACTAAAGCATTGTCCTCCATGTCCACACTTTGTTGTAAAATTCATGAAAGCAGCCGGGATAGTCGCCCCCCCATCCTTTTTATTTATGGCCTGGCAGTGTCCTGTGCATGTTCCATCAAGTTTATACTTTTATGCAGCGACAGTCTTTGCATTCTTGAGTCAAGTTACAGCCCCCCTCCTCCGTGACACAAAGGCAGCATCTGGTTCCACCTAACTGGGCCATGAATAATTGAATAGGTGACAATATTATTTCCAGCAAACTCCAATAGCGTGCCGATAAAAAAGCAGTTTGGGCGGTGCTGTCAGCCTCGCTGGCTGAGAGGGAGAACCTCTGAATGGTGTTTGTCACTTGGTTCACATGTCGATTGGTGGTTTGGAAGGTGAGTTGGGAGACACACTTTGTTGTGTGACTGGGATCAGATAATTTGAGCTCATATTCCATTTCAAAGGGTCAGCGCCTGTATGACAAATGTGGAATCTTTTGAAACTCCACTTTCGAATGTTAGAAAGTGGAGTTTCTACTTTATTTTGATAACGTCCTGGAGCACCGTTACAGGAAACAGAAATCAGAACACATACACCCAGACTTTGATCAAAGTGAAATGTGGTCTGCATGGGCCCTCAGGAAATTTGGCTAAACAATGAACCTAACAACAATGAACCCATGTGGACAGGATCACAGCGTGTCTCGATGGATCTTTTCTCAGCTTGAACGTCAGTAAAATCAAAGCAATATTAATAGTTATATATATATAACAGTATAATAGTTTGTAATGTCACAATTTATATAAAAAACGAGAGGATCAATATTGTCCCTAAATTTAGATATTTTCATTTGAGGTGGGCAGAGGCAGCTCAGGCTGTTGGGGGCTGGGCTGAGAAACGAAGGGTTTTGAGTTCAAGCCCCAGTGCAGACAAAACATGGAAGCTGTTCTAGTAGTAGGGGAAGCTGCCAGAACACCTTCAGAGCACTGCCAAGGTACCCTTGAGCAAGGCGCTGAACCCACATAGGTCCCTTCGATGAAGTGGCGACTCATGTTGGGTTGGACCCCGCCTTCGCCCGTTGTGTAGCCTCCCAATGAGCCCAAAAGGGCTAAAACATTAAAGAAGATGAGATGAGACGAGAGATTTAAGGTGTTTTTCCAGATGCAAATCTCAATTTCAAGCAACATGTTCCAACCATTGAATACAATTTGGCAAATCTACCTTTCAACTTGATGCGGATTTTCCATACTCACTACAATCTTTGCCATCATATCTTACTTCCTCACATTTTGGGGGTCAGTGAGGAGAATTATCAGCCATTAATCCAGTAGCGTCATTATTTAAGCAAAATGCAAGTCTTTGACTTGTTATGATCAAGGGCATGAGAAAAAGCTCAGACTTTAGAGTTTTCATTGCTTTAAACTGTTCTTAAATGAATCTCTCATGCCTAAAATTCTAAAGGATTTGCTCCTGCATGCTTCTGCACATTCAGAGGTCTGTAAGCTCCACCAGGAGAGCCTCACTTCAGGACTGTTTGGTACCTCTGTGTCACTTTTCTTTTGCACCGTCTGCAACGTTAGATTAGACTCAAAACGAAACATTTTCGACAAACATGTTAAACACTGCAGCAATATGTGCATTGTTTGGACCTGAATACCTTATTTGCATCATGAGTGTGTGTGTTTGCATATGCACATTTGTGAACATGCTTGAAGCTCCATGTACTTTGCCTTCATGTTTAATGTTTCTCTCTGTTATGTCTTACATCGTTTCAGTTGTTAACCTGTCACCTGTTAGCGGACTGCACTTGCTAATTAGCTTGTTCAAAACCAAGCACCCCCTCCCACACACACACACACACACACACATACACACACACACGCTACCTTGTAGATACTGAAATTTGAAGTGCTACAATTAATTAAGGGTTGCGTTGCTTATCCAAAATGGCAAAGAACGCCTGAGCAATGTCAATATTAATGAAGACAATATTCTGTTTTCTTACCACCCCCTGACAGATAAATGAAGTTCTTCCTATCCACATCTCAGCTGTGCAGTGCTTGGACAGCTTCCATATTTTGGAAGACAGAAACCAAATTTTGAAGCTCTGCCCAGAGACCCTGAGCCACCAACGGCTACAGCAGAAGTTACTGGTGAGTTGCACTCTATTTACTGAAGAAAAGGGATTGTGGGTGCTGGGAGGGGGTCGGACCACCCGAATCAGATAAAAACTGCTGCGGAGGCTTTTGCTGTCAGCGCTCATGTTTGCCTCTAATAGTTCTTTCCCTCTGTCGGCGGTTGAACTTGTGAACCATAAATTATTTTTCCGGAAGTTGTTGGTAAAGTGCTGAAATGAGCCGTGCCTGTTTTTGACCGCTCTCATGTTGAGGAGCTGCTGAGAGCAATCAGCAGTGGCGTTTTCAACAAGAGTCACAGACCAGTTGAAAAGACAGCAGATGACAGAACTGCAAACTTCAAAAACATCTGTGAGGAGCGGAAATTAAGAGGCAAGAGCCTCGTCATTAGTGCAGCAGTGATTAATACATGCGATACCAGCTGCACTGTGCAGGGGTGTGAGCTTAGCACTGCTGACGGCAATTGTTTGCATAATGAGGGTGGTGTGAACTTTATTTATAAAACTGTCTGCCCGCCTATGACAGAGCTCCTTATTAATGAGCGTGTCAACGTATCTTAAGGGGTCGTTTGCCATTTCAGAGGGGTGCTGAACCATTCTCAAAGTAGCCGATTCTATCGTTCTGTTCAAAATGGCAACAGGAAGAAGCTTGATCATCTGACTTTGGCTGCGTAAGTTTTCATCGCTTAAGAGAATAAAGGTTTCACATCTCTGTCAGAGACCTGGTCGCTCAGAATCTGGTTCCTTGTACCTGAGATGAGGGTGCAGAAATAAATGCCTGTCGGTGGTGTTTGAGGAGGATGAATCATGCAGAATGACCAGCAGGAAATAGCCCTGTATATAAAAAAACAACAGCCACAACAAATAAGAACTTGAAATGGCTATTTATATTTAACTCTTGTTCTCTGTGGACCCCCTGGGACAAGCATTGAGTGGAACCACCTTTTTTAATCAAATTTGGAAAAGGTGACAGTTGGGTAGACCAGATGTCCTCATAGATACCCACTAGATTGTAGTGGGTATCTACGAGGCTAGCTGGTCTTTCTTTCCACATGTGGAAAGACACGCAGAATGAGTTTGATAACCTTTGAGCCGCAGGAAGAAGCTTTTTCACGACTCACTGTGATGCTTTCTTCTTTCTTCACCTCTATTATG
This sequence comes from Takifugu flavidus, assembly GCF_003711565.1. Classification (NCBI taxonomy): domain Eukaryota; kingdom Metazoa; phylum Chordata; class Actinopteri; order Tetraodontiformes; family Tetraodontidae; genus Takifugu; species Takifugu flavidus. The sequence continues at coordinate 15,550,884 of NC_079524.1, forward strand.
CTGATTTTTTCTTTCTTTGGTCCATATAGACTTACTGACTGACCGACGTCGGAGATCGACTCAAACATGTCTTTGACAGTTAATTCTGGTTGTTAGCGTCCACTTTTTTGTTTAAGGAGATTTTGTTTTAAAAGTGAATTGTTCATTTCCAGAGGTTCGTCAGGTGTGACAGGAACATGTGACACTTCCTTAGAAACAGATGAAGGTACCCTGAGTGCGTGATAGAGTTTCAGATGCTGGATAGACATGCTATTGACATGCCAGTCGCTTTCCCAGACTTGAATCCAATCGGTCACCTCTGGGACATCATGTATCAGCACCTCCACAGACTGTTCAGAAGCTGACTGATGCCCTGATCCGGGTCTGGGCGGAGATCCCACAGGAGACCATCTGTTGCCTCATCAGGAGCACGTCCAGACACTGTCAGGAGTTCTCAACAAATTATACCCTGTGATTAACAGAGATTTTCAAATCGATCATACATTGAGATCTTGCAGTTAATCGTTCCGTTTATTTTTTTCTCAAATGTCAGTTGTCATATGACACATTTAAGAAGTTGGCTGGCGTGTTGGTGATTTTCAGCCTTTATTTCTGTTTGCTGAGTGATTTTTAATGTTGAACTCAAACACTTTTGCTCGCAAAGTTGCTCTTCTGTCCGCTAGTGTTGCTGGAAGGGTTTATTTTTCATATTTCTCATGCAGTTCACCTGTAGGGATTTGCTTTTTAATTGATTTCAACAGTTTTTTTTAAAGTTTTAATTTAATTTTTATATGTTTTTGTCACACGGTTGAGGTCTCTTCTCGCATATCGCCCTCTCATCCATGCTACTTTGCTGCAGGGCTAATCTTGAGGTAAACTGGCAGTCATTCCATGATGTCTAAAAATAAATCAGGCGCATCTGTCCGAGTGAGGATTGAGCTTGTTTCAAATTTGATAGATGTGAGTTAAAGCAACACACGTAACATCGGAAGCAGTCGAGATTCCCCGATTTCATGCACCGCTTGGATGTTCTAGGTTTTCGACAAAGACCTGTCTTCCTGGATATCATGTAAAATAATTTTTGTGTAAATTCATCCAGCTATGACTGACCTACCAGCGTAATGAAAAACAAAGGACGTGACCTAGCATTCATCTGTCTCTTAGCTGAAGTGGTCAGGGGTAGTTTTCCCTGCCCTCATAACTATTCATCAGCAGAAGCGGGCCTCCAGTCAGGCCTGTGGGTTTACTGGGATGACCAAGTGAATCATCAGGCCAAAGCACATTAAATATTCATCATGCAGATTATAAACTTCACACATGCTCTGCAGTATAGCAGATAATGTGCTTATTCATTCTGTTCATCACTAATTAATCTTAAAATGTTCCTCCGTGTGAAATGAATGTGTCAACCGCTTTGCCCGCTTCAACAGTGAAGTTTCACCATACCTCAGTCTTTATCAAAATTTTCAAATATGCAGACACGATGCACAGAAAAGAGTGGATATTATTCACTGCGAATAAATAATGCTACTAAATGCGCTACTGTTTCTTTTGGTTTACCTTATTGTGTTCAAGCTTGCTCCCTTGAACTTTGACCTCTTGCCCAGCTTTGTGCTGTGGCATCCCCATATGTGAAATAACAGTGATTTTCAGTTGGTTATTTTTAATAAGTCATGTCTTATATGTTCTAATGTCGGTGGGGGGGGGCTCATGCTGAGGGCCAGCTCCCCTCAGTATGTTTACATCCCTCATAATGAAATTAGAGCCGTGTGGTGCCCACACCCCAGGCCTCCACTGATCCCCTAATTCAATTGCCCCTCTTATTAACGCTCAGATGATGCTGGCTGATCCCCTCCCCTTCCTATTCCACATTCTTTACTCTGCAGCCCCTTCTGTTCCTGCTCCTCCTGTCCTTTTTTTCTGCGCACAGCTCGTCCACGCTCTCATTTTGACACCACTGTGTCCGTCTGTCCGCTGCATATGCCAACAGCACCTGGCCAGTACCAGACAGTTGATCTTTGTATTTAAGAGACGTTCAGACATCAAGACACACATGTTACAAGTAGTTATTACAGCATTAATGAATCCACTGAAAAAATAAAATCATTCACAGTTATAACCTCATGAACATATTTTTAAGGTTGAAATTCAAACACTTAATGAAATACTGCTCTTATTTGCACAGTTCTGGATGGATGCCTGCCACAACCTCAGTGACAGACACACACTCACAGACACACACCGGGCAAACTACAAACACAAACACAGCCCTCAAATGTTGCCTGTTGAGAGAAATATCCTCTGTTGTAGAGACAGATGAGAGGAAGAAATTCTTTCTGTCTTCTCCAGGGTCGACTACAGTTTCCATGTTCAAGATAAAATGGGAATCAAAATTGCCTTTGAAGAATTTTCATGGTTATATCCAAAGAAATGAATATAGACTAATATAAATTCAAGCAGGTGGGCGGTGGTAGCTCAGTCTGTTGGGAACTGGGCTGAGAAATGACGGGTTCTCAGTTTGAGCCCCAGACAAAACACCTTCAAAACACTGCCGAGGTGCCCTTGAGCAAGGCACCAAACCCAAAAATGCCCAACTTAAGGCCCTCCAATGAAGCGGCGACTCATCCAGGGGTGGACCCTGCCGTCGCCCATCTTGTACCCTCCCCGTGACCCCTAAAGGGATAAAGCAGTTAAGAAGATGAGACGAGATAAATCCAAGAAAGTCACATTAAACCAAATTAACAACAATTATTTCAATGACAACAACAACAACAATAATAATCAGACATTGAGACCGTATCAAAACGTGGGGCAAAGCTGAAATGTTCTGCACTTGCGTGGGAATATTTTTAAAATATGATAATATCATCCTATTATATTATGTTACTACGTTAATGAAAGTAAAACTCCATGGCTTTATAAAGATTAAAACACTGGGGGGGTATCTGATGTTAAGCCGGTTAACAGATTTATCACAGGTTTTCAGAATCCCATCTCCTGACCAGCATGCATGATTTTCAGGATGCCAAAGCTAAATCTCCGCTAAAGTTTCTTAATCTCCCACCATTATTAAAATTTCAATCCACTACAGGCTCTCGTTCTCGTAGGATGAATCTGCCCTTTTAATAATGTGACTGGTTTAACAAGATAGTAAAGTGTTCATTTAATGTTCATAAGCCCTATTAGGACAGTGATCATTTTAATGTGATGGCAGGAGTCGCTTGAGCAGCCTCTCATTTTACGAAGGAAGAGCGGATTTTTCTCTCTTCCTCACATACAAACTTTGATGCAGGATGTCGATGATTTGGACTGGTCGTCTGCTAACTCCTCTAACTCCTCTCATCACTCTCCAGCTCCTCTGATTCATCTGTAACACACCTCAGGTACACAGCTCATAACACAACCTCTGCGGATGAGCGTCTGCCACAGGCGGCGTCTGTAATCCATTTACAGCTGATGAGCCCTCTATCGCTTTGTGTATGCAGTTAAATGCAGTTAGTAGTTCATTAATGGCACCACTGGCTGAAACTTTAGTTCTGGCTTTTCTTCTGTGCATCAGTGCACCAGGCACAAGCATCTTCATCATTCGCTGAGCCTGTTTTTGAGATATGTGTTGCTGAGTTGTGCAGAACGGAGCAGCTGCTGGTAAAGATGAGCTGAGCTCACGCTTTGTGGGACATTTAGGAAACTTATTAGGAAAATCCCACAGGCTTTTGCGATTTTCTTGGTTTTCCATATTTCTTCTTTTGACAGATGTCCTCTTTATGGACAGAAAACAATCAGGACAGAAGACTTACTGTCGCTGTGTGTGATTTAGAGAACACACGCATCGAAAGAAAATGGGGCAGATTCTGAATAATCTTCCGTGAATGCATCTGTGGTTTCCAACGCCATTTTAATAATAATGAACGTCAAATATAATTTAAAATAATGAATAAGAGGTGTCATTTCAGCTGCTGTTGGATTTACAGCTTAAAACCTGTTGCTGCCTAATTGTGAGAGACTTTTCCACAGATGATGAGTAAGAAGCAGAAACTATTGTGCAGTATTTCGCTTTTAATATAGATTGTTCTTAGTTTTTATGCACTCAAAAACAAAAATAAAACTGAGATCAAAGATAACCTGAAGTACAGTATGTATCTCATAGGTCTTTTTTCAACCTAAATGTGCTTATGACCTGGCAGCAGCTTAATGAGGTCGCTCCTATAATGTGGTGGCTAATTATAATGTCTGTCATGAACGTCCCCTCGCTACACTGTAGGACCGCTTTAAAGGGACAGTTCACACCTGAGTGCTGAAGTCTTTTCAGTGTGATGCTGGAAAATGACCAAAAAGGGCCTGAATGAATCAATTTAGTTCCAGTCTACTGTTAAGTCCTGAGGTTTCGATCATGTGTGCAGCTTCCCGTGGATGGCGTGCGCATTATGCCTGTTCTGATTTCACTTTTACATGTTAAAGTCTCACATGCGTGGACCGTGTTATCCACTTTGTTCAACACTTGTGCTCAGCGTGTGCCTCTTAATTAGATGGGTGCCTGTGCAGAGTGAAAGGCCAACGATGGCTGGCAGCATTTCTCATGCAGACAGAGAAGCTGACTGATAAGCTGGCGTCTCACAGTGTCACAAGCGTTGTGATGAGCTGTTTCTGGGGTTTTGCCATTGTGTCCCGCTGTAACCCTCCCGCTTGCTGTTTGTCTCAGTTGGAAAAGCTTTTTCATCCAAACGGTTATTCGATGGTTAGGCTTTTTGCCTTTGTCCTCTGTGCTTATTGTTGGCTTTTCAGCCTAGATTGCCTCTCACTGCCTCAGAAATATGCTGTCATCTGTCTGGCTTTGTCATTAGAAGGTGCCTTGGGATGAGTGTATGAGGCAAATGGTTCAAATGCTACCCTGATGTTTTTGTCCATTGGGTCATTAAAAAAAAAAAGATTATTTTTCAGGAGAATTTTGAACCTGCTGTGTGTATTCTATTCATTTATTGTATCAAACACTGTGGTGGTTGGCAGACTGGAACCACCGAGTGTGCAGTAATGTGATCAGCAAGCTTGAATAGCCTCGTGGACCTGAGATGAAGTTCTGGATCAGGTTGCTGCAGTTCCCTCTGGAGAGGGGTCATCGCTCATCTCTTAGCTACAGTCTGCACACACCTGTGGAGACTGCTGGGTTACCTGTTTGTCTGGACATGAGGGAATTGGTCTTTAAGGCTTGCACCATCTCTGTTTGGGAGGAGGTAAGGCTGAAACGGGTGAAAAGGAAGCTTTTGTATGATGGGGTGTACTGGAATGAATGAATGAATGATTCATCTCCTGGATTGATTCGCGTCAGCGTATTGGCCACTTGCCTGTCCTGCAGTGTCGCTCTTTTGATATTTGCAATAAATTTAAGCTGCATTCCTGATTCCATTTGCATTAATAAATACAACAAAACAACCATTTTACTGTCAGAAACAAATATCCTTTCTCAAATTTATGTTACAATCAGAACAGCTTTCTAACCTTCAGTTTTACACCATGTGACCACTATTATCATTTCAGTAACACGACCACAGTCATAAGTCTCTTATTAGTCAGATGCTGAACTGAGTCCGTGCACCAGCCTGACCCTCTCTGAGCCTCTGATTCCTTCATGTCTAGCCTTGTTCTGACCTGTAGTTGCATATCAGAGATAAGCTAAACGAGAACTCTCCAGGAGTCCTTTACCTGCTTTGTGAAACTTTCGATTTCTAGCCTATTAGCAAGGGAATCCATGTGGAGTTTCCTTGCTGCAATGCTGCCATGAGCATCGCCTTCATCTTAAAGAATGCCTCTCCCCTCCTTTTTTCTCAGCTGATGACTCACACTCCAGCACATCCTGCAGAAATCTCCTCACATGCACCAAAGAGAGGGAGGGTGGTGTTATGGTGCCATATGTGCTCAGCTACCTGCTCTGTTTACACAGAACCTGTGCTCTTCAGCATTCCTGTGCTTTCCATCAGCCTGGAAATGCAGCTACTTATTTGTTTATTTATTTTGCTAGACCCTGACTTAATTATGCATTTATTCAGGCAAATGGTTCCGCTATCAGCAAGCACAGGCTTCAGGAGAGCATTTCAACAGATGCATCTTATTCCGTCAAGTGCATTTGAGGTCATTATTTCTCATCATTTTCAAGTAAAGCGTGCGCCAAATGAGAACTGGAAAGACTTTGAAAAGGTGCCATTTGTAGAACATTCTCCTCTCCTGGTCTCCTCCCCAGCAGTGAGCATGCTCACATTGTGTGACATTTGCAGTTATGCTGAAATTCACTGTGCCCGTGCTGCAGTGCTGTAGGTCTGCTGCCCTCTGGCCCTAGCTTCCGTGGATATAGAAAAGAGTCCAAGCGTGATTAATAGCTGTATATGTGCAGCAGGAAACACAACAGCCATGTGTGCTGCCATTTTTTTTAATACACATCCCCACAGGCTGAGTATTACATAACGGATCTCTGAAGTTGCTTGTGCTGATTTTTAATTGCTTTAGTTCATTTATGGCACGTTTGGTAGCCGTGTGGCCCAGCATTATGTCATAGGTGGGATGGCACACGGTGGGTGTGTTTCATTTTCATTCAACATTCTGATGGTCAAATCAGTACTTCATTTCTCAGGACAAGCAGAAATTTTACACCAATCCAATTCCACTTTAAATCCGACTGGCACTCCCCCCCCCCCCCCACCACAAATGGGCTATTTTAGGCCCTTTGTGTCAAAACAGGAATGTCTTATTCTTGGTGCATATGGAATCATTGCACTGGCATAATTTTTTTCCCTCCAGGAGCCATTTTCAGTTGGGTTTCACCTGCCCTTTGCCCTTTTGCTACATGTGTATATTTTGCTAATGTAAACTACATGCAAAATTGCACTTGCTGTTACACCAAGAGACCCTAGTGGTGCAAGCTCTTTCACTTATATTTTGGTTGATTCTTTGAGTGAGTAAAGGTACAAAGAATGCATATTTGATTTCCAACAGTCTGAAGCTGCTCAGAATGTGTGCAGATTTTCTGGCAGTGGAAGGATGGGATTTCATTGGGAGTTGACTCATCTTAATGCAAAGCTCAAGCGAGGACTTACTCTGCCGCTTAAATAATCTTTCCCTGTTAGTCTCACAAATTGAATCAAGTTTCATAGCTTGACGCTTTTAAGCCGGACATCATTGAACGTGTACGGTCAAGTTGTATGCACTTGAACATGCTGTAGACAGAGCAGCGCAATTCAGTTAAATATTTTATGTAAAAGACGACATTAGAGGTAAATCAGACTATAAAAGTAGCAGGTCAGAAATTTCCATAATGCAGTTTTAATATTAAATCACAAGTTGTTTACCTCGATTGCTTCCATTTAGATGGATATGTAAACACTAGGGCGTTTAGTGCCCTGCCTCAGGGCTCCTCGGCAGCACTCTGAAGGTATCCTGGCACCTCAATCTACTATCAGAACACCTTTCCTGCTTTGACAATAGAAGGTCTTCAGCCAAGAATCCTCCGCTTCTCCGACCAGATCCCTACACACTGAACTCCCGCTGTCCCCATACAGGAAGTAGGATTCCATATAGATTTTTTAGGATCTGCATGTTTAGGATTATTTTTCTTCTTCAGAAACCAATGGTGTCTATGATGGAAACATAGATTTTGTTTTTGTTATGGGGTAACTGACCCTCCCCTGTTACTGAATTTCCTATTTAAGGTCAGAAATGTGGCGTTAACTGTCTCTCATGCAGCCACACTGACAACAATAAGACCATTTAAAGACAGCGAAGGCCACACGTAAGGCTTGCAAAGCCCACAGTGAATCTATTCGCTGTGTATTGTAACATTCTCAATTTTCTACCAGCCTGCTGAACTGATGGTATTTTATGTGGAAACTAATTGTACCGAGGCCTTGCTGAGCTCTGAACCAGTAAAACCCGACTGTGTTCCCTCAAAAACCAACATTACCCAGTTCCTGCTGAGTCCAGCCAGCAGAAATCAATGGTGGAGTCGATTTTATTTGTGTGGCCGGCCCGTTCTGTGTGCAACACACTATTCCATTAAGCAGGAAAATAGGCAACACAAAACAATCATTAGGCTCCAGTTGGGTTGTGCTTCACACACATCTTGACATGTTTCTGGCATGACAGACAGGGACAATAAATATTCATCTAACCTTAATTATTAGATTGTTAATACAGATGTGATCAACGTAGCAAACTCTATTTGTGAAGACCGTGAAGTAAACTGTGACACTCGACCTCTCATAATTCCAGTGGGGACGACTAAAGTCACCCTCTATTACACAAGAAAAATACATAAATAGAAAAAAAAAAACAGTGAAAGTGTTGTTTACTACCAAGCATGGGCGGTTTGGGGCAACACACAACTTCACTGCACCACTAATATACTCAATCTGGGTCAAGTTGTGTCCACCACATAATGTTGCATGAAAGGGAACCAAACTGACAACCGCTAAGTGCTCCAGTGTTCTTACAGTATTATTTAATGCTTTGTATTTGTGAACCCCTTCCTGTCTCCTATTTACAGTTTTGAGTAAAAGAAAATAAATCTGAAGGCTCAAATTTAAGTTGATCGGGTTATAATTGGAAAAGGTGGCAGTCATCGTTGGGGTTCCACCTTTTCCTGCTGTTGAAACTCCTTCCTGTCCCGGAGAATCAGTTGAGACAGCTGATTTATGGATGGGGTGAGATTATTGATAACGGAGGAGATTGCAGCTGCATCCGTCTCCTTCAGGACGAAATGATGTTTGGTAGTTTTGTGCTCACTCCTACAGGACTGAATCGTTCTGGCCTCGAGGACGCAGCCTCAAAGTATTTAAGGCTCTGAAGGCCAAAATGTCACTTTTTAGTGCAGTTAAATTCAGTCTAGATGCAGATAGTTAACTGATGTAAATCTATTTTATTGTGTGGTCCAAGAAATAAATAAGAAACAATGAAACAAAATTATGCTTTTGGTTTATAATTTTACCGTATTTTGAGTGTTATTCACTTTTCTTGGGCTGCTGCGGAAGCTGCTTTATGTTAATTGCAAGGCTAATTTGGCTTGTGGCAAAGTATAAAGATTTGAAGCCAACGTCTGTTTCACAAAAGTCAATGTGAAGACCAGGTTGTTGTTTCTGATCTGTCTGTATGTCTCTAATGTGTTTTAATCTGAATTCTGGTGGGAAAACAACAACTACAATAGTAAAGGGCTGAATAAAAGGTGCATGTTTAAATTGATTAGTCACATTGTCAATATGGAGTGTTGGCTGTGGTAATTACTGGTAATTGAGTGCTTTGTAAACTGGCATTTATGGATTCCAGACTGGGAGCCGAGATGCCTGTTTTTGGCTCTTGTTCCTGTTGGGTCGGAGCCTCCCTCTTTATCTCCTCCTGGGCACCACCTGTCTCTCTTTACTGAGCACAGGAGCTCTTCACCCACATCCTAATGAGGGAAACCTATCAAATCCTTATCTGTCTTGTTCTGCGAAGGCCAAAAGCCAAATCTGGCACTTTAATAATAATCAGCTCACAGATGGCCTTTTACCTCACATCTTATAACATGAAACACTCTGGCGCCAAAACTCAGCCAACACTAACTTTTTGATCTTTGACATCGCCACAAAAAGTCAAGGTACATTCATTAAATTAGGCTTTGCCAGCTGGTGGAAAAGACAAGTAGCGTTGCCTGTATCCAGAACTGCTCCTCCCTACAGGGTGGAACAGCATATGTCTGTGGACCTGGCACACGATCAAAGCAGGAGGCGATCCGCAGCGACAGCCTTTCCCTTTAATGTCCACCGTTTGTGGCAGGAAGACGGTTGAATTACAGCTGGTGTAGACGCACATGTCCTCATCACACTCGTCTGAGGTGAGCCTGAGCTGAAGAAATAGGCACCTTGGGTCTGTGTGTATGGTCAATGCCAATGACCTTCGGAATTACAATGAAAGAACATCAGAGCAGGTGCAAAGAGCAAAATCTATTTCTAGAATATTTGTCATGGTTAATGGCAAACCGTGTCCTGAAGGCAGTAGCCGTCAGAACACCTCCCACTGTAATGATCTGTTTTGGTCTATCTTGACATTTCACGGGTCAGCGATTTCTGCATTACCAGAGACGTCGGGTGTGAGTTGTCGGATCAGAATGAATAGGACAGCATGTAATGTTTTGTGTGGTAATCAGCTTATCTGATTGAGGGCCAAGTGTGAGGACAAACAGGCCGACTACTTCGATGTGCGCTAATTTGAGTGCGACAGGTTGCTGTTCTCAGTTGGCTTTTGAGTGATAAAAGCTCAGATGTATTTGCACAATATACTGTTAAGAAGGGGATAAAACAGCCTATGCTACTTTTTATTATATAAAAAAGCCTTTAGATTTATATCATGCATATGCAGATCTTCTGCTCTGAATTCTGAATGCAGTTTTTTAATTCACCCGAACAGATACAAACCCATTGAGGTCAGCGTCTCTTTCAGAAGGGTGACCTGGCCAAGAGGTCAGCAGTAAAAGCAGTGCCAAGGGAGCTGGAACACAACAATTCAAAATTTGATACACAGGCACTGCTCAGCCGTGGAGAAGGAGGAAGGAATTAAGCCTAAAAGAGCCTCAGAAATTAGGGTCAGGCAATGTGCATATCTGCGTGCACTCAAAGAAGGCGAGTTCGAAGTTTCATATCCAACTCACCGTGGTGGGAGAGGACAACATCTCAGTGGCGAATGCTATGTGAACGTCCTGAATGGTGGCAATTCCGTGACGTGCAGATCTGGACCGGTGCTTCACTGGCTCACATTATGGAGACTCTTGTTCTGACATGACTGCCTGAGGAGTGAACGCTCTCCAAATGTCTTTGGAGACATCACGCCACGGCACATCTACCTGTACGGCAACTGTCCTTGTTAATTAGACCGGCATCACCTGTGATTTGTGAATCCGAGCCAAAATGATTCCTCTGCTGGAATGTTTTCAGAAAATTGCAATTTCCTCGTTCGTTCCGAAACAGCAATTTTTCCCTTGTGACATGTTTGTTCCTTTTTGAGGCATTAATCTTGTGAATTAAGGCCATTTTAACATTTAAACCACGCAAATTGGAGAGACGTGACGCTCTCGTTTTCAGCTATATGCTTTCTGTAATCGGTTTTAAAGTGTTATTTGTGGAAAAATGGTTGTTTTTCTTGACAAATTGATGATTCCTGCCCGCAGAATAAGTGCTTGATCTCAAAGCTGTGCTCCACAGCTGCTCTGTGGGAGGAAAATGAGCTGGTATGTGGCAGTGACGATGTGTCTGAATCTTGATTGGCGCTCAGCTGTCTGTTAAGAATAAATGACTCTCTGCAGCCTTTGATATTTCATTACATTACATTAAATTTGACAAGGATCCCGAAGAATCACATCACATCAGCAAGACTACCTCGGGAGAAGCCATCTCTTTGTAAGTTTTTGTGAAGTACTGGATTAGATGTTAGCATATGTATGTCACTTCCTCCCCTGTTTTTGCTTCTGGCATTTAGAGCAATTGTATAGTCTGCCAAGTCTGTGTTTTGAACCAGATTTCCCAATCTCAAGGTCAACACTGACCATAAAACCAGTGGGCTGTTAACCTAAATGATGTCTTGAATATACTAACTGGCTAAAAAAAAGTCACCACCAAATCAAAAAAGCTATATTCATACTATACTGCGTTTAGCTCATACTTGCATTGCTTCTTCCACTGTTGTTTTGTCCAAATTTCACCAAATGTTTAAGGGATCACCAGTCATGATCATTGCGGATTTGTTTTCCAACCACATTTCTTCCTCAAAGACGATCATTCCCCACTATCCTGGTTTTCATTTTGGATAGTTCTGAAACCAATTCTAGTAGTTTCTGCAATCTCCTGAGATGTTTTCTCTACTTGATGCTAATGTGACCCTTCTCAAACTGACAGCATTTCCATGAATTCCATGTGTGTGTGTGTGTGTGTGTGTGTGTGTTTGCGCACGCGTGTGTGTGTGTCTGTGTGTGTAGTGTTGAACCAGTAGTGGCCATTTTCTTCGATATTCAATCCTTCTCCAGTAACCAGTCCATTTAATCTCAGTCCTCTCAAAACTTAACAAAAGAGTGAGTTTTCACGCTGTTTTATTGTACCCCGCATGTTGATGTTGATGTTGAATTTAGTCTCCATCAGAGTACCCAAAGCAACATTGACAGTTCAGAAGTTAGCAAGAGTTAGCTTTTGAGATGAATGACAGTCTGCTGAATCCCAGCCAATGACTCTAGCCGGGGATGAGTAAGCCTCTGTGTCTGAGTGGGCAGCAGTGGTGGGCCTGGTTGCAGCAGTAATCATTATAACGTCTCTGCGGACTTTTAGTCAGCGCATAATAGTTTTAGCTGACAATAAAATGCAGAAGTCAAAGCTGCCTTTGTGTTCATGCAGTGGAATTGTCAGATTTTCTGGAGGCACATTGAACACACACATTGAAATGATTAATCTATATTAGTGTTATTACAGAGCCTCTTTTCTCTGCTCTGGTCCTGTAACAACCCCTCCATTAGTCTGTTTAGCACACAGGCCTGTAATTGCGTCAGAATTGTTGCCATTTGTTTTTCTGCCTTTTGTTAGTCATTTCCTCTGCCTTTCCCATGGTGCTCATCCATTCCTGTCTTGTCCTCCTCCTCATCCCTGTGTGCTCCTCAGTAGTGATGTGTCAAACCGAGCAGCAGCCATGTAGTCTTGTGTCGGGGGCTCTCTGTCAGGCCGCTGCTGCCGGTGAAGAGAGAAAGAAACTTCAGACGAAGGTGATCATCACCGCCGCTGCATAATGGACAACGGCGAGAGTCAGATGTAAATCCAGCCTTCAGCAGGAATTTAACCTTTCACCTACAGTTTCCATCAGCTTTCTTTTGTGAGGTTGTTTCCTCTCCTTTACTGCTGGTGTTGCTGTCTGTGGCTCCGCGTGCACGTTGACTTTGATGCTTCTGTGATTCCCAAGTCATGCTTGCGTGTCTGCACTTACGTACATGCACACGCATACTCTGTTGTAGGCAGTTGGAGGGTACAGTATTAGTGGAGCGCAAGCATCTGTGTCGGTGTGCAGACTTAAGCTCTTGGTTTATGTAACTTGCTCTGCCATTTCAAAAGATTTGAAATCACAAGTGCAAATCTACACCCGATTGCAATGTGTCTTGAAGGGCAGTGAGTACCGTGTATTCATATATACTGTCAATGAAATTGGTTTGGTCAGTTTGGAACACGCATTTAGGACTGGTAGGCTTGTCTGAGACTTCCCAGCATCCTTACCTGGGAAAAGAAGAGTAAATTGGGAAAATATGTGATTATGAGAGAGGAAAGTATGTCTGGGATAGCACTACTGGCATTTCTACATGCTAGAATAAGATTAAAGCTTGGCCCCAATAAAGCCTAAATAATTTTTAATCACAGTGAAAACATCTATCTATCTATCTATCTATCTATCTATCTATCTATCTATCTATCTATCTGTCTGTCTGTCTGTCTGTCTGTCTGTCTGTCTGTCTGTCCGTCCGTCCGTCCGTCCGTCCTCCGTCCGTCCGTCCGTCCGACTCATTCTCTGAACTCATTCCATTCGTGTGTGTGTGTGTGTGTGTGTGTGTTTGTAAATAACAGTCCTATGATCTTCATGCATTTTCATCCCTGGGGGCTTCAGCCCTGGGGGTATCTTGCAGCTAAAACGTTCTGTAATCTAGTAGATCATCTATGTAAGACTCTGTTGTATGTGTATGCACTCTCTCTTTCTCTCAAACACACACACACACCGCAGCAGCTCCATGCTGGCTTTGATGGAGTTCACTGAGGTAGCTTGTGTTCCTGACAAATTGTAGCAGTTGTCCTTTGCTTTTCTCTCCAGGAGACAGAGATCAGCACCAGGCGAAAGGAGTGTGAAGCACTTGAAGCAGAGGTGAAGAGAAAGAATCAAACATGTCAGACTTTGGTAAGTGCTCCCAAAATACACCCCCGGCCTTTGAGTGAAAGGACCGAGGCTGAAATTGATTTCTACCTGATAGTCTTGTCTGCCGTCATCACACATAAAGATCCCCTGAGATCCCCGGCTGTAACGATACCTTGTTCTTAAGCGATGATGACTGAAATTTGGAACCTGGAGCAGTTAAATAACAGGTGAAATCTGTGCACCTTGATAACACAGGGTGAAAAAAAACATTAATAAATTAGCTGGATCTTTGGAAACAGCAAAAAACTCCCAAAAGTGAGCGCTGCGGTCTTTTATTCACACAGGACAACGTATTTATTTTAAACCATATCATTATGCTTTTCATGACGGTGACCTCGGTAAAAGGTCAGACACGTGTGATACAAATCTGGGGTCTTTATGGAGTGTTTGTTGGCATTCTCCTCACAGTGACCCAGAAATGTCATTCTGCCTGCTGCAGTGGCCCCTGAGAACCGGGGACAGAATCCACAGAAATCAAATCTACGAGGTGGTGGAGATAACCTACGGAGAATTCAACAAAAGAACTATATCTTCTCCTGATTGGTTCAAGGAAGCGTTTTTGAACTGTGCAAAATCAAATAATCAAATATTCATTCTTTTTAACATTAGCAATTTAGTTTTTATGGAACTCTTGTTACAGTTTTGTGGAAATAGTATCGAATTAATGGTTCAGGACAGTAATTAATTGATCAATAATTGAAATCATCACCACATTAAAGGTGTGGAAGTTTAACTGGTGCTGTATTAGTCTACATTTGCAGCTGTAGGCTGGCAGATTAGCTGACAGGAACAGCACCGCTGTGGTGCACCTGGGTTATAAATCATAACACGCACAGTCATCAGCACTGGGAGGCTTTACGATGAGGGGCCGGAGAGCCTTGCTGCCCTTCTCGTGATGTTTGTTCACAGAGAGTTTGGCATTTATTGACAGTATTGATTGTCAACGGTGACTTCCTGCAGATGGTCTGTGTAATCCCATTAGGATTTCATTCAGTGCGGACCTTTGTTAATCTGGGGTCTTTGCTTTGAAATTTAAAGATAAAGTTAATTTTTTACGATGAAACACTTAAACAGCAGTGTGTGGCCTGGAGTGGACACCTTCAAATGGAGAGATTAAGCTTTTATTTAAATTGAAATGTTTGTGTTCCCCTGTGACCATGGGGCATTTTCTGATGAAGCGTCTTTGGGTCTTTTTGCCCCACATAAAAACACTCCATTAGTCCTGTTTCTTTGCTGCCCAGCACTCACATTCTCTGCTCACAGCGGCACATCGTGTCCTCGACCACTGTCAGCACACTGACTCCTGGGTAAGCTGCTCAAAGGACAAACTGTCCCTCAGTATTCAGCACAAATGGCATCCTGGTCCCCACAGAGTGCAGCACAGTTCTTATCGTCTCCTTTGATAAGTTCTAAGAACAGAGGCATAAATGCAGAAAAGAACCAGCCAACAGAATGGCGAGCTGGAGAAGGACGACAGTTGTGTCACTTAGTCTGACTCGCCTGTCCGTCTCTCTTCCACTTGTCTCTTTGCAAAGTTCAAAACAAAACTGCACCTATGGAGTAAGGGCTAGCTATTATTTAGCAGTATCTATGACACAATGAAGATTTTCTTCATTAAATAACTGTCTAAGATGGTTTTAAGGCACTAACATTTTATTTTTTATGATAACTGTTCCAGTTCCTTCTTTATCCCTCTGTTGTGATATCTGTAACACTTCTAACACTGCAATAAACACAGCAAATAAATAGTAAATCTTACAATTTTGCACCTGCAGGCTGCAGGGATTGGTTCCATTATATCTGGCCATCCCATCCGCTGCCTGTTTTATTGGTCCATTTGGATACTGTTGTTGTAGAAGTCCTCAGACATAAAGTCTGCAGCTTATTTCAGTCTTAATTCAGTGACTGTGGTGATGTGTGACAGCATCACATGGACATTTCACCAAGGTCAGAAACTGCGGCCTTTGACGAGGTCTGAGCGTAAAGAGTTCTTCTGAGTTTATAGACGGCCGGAGCCATCTGGAATCTCCCATCTTCTCTACGCAAAACTACAGTTTATTCAGAGAAGCATGACTTCTGGCATTTAGAGTATGTTGCCATGGTAACACAATTGCCCAAATATGTAACTCACTTAATTTGTTGCTGGGAAAAATGACACAAGTCACATTAGTGTGCTGGCCTTTTTTACACATATTAAAGTGTTTTATGCATAACTGATTTGGTAGATGCACAGTCCCAGTAAAAGAAGTTCACTATTTATAGAAGTATGTCCATTTTCTTGTTACAACATTGGCATCATGTCACGCACACAGTCGAGCCCTGTGGCTACTTTTATCATGTTGATGAATGTGATTAGTTCAGGAATGAATATGAAAACACTGCTGGTATAATTTAAGTGAATAAAACAGCACAAACGTAGCTCCCAAAGTTCAGTAGGCATTCAAATGAAGGTTTCTGTGCTCCACTATCTACAGAAATCCAGAAAAGTCTAATCATCTGTTGGCTTGAATGAGCTATAAGATCTGGTTTCCAAAGTGTGGGGAATGAGGTGCTAATGGTTGACATTAGCTGGTCTTTGGAGAGTCAGAACGCTGAGTTTCATGCAGTGTTCATAACCGGCGAAATATCAGACCTTCAGATAATGATGAGGTGTTATATTTAGGTTTATATGATGAAAAAAAGCTTTAGGCTTCTGAGCCATCCCTAAGCTCACAGGCCCACCATAGCAAAGGGATCATGACACACACTGATTTGTATAAAGCATTACCATGGTGACACTAAAGGACAAAGAAACAGCTGATTATCTGTTTCCTAAACAATTTGATTTGCAACAATACAGTACAGGAAAGATTGTTAAATGAGGTTAAAAAGCCATGTTGAAATGCTTAAATTAACCAGAGGCTTAAATCTTAAATGCTCATGCATTTATTGTGTTAATGGTGTACAGACAGTGGGATTTGAGCTGTATTTTTCCTTCAGAAGAACACCCAGAGGCTCAGCCAGCCCATATTAGTTCTGAAGTGAGGGATCAATGGATATGAATAAGAATGCCAATGCAATCTGCTTCTTGTGCAGGGAGCATTAAAATTGACTGCACATAACTGATGCTGGTTGAAATGCCAATATTTTGGGGGAACCCAACAGAAATGGAATTACTGGAACAGCAGCAGATCTCAGATTGGTACTGTTCTTGTTCACTCCTGTCCTGGACAAAATGTACCCTCAAATGCTAAATGCATTATGTGTTAGTGCTGCACAATGTCAGAAGCTTTAAAGATTTTAAAAACAAAACAACAATAAAAAAACACTGTTTATTATAATGATGTCAATGATGTGAATAGATGCAGTCACAATGGTGTTGCAGTGTCCTATATTATCTTCCATCATTAGGCAGATTCAGGATAAGCTGAGCAACTTTGCTTTGGTTTGTTTAAATCCTAATACATCCTCCTTTTGTACAATAGAAGAATTTACATCTTTGTACTCCGCTTGGATCTTGAATAATAACAATCACCCTTATCAATAAAAGAAATTAGTCATAAACTGTCACCGTTTAGTTCTGTCATGTAGCATTAACAAACCCGAGACATTATAATAGAATCTGACTATCATCAATGTGGGTTGCCATAATTAAACAATTAGTTAATACTAATATTTTTACAGTAACACTTTGCTTTAACATACTTTGCCCATCATGATCAGGGGATTTTATTATCCAAAAAGAAGCTTTTAGGCTTTCCAGGCAATTTTCTCTTTTCCAACCTGCTCAAAAACTTTAATTGTTCTGGACAGAGACAGGACAGTAGTGTAGCTGGCCCTGAGTGTCACACCAATCGTGGTGTAAAACCTTGTTTGTCGCCTGACACTAGGTTTGAATTCTGTTGCAACGTTGTTCACCTAACATGATTTGTTAATATCAATATCGTTTGGAAACACTAAGAAGATCATAACAGGCTCGAGACACATTTGATAAGCTAACATAAGAAATGTAATGTGCCTTAAATTGTACTGGTGCAAAGTACAAATGAATGTAAAAGTGATCAAAAATTGCTCTAAAATTTGTTACAGGCATTTTAACAATCAGTACCAACTCCAGCCAACAGGGGGCGCTGCTTAACCCCCTTCAACTCGACTCTGTTCTAGATTGAGGGTTATTGTGGCTGGACACCCACTTGTTGGTAGCTACAGACCTAAAGTGTCTCCATTTGTAGATTTTAGATTGGCCTGCTGGATTTCTAAAGTCTTTAAATCGCTGTAAGCCAGGAGTGCCCAAAATCCTACCCATGTGGGCCATAGTCCTTCTGGGTTTCTGTGCCATCAGCCCGAAAACAGGTGAAAGCGTTATGTGCCTTGTAGGACATAAATCCTGGCTCGGCTGTTGCCTTCAAGGACTCGATTTGGGCGGCCCTGTTATAAACTTTTCCAGTTTCGTGTAAATAAATCATAAATAAATTATAAATCAGTGACTGCAGAATTTTTATTTGGGGGGTAGGTTCAAAGTAGCTCTAGTTTACCTCCAAGCTCATTTTCTTTATTACACTGCAGGTATGCTAAACCCCTTCAGCTGTTTGGAAGTCATTAACTCAAGGGGTTACTTACTTTTCCCACTAGCATGATGAGGTTTTTACGGTTGCTCACAATAAAGATATTAAAGCTCAAAATGCTTATTGTGCTGTTATTTAGACACATTACATGTGTCAACACCTTTTGACTGACCACATTAAAGAAGAAAACCCATTTACATTTTTTTCTTCATGTCTGCATTTAACCTTAGTCATCTTTTATAAGTAAAACATAAATCAACAGGAGCACCCCCTCCATCTCTGGCCATTAAGAAGCACTGCATTGTATGTGATACATTACTGTACATGTATCATGCATGAGCTCATGGCTTCCTCGGCTCCTCAAAAGAACAACATTTGGCCTACATCATGCTGAAGCTGCAGTTAGCTCTATATCTCAGAAGGCTCCAGCTGACACTGCAAATAGCATCCATCCCAAACTACTGATGACGGATTGGTATTAAGGTTTTCTCCTCTGCAGTTATAGGCTGTATTATTTACCCTTTATATAAGATAGCAGGGGAAGGTGATTGTTGGCATGCGTGCAGCATTGCAGCCTATTATTGATGGAAATGTTCCTGGTTTTCATCTCTGCAGGTAGGCATTTATGCTGTAGGTTATTATAGTGACAGGAGTGGCAGCTTCTCTCACTCATGTCTCCTAAAACATACAAGAAAACCTTAGTGGATTACTGATGAATAATACATTGGCTAAAGCTGAGTTCGGCCAGCCTAGACTAATTATTGTCCTAAACACTTGTCTTTCTGCCTCCACTTTTCCAGGAGAATGAGTTGCAAGATTTCCTGGAGGAGAAAAACCATTTAAACCTGAAATTGTTCAGCAGCAGCAGCCACAAGGCATCCGAGTATGCGA
This sequence comes from Takifugu flavidus, assembly GCF_003711565.1. Classification (NCBI taxonomy): domain Eukaryota; kingdom Metazoa; phylum Chordata; class Actinopteri; order Tetraodontiformes; family Tetraodontidae; genus Takifugu; species Takifugu flavidus. The sequence goes on from NC_079524.1 coordinate 15,570,242, forward strand.
AGGTAAGAGGAAAACATGTCATATATTAAAGTCTAACGGAGGAGGGGAAGGTGCAGGTTGTAGCAAGGAGCAGTACTGAAGAAGAATCCCTCACATTATCAACACTTTAAATCAGATCCGAGCCACATTTGTCTATCCAAGAGCCTTAGTGAAATAAAATACTGAACTTTAAAGGAGTGGATTGTCAAAATCTGCAGATATAAGGAGACATAGTCAGATACTGCTAGGGTGCAGTTCATCACATTTACTCAGGACACCTTCAAAGCACTGCTGAGGTGCCCATGAGCAATCACCCAAACGCTCACATAGGGCCCTGCTACAGAGAGTGCAGAATTATTAGGCAAGTTGCATTTTTGAGGATTAATTTTATAATTGAACAACAACCATGTTCTTAATGAACCCAAAAGACTCATTAATATCAAAACTGAATATTTTTGGGAGTTGGAGTGGGGCTTTTTTGGTTTTAGCTATTTTAGGAGGATATCTGTGTTCAGGTGACTATTACTGTGCATAATTATTAGGCAACTTAACTATATACCCATTTAAATTATTTATTTTCACCAGGGAAACCACTATAACAGCTCAACATTCACAAATATACATTTCTGACATTCAAAAACAAATCAGTGACCAATATAGCCACCTTTCTTTGCAAGGACACTCAAAAGCCTGCCATCCATGGATTCTGTCAGTGTTTTGATCAACATTGCGTGCAGCAGCAACCACAGCCTACCAGACACTGTTTTCCCTCCTTGTAAATCTCACATTTGATGAGGGACCACAGGTTCTCTAAGGGGTTCAGATCAGGTGAACAAAGAGGCCATGTCATTAGTTTTTCTTCTTTTAGGCCCTTTCTTGCCAGCCACTCTGGAGTACTTGGATGTGTGTGATGGAGCATTGTCCTGCATGAAAGTCATGTTTTTCTTGAAGGATGCGGACTTCTTCCTGTACCACTGCTTGAAGGTGTCTTCCAGAAACTGGCAGTAGGACTGGGAGTTGAGCTTGACTCCATCCTCAACCCGAAAAGGCCCCACAAGCTCATCTTTGATGATACCAGCCCATACCAGTACCCCACCTCCACCTTGCTGGCGTCTGAGTCGGACTGGAGCTCTCTGCCCTTTACCGATCCAGCCACGGGCCCATCCATCTGGCCCATCAAGACTCACTCTCATTTCATCAGTCCATAAAACCTTAGAAAAATCAGTCTTGAGATATTTCTTGGCCCAGTCTTGACGTTTCGGCTTGTGTGTCTTGTTCAGTGGTGGTCATTTTCAGCCTTTCTTACCTTGGCCATGTCTCTGAATATTGCACACCTTGTGCTTTTGGGCACTCCAGTGATGTTGCAGCTCTGAAATATGGCAAAACTGGTGGCAAGTGGCATCTTGGCAGCTGCACGCTTGACTTTTCTCAGCTCATGGGCAGTTATTTTGCGCCTTCGTTTTTCCACACGCTTCTTGCGACCCTGTTGACTATTTTGAATGAAACGCTTGATTGTTCGATGATCACGCTTCAGAAGCTTGGCAATTTTAAGAGTGCTGCATCCCTCTGAAAGATATCTCACTATTTTTGACTTTTCAGAGCCTGTCAAGTCCCTTTTCTGACCCATTTTGCCAAAGGAAAGGAAGTTGCCTAATAATTATGCACACCTAATATAGGGTGTTGATGTCATTGGACCACACCCCTTCTTATTACAGAGATGCACATCACCTGAAATGCTTAATTGGTATTGGGCTTTCGAGCCTATACAGCTAGGAGTAAGACAACGTGCATAAAGAGGATGATGTGGTCAAAATACTCATTTGCCTAATAATTCTGCACTCCCTGTAAGAGCTGGTGAGCTGGAGCCTTCACTCTCATGCATCTAGGACAGGCTCCAACACCCTCCCCATGACCCCCCAAGGGAAAACAGCAATAAATGAAAAGTTCATTTTCATATTTTCTCCCAAGTTTATTCATCTCAGTCATATAAGAGAAAGAAAAACAGTTCTATAGTTTCTCCCCTTCAGTCTGTTAACGATACTAGAAACTAACTAGGGTCGTGTTGATGCTACACACACACACACACACACACACACCATTTAGTATCAACTAGGGGAAATTGCTGTTTCTGCCGAGTGTCGTTGGACCGAGAAGTCTGATGTGTACGATTTTGTGATGGTATGTCAGTAGGCTGATTATTGGACGGATTGATGACATTCACATTTCCACCTCCATAAGTTGAGGTGGTGTTGGATATCATCATTTATCTATGAAAATGTCCATCATTCACAGCAAACCCTGTAGTGCTGGAGCAAAGAAAGTGCTGTCAGAACAATGGACCGTCTCTGTAGACGGGCCTGATTGGCAGGTTATTGCTTTTGGAGTGTATAAAGGTAATATGCAATTATTAGAGTCTGTTCTGGGCACAGGTTGCACATGGAGCAGCAGAACTCTTTAAGAAATGAGCAGATATTAGCTCTCCGTGGTCCAGGACAGGTTCCCCCCCTCCCTCCCGGCTCATAATAGACTATTGACCTGCTTATGGTGAATACAGTAGTGTTTGATCTGTCTGCATTAGGTGTAACGTCAGGGCAGAAGAAATGATTTGCTCACTTCTTCACCGTTGTGGTCTCTCTTCCAGGTGTTCAGGAGTCATTACTGGTCCCTCTAAAGCCAGGATAAAAATCAAAACACTATTGATCTGTTGGAAAATAAGGTCTAATTATGATACAGATTTTATTAGAGAGTTGAAGTTGAACTTGTTGAAGCATTTTTTGCGAGGGGGGGGGGGGGGGGGGTTATTGGTTTGATGAAGATGCAGGTTTTAATGGTTGTGTAGGCTAATCACGTGGCAATTTTGCACCAAATAACAAAACTAAAATTAGGAAAGAGCCACAGTCTTGTCCCAACAGCCACCCAGAAAGGTGAGCCTCCATTGCCTTCATGCTCTACTGTACATTCACCCTCAGGCTGAAGAAGTTAGACAAATAATGACATCATCATGCTCAAATGCTATTCAAATCTATTTCCTCTCTTTTTTTGTTTTTGTGGGTAAAGTCTGAATATGTCAACCTCAAGGAGACCCTTGGTGCTGTGACAAAGGAGAGAGATTTAGCTCTGTTGGAGAGAAACCAGCTCCAAGGCAAACTGGAGAACCTAGAGCAGGTGCTCAAGGTGAGGAACACAGTTCTTATAGTCTGCCAGTATGGTTGAGCTATGTTGCCTTCCAGTGTCCTGTGTGGAGGTCTGACCAAGAGCTGTGAAGGTGTAGATGCTCGGCGCAGTCTGCACCCTCCTCATCTGTCTCTTCCCTTCTCTTCTAGCTTTACCGTGTAAGGTATCTGAGCATTCCTGCTTTCTTTTCCCACTTTGAATGCTTTCTGTCCACCTTCTTCTGCCCAACAGCACTGTGAAATGTGGTTACTTTGCTTGGGAAAGGACCCAGACTTTGATTTCATGAGAATGGGTCAATAAGTAATGGAGGATATTTGACTTATTTGAATAATATGTATGGATTTGAAATGCTGTCTTGCGTTCATGAATTGAGATGAAGAATTTGATTTTCGGCTTCGATTTGAGGAGATTGAGACAACTTTGGAAATTTAACCAGTCCTCCCTGATTCATTTCAAATCCAAGAGGGTCAGGCTAATCGAGCATTGCCCAGATTCTTTGTTAAAGCCAAAATACCGATTGGATGTTGCAGCCATATTTATGGAGGGTTCTTGGCTTCATTTGTCGTTATGACCGGCCATAGATACGTGAGCATGCTGCAGACTTTGCTCACCCTTTCATGTAACTTAAAACCTTTTATTGATCATGCAAAGCTCTTCCAATAGTCTTAGTGAACTGACCTGTGACAGGTGTTGTGTTACCTAAAGGGCCAGCAAACCTGGCGGTGCACTGGTGTACATCCACCAAAGCATTGCAAGCCCACGTCCGTGAGCCCCTTTGGTTAAAAAAGCAAGAGAAACGTAAAAACACATCTTTATCCTATTACCTGTAGTGGTTTATTGCACTACAAGGAGAGATTTAGAGCTACAGCTAAGAGGAAAAAGATGTTGTGAGTTTTAATTTTAAATCGTGAGTATGCTCTTTACCAGCCTCTGTTTGTGTGCACATATAACACCTGGGATGTGTATGAATTCACCGTTGCACCTGGTACTGGAATCTGGTCGACCTGTTTGAATTGTAGTTCTGTTTCCAGCAGCCCTGTCCTTCCTCCCACCCCCCCAACGGCTCTCTAACCCTGCGCTCTCTCCCTGTGGACAGCATATGCGTGAGGCTGCGGAGCGGAGGCAGCAGTTAGAGTTGGAACATGAGCAGGCCTTGGCTGTCCTCAATGCAAAGCAGCAGGAGATTGACCTTCTTCAGAAGGTAGGAGGACTCTCGGCGCAGGTTCGGACTCACTCACATGTCCGGTCAGGGGCTGTGTCAAAACCAACAACTCCTTTATGGAACACTGGCCACCCAGACAGCACGGAAATGACCTCAGAGGCGGGAAAAAGCAGCAAATATTGAATCTCGGTGATAGTGCGACCCTGTTGATTGTGTTGATGTGTGTATTACCTGCCTGTTTCCTGCCTGTTACCTGCCTGTTTCCTGCCTCCTAGACTTTACAGACTAGTACAATTTAATTTCTGTGTGACTGAAGCTGGAGGGCTAAACAGTAGTCAAGCCCTTTGTCCACTGAAATTTAGAGGAGCCAAAAGTTGCCTCTTTTATATTTTAAGGCGTTTTTTAAGATAATGTCTATTTTGTCCTTATTCTTGTCCTACAAAGCAAAAAATATAGACTTTATTCAAAGCAGGAGTCATGCTTCCAGCTCTGATATTGAAGCCAATGAATCCTTTTAAAACTATTGAAATTCCATGGGATGCCATTTTATAGCAGCTTGGATTCCTTCACATTTTCCAAATTATTTATCTGTTAAAGAACAAGGAAAGATGCAACATGTGCCATATTTTTGACCCCTGTGATTTTATTGTGCTTCATTTAAACTGTTAATGGATGTTGTTGTGTTTTGAGCTGTTTGGTTGAACAAATGAGCCGAACAACATGACGTTTGGAGTAAAATCATTTTCGGTGCACAAGTGACTCTGTTTTAAGCAAAAGGGGTCCAGGTCATGTTTGCTCAGGCTGTTTCTGTCTGTGCTGAAGCAGACAGTAACACCAGACCAGTGTTTGACTGCTGATACTCAGGTTGTGTTTGGACCTGTTCTCCAGATGGCCTGACCTCCTCCCAGTCAGTTTCCTACAGTTTCCTAAATCACTGCTTGTGATTTATAAAATATCCACCCTCCAGATTCCTTATATGTATTTTAACTGTGTGTTTTTAGCTTCTCAAATAAGATGACATTTATGATGAGAAATTGTACATCTTAACATCCTTATTATATAAAATAATCCCAAATTAAGAGGTACTTTATCATTTTAATTTGCATTGGTTTTAGCTTGTTACCTGTTAAACCAGCCAGACGACAGCTCCATAATCTAACAATATTTGCAGCGTTCACATCAGAATCAACAGTATTGTCATGTTTTTTTTTAATCAACGCGTCAGTTTGTGTTTGTAATTACAACTGACTTTCATCAGACGCCAATCTGACTCCATCTGTCTCATCGTCAGAACGATTTTGCTCGGAGGAGAGAAGTTATTGGACTGTTTTTCCACGCTAACCCTGTGTGCTCACCCTGCTTCTGTTACCCCGCGATGCCTTCACTGTCCTTCGTGTAAAGACAAAAGCTCATATGAATTCTGATGGTTTCACTTGATTTATGACCCATACATGCAGATTTAATCAGGAAAAAAGATCCCTGTACCTATTTTCAGTGGCTAATTATTTTGCCACTAAAATAATTTGTCGCTGAAGTTTAAAAAAAAAAAAAAATCCTTTATAAAAGTAAAATAATAAAAATTACTAATTAATTTACCTGCAAACCATAGCTGAGAGGACATAACAGCACAAAAATGGATGATGTAAAAAAAAGATGAACACCTTTATATTTGAATCTATGATCTATAATCTAAACCCCTGATTACTGAGTCGGGTTATCAGCAGCGGAAATTGACTGTTGTGATCGTCTCAATTGTTTGACCTGGAGGAGAAGTGAACGTCTTCTCTTCTGAAACTGTCTGTGTCCAAACTAAAATGATCCCTTCTGTTGAAAAAAAACATGTCTTTACTTGCTGTAAAGACAAGCACATGTGGGGTGACTCTCCTTTTTGAATGAAGCGTTTGTATGCTAATGTGTTTTAAATCGAAATAACATAAATAACGGTGAACTCAATAAGATGCCCCCTGTGTTTCCCAGGCTCAGGTTGAGGCTAAAAAGGAACATGAAGGCGCTGTCCATCTGTTAGAGGTGAGCGTTGGATGGGGTAAAATCTGGTTGCTCGTCTTCTTTGCAGAACTGAACTGAACTGTGTAAATGTTCTTTCACAGTATTGTTGGATTTTTAGCTTGTGTGAATACTTCACGGCTTTATTCTGCTTCGTTTCTTGACTGAATGGGTGTGTGTTTATGCTTATACAGAACCACTTGGACAGCATGCAGGTATTTCAGCAGTTTTTTTTTATTTACTTCTCTTTTTAAATATCAAGCGTGTCGTCAGAAAGATGACGCCACTGTACTCACGGATGTTTAGACCGATTTATGGTCATTTAATATATAACTACAAGCAAACTGCTTCTCATCTAGAACGTAACAGCAGGATGGAAGTTATTTCATGTGAAATTTGAGCTGCTTTGTTAAAATATAAATAAATAAATGCAATTTTTGCCAACTCGGCTGTCTCCATTTCCAATCAAAGCAAGTTCAGAGGTGGCGTGGGGGAGGGGGGGGGACTTTCTGCTTCAATGCGAAAAAAAATAAATTAAAAAGATGTTAAAACCTGATTCAAAGATTCAAAAATACAGAATATGGACGTACTTCAAATAAGCACGAGTGTCTGGTGTGTCACTGAATCACAGCCCATCTGCACATTCCAGGCAGACAAGTTTACTTTACACATTTCTGTGTCTCCATTTCAAAATTGTTTTGCGAATTTTCTGCTCACTTCCAAAATCCCAAAAGGTTGTAAGATTCAGGGATCCAGCTGAGCTTGGAGAAAATGTGATTGGTACATTGACGTGACATATGTAGCCTCATATACTCGCTCTGCATCATGCCTGCTGTAAATGATGTCTTAAATCAGGCTCTGCAGCGGCTTTCGGCTGTAAGGGAACATGGATTGAATACGCAGGAATGGCTTCATATTTGGAGAATTGTCCATATTCCCACCATCCTGCAGTGGTGGACTGTGATTTATGGGCGGATACAGTTCTTTTCTTCGCAGTTCAAGTGTTTCAGTGTTCTTGTCTGTGTAGCTGCTGAGGCAGCAAGAACGTCAGTTTATTGATGTTCAGGACGGCTGTTTGAAGCAGATCGAGACAAAAGAAAATCAAACGCTGTAATTTCATAATAATATATAATGCTGCGATGGAATATTCAGCCGGAATACTTAATGTTTTTCCTCATAAGATCACATATAATCTAAAATAATTAAAAATCGAATAAACTCTGCATTTACCTAACCTAGTGGTGTGGTATGCTCGCCATTGTCAAAGACAATGTGACTCCGTGTGTGGTGTCATTGCATGTCTGGTCTCACACACTCGTGTAAAGCTGTGAACCTGCCATACAGCTGAGAACTGTATGACGCTGTTCCATCGAATGCCTTCTAATTCACCGTTTCTACCTTCTAGAGGAGTGTCTTTGGTGTGATAACAGCATGTTCTGCCCAGAAATAGCCAGTCTGCATGATGTGGAAACCTAACAGTCTTAGCAACAGTCTCATTGTGTGTTGGGGGGTACGAAAAAAATTCCACGGTGGCTCGTTGCCATTCACAGCAACTGGTTCCCACTGATTCCAGTTTGTATCTAAAAGAGACCACTAACTATGAATAAAAGAGCTTAAACAATGAAAATAGACATTAAGTAATGATTCTGGAGCACCTGGAATTTTCTGTATGCTCGCCCATTCGTTCAACTCATCCACGTTGGTTTCCAGTTTTCAGCTTTTTCACTTTTAGTTTTCAGTGTTTCTGTATCAAATCCCATGAAAAGACCATAACGAGGAATATTGTCTATTATGTCAGCCTTCAAGTGCAAAATTGGCTCATACAGTCATGGGGAAAAATGAGGACACCCTACAAAAACTTTGCATGTGTGTGTTTCTATATATGTTGGGAGGTAAACATGCAATAAACCCCTCTGAAAGTGTGGAGGAGGGGGTCAACCTGGAGGCAGACGTGTGTGGCGGACTGGGCAATGTTTCAAGAAGCATCTCACAGAAGGGGGGGGGGGGGGGGATAATAGCCACTATTAGCATAGAGGCTGGGCTAAACGTTCCTATGTTAGAAGCCAAAGTTCTGTTGAGGTCCTCTCTTATCTTCTCCATAAATCAACAAAACCAGATTAGACATTGATCAGTGAACATTTTTAAAATAAGTGACTAAATATTTAACACGGTGTCCTAGTTTTGCCACATGACTCTACGTCTACCGTTACCTGCCTCAAAGATTAAAGTTTGATACGCTTGTCAAGGACAAACCTGTGATGCTGGTTGATCTAATGAAATTTAAATTTTTGTGCGTTTGGTCTTTTTTAAAGGATTACTTAATGTGAGAGGAAGGTTTGAGTGTCGTCAGCCTGCCCGACTCTCTGTGGTTGAATCTACCTGAAATTGTGTGTAATATACTCAGTATTGTCAGTTCTGGTAGCTGTGCATGTGACTGGTATGTGGACCCTGACGTGGTAGCAGTTGGAACAACTGCTGCTATGGGCATCAACTGCTGGCGTTTGCCTCTTTCTTACCATGTATACAAGTGTCTGTGTGCTCAGATGTTCAGCCAGGCTTGATTTTCTTCATTGCTTTCCTGCCCATTTCCCCATTTTTCTCCTCCTGTCTATCTTCCTTCCTGCCTGATGATCCCCCCCCCCCCTCCCTAGGCCAAAGTTCGTGAGCTGGAGGAAAAATGTCGGACTCAGAGTGAGCAGTTCAACCTGCTGTCCAAAGAGCTGGAGAAGTTCCGACTCCACGCTGGAAAGTTTGATATCCTCAGCACTGAGCCCTTAACTGTATGTGAATCTCCCGGCTCACCCAATAAATCTCTCTCACAGCTCCTAAATGGACTGGCTGCCCCCACAGGGAAAGGTAGGATCATCCAGCCTTCTTACAAACCTTCATCTTCAACCCTGCGTCCTTATTTCAAGGCTGCAGTGTGACTATTGGATCATGACTTATTGGCGAATAAAAATAATTTGAAATAATAATAATAATAGCAATACATTTTTTGTCAAATTGTATTCTTTCCATATATGTTTATTTTCAAGGATGTTACAAAATACTGATTCAAGTTGCTTGTTGGGTTTTCTACACCATTTGTGTTTTTATAATTGTGATCTAATAATGAGGAAAATGGACAAGTGACCTAATCAGTCCATGATTGAATTAAATATAAGGATGTTCAGAGCATCAGTAACCATGGCAACGTTTTCTCCTGAAACCTCCATGAAAAGTGACACGAGACATGATTGAAGAGCTAAAGTCCAGCTATTGTGATGGAGGATCTAATGGAAGGTTCTGTTTACTTCACAGGCAATGAGGCGCCCATGAGTAGATCTTTGATATCAGAGTTCATTCGGCCGCTCCAGATCAGTGGAGACAAGCCGGAACTCCTCTCTGTCAAGCCAACATTCCTGACTCGCAGCCGAGCTGGGAGCCCAGCACGGGCGTTCCTCTCTGAGGTAGCTAACAGTGTTTGCTTGCATCCCACATGGATTTGGCTTTATTTACGCTTCTCTTTTTTACAAATTTATGGACACAGAAACAAATGAGCTTAGTGCTGCTGCACAAAGGCTGAGTCCAAATATTCTGACTGGAGCTGGAGCTGTGGTGGAGAAGAAGCCTCGGTAATTTGCATAGTTTCTCCCAGTTTAGACAAATCAAATCCTGTAGTCAGCAACAGCAGGAATGGCTTAAATAAATAATCCTGCAGTCTTTGATCTGGGATTTATCCGAATATGTCAAGTGATCATAACAAATATGTGTGGTGTGCTCTGAGGGTTTGTAGGTGGTCTTAAATGTTGGCATTGAGCGATGACAACAGGACACAGAAGTGTTTGCTCATCGCCAAAAGTATTGGGACACCCCTCCAGTTAATTGAACTCAGGTGTTCCAGTCACTTCCCTGCGCACAGGTGTATAAAAGACACATACCACGTTTCAGAGCACGATCAACGGATGATGAGGAGGGTGCAGAAATCACCAACGGGCCTTTTAAGTTTGTGTGGCTTTCAGAATGCACACAGACCTCCATGGAATGGGTGTTCATGGCCGAGCTGTAAAGTAAAGCATGCTGTTTTTGGGCTCTAGAACAGTGGAAACGTGTTCTTTGTGACGACTAATCAAGGTTTTTTTTACTTGATGGGACAATTTCATGTTCCCAACAGCTGCACAAAAGAAACAAAACAACAATCACATTAAGAAAGCCTTCTCAGAATAGTTAAGCCTGTTAATGCTGCAAAGGGCCAAGTTCATATTGAACCCTGCAAATGAAGAATGGCATGTCATTAAATTTCAGAAGGCAGAAGCCCCAGTACTTTGGGTGAGAAAGGGTTATCTGACGATCTGTAATATTATGAATTCTTTACTTTTGCTTTGTGTGGGGCAGAAGGGGAGCTTTATTGTCAGTGATTTAAAGCATTTTCTGTTGACTTCGGATTTCAATAAAAGCACATTTTTTGCCATCTCTCCATTACTGATCAATTAATTGGATCAGGAGTTCACGTGCTTCCATGCTGATAACGTAACATACCTCATGCTCTGTTGTTATCTTATACTGCAACTTCCTTTTGTGCGTAAAGAAGTTCCAGATGTTTGGGTTATACTGTGTTGTTGTCACATGCCAACCAGGGTGTTAAATTATTGTAATTTTTTTAGACATTTGCCTGACATAACACAGCACATCAAATTTAAAAATATGATATGATCTGTCTTTTCCTTTATCTTCATCTAGATGGACAAAAATCTCAGTTCATCTACAAGGTCCAAACCCAGGTTCACAGGGAAGGTTCGCCTGTGTGTTGCCCGATATAGGTGTGTGTGTGTGTGTGTGTGTGTCTGTGAGTGTGTCTGTGTGTGTGTGTACAAACATATGTGTGTAAACAAAACAGTAATTTTATAATAATAATATTTCTGTCATGTTTTTTTTTAACTTCTCTGGTAGTTACAACCCTTATGATGGGCCAAATGAGCATCCTGAAGCAGAGCTCCCCCTGGTGGCTGGAAAGTACCTCTACGTTTATGGGACAATGGATGAAGACGGCTTTTATGAAGGTCTGGCCTGTTTTGATATTTCTAACCCTAAATTTCAACCAGATCCAACTTTAAGCCATGATTATGTTGCAGTTTTTATTTGAATTTCATGTGCTCTCGGTATCTACTGGTCATGTTTGTGGTTTAGAATAAGCTGATACATTTTCATATTATAGTTTTTGTGGGATGTTCCTGTGTGGTCCAGATCAAAGTAGCTTCTCCATGTTCAAGTGTGCCTTGTATTCTGGCATGGAAGTAACTGACACTGTTGTGCGGCCACCACAACAATTGAATCTGGGGATAATTTGGAGTTAGTGTCATTGTTCACAATCAAATCTGTCCTTTTGGGTTCTCAGGGGAGCTGCTGGATGGACAGCGGGGACTTGTCCCATCCAATTTTGTGGATTTTGTCCAAGATGAGGAGAAGCCCTCTGTCCAACAAAGAGACACGTTAACTAAAGAGCCTGGCTACCTCAATCATAGTAGCCTGGGACCTCAGAAACTGGGAGCAAGCACAGCAACCCCCACAAGCATCAGCAGCCTGCTGTCTGACAGTAAACTAGAGTGTCTTACATCCAGCAGTTTGGGCATGGACCTGCTGGGCTCCACCAGCAATGGAACAGGAACCTTGGATGTGAACATCGATGAAGTTGGTGAAGACATCGTGCCTTATCCCCGACGCATCAACTTGATTAAACAACTTGCCAAGAGCGTGATCATTGGCTGGGATCCGCCCGTGGTGCCACCGGGTTGGGGCTCAATCAGTGGCTATCATGTCCTGGTGGACAGTGAAATACGCATGAGTGTTCCCTATGGAGGTAGAACAAAGTCTCTTATTGAGAAGCTGAATCTTGCAACCAACACCTACCGTATCTCAGTACAGAGCATTACGGACCGAGGGCTGTCGGATAAGTTGCGGTGCACTATGCTAGTGGGAAAGGATGTGGTAGTAGCACCTTACTACCTGCGGGTGGATATCATCACGCAGAGCTCTGCTGAGCTCTCCTGGATGCCCAGCAACAGCAACTATAGTCACACTATTTTCCTCAATGGGGCGGAGTATGACATGATCAAAGCAGGGGGCTACAATTACAAATTCTTGAACTTAAAGCCAATGACAGTTTACAAGGTGAAGGTTGTGGCGTCGCCACATCAGGTGCCTTGGCAGCTTCCAATGGATCAAAGGGACAAAAGGGAAATTTCTGTGGAGTTCTGCACTCAGCCTTCAGGTTAGTGGTCTTTGTCTACCTCATCTCTACGTTACAGCACCTTTTCACAGTTTGCTGTGTTTAGCATAGTATAGGACAGCTGTGGCGTGCCCGCAATTGCCTAACCCTCACGTTGGTCGGGTTAAGAGGGCGTGTCAGGCTGACGCATTGTCAATCTACTTAGGAGGATGAAATGGTGACAATATAATCTTATTTAGCATTACACTGAGACAATCATGAAAACAGGGTTCAAGGAGGTGGCAAAAACTTGGTCAAACATAACAGAGGGTTAGAGAAGTGTAGCTGAAATTTGAATATATTCTAAAGACAATTGGGCTGTATTAAGTTATGGCACCTGAAATAATGGTTTGTGGAGGCACTGGATCATGCTGACTTTATTTCTGTGTTTTCTGTATGTCCACTAGAAGAAGAAGAAGCTGATTGATTGCATTCTTTGGTATCAAATAAATTAGTTATTATGGCTATTATTGGTGTTAAAAAAATATTGTGTCTACTACAGAAATCGAAACCATCCACATAATAAAATGTCAAATTCTTTGTTTCAAGTAAAGCTTTAATAGTTTGTATCTATTGTATCAACATTGAGCAGTTTAAAAAGTTTCATGTCATAATTTGAAGTTAAGAAAATAATCCTTAAATGCACATGTTTGTTTGAGGTGCACTTTTCCCCCAAATGACAAGAGAAAGGAAACAATCAAATATCTCCTGTTGTATGTAAGAAGTGCAGTTTTCCATAGAACATAATCAAGTTTAAACAGACACAACCACCAGCGTGTTTTACCCTTTGACTTCATCTGGCCGTTCTCTCTGACTGCAGGGAAGCAGCAGTCGTGCACAGATGGGTATGTGGTTTAGTATGCAGGCAGCCTGCACAGACCGTGAAAGTGGCATACTGTGTATTTTTGGTGCTTCATATAGCACAGCGTTGTTGCCCTACAGCAAATGTCTGCTAGTTTTTCACCCATCTGATACGTACACACAGGGAGGCTGCTTAAACTGGGCCGGAGATGCCCCACCTTTTGATTTTCTTTCCCCTACGCTTTGGATATTTAACATAATGCGAGACACAGAACGGTTCTGTGGCAGGAAAAGTTCCCTGTCATTCTGCTATGAAGAGTTATTGAATATGTGCAGCTGAGACTGCTGAGGTCTTTCTATTCTTTAGTTTATTCCATAGTCTGAAATGTCTGAATCATTATTAAGCTTTCTTCTTTACTTCATTTTTATGCAATGTATATGTTGGTCCCCAGGGCCCCCTCTCCCTCCCCAGGAGGTGCAGGTCCAATGTGGCCAGTCGCCAGGGTTCCTGCAGGTCAGATGGAAGCCACCACTTTTGACATCTTCAGGAACCTCAAATGGTGCCAGTGTGATTGGCTACGCTGTGTGTACAAAGGGACAAAAGGTACAACAGGACATTTCATTATGTCCTACACGAGAGCTGCTCTTTGCGTTCGTTCAATCCAGGAATAGCACTCTACTGCCATCTGCTGGACAAATGATATAACCAGCAATCCAAGTAAAGAAATGCTGCGTTATTTACGATTAAATAGAGCGGTGACCGGCTTGATTCTGAATATAGATGGAATGCACATATGAATGTATGGTCTGTCTGTACAAAAGAAACCATCCATACTTGCATGATACAACTGTTCACAACTTCACACAATGAAAAAGTGGTCATCAGGCTACATAATATACTATTTACTTGAATTTTAAGTTGAATTTTACTCTGGATACGCTGCTATGCTGTATACCAGTGGAAATGCTTGTGTTTTGACTACTCCCTTTATGAATGCAGATAGCAGAGGTCTTATACCCCACGGCCGACTGTGTGACCGTGGAGATAAACAGGATTCAGTGCCTGGAGGCCAGAGAAGTCATTGTAAGGACGTTGTCAACGCAAGGAGAGTCCCAGGACTCATCTGTAGCTTTCATCCCTCATAACCTCATAGGCTCTCCCCAACTGTCTCACAGAACTACTGCACCTCCCCACCCTGCCCCCCAGGCATCGCCCCACCCCGTACACACACAAACCCACCCTCCCTACCCATCCACATATCCACCAACTCACCCTCAGCCCCAGATGCAGCCCGGACCTCGAGCCCAGCGCCACACACTGCCCCACACGCAGTCAGGCCATCATCCACCTCCTCCAGCCTCATCGCAGCCTCATTTCCTGCGCCATTCCATGCCCAAATCCAAACCGTTACTAAGTGCCAGAGAGTCAGAAACCAAAGAACATGATGCAGGACTGCGATCGGCCCAGCCCTGGGAGCGATGCCCCTCACCACTGCCTCCTATGTGCGGGCACAACCTGGAGCCACCACACTTTACAGCAAGGCGATCACCCTCCCCTCAGAGGATCCTGCCACAGCCTCAGGGAGTTCCTATTCCCAACACCATCGCCAAAGCCATGGCCAGGGAAGCTGCTCAGAGAGTGTTTGCTGAGGGTAACAGAGTGAGTGGTTACCTATGCTACCTGAGTGTGTGCCCTGTTGCTATTAATCCAAGAGCAAATCTAATGCTGATGTTAAATATTAATATTTCTAAGACAAAATATGGAACTTTTTTTGCCAGGCTGAGAAAAGGAATATCTTCAGTGAGCGGGGTGACACACTGCAGCCTCTCAACTCTGACGAGGAGGAGGACGGCTACGACTCCCCACACGCGAGAAGGAGAGGAGCCTCTGTAGACGAATTCCTCCGAGGCTCTGAGCTGGGCAGACAGGTACGGAACACACAGAACGCTCCATGATTGAAACAACTAAAGGTCCCATTTCTCTATTACTAGTAGTCCGACTGAGCTAACTGTCCTCAACTCAGCTGTGGTTGGAGAAGATCCCTCTATCGTTCCTGCTGATCCACTGTCAGTGTAACGGGGATACTTAAACATCCTTTTAGGAGCCAAGGAGAGGAGAGGAGAGGAGAGGAGAGGAGAGGAGAGGAGAGGAGAGGAGAGGAGAGAAGAGAACAGGAGAGGATCATGTTTCTGGACCCCAGCAGCCTCGCCCAGCAGCATAACTAAGATGTTAACTTAATAGTTAGTCTGTCTAGAATAATAGCTGGAACGACACAGTTACCGTACTATATGCTGTGAATTATATACTTTACTGTATTGTACATGTTGGTGCTGCTTATCTTGGTGAACTAAACACTAATACAGTATTTCAATTAAATCTGTGGATGGAAATGCCAGAACTTTGAAGGCTGCAGCGCCCTCTAGAGGCACGCCTGAGAGAGTAGAATACCAGGACTTTTGTCCAGCATCCATCATAAAGTGAACAAAACTCTGAACTGTTCCACAGCAGCATCATCATCCACATCATCATCATCACTACAGCTACAGTGAAGAGTACCACACAGAGAGCAGCCGGGGTTCGGACCTGTCTGACATCATGGAGGAGGATGAGGAAGAGCTCTACTCTGAGATGCAACTGGAGGAGGGCCGCAGGCGCAGTATTAACTCTCACAACACTCTTAAGGTACATGTCCCTCACTTTCAGTGGAAGGGCAAGATAGTGGTGGTAAAGAAAGTTTATTGAAGGAGGGCTTTTACCGTTAGGAGGGGTAGCTGCTCACGGGCGCTACGTTCAGGCCCACAGTGGCTTTGCGTGTCTGAGCGCGTCCCCGGCATCACCAGCCTCAGGCTGCTGGCACCAGCATCGCTTCTTCACCTCGCCCCTCCGGCACTGCTTTATCATTCAAGGCTGAGCTCATTGGAATGGCTTAACATAAATACAGATACAGCAGGAGAGGCAGAATGAGAAAAGATGCCAGTCACATTTTGAGATTTTGCTTTTAAAACGTGTTTTGCATTTTGTACTTTTGTAATCTTTCGTCTCAAAGTCGAATGCAATTTTCCAGTGTGAACTTGGTGTCATGTGAAACGGTTATAGAGCGCAAAAGACATGTGGGAATCTCATTTAAGTGAGTACTTAAATGGAAATATACATTTTGGTTATGTCTCTCATGTCTTACTTCTTTTGGATGGTCAGCGTGAAGCATTCTATCATTCTCGTGTCTTCATTTCAGTGGGCATGTGTAGATGTTCTGTCACCTTATCTCAGGTACCTGTTAATGTATTTACCATCCCCTGCAAAACTGTATATTTCCTTTCTTACAACACCAAAAAGTTAGGGCAAACTTTGCTCCCTTAGAGTTTCTAAGCCTTTTAAAACAGATTTCATGAACAATTTGCATGTAGAAACTTTCTACTGAGCCACAGCAGACAGAAATCACTCGTAGATGAGCATATTTATTGCTTCTCTGTTCTATAGATTTAAAAAAAAAAAGAAAAAAGAAATACATATAACATATGGTTTTGTTCTATTTTTAGGTGAATGAAATTCTAACTTTAAGTGAATGGGTTTGGTTTTTTTTTGGGAATCTGCAATTTTGAAATGTATTTAAAAACCAAATATTTCATTCCAACATAATTTCATGACGTCAACTCCTCCACAACCCACTCTGGCCCAACAGTTCCTAAATATATTGATCATTAAAAGCTTGTTAGAATGTTATGGTGTTGATGCTAGGTCTTTTTGTCCACCTGATCTTGTTCGATCACTGACTTGACCATCGTCTACATGTTTTCAGCTGTTTCTCACATGTGATGCCGCTGAGAATATTTCCGATTTCTGACAGCAGTATTTTCTTTTTCTCCATTTTTATTTCCACATATTCATGGTTGTTTCACTCCATCCCACACGTGAGCCTTCACAGATTCCTGGTCAGAGCATGTCATTTCTTCTCATGGGATTAAAAATGCATGTATTACTACATTGGCACAAATAACTAATTCTGTCTTTATTTTGTCTTCCCCCATTTGTTTTATTCACATCTGTGTTGTTTCCTGCCTGTTCTAAAACCTACAAAACCGTTTCCACCCCTCTATTCACAAAAATGTAAACCGATGCTTTCGACTTGAACTTAACGCTGATTCTGTGGACCTTTGGCTCGTGCTTTGCGACTGAAGGCGTACTACAAGCGGCAAGATTTAGCTGAGGAACGGGTCTGCTGGGACCTCCAGAGGGAGGTGGTGAAGCAGAAGTCCATGCGCAGCAAGCGTCTCCACAGCATCCCCGAGGTGGCTGAGGAGGACCTGGATGGTGTGGATGGCATGGGCCAGCACCTTTGTTCTGAAGATAGAGGGCATCCCAGAGCACCACACGCTCAGCGGAGGCTGTTTCCCAGCAACACCAACAGGAATTACCGCCATCTGCAGCGGCAGCGCTCCTCCCCTCGCTTCAGTAACAGCCGCTTCTGCTACAACCCTGAGGAGTGGAGTCTGGGACATCCTGACCGCCAGAACACCAAGAGTCCCGACAGTGGTTTGGACTGTGGCAGCGAAGAAGAAGGCTCTTTAGGACGGGGTCACCGCGGGTATTACATCCATGGGAGCCATATGCGGGGACCCGTGCACATCATCCACTGTGAAGGGCCAGTAGAAAGGCGTGCACTGGCTATGGGTCGGAAAAGAACATTGATGCGGCAGTGCAGTGTGGAGGAAGAACTCTCTGATTCACCAGCAACCACAGCCAAGGTGGTGCACATGGGGGACTTAAGGAACAGGGACCAGTTTTGGCCTGGTCGGGAAGCTGGGTCAAGAAACTACTCCAGGGACGGAGAACTAATTGAGGGCAGGCTGAGCAAACTTCACAGGGTCTGTTACAGCCCCCACAGGGAGGCTAGGGCCCAGTCTATGTCCAGGGACCTGGACCACCATCTGGTGTGTGATCCACACTTTCTGCTGTACTTTCCATCAAGCCACAACCATCTCCTTAATGTTACTTTTTTTGCCACAAACCCACACCTTCTTTTCTTTGGCATTTTCCATCTTTTCAAATGCACTTATGGTCAGTATTATTTATTTTGCGTGATTTTGCTTGTACTCAGAATTTCAGGTGATGTCCAATGTTGATGTGAAGCTTTCAGTTACCTAAAGGCCATTTAACCAAGTTTTGCCTTCTCCTGTTTTGTGAGGAAAGGAAATGTCTCCGTGCGGTGCATGGGGACCCTCTGCTTCATGTGTTGCTGTCTGTGGGCTGGAGGCACATCGCTCCACCATACGCTTAAAGCTTTGACTCAACATCTATCGCTTCACTTTGCTTTTCATAAAGACAGAAGTCAAAATCATGACTTGAATCTTTCAGCCCGCTTTTCATTTCATACACCTCATCGCTCCATGGTTTCATCTGTGTCAGCAGATATGGCTTCAATTCATTGCCAAATGAAACCACAATGGTCACATACGGTGGTGTTTGAAATCTGTAAATGTAGTCCTTTTGTGACTCCACAACTTGATTTGATTTCGAAATGTTGATAAAACTGGCAGATATTTGTTCTGAGCACACTAATATCTAACATAGATGATGCGTGCCACTGTCTTTATCCACTTTTAGCTTAGATATTTAGTGTTCCCACCCTCTACAGCAGTTACTGCAGCTCTTTTCTCAACAGTGTCATAACATTTACTGAGAACTTTCACTCAAACCTGGAGGTGCACTCCAGCCACCCTAAATTTGCTGGGTTGTGTTGAGGTCCAGTGGTTCGAACTGTGTGGGGTTTGCATGTCCTCCTCTTACCCCCTTGGGTTCTATTCAGGTACTCTGACTTACTCCCACAGACATGCATTTTGGGCCTATGGCTATTTTAAATTAACAACATATGAATGGTTGTTTGTCTTTATTTGTTGGCTCTTTAATGAGCTGGTAACTTAGTGTACCCCTCTCAGCTGGGCTGGGCTCCCCTGAAACCCCCCATGGATGGACAGATAGATGGATGGATGGATGGATAGATGGATAGATGGATGGATGGATGGATGGATGGATGGATGGATGGATGGATGGATGGATGGATGGATGGATGGATGATGGATGGATGGATGGACGGACAGATGGATGGATGGATGAACAGATGGATGGATGGATGGACAGACGCGCAGATGGAAGGATAGATGGATGATGGATGGCCGGACAGATGGATGGATGGCTGGATGGACAGATCGATGATGGATGGACAGATGAATGAATGGATGGATGGATGCATGGATGGATGGATGGATGGATGGATGGACAGATGAATGAATGGATGGATGGATGGATGGATGGATGGATGGATGGATGGATGGATGGATGGATGGATGGATGGATGGATGCACAGACAGGCGGATAGATGGATGATGGATGGCCGGACGGATTGAATGGACGGACGGACGGACAGACAGGCGGATAGATGGATGATGGATGGCCGGACGGATTGAATGGACGGACGGACGGACGGACGGATTGAATGGACGGACGGACGGACGGATGGATGGATGGATAAGCTGGGGTCCTGTGTATGAGATGAGCATGATAAAGACTCCCTTAAGTCTTTGAATTTTAATTCTATGTTAACGTGCCTTGGCTGAGACTATGGATAAAACAGCCGGCCGTGAGGGTGGTCAAGATACTTTGCCTTTAAAACCTCTTGACAAGGGAGCTTTTATGATGTCTAACGATGGCCTGAGGCCTGAAGCCTTAAGGGTCATTTGGTTACATTGTGACTGATTTATAATCACTCCTCTGCTTCCACAACTCTCTTCATCCTTCATTCTCCACCATCTTTGCAATTTAATTTGCTTTTCTCTCATTGAGCTTCTGACCTGCACAGAACAAAACAGATCAAATAAATGGTCTTTAGCTATTTATCTTCCTGTTAACCCCGAGTTCATGTTGTCGTGTCGGGGTTGATGTTTTGATTTTTTTGTTTCTTGGTTTTTGTTGTTTTGTGTCTATTTTCTTTCTCCCTAAGGACAAATGGAAGTAACATCATTTGCTCTTATGGTTTATTCTTGTCATTATAGCAATTTTATGTACTTGTTGACATTGTTTTATAATTTGCCCTAATGAAATGCTCTGCTCTGACCTCTCACTTGTTGGTTTTTCCACACTAAAGATCATCGGAAACTCGCCATCACATGGAAGCGTGGATCATCCGGAGCACTCAGGAAGACGGATGGGTCACATCGGCACCACCCGTCAGCAGAGGCCCATCCCATCCATTGGTCAGTGAGGGCTTTAACATGAGGAGACACCTCATCCTGCAGGGCTACTGATGCTTGTGCTGTTGATATCATATGTTTCCCCCATGTGAGCTGAGATGTTCATCACACCCTAGAAGCTTAAAGACCCATGTAGCTCTTCATCTTGTGGCCTGTTGCAGTTTACAGTCACAAGCTGTCTTTGCTGAATGCTTTATGCAGTTTTGGAAAGAAGAAAAAAGATGCAAACCAGAGTTTTCTTTGTAAAACATGCTAACATTGCTGTTTTACACGCAGTGCCTCCAGAGTAAAAATGGTTGTACTCCCCTCTGACCTCCATCTCAGGGAAAACGCAGCATGTGTGACTGGGGCAGGGACAAGTGTGCACGAGGCTCTCTGACTTTAATGCTGTGATTGGTGTCTTCTGTAGAGATCACCATGGACAGTAACAGTGAGGGGAGTGAGGGGAACCTCTCACCCAACAAGGACGATGTTTACTATGGCAGTGTAGCTCGACGCAGGATATGGCGATCAGTGTCCTCAGAGGATCAATATGGTATGTGGTGCAGCTTCCTATCAAGAAGACTACTCACCTTGACACGGCCAGAATGGGCAGAGTTCTTTAACACATGTGCAGTGGTTTTTCTTCTGCTGGACAGCAAGCATCTTCTAACTTCTCTTGAACCTAGCATAAATCGGAAGGAGGACAAGAATGTCCACTTTTTCTTGTTGCTTGAGAATGAAAAGCACTTCCCTCCTCTGTCCCACTAGACCACAAATCCCACGATACCCCCAACTCACCCCACCCTAGTCTTGTTTATAGCTAACCCTAAGCCTAGACTGCCAGCTTCTCTTTACACCCCACCCCCCTACACTATTTGGCTTCTTATATTTTTGCATGAGTCTTCAGTGGTGCATTGCCAAGAAAACAATGGATGAGTTGCATTGCTGGTGTCACTCTGTTGCAAGAACATACACTGCTGTGGGACATTTTGCATCTTCCAGAAAGCATCTTCCAGTTTTTCAGTTGGTTGTACTAATCTGCCATCAAATGAATGACCTGACTGATAGAGTATTACCGGTTGGGGTATTGAGTCGGAGCACCTCTCATCACGGTGTGTCACCTTTTGCATCCTTTCCGGCCTATAAGCATCAAAACAGTCCCTTCAGGATTTTGTGGAACATCAGGTCTCTAATCTTTGCCATCAGCTTTTCGATTTCTCCAGACTCTCAGACATGTGGCAGCATAGTTTGAAATCTTGCAAAGACGAATCTACAAACAATGAAAGCCGAAGAGGGGTATGAATTGGTGATGCATGAATTGAAAAATAAAGGAGTATGCATAATGCATGAGTGGTTATTTTGCATTAATTAATATAGCACAACACTGTGCATTCCTGGAGGGACTGTAAAATAATTAAGTACAGCTGATGGGTAGGACAGCTGCCTTCTTTGTGTTGCATGTTAAACAGTCTCTGTGAGATAAGGCAGTGAAACAGCAATGAACAGCTAGTGCGATCTTTCCCCAAAGTGTTACTTGGGCCTCCTGTCTGTGCTGTGTTTGCAATGTGTTCTGGGACTGTCACTTCAGTGAACAGAGGTTTGTGAATAAAGAGCCAGGCTGAGCCTTTGACAATGCAAATACTAAAAATCCTGAGAAGATTTTAAAATAAAAGAAATCAAGACTAAATGTAAAATGCCACCACTCACACTGGGTCTTTCTTCACACATGGATTCCGTCTCTGTGTCCACTGTCGATGACAAAAGCCTCTTTCACACATGCACTCCAGAAGACCTTCAGAGAATCAGGAGCGTTTCCAGATTTATCTGCTCACACCCACAGTAGAAAGCAAAGCTTGTGTACCCCAGTCAAAACATCTGTGAGTGTAAGATAAAATGATCTCCAAAAGAAAAAATGATAAACATGGAATACTCTTCTCAATACTAGATTTGAGCTCCCAGAGAGCCTCGACCGGGGTATCAAACCCGATTATCCTGAGCAGGTCATGGCTGGTTTATCATTATCGTGAGGAAGGTCAGGCGATGCAAATTTTAAAGCTTTATAAACATCCAGATTCCTCTAATCTTGTTACAACAATCAGGAGCCATGGGTCTCTCCAAACAGTTGCCTAGTAAATAAAAATTGATTAATGCTCACAAAGAAGGAAAAGATTGTAAGATGGGTTTTCAAGTCTATATTTCCTCAGATAAGAATAGAATCAAACAAAGGCATTTAAGAACTGCCCAGGACTGTCCAGCTACTCCTGCAGAAACACAAAAGAAAACCTGTCCTGTGTCCTCAACACAATTCTCAACAACAGACATTAGCAAAAGAACATCTTGACAAGCCTGATGCATGTTGGGAACCAGTCCTGTGGTTAAAATACAACTCGGATCCATCATGCTTTACATTTGTGTCGCAGCCAATAGGAACGTTTCACAGGCAGAGGGAAGAATGGATTCAATTTACATCCAACAAACTCCAGAAGCAAACACAAGATCTTCTGTAAAAAAAAAAACATTGAAAAGAGGTTGGCTCCTACAAATGGATAATGATCATATGATCAACGTACCACAAAATCCTTAAGATGACCTCGAGAGGCACCAGCTGAAGGTTTTCCTGTGGCCCTCAAAGTATCCTGACAAACTCTGTGGATAAACCTCAAAAGAGTTTGTTTAAAGTACAAAAGGAATGTGTCATTATGGCTTTTGGAGATCATCCGCTTGATGAACTGTTCACACAAACAGACATTTTGACAAGGGAGGCCCAAACTTCAGCATGCTGTTGTACAATGCACCAGGTCCTCCACCTTTACAAGAATACATGAGTTGTCTATCAGTTCAAACCTCCTGAGGCCTTCTCCTTTTCATCTCCACGGACATCTTTTTGTGTAAATATCCCTTTTCTGTTTCGCTCTCAGGCATTGATGTTTCTTCATTTAAGTGTCAGAAACCAGCACACTCAGTGTTTTCCTCACACATGAGACTCTCCCTGCGTTAAGATTTGGAAAAAGGGAAAAAATCCAGGAAAAACTGCAGATTTTTCCTGAAGACAGAAGTCCAGTGCATGTGTGGAAGGGGAATATTTTAATATCACTGAGTCTCCAGCCTGCATCAGTGTAGAAGGTCAATAGTAGCAGCAGAAGCCTCCTCTCTTTCAGATGGCCACGGTGGGCGCAGGCAGGGGCGGGGAAGACGATCCCTGGATGACTATGACGAATCGGAGCCAGAGGAACTGACCCGCGTGTTTGTGGCTCTCTTTGATTACGACCCCATGTCAATGTCACCCAACCCTGACGCTGCCGATGAGGAGCTGCCTTTCAAGGAAGGCCAGATCATCAAGGTGGAGGAGTCATTCTTAGCTGTTACACTCCATTTTCCTTTTCCTATAAGTCCTGAATGAAGTGGACATTAACAAAAAGTGTTGTCACCTGTCTTCCACAAAATTACTAATTACGTAAGCCATTATAGGATTGTATTATATATTGTACATACAATTCTGTTCCCTATCCTTCAGGTGTTTGGAAATAAAGATACAGATGGCTTCTACAGGGCAGAGATCAGAGACCGGGTGGGTCTGATCCCCTGTAACATGGTCTCAGAAATCCAAACAGAAGATGATGAAATGATGGGGCAGCTCCTCAAACAGGGCTTCTTGCCTCTCAACACACCTGTGGAGAAGTTAGGTGAGGCTCACCTGGAATAAAATCTCTGAGAGGATGTTCAAGTTTTTTAGCCAACTATCGGCCATCTTGGATACAGAGGAAATGTACTTGCAGTTTCAATGACTGGCCACTGAATTGTACTCTATGGAGGGGGGCAGTAGAGAGTGACCGAAAGGCAGGATTGCCATAGAAACCAATGCATTTAGGAGAAAATTAGGGGTCAGTGCAGTGACCACTATGCATCGGAGTGTTAATACACCAAATTTGATTATTTTTTCTGTGTCAAACTCTCCAAAACTTATTCTGCTTTTCTGTATTCCTTTAAAGTAAACTGTGATCGTTTCAAAGACGGACGGCCAGTAAATCGCAGGTCCAGAAAGTCCAAGAGAGGTCTGTGTTTTATGGGATGCTCTTCTGCTCTGCTTGTCTTTCCTACAATCTCACACTTTCACCATGTTTGGCACCACAAGCTAGAAAGATTTAAATTGATTTTGGAATTGGAAGAAACAATCTTTTAACCTTTTAAACCAAATAATCAATTTCAATTCTGTCCTCAATCAGTCTGACACAAATTAACATTTCATGGTTTTCTGCACATCTAGTAGTCCACAGACATGATCCAGGCTAAACATCTGGGTCAGAAGGAACTTTAGATCGCCATCTCTGAAACTAAAGCCATGGGATTTAGTGGCATCGTCGTTAAAGTCGAAATTCAGAAGACATGATGACATCATCACATCCATCACTGAACGTCATTCACAGAGTTGATGCTTTTAATTCTAATTTTTTAATCCACAGAGAGGAACAGACGAGGTGTGTGTCAGTATCCAACGTCCACGCGGAGAATGGTGGCGCTGTACGACTACGATCCCAGGGAGAGTTCTCCAAATCTTGACGTAGAGGTACTGGCCTGTGGGTCCAGCTGCCCGCAAGCTTCTCTTTGAAATATTCTCTGGCTTCTAACTGATGCATTATTATAGGAAATGTGTTTATTTCTCCTGCTGTGGCAAATTACACGGGTGGTCTTTTTCAGTGACCCCAGGTTTTGGGGTCAGTTTAAAAGTACAATGAGGACAAAGTGGTCGGTCTTGGTCCGTTTCAAGCCATCATCATCCTCACTATTTCTCCTGCTGACGCTGGTTTAAATATATCTTTGTTTTGTTCTTAATGGAAGAGAGATTCTGGAATCCATCTGTTCTGTTTGAGTGAGGGCAAAGGGACAAAGCGAGGGTTTGTTAGATTCACCTGTTCTCCCATGCTTTTTTTTTTTGCCCCTATCTCCATTCACTTACTCTCACCTTTCTATTGGCCCAACCACCGACACAGTATGAGGGCAGCAGGCTGAATGAGGAGGTGAGTGGGGGTGAGGAGGGAACCGTCTGCTCTCTGTGTGTTTCTTTCCTTCCTTTTTGGCACGCAAACAAGTAGGCGGGTTTCAGACGTGGGGCCACTGCGCCATCTCTGCCGGCCATGACTTTCAGTCCCTGTTTTGCTGGGATAAGCCTCCCAAACCACCACCCCTGACCCACCCCAGCCCCATCCTCCGGTCTGGTCCCTGTGTCGATGTGTCTGTTTTTGATGCCACGTTTGGTTTGTGTGTTGGAGCTTTCCACCCTTCGATGCATTCTCCGTCTGTGTGCTGACCCTTCTGGTCAGGATGCATCGATTTGGGGGAAAATGCAGCATCGGACAATCCCCAGTCGAATTGGTGTGTCGGAAAGTCTAAACTAAGTTGAACCTGCAGCATACGAGACGATCCGAGCAGGCCTCACATGTCTCATGACCGCTTTCGTCCCAACAGGCTGAACTAACCTTCTGTGCCGGTGATGTCATCATAGTTTTTGGCCAAATCGACGAAGACGGCTTTTATTACGTAAGTGCCAAATGTTTTGCACGTCTGCGGCCTGTTTGTCTTTCTTCAGAATGCTTTTCTACACGTACAACTGCTGCCATGCTGGACTCATCTGAGGGAAAAGGAAAATGGCTGTTGAGCTCCGGACGTTTGATTCTATGTGTGCATAACGGCGACTGTGGGGACGAGTCCGGATCAAATGTATAAATATTCACATCAATACTTATGTGAATGCATTAAAATGCTTCCCTCCATCTTATTTGGCACCCTCAACCCTCTGCTGTAACAAAAGGTGTAGAAGAGCCTCCAGCATGGTGCAGAATTCAGTGTCACATGCTCCCCTCACAAATGGACTAGTGTGGATTATTTGCTGTTGTGTGTCCTCGGCAGGGTGAGCTAAACGGACACAAGGGACTCGTTCCTTCCAACTTTCTTGAAGAAGTGCCTGATGATGTAGACGTTTATCTCACTGACTCACCATCCCGCTATGTCCAGGACACTCCGGCACGGATAAAGACCAAAAGGGTACATGCTCCCTCGCAGTACTAGCCCTCTGTCATCCATTTACTCTTTTCAGTTCCCTCCTTTAGTTTTGTGTTTGTGTATGCGTGTCTCATTGAAGTACAATGGGATTTCTAATTTATACTGACTTCCAATTGTAAAAATAAATAAATAAATAAAAAATGTATGGATGTATGTATGAAAAAAAAGAACTTTAGGGTTAAAAAGTTAAAGGCACTTTTATTTTTCCTGCATTAAGGTGTACAAAGGGGGACGTTGTGCATTGTAAATCCAAAGGAATATTGTATTCATAAAGCATTCTCAATGAGGTTAAATGGGAGGGGGGGATGTTGCCTTTTTACCTGTTCTGTCTTGTAAAATAAAACAAAACTTTGGCATCCTAAAAATGCTTTATGAATATATTGTGTGTTTGATTTTAAATAATTTCCAAGTTCTGATGTACTAAGAGATAAAGCATATAGACCATAGCATGTTATTACGAGCAGGCGCATGAAATCAGAATTTTATATGGAGATAAAATTGGGTGTAGTTTGACTTTTGTATCTGCTCAAAAACTCCTTGTTTTGTACAGTTTACTGCTTTTTTTTGTAAAATAGCTCGCAAAGGTCACCTAACCTGTGTTGCCATCAGAGAATCATCAGAGATATTTATGATATGTAAATGTGATGTTATTTTTGTGCATAACAGCTGATGCAATGGTCGAAATATGAGCAGCTTTCATCAGATGTTTCCTCTGTTCTGATTTGTCCTTGTCACAGTGCAAATGATTGAAATGCCGTCACCATATTTTGTTTTATTTCTTTTCCTCACCTGCTTGGCAAAACAGAAGAAGAGTGTTCATTTCACACCTTAAAGGCTCTGTTTCCGTCACGTAAGTGAGCAACTGAGGATACCCCGATAATGCTCCCCTCGTCTAATGCAGATGACATGGGTACCCTTAGTGTCTGGTATGCTACTGGTATCATTCTTATGACATTCCTTTTGTGTTGCTCTACCTTTTAGGTTAATTTAGGAACCTTTGTCTCACCAAATCACTGTTGCTAGGAGACGGTAACCCTAGCCAATGCATTAGACAAGATGTACGGTATCTTCAGTTGTTTCTCTGAGTGTTGTACATGATAATGTCTCCGTCTCCTGCAATAAGCCTCCCGCTGTAACTCATGGTGAGCTAAAAGGCAACTCCTTCATTTGGAGATGTTTCTCTTTAAAATAATTCCAACAGCAACTTAAACTGTCATTTAAGTCTCTCAATTTTATTTATTTCGACAATACAATCTGGTCATATAATTAAAAAAAAACAAAACATATCCAAATACTTATCTTGGCTTCCACATCTGGGCACTGTACTTTCAGGTTAAAGCTGGATCAGACAGGAACAGTTTGGCCTTTGCCCTCTGACCCCACCAACCTTGACCAAAATCCATTTCCCTCTAGTTTCGTACTGTTCTTACTGCCTGAATCCCTTTACTGACCTGGGATTCTCTATATTTTACTATAACTATGTCACCTTTCCAAACCTTCCTGTGCCCTCCCAGCATGATGCTGCCTCCATTACACAAAACCATCAAAACAGACATGGCATCACCTTAACCTTCCCCCCTTGACTTTAACCCCCAGGGGGTCTCCACAGTGAGTCCATCTCCTCCATGAATCCCCCGTGTCCTCTGCATCCGACCAACTTCACCTCATCCTTCACAACATCTGGATATCTCCTCTCTGGTCGTCCTCTAGGTCTCTACCTGGCAGTTCCATCCTCAGCATCCTTCTACCGACATGCTTACTCCCCCTCTGTTCAAACCATCTCAATCTGGCTTCTCTGGCTTTAGCTCCAAAACCTTCCACATCTGCTGTCCCTCTGATGTTCTCAGTTCCCATCTTGTCTGTAGCTGTTACTCCCAAATGGAACCTCAGCATCTTCATCAGTGCCTCTTGTCTTCTCACTGTCTCGACACTAAACAGCATGTCTGGTGTCTCCACCAGCTTGTACACCCTTCTCACCCTTTCCTCATCTCATTCTTCTCTTGCAGCAGACCTCTTCTGTAGTAGGTGTAGATGTAGAGGTCCACCCACGTGCTGCTACCTCTGCTCTTGTATGTCACCATACGTTCCTGTCTCTTCAGAATGAAAGTATTTCCTTTAATATTTCCGGGGAGGCCCAACATTTGGATGATATTCCCAACTCGTCTGTGCAAACGCAACACAGATTACTTCAATGATGCTCAGTAAAATGATGGTACCCCATCCGGAGTATCCGAGGAGTTTGGATGCTCTGAAAAGATAAGAATAAATCTTAATTTTACAGAATTTCCAATTCTATTTACAAGTTGCATTTACAAAAACACAGGCGTAAACATTTGTCCCTCTTTCTTTCTCAGCTTCCTTTGAATGAAGCCTTTTAGACCATGATTACAGAAGTGGAGTAGTGATTTGTAGTTTCACTGTAACCCAGCTGTATCAGTAAATTATATCTGAGAAGAAGTAAAGTGAATGTGATATAAATGTCCCACTTGTCCCAAGATGTATATGTGTGAGAGAATCTGCTGCCTTTGATGTTGAATGCACAGAAATGTCACCTCACATTGATTGATTAGACATCTGCTGTAAGTCTTTGTCAAGTCCTAGAAAGAGGCAGATAGGAATGGCTACTCTGCTGAGACAGGAAGGACTTTAGGAGGAGGAGGAAGTAGTGGCTGAGGTGACATTTAGGGATTTTTAACACCCTCAAACTGTCCCTTACGGGTCTTCCGTTACCGTAGGTCCCATTGGAAAAATTGGGCCCAACCAGAAGAGCAGCCTCTCCCGGAGTGCGTCCACACATCCCTGGCTCTGGGCAAGCCAACGTGGGGCCAGCACTTCCACCAGGGCCCCACTGCATATGTCCTCCAAAAAGAAAAAGGGGACTGTTCTCCAAAGGGAAGAAAATTTTACAAAGACTTGGCGCTGTAAAATAACTTCTCAGTGTGCTCCTCTTTCTATAGATACATGTTAAACAAACAAAAAAAAACCACAAACCTCAGTGAACAGGTGGTTTTTATGAGCCAATATTCTTGTACAGCTGTTATATAGAATATTTGTATTTTTGTTAACCACATATTTTCAATAACTTGTTTCATATTTTGGTCCCAAGACCTCATGGTGCTGGCCGATGTAGATCTTTTCTTTTCTTTTTTCTTTTTTTTTTTTACCTTGGACTGTCTGGCTAATAAAGATGTCCTATAGAGACGGCCCAGGGTTATTGTCCATTTTGCACTCGATCAAGTCTGACGACACTTTATATTTGGATCCATTTTGAGAAGAAATGAAGACTGAGCGGAAGCTCGGTGGCTTAAACTTGTTGCGCAGCCAGTCTCCTAAAATGAATTCTGCATGCTTCACTTGAGCACATTCCCTGCTTGAGCGTCCAGAGGACGTGGTGGGCTGAGCTTGGAACGTCAGGTACTGGCTGACTTGTGTACACTGTGACAGATCAGTCGACCCCAACATTAGACAGGAAACAAGCACATGCTCCACCAACAGGGTCTCCTAGCCCAGATGCAACGCCTCATAGATCCAACCTCCATGTACTGTATTTGCCTTATAATTGCACAATGCTTCGTAGGATTTTTATTTGTTGTTTTTCCCAGAGTGTGCAATGATCATGCCTGTTCATATGTGTTCATCCTGACTTGTGATGTGTAGGATTATCAATCGACTGGTGACCCCACAGAGGACCAGAACTTGACTGCACCCATCTGAAATCCCTGCAAAACATCTAAACACACCTTGTAAAAAGGTTTGCAGAGTCAAAATTACAGAGTGATTTTGACTGTTCAGCGAGACACAAGGCTACCTCTGCGCTTCCCGCCACTCG
This sequence comes from Takifugu flavidus, assembly GCF_003711565.1. NCBI lineage: Eukaryota > Metazoa > Chordata > Actinopteri > Tetraodontiformes > Tetraodontidae > Takifugu > Takifugu flavidus. Next base: position 15,600,719 of record NC_079524.1, read on the forward strand.
AAAATCTACTAAATCTGACGTATGTTTACTCAAGATGATCTGTGACCCATCGTTTTTCCGTGTGTCTCCAACTGCTGGTGCAGATATCTACAGAAATGCTGTATCGGCACTTTTACAACGAGTACTGAATGTATGATGAAATGAAAGCTAATGTATTTCCCTGGCTGCCCAAATAGAGGGTGTTCACCTGTTAGCGCGTGGAATTGAATCAGTCCAATTCAGTTTTGCATTTCATTTTCATGCATCCTGAAATTAACTCTTATCTATTTATGGATCGGAAAAAGTCAAAACTGTATGCAAAGTGTTTTGTAACAATGTATGGATGTCAGCCTATAGCCATGTAAAACCTGAACTTGACCCTTTTCTCTTACAGACCATCATACGTTGCTTCGATTCTTCTTGAGTGACTTTTTTAGTACAGTTGTCCATTTGTAAAAGTGTTTTTTTTATGTATTTACTTGATTTTCAAACTGCCTTTTGGTACATTTATCTTAATAATCAAACAGTGCAAGCTTTTCCCATGGTGTCTTGATGACCATAGTGTTAAGTTTGCAGTCGTGTGCTAGCTTTATGCTAAAAAAAATGATCTGCCTATATTGATGGTTACCAATTATGTGGGTGTGCATGTGCAACATTTTTTAAGTTTAAATAAATTTGCTATTTTGTAAATGTTGTGTTTCCTAGAAGCACCAGAAATATACAACCCAGGTTGCACAGATCTGAGAGGGGGAGAATCAGAGAGGCCATTTTTCTCTTTTTGGGAGGATAACATGAGCAAAAACTACAACACTGAAAAAGCAATTGACTGCAAGTCCACACAACAGATTGCACCCATATCCTGGCTCCAGAAGGATCTGCAAAGTATTCGAACCCTGACAACACTGCTGCTGCTGAGACCCCCGACGGGGCTATAAAGGGTCTGAATGCTGAACCACAATATTGCTGCCTAGTCCCATCAACAGTACCAGTAGTTTAAACTGGGTCTTTGATAGCACCAACAGACCTTACATTCTCTTTATATAAATTTCCCTGTTATTGTGAAACCTACATTTGTTTTGAACAATCGTAGCCTAACACAGAAGAGGAAGCTGGTACATTTTATGAGCTTAGAAAAATAAAAGGTCATGTAATAAAATGCCTTTTACTAAACATACAGGTAAAATATGTAATAATACTGTTCAAACAGGTAAAGTCTGTGATTGAACTGGCAAATGGGAAGGCATTTAGAGGCCAGTTGGGGCCATTCTGGCAGGAGCTGGGACACTGGAGCAGAATATTAAATCACTGGGCAGCCCACGAGCAAAAAAAAACACATGCACTCATGCTCCCACACGACAGAATTAGGGTCGTGTTACTTGTATATTGCCGACATTTTGGCCATGAACAGTTTTCTAGACATTTATAATAGAGTGGTGCAAGAGAACATTTCACGCCTTTAGAAAACAACCCCCACCAGACAAACGGTACCGTGAAAATGTTTATTCACATCATTTTTAATGATTATGATGGCTTCAACAACTAGATTTAGAGCTTTCAAATGTAATAACATGAAAAACAAATGGATTCCATATTTGGGTTTTATTCAGGGAAGGATTTTATCAAAACCTTTAATAAAGGACAGGAAATTTAACAGCTAAGTTTCAACCATCTGGTGTTTAACGTAACAGATGAATCTAAAAACCAAAACCAAAACCTTCCAGCGTGTAGACTAAACTGATGAAAACTCACATGGAACAAAAAAACGCCAAGCAAACTGCTTGTTATCTTTTTCTTTAAAGATAGAAGAGAAGGTTGTCCAGCTGCATGTTGGGCTCCTTGTGGATGCTCTGGCCAACAAGGAAAGCCAGTTTGTGGGCATACTGGCAGGGGGCGGGCACTCTGATAACCCCCTGTGGCAGACAATATATACAATGTTAACAAATGCTTTATTAAAGAGGTTAGCGCTGCAAAAGTATTAGCAGGGTCGCTACCTGCCAGTTGTAGTACATGTGGCACAGCTTGTACGTAAGTCTCTGCATGTGATCTGGCTTCAGACCACTACTGTCATGGATGACGTTGTAGTGAGTCGGCGAGACGCTTCCAGAGCGAACGGCCTGGCTCACAATGTAGAAATCATACCTGGTACAAAATGAGAGCAGGATTTTACGTATACATGTAGCAGATAATGACTACCTGACAGAAGCAACGTGGCCGACACCCACCACTCTGGACGAGTGACCTCTGTGTCAATGACAGTTCCTGGAAGTGGGTTGGACATCTTCCCACCGATGACGCTAAAGAACCTGCTGGCAATGCGCTTCTTCACCACCACCACACTCAGCTTGGGCCTATGATGAACAGGACGTAGGAACAGGCAAATAATAGTATTCATAAGTACTTCACTGAGCATCAACTGGCAAAAGCAAATCAATCTTGATTTATATAGCGTCTTTTACAATCAAAAATTGTTTCAAGGCGTTTTCCAGAATCCCAGGGCCTGACCCCAGACAAGCAACAGTGACAAGGAAAAACTCTCGACTATTGAATAAGCTGCCAGTTGAGTGGGTCAGCGGGGTTGGAGGTCATCATGAAGGCGGTGGTACCTGTAAATCAGGGGTGCTCCTTATGTCGATCGCGATCTAACGGTCGATCGCGGCGTGGCATTAAAAAATATCAGCCTATCATTTATCCCATCACTTGATTGATATACAGGGCAGCCAGTTAGATGACAACTGAATTTGACATTCAGGTGACCAATCAAGCGCAAACAACGGCGCTAAGTGCAGCAGAACTTACGATGTCAGCCTATCATCAGTCCTGTTACTGATTGACATACAGGGCAACCAGTCAGAAGCGCTAAGCTATTCAGGGAATTACCGGTACCTCTGAATTTAGGCCATCGCTAAAGCTTATGGTCATCAAAATGAATGAGGGAGCGGGACCAAGTAAGAAGACAAAAACATCACTTTCATACGGAATGGGAGGTGGACTTTTTTTCACGATGTCATTTTCCAAGTGCGTTGAAGATTATTAAGTATATGAAGATTATTAAGTCCAAATTCGTTTCCACCATGACTGATGAACATTTGGAAGTGTGCTTGAGAGTGGCTGTCAGCAGCTACTGTCCGGACTGTGCGTCCCTGGCTGATTCAATTCAGTGCAAGTCATCAAAGTGAACTCAGGCAATTACAAAAAAATGTTAATAGTTAATTATTATGCATTTTTCAAAATTGGCTCATTCGGTTATTCAAGGTACATCAACATACATTGTACGTACAAAGAATCCTCAATACATTTGAAAATTAGATGTTTTGCATTTTTGTGGGGGGTAGATCACTTTGACTTGGTCATTTTGTAAGTAGCTCGCATGCAGAAAAAATGTGAGCAATACAGAAGGGGGGGGGGGGGGGGGGGGGGCAGAAAAACTACACAAGAAATAGCATCACTAGTCTTAAATATGATCATTTGTCTGTCTATGATAATAACTGCAAGACAAGCACTCACGCGTAGTCTGCCCCCAGTGACTTAATGGACTCTAGAATCTGGGCCACTTCAAAGGTGGCCACGCTCAGCAGCTGGCCGTCTCCCACCCCATCTCGGTACACAATAATGCGTGAAGGCAGGCAGTTGTTGCACTTCAGGTACTCTTTAAGTGCCGCTGTAAGACAAAGAGCTCTCATGTTGAAATTTCTTCTGCTGAAATTCCTTCAGTTGCAAATATAGAAAATGACCTTTACCAATAAAGGGACTCTTCAGGCCGTCCATGATTTCCTGACCTTTGTGCTGTAGTACACATCTAGAGAACCACCTTTGAAAAGAAATAGAACTTGCAGTACAGCAAAAACACAGATGCACAATGTTTTGTAGATACCAACCTGCTCATTCTCTGGTTCAAGCTTGCCACAAGGGCCCCAATGGACCTTTTCCCAGCAGAGGTGTCGTGATAGCAGTCGATGCCAACAATCATCAGATGCTTTAGCTATGGAAAGTTTGAGGAGGCAGAATTAATCTCATTTACCACAAATATGTCTTTTCATTTCTAAAGTCTTGTGTGCGTGACATACTGGGATTTCGACACTCCACAGCTCTCCTCCCATTTTACAAGCCATCTGAAGCGCAATCTTTGTGGCCACAGTCATGAGGGCCTTTGGACGGCTCAGAGTCCGGGAGACCACACACTGGCTGGGGACGGGACAGTCCACACACAGATACTTCTTAATATTGTCGTACTTGTCCTTCCTGCTGCTGGGAAGGACCACCACCACCTAACAAACAGACATGTGCATCAAATCACTCCTAAAAAGCAGGCACCTGGATAGCCTGTATATGGCTCGGGAAGAACAGTCACTCCGTTTCATTAGGATATAGAAACATCATGGATACACAACTGGATCCATTTCATATGCATGAGCACCAAACTGTCATTAAATACAAAACCAAGAGATGCTAGTGACAGTGAGATGAACCTTCACAAAGCTTTCCAGAAATTCGGGTCAGAAATAACCACTTCTCAACAAAACATCTAAATCCCGACTGCAACACAACGCTGTGATTTCAATGTGATCCGTGCTACCCATTAGTAACAGAATTATCCATGGAGGGCTGCACAGATCTTAGTCACAGCCCAAAACCTCAGGGCCAATGTGTCCTGGTGAAGGTCTAGTAGATCCTGTGGGTAAGCCCCATCCAGCATAAACTTCAATCAAGTCTATTTATATAGCACTTGGCAATAAAGTAGAATAAAACTGATAAATAAAAACAGATATAAAATGCTGTCTGTATTAGCTGTCAAAAGCCAGTCCAGTGGGGCTCCGAGTTCTGATTTAATAGGGCGCAGATCTTCATGGGAGCATAGAGGATCATCTGAGGGTGAGAGGTCATTAATTATAATAAAGACCTATTAGATGAGTGTGACGCAAACCATTTTAAACCTGTATAAAAGAATATCATTAACACCAAATGCAAGGCCAACTGTAGTGAAACAAGCCCCGGCAGGTGAAATATTCAAATGACAGTGGCTTTCACATCATGATCTACCTCAACTCACTCTGTTTTCACTCTGAAATTAAAATGTTTGACTGTCATTTTCCAGAATATTTCATGAAGAATTAACTTTTTTTTAAAAAAATAATTTTTTGTTTAGCAAATATTGAAGCCTCTGCGTCCATGTTGTCATTACGAGGCACCAGTGTTGTAATATTTCCAGTCAGTGGTGAGCAGTGGGACAGAAATGTGCCGTAGCTCGTTCGACATCGTCAGCAGGGTTTGACAACCTTGGGGGAGGGGCTGGAGATGCTCAGGAGGTTTAGGCAGTGCCGAGTGGTCGAAGTTCATAATAAGGCCAGTTAGTATGTCTGAGGCTGGCAATATTGCCATAAATAACTGTGTCCTGTTTAGAGCTCAAAATCTGCAGTGGAATCTCTTCACCAGCTGAGCAGCTGGTGGATATCGTGGTCTTTTTTTATACCTACACAAGCTTTAGCTGTATAATGATTCTAAAACGTCGGGATTTTCCAGGCATGAGACACTTCCTGAATGTGCTTCCATTATCGAATGTGTAGATATTTGATTTGTTTAGTGAAAAAAATGAGGGGAAGTCTCAGCCCGGCAGAGCTCAGTCTCTGTCAACAGGCTGTCCAATGGCAAAACCAGAACATGTCAGTCAGGTACAGCAATGAAAAGGGCTTCAGAGAGAAGAGCCAAACTGTGTTACAGTTCATCACGCGTGTCACTAACCATCTGAGTGCGGGGCCCAACATTCTGCTTCATGGCTTTAAGAAGACTATCCTGTTGATCCTCATATTCAATCCTAAATAAATGAAAAAGCAGACATCACAAGGACGAGTGTGAAACAGCCAAACTGTGAAACTGAGCCAAACTTCTTCATGCAAATTACAATTTGTAAAAAAAAGTTTTAATAGTTAATATACCGTAATTTCCGGACTATAAACCGCTACTTTTCCCCTACACTTTAAACACTGCGGCTTATTCTACGGTGCGGCTTATTTATGTTTATTTTCGTGGCGCACTATCACAACTATTGTGAATCAGTCATTTTTACTAACCCTCATCAACGTGGAAAATACTAGAAGAAAAGCATATGATGCGACTTTTAAGTTTAAAGTGATCACTCTGGTGGTTGAAGAAGGAAATTGAGCTGCCGCACGTAATCTTGGCGTACATTACGGTAATTAATGGCGAGAAGGTGGAGACGCCCGCCTGAAGAACTGATCCAAAGCAAAAAGACGACAAAAGCTTTTAGACATAAACATCGCAGGTGGACTGAGCTTGAAAACGTTCTGGAAGACTGGGTCAACACACAGAGAGCAGGCGGCCGCGGTGTTTCCGCTGTACAAATCAGACGGAAGGCAAAAGCAATCGCCACTGCGGTGAAAAAGAAGATTTTAGAGGTGGGCCATCGGGTTTTTAGATTGTTCATTGTTTGAGTAAAAAAGCATAAACAACGTAATTTGTGTGTAGCTGATACAAACGTATATTTCAAGGTAGCTGCATTACAGACACTGTGAGAAAAAAAAAACATTTACCGGTACAATATATTTATGTTGCTAAGCGGATTAAATTAAAAGTTAAAAAATCCTGACGTGATAAAAATTGGATTTAAGGTCTCTGTATAAACATACAAGTGAAAAGAGTGGCTGTTGTTTCTTACCTGTCTGTCACTCGTCAGTGACTCGTCTCTTACGGTAATAAAAACATATACTGGTACTGAATGTTTTCGATCTAATTTTTCATATTACTACGTGGGATACCTGCGTCTTAAAATCCGGTGCAGCTTGTATAAGTACAAAATTGATTTTCTTTCTAAAATTAGATTATGCGGCTTTTAATCAGGTGCGCTCTGTAGTCCAGAAATTACGGTAATCTACTTTCAATGCCTAATTTCCCCAGAAACATAAAAGGTGACTTTTTAGTAATAACTTCCTCCTTTGTGAAACACTTTTATCAAAACGCAACTTTACACTACAGGATCGAGATGACTTGATTTATAGTTAAATTAATTTTGGGTATTTAAAAATCAAAACAAACTTACATTTTTGCCCTCTGGAGTGAGATACCAAGTGGACCTGCGACCTTGTGGAGGTTCTGCAGGAGGTTCTGTGCTTCATTGGTGTTGCGGCGGGTGTAAAACAGCAACCAGTTTTCCAGTGGAGGAGCACTGATCACGTTCACTCCACGCATCTCTCTTGTCCAGTCAGCAACCACGGGGTCATATTCATACTAGACCACAGGGGTGGGGGGGTGGGGAATCTCTCCATTAGGATTACATAATGCCTCTTGCATTGTGTACAATCTATTAATTTCAAATAAGGCAAATTTGAAAAGGACAAGAATTGTACCGATGCTGAGCCCTGCAAAATCTTCTCTCCTGGAAGGAGTCTTCCATTTAAATTGAGCAGCTTCCTTTCAAAGTTCAGTCCCCACTTCTCCAACTCTGCCCTGGCATCAGCGTTCCTAGACAATAATTTGCGTTATGTAAATCAAAGCCAAAGTTAACACTGCCTCGTGACAAAAGGAAAAGGTCATATTTATAGCATGTCTTAACAAGCACCAGTATAACATTGCCAAAAAGGTGATGTGTCATACCAGCCACAACCAAAGAATGAGGCCATAATGATAATTATCGATGACCTTTCGGATCTAAAACGGTTTGGTAGAACAGATTTTAATTTAAGCTGTAGCCAATGCAACTGAAATAAATCAATGAAGAGACTGACTTAGATGATGCTGATGTTGGACAATTTCAACACCATTCAATTAACTTCCTTTGTCAGTGTTACAGCTGGACATGTGTCAAAAGACAGGTGACAATCTAATGGTGTCTGTACCCATTTGGGACAACCTCCCACTACACAGGTAACAATGGAATATATCCAAATCCATTTCTCTTGTGTCTACAAGAGAGCAGAACCTGGAAAACCTGCTGCAGTTGTGACATCATCACTTCTTCCAATTGATATGGTTGTATTCCACATGACTTTTGGATAAACAACATTTCCACATTAGGATACCAAAGGAATTTGATTTAAAATGCCTTTACTCTACATGCACAATAACAGGATCAACGTAAACTGAAAACCAAAACGGAGTGAGTGCTACTCAGGCAAGTGAAGTTAAACCAAAATAAGATTATTGGGGTCAATAGCATCTCATCTCTCTGTAAAACATTCATGGCAGGCCTTCAAAAATCTGTTAATCACCTACCTCTGTATGTTTGACATAAATCTGTTGAGCCGTTGCTCCCTCTGCTCTGGCGTCAGTCTGGTATGCACACTCAAGTCTCTCATGATATTGAAGTCAGAACGCATCTTGTCAGTCAAACCTGTCAAATAGGACATCTTAATTTCTAGAAGTTTTACTGAATGCATGCCATTTCTTTGGAGAGCAGAACATGCTGCAATCAATAATCTGTTCTAAAAAATCAAGGCCCAGCTAAAGTATTTTCAGAAAGTCTGTAGGATTCACACATTTTAGGTGAGATGTTCACTAAAGAGACCAAGATGTGAACATTTCAAGACTGTCAAGTCAGATAGATCAATCTGAAAATCTAGTTTACTGATTTTATATTTATGAAAACACCAAGAGGACTGTGCCTTTTTTTTTCTTTTTTTAAACTTCATGAGCCTAAATGAATTACTGCTCTTCAACACCACCCCAAGGGCCTCTCACACAGACTTGGACAATAACCTGTGAGGTAGCACAGCTCAGGTAGTAACATAGCTGGTCCACGAGGAGGACTACCACTGGGACCCAACCTCTTCACATGGCTGACCAGCAGGGCCTGGTTCCCATCAGTGATTTCCACCCCATATTGCTAAGAACACAAGATGTAAACATTTACAACAAAAATGTTTGGTGAGGTGACCAAGTTGCTCTACATCTGAGAAACAAATTGTAAAATCCACAAACAAAATGTAAGACACATTTTAGGGAACAAGTGTGTGATATTCTTAATCCTAACTATTAATCATTGCAACACACGTTATCAGCGCACATACATTCTTGTAGTAGTCCCTGAAAGAAATGTTTGTCTCTCCCCTTGTGAAAGTATTGCTTGGAGTGTGGTCCCATGCAATATCATCAATCCTGTAAGTTTTGTTGTTGTACCTACAAAAACACAGGAGCGTTAGTGTTTGATACAATTACTGGAGGAGCGTTTTCAATTCACAGGTCTTCCCCTACCTACAAGCATTAACATATATAAAATGGTAATATACAAAATGCCTGCATGATGGGGAGTATTTAAGTTGGTTAAAGGCATTAGTTTTTTCATTTTCTCGATCACTTCTTGCCCTTCAGGGTCACAGGGAGGATGCTAGAGCCTATCCCAGCTGCAAATGGTGAAGGCAGGGTGTTCATTGCAGGGCCTTATGTGCGCAAGTGTGGGTTTGGTACCTTGCTCAGGGGTACCCTGGCATTGCTCTGAAGGTGTTTTGGCACCTCCCCCTACTACCAGAACACCTTACATGTTTTGTCTACACTGGGTGTGAACTGAGATCCCTCCACTTCTCAGCACAGTCCTCAACAGACTGAGCCCCCACCCCCACACAACACCCCCAAACCCCTATGGAGCTTCAAAACCTTCTCATGATTTTGCTTTAGAAAGTTGCTAGAATGCAGGGATCTGTGTATTTCTTACTTGGTGAGGATTATAAGTCCAATGAGCTCCTTGGTGCAGATGTCTATGAAATTATGTGATCCACATTGTTGTCTTAAATTTATCATGAAATCAAGAACAGTCTCACTGCGAAGGACCCTGTGGCTGACATCAGTACACATCATGATGGCTGACTCGTAAGGCAAGATGGTCGAGGTGTAGCCAGACCATATAGTCAGCCTAGGAGAGAGAAAAAGGGGATAAATTTATGTTCATGGATGTTTCCATTAACCACCTGTGTGTTAAAATACCTATTTATGGAAAAGTAGCTGATCCGAGATACATTTGAGACGCAAATAAAATTTACCTTATAAAATGTTTCATATAGACGCAGATTTAAAAGAATGACAGTTTGTCATTTTGTTGCTGTACAAGTCTTAATTGGGGACGATGCACCATCGCAAACAGATATATAAATTGTTTGTTTCTCCAAATGCAGCTAACACTATAATTGCTCATGAAGAAACCTACACTGGATTGCACTTGGAACAAATCCTGTAAAACAAATTTATACTCACAACTCAAATTCTGTGCTGGCAAATATTGTTCAAAGATGATTGGTATAAATTGGTGACATGACAGTTATTATATTGATCAATTGTGAATGAAAATATTTATAAAAATGTGTTTAATGCTAACCTGAACTGTACAAAAAACAATGAAGCAAAATAATCTACCTGTGCTGTGGGATGTCGAGTGGATCATTGGGGTTGTAAAAGTTGCGCCCGATCTGCTGCATATTTAGAATTTTCAGGATCCTGCATTAAAACACAAAAACAATTCAATCTGTTAGACACTTGCTAATTCCAATGTACACTTTTATTAAAGGAACGCTTACCTTCTAAATATGATGTTGTAAAGCTGAATGCACATTGGAGATGATGGCGGCAGCTCATTTGTCAGGGTGACTGTTATCTGAATCTTCTCTCCATTGCGGGTCTCACTGTGCAGCACAGTCGCCTAAAACACGGTTGATAAATTGCAGCACATTTTGACACACGAACAAAGCAAATGCATGCACACATCAAAGACAATAAAACAGCAACCTGCCCAACAAGGACAATCATCGAATGTTGGAATAATCAGATCACCTTGTCCGGAAGTCTATGAGGTAGGAAAAGGAGAGCTCCATCAAAGGTTCGTGCTATACCCAATACTTCATGCTGAAAGAGCAGAGCAGTTCGCAAACGCCGCGACTCGATTGGCGGTTGATAGTCCACGTGATACTGATACAGAACCCACTGAGGGCGGGACACAATACGAAAGAAGTTTGCTATCAATGGAACGACAGAGCCACTTGATCCTGGAGAAAGAAAAACAAAACACACAGAACGTCAGCACTAATATCATAACATACAAGGTATAATGTGCAAAAAGTTTGATTTCAACAAACCACTCTTCGACTCCTTTACATGCTCTATAAACTGTCTGGTGTTGACCCCTGTATCATTGAAATCCCGGCGGCGTCCACCTCTTTCTCCTAGTTTTACTTGTTGAAATCCAACTGACATCTCAACAACAGCTATTAAAAACAAAGAAATGGACATTAAGTACTTCACAATGTAAATATTAAAATTAGTCCAAATCCATGCTGGTGCTAAATACAAGAAGCAACATGGAGTGAATATCAAATGATATATCACAGATCAAGCCATTAAACTACAGTTTAAACTAGACGGTAAAGGTGCTGCATAGAAACATCTGAACTAATGTCTGCACTGCGGCCCAGCAGTTCATGTGTGGTTGTATATGTGCAGCCACCAAAATGACTTTCGCTGGGTTCCCCTGATACCCGGAAGCGTCACGGAGAGCAGCGCAATGAAAATTGTGCTCAATCCACGGTTCACACCAGAAGCAAATTTACCATTTATCATACCAGTGTTGTGTAGTTGTATCCTGCAGAAAATATGAAATGTATGAAATACTAAAATCTTAAATGTTTATGTAATCTTTATTGTCCATTTATCTTCCAGTTTTCCCAAGCAGTCTCTGGTCTATGTGCGTCTCGTATTCTTTTTTAATACTGCCAACTTTAGAAATGCCCACCAAAAAATGAAATTGCAGTGTCGATTTGCAGTGTTTTATTGAACTCGATTCGCTCGTGACTAGTGCACAAAATAGAGCAGACGTTGAACAATCGCTGCACGTTGCGTGCCAATCGCAGCCATTCAAACCACGGAAATACCTCCGCTTTCAAGCGCTTCCGCCTTCAGTGTGAACCCAGTGTTAGAGTGAAACAGCCCCCATAAGAATCCAAAATGACTTGTTCATACTTTTTTGAGCAAGTTGTCCTGGGACACCTTTCTGTCTGCCCCTACCAACCAGATCTCCTTCGGCTTCTGGAGCAGCACTAGTCGCTGTAGCAGGCTCTCGAGTCTGGCTCCAACGAAGACAACAGAAAATGCATTAATAAGGCTTCTTTTTTCAAAATTAAATAACATTTTCTTCTGCCCCCACATTCTTTCAGTTTTTTGTCCTACAAGTTCATATAATTATCAAACAATGAACCTTTTAAAATGTCCTCGGGTTACCTGAAAAGTCTCATTGTCATGACTTAGGTACTCGGTTATGCCATCAAGCACCATTTTAACTATGACAGTCCTTAAGACTTTTCAACAGTTACTAAAGTTTAACTGGGGACAAAAGTGAAACCCTAATCTAAGTAAAACAGTTTAATTCCTTCTTTAGTCAAAGTTGTTACAACTTTAAATCTTGAATTTGGATAATTGCACCTACCATATGCACAAAGCATCAAATTAGTGACAACCTTTAAAGTAAATACATTTATTAAACTGAAACTAAGTTGATTTTTAAAAATAATTTTCATAAATAAATGACTATAATTCAGAGATCAAGTGGCATCAAATAAACAGAATGAATGAGGTCTAAATGTGTTGTTCATGGGTTATCGGTGGGTATAAGCCGATTGGCTGCCGATCATTATCAGCCAATATGGACCTGAAACAGCTTGAGGGTGGGCTCCAAAAAAGCCAATTGCATTATTATTCATAGTAAATTAACTACTCAAATGGCTAGTTTTCCCGCTCTTTGTAGAAGAGAGGTTGGCAGGATGAGTTCTCCCGTCTGGGATTCTGAAAAAGACGTAAAATTCACTGCTTGCCATGCATGTGACACTTAATTCCTTGTTCCTTGGGAAGATGCCAAACAACAGAACACACCAAGTATGAGAAACAAATCCGGGATTTAAACAAAAAAGAAAAAAAAGACAGCTGCCACTCAGCTGACTGGAAGTGAATCTTTTGTCTGGATCTCAAAAGGAGGGACAGTAAAAGGTGGGAGGATATGGAGTTCATTGGCCTTGAGGAGCAGCCTCTTTCTGTGGTTGAAAACATGGGGTTCCAACGAATGACATGGAGCTATGTCTCTCCTCAGTATAAATACTTAATGCATTTTCCTGCAACTTTACGGGACGTACACATTTATCAATTTTAGTACAAATGTTTTACCCCTTTAAGTGGTCCACCAATCTAGATTGTAATTACGGGATGTGGAGGATTATTATTCTCCATAAATTCTGGAATTGGTACTGGTGGATTTATGATTCCTGTAATAGAACAGGCCCCAAAAAATGCTGATGGAGCAACCTAGTCATTAGTGCAAAGGTAAGAGTCCGTATACAGGAAGTGACGAAACGCTTACGGCTCCAGGAGCTGCGGTCTCCGTGCCACGAGCCCTGCCGCGTGATCTTGCACGTGCTCGCCCAGTCATCGTAAGGCACTTCCCGGTGGCTTACCTGCATAAAAAGATTAAAACGCTTACATTTAGGTCGTAAACTGACTTTTCCCTTAACTAAATACATTATGATCCAAACTACAGTGGATGCAAGTGGAAAACACTGAAATGCAGCCTAATAATTTATAAAAATGTAACGTTCACATAATAAAACCGTAAAATGTGCCATTTAAGGCCCTGTTACGGGGCTAGCAAACATTATCGTCAAGTAAAATACTACCACTAAGTAAAAACGATATTAATTCTGGAGTGGTAAGATAAGACAATTTCAATCTGTCAAACGTTTTCCGATCAGAAGTTTGGTCATCCATTAGCCTAGCTTAATGATATTAGCGAGAATAATTGGCGGAGTTTATTTCAAGAACAAGTGACGAACAGCAGTAGAAAAAAATGTTTCAAATGTTTCATATTGACATTTTATAAATTAAAATAACAGTGATAGGTTTTGAAATTCCCCGCCATAATCAGAAATCATATCGATATACTTACTATACGTACGAAGCGACAACGTGCTCAGCACAAATGCTTCAACGGCGGAGTGGCGCATCAACACATGCGGCTGTCATTCGCCTTTTCAAGTCAATTATACATTTCCTTTATACTCACATTCAAAATGCGTACCTTAAGGTACGTGTCTACATTACTATCTTTAGAAACGAATGACTTTAATAAAACGTTTCATATATAAAGTCTTAATTTATTTTGAATCCAAGAACTATTTTTAGGCGCAATGATCTCTGTTGTACGACTCGTTTTGGGGGTTTGCCACCTCATTTGTGACCACTAGATGGCAGCAAAGTCTATTTTACGTTAAACTATCTGCTGAATAATGTTGATATAGTGTTTGTTGTCAGCGCCAGACCTGATTCAGGCCCTTTGTTGCTGAAACACTTTGAAAAGGACATTTTTGTTAAGTAGTGATGACCTTTGAAAGCTAATCAGACGACATTTTTTATAATGTGAAGGGGAGTTTGTGGGAAAATTTTGTGATTCAAGTCGGCTAACTGGCTTCAGGCACATTTCAGAAGTAAAGAGAGAGTTGAACCTTGAGTTCAATTCTGATTGTGGTGGAGACAGAAACCAGTTTACTTGAAAGAGTCTATATGAACATTGGAAAAGATACAGGTAGAAAATATACAACTGTGGTTAAATGCAACTGAGACCTTTTTAAGGTTTCATAAATTATTTACATGTTCTGTGAATTTTGGTTGATTAACTAATTCATAGTATGTGGCGATAGTATTTCTTCAGAGCTAACCTTGGGCTTTTGTGACTGTACTGTATTTTAAAAAATACAACAGAAGCAAACAAAGGCTTCTCATTAGGTTTTCAGACTTATAGTTCATTGTTTTTGTCAGGATGTAAAGGACCTTTCTTCCTATAGATATACATTATTTACTGACAATGTCTTTGAAAAGGTGACTTTTCAAGGCTTTTACCAAAGACTTTATTTCCAAATTAATAATAATTTCTATTTAGGTTTATTAGAATATTAGGTTATTGGGCTTTGTTCTTTTTTATGCTGTAATCTAGTCTTTTAAGCAAATACTTAAACTTATACAATAAATGTCTATAGTCCAGCAATCCAAATGCATTAGTGAAAATGAACAAAGGCCTCTGAGAAACACAAAATTGTTATTTTTTTGTTTAAAAAAAAAATCCTTTGAGGGGCTACAGGAAGTGCACTGAAAATGTTGCAGCCAGCTGGGACATAAATAAAACTGCTTAATACAACAAACTCATCCTGCAGCCTCCATTTTCATGAAACCCAACATGCATGATCTGTTGAAATAAACCCATTTATTGGGTATTTTGTCTTAGTCAGTATCACAGTTGAGGGTGCCCTCTTCCCCATCCCTACATTGGAAACACCTCCTGGTGCGCAGTGTTATTCAAATGCATGCCTCTCAATAAAAGCTTTGATTTACGACATGTTGAAAGCTTCAGTTCACCACTGCATTTTTATTCAACTGATTATTGCAAAACTAGAACAAGAGGGGATTTTGAATAATGCTGCACTATGATACCAGTAAGTGGGTTTAGAAAATTAGATTAGTCTCTTGCCTGCTGTGGAACCCATAATCTGCTTTGCATCAGTGTGCTTCGCTTTAAAGACACACACGCATACACGCACACACGCACACACACACAGACACACACACACACATACACACACACACACACATACACACACACACACACACACACACACACACACACACAAAGTTATGATAGCAACACTAACCAAAAAGAGATCAGTGGGAGATATATTTAAGATTTTAAAATATAGAATTCTACTATTGTTGCTACTTATAATTTCTGTGGATAATTTAAGGATCTACAAATACATGAAAAAGTTCATTTGCACTTCGTTTTAGCTTTCTGAACAGCTCTTTTAAACAGGCACCGACAGCCAACTACGTATGTGGGATCAAAAAAAAATTCTGCACTGTTATGAACCACATTACTTTCTTTCTCAGCTGCAATTAGTGGAATTCTGAAATGAATGCCTAGCATATCTGAAAATTTACTTTTCTTGAACGTTTTGAGTTGATTTATTGCCATAAAGGTACCAATGGTTTCATTCAGTTAATAATGTTTACTCAAGTTTGAGTCTTTGGTACAGTTTACAGCTGCACTATAAATGTGCTTTTACAGAGATGGAAATCAGGCAACATGCTGATCAGCAGAGTCCTACAGAGACAGGGGCCCCCTCAGAGCTCGATTCGGTGACGGGGCCATGTGATCTTTGAAAAGTCAACCAGGGTTGGTCTACAGCTGGACTACTAGAGAACAGATGCGTAGCAACAGCCTCCTGCTGTGCGGAGATGCAGCACTTGCAGGTTGATCAGGAATCTACTGTAGATTTCTTCCTCTGATAAAACCACCCCAACTCACTTTTTCATCATTCTTCATTTTAGAGCTCATTTCTAACTTCCATACATGATTCTATGAAGTCCTGCAGGTGGAATCTCAAACAGAAAACATCAGTGCCCCCCCTCCATCAAGCAAAACTCATAATCCATCTCTTCTGTGCGAGGCGGTCTCTCCACAACAGGAGCAGTGAAGATTTCATTTCCACAAAAGATTAAGCTGTCTTCTGCATCACTTGAACTTTGTGGGAGTTTGAATTTGAAATCTTTGCAGGTTTTTCCCCTCTCTTTGTCCTAAGCATCAGTTTGAAGAAAGGTGCAGTGAAGCATCAGCAGCAATGAATCTAATAAGCACATTGTGGGAATGAAGCAGAGGGAGAGAGCTTCAAAGGCAGCAAGGCACAGCATGATGGGCATCGGCGTGAACTCCCAACCTAGGACACTCAGCATGCTCTTAAGCAACCACCCCCTTTAGACTAGTCATGGGCAGTAATTAAAACCATCATTCCCACTGCCTCACTGTCTCATTAGCCACAGGACCCCCAGCTTTCATCCCACCACGTCCAAAAATATCACAACACCACACCAGTAAAAATGATCCCGGCACTAGTAAATGTCTGACACCTCTGACAGATCTAAATATCACCCAAAGACCGGTGGAAGGCTGCAACCCCCCCCCCATATATTCTCGTTTGTGCAGTAATGAGAAAACTACCGTCTAATGTCAGATGAATACATTCAGATATGAAAGAGCTAAATCTTCCAGACTTTACATCTAAGTCTATATAAAAATAGAAATATGACAAAATCACACATTTCATGCTCCCACGTTTGCAATCAAAGGTGGGATTTGAAGCGTGTAGGCATCAGTTGCAGTGGTCACTTTAATTCTTGGCTGTAGATAAAAAGAAACTGTTTCTCCCATGTTTAATTCACTGTGAGCCATGACTAACCCATGTACTACACCTGCCAACTGACTGTCTCTTTGCTTGCTTCCCATACGAAACTGTATTTGGACAATGATGAACATCAGCAGAGGGATCGAGGTCAGGAAAATGTGTCTTTGGATGATTTTATTTAATTCCCTGATATATTTCCTGCTGAGTAGCAGCATGCAAGACAGAGCTTTGCTAAAACCTCAATCCTCTGCATGTCATTAACCTACTTGGCATCACTGTCAACCTATTTTTATGTTTTCATATGGTACCAAGAGAGGTTGGAACTTTTTAAAAATAAAATTATGTTTGAGAGAATAATGCTGTTCCTATCATTTTAGTTATCCATTATATTATCCTTTTGTTATTAATATTATAACCCATTATCTATTGATTTAAAAATACAGACTTTAAATGTTGTCAATGACTAATTCTAAATTTAGTTTAAAATCAAATTTATTTAGAGCCCAAAAGCACAAGCATTGTTGCCTCTGAGGGCTTTACAAGCTGTATATTTGTACCCTCGGTCCTTGGACTCTCAAACCAGGTCAGGAAAATGTTAAAGAAAAAACCCTTTTAGAAAGGAAGAAAACATCCCAAGATGAGGGACGCTTGGAAGGGACAGATGTGCATTAGATGACCAGTAGAGAACCTGAACAATAACATCACTAATATATCCATGTTCATTATAAATAGAGGTATAGGAGTTTGAGTAGAATCGGTTCCGGAAACAAAGGTATTAATGGTAATAGAAATGGTCAATATGACAAATTATCAACTGTTTCTCATTCTGTGTGTGCGGGTGGGTGCATGTTGTCTATGTCTGGCATGGATGGTCCTCTTCAGGGTCATGAGAAGCCTCTGATCTTCAGTAAAACAAAGACTTGTGCCGATCAGCTCTCAGCCTGTCAGACTGCTCTGAATCATCAGCCTCTTCTGTGACGTAATTGTTTATGTGAGCATTTTCCTAAACGGACCCTGATGCCACAAATACCATTACTATGTTCCCATTTTGTCCTCGGTGCCGTTGTGAGTCAGTCGAAATTATCAGCCAACCACAAGCTGCTTCTCAGCCAAATTCAGCTAACTGAGCCTCTCCCACTCTGTTTCTTTGAGAAGCCTTTGATGTCAGCGGGGGGCTTTTGCACTCGCAGTGATTGTAACGAATGATACTTTAAGCGATTCTTTTTTATCCACGAGCTTAATGAAAGATTAATGGGTTTGATATTTTCCCTTGTTTATGTTTTATTTAAAAAGTAATCTGTGGCCCTTGGAACCTGCTTAAAGGTTTTTGTTAATGTTTTTTTGATAACTGGAGGTATTTAAGCCTTACAATTCTAAACACAATAAGAAATGTTGAACTCTTTACATAATGACCTTGAGTGCTGTGCCTCTGTCTTTGTCAGAGAGAATATCTTATAGCTGTGGGAAAGATCATTTACATTTCAGCAAGCAGCAGACTGCCATGGCAAAAACGAAATGAGTCAGTGGGATTTGTGTGTATGTGTGTGGGTTTCCCCACCATCAATGTTTACTGCTTGTTAAACAGTCGGAACTATAAAATCTGATAGTTGAGAGGAAATTTGTGGCTGATCATAAATAACTAGTTCTTTAATGTTCTTTGTTAACAGCCTACTGTGATATTCAAATATAATTTTCACATATGACAACAGCAAAGATCTGAAGTACATTTAAGTCTCCTGAGGTTTTCCTCTTTTTATTTGCACCTATGAAGAACGAATATGCATTAATCAAACAGTTCTTTCAACTTTATTCACAGTATTGGCAGTTTTACTGCTTTTATGGGGTATATTGTTCAGGCTTAGTTTGATCAGGATCCGAATGGAGACGGGAACCAGCCAACTAGGTCTCACAAAAGGGTTTATTGAATCCAAAAGAAGCCTCGAACGTAGTAGGGAAAAGCATGCTTGGCATGGTGAAAAAATCCAGCTTGTTCCTATTCCAAAGGAGGGAGGCGTGGTGACCTTGAGCAGAGAACAAAAAATATTATAACTCCTGAATCTCATACAAGAGGGCAAATAACTGACGATCAGACACTGGTGAACATGAGCCCAGGGCCTAAATAGCCAGTTGAATAGCAATAGGCAGCCGGTGCGACTGTCACCAGCGACAGCTGTAGGAAAGTGGCGCAAGTGTGACCAGGGGTGCCGACGGGTGTCTAGCAGATTGAGAAGGCCAGCAGGAGGTTGGTGGGAGGACTTTCTAGGGGCACAAACTGGACCAGATTCTCAAAGTGGCCCAAGGGCGTGTTAAACGCCATCTTCCATTCATCACATTGATGTAGTCAAACCAGATGGTAAGCATTGCAAAGGTCCAGCTTAGAAAAGATCTGAGCCTTGTGGAGAGGACCAAACGCCGCATCGAGCAGGGGCACTTGATTCTGGAAGTGATGTAATTCAGAGCTCGATAATCTCTATAGGGTTGATGGGAGCCATTTTTCTTACGAACAAAAAAGAACCCCACTCTCACAGGGAAAGAGGAAGGGCGGATCAGACCGGACTCACCAATGTACTTTTCCATAGCTTCCTGCTCTGGCCAGGAGCGGTTGTATAGCTGACTCAAAGGCAGAGAAGCTCCTGGGAGTAGGTCGATGAGGTGGCAGAGAGAGCACGCTGCTTACTAAAGACTGCTCCCAAGTCGTGATATTCTGCAGGTACAATGGAGAGGTCGGGAACCTCCGCGGATGGATCTGGGGTTACTGAAGAGGGGGAGAGTGCAGAGCAAAGACAGTTAGTGTGGCAGGAGACACTCCAACTAGTAAGCCTACCGGACAACCAGTCGAACTGTGGGTTATGGCGGGCTAACCAGGGCGCACCAAGGATGCCAGGAGAGGAGGACGGGGGAATAAGAAAAAGCTGAATCTGTTCCCTGTGGTTACTTGAGATGATGAGTGCGGTTCAATGAGTTATTTCGGCCAGGATTTCCCCGTTTAAACTGAGGATGGTCTTGTGCTCGCACAGAACCTCAGTGAGGAACACTGGCCTGCGTGACTAGATCCTGGTCGATGAAACTGTCATCTGCACTGGAATCGACAAGGAAAGACAAAGAGATGGTGTAATTAGGCCAAAGAAGCATACCTGGCAGCATCAAATGGGCCGGAGAGAAACACGGAGAAGCTCCGCCCGTTAACGCTCCTGCATGCGCTGGCGAGCTTAATCTTTTGGCTGAGCCGGACACGCAGCAATGAAATGGTCTGGTTGACCGCAGTACAGGCAGACCTTGGTGGTTACCCTTCTCTGCCTTTCAGAATGGGAGAGTTTGGTTCGTCCCAGCTGTGTGGGCTCAGAAGCTGCGACTTCAGGAGGAGGGACATGGCTTCATGTTGGTGGTTCAGCCGCAGCGTCACTCAACCTGGCAGAGGCCATTGGAGAAACCTCATGATGCAACCTGACCCTCTTTCTCCCTCTCTCCCTGAGGTGATTGTCCAATTGAATGGTGAGGTTGAATAACTTCTCCAAATTTGGCATCTCCTCTTGAGCTGCCAACTCGTCTTTTAGTTCCTCCACCAGCCCCTGAACATAAATTCCCCTGAGGGTGGTGTCATTCCAACGACTGTTGGGTGCAAGGATCCGGAAATGGATGGAATAATCAGCCATGGCACTAGCCACCTGGCGCAGAGACAGTAGTTTTGATGCTGTCTCACTGTTCTGGACTGGGTGGCCGAACACACATCTGAGCTCCGTGGAGAAGGAAGAGTAATGAGTGATTTTCAATTATGGCAGTAGCCCATTGTGCCGCCCTTCCGGATAACAAGTTGACAATAACGGCAATTTTAGATTTCTCACGGGTACATTAGAGGTTGAACAATAAACTACTGCACCTGCCCGCCTCAGCAGAATAACGCTCGGGAATGTGGACATGAGGCTCACATGGTGCAGCGGCAGAGGAAGGAATGGAGGCCAGCTGAGTGTCAACTCCTGGAGCTGCTGAGGTCGAAGGGGCTGGAGACTGGCCCGGATAACCTTGGGTGAGACGTTTAGCCACGGTGGTAGTGAGATCCTGAGATCCTGCCATAAGCCTCCAAGGTCTTGCGAACTGAGTCGCTGTCTGCAGGGTCCATACTGGTCTGATTGTTCTGTTAAGGTTTAGTTTGATCAGGACCCAAATGCAGAAAGGAACCAGCCAACTAGGTCTCACAAAAGGGTTTATTGAAAACAAAAGAAGCTCCGAACAAAGTGGGGAAAAACACGCTCGGCACGGGGAAAAGGTCTTGCTCGTTCCTTTTCTAAAGGAGGGAGGCATATTGACCTTGAGCAGAGGACAAAATGATAAGATGCTGGTCAACAGGAGCCCAGGGCCTAAACAACTAGTTGATTAGCAATAGGCAGCCAGTGTGACTGTGACCAGCGACAGCTGTGGGAAAGTAGCTCCACCACGCCCCTGGAGAAAGAACAGAGCAGGAACAGGGCAAACAACCAACAAAGAACACCAAACAACACCCAGGACCCTGACATATATTCAACATTTCCTCCCTTGTGAGGGAAGACAGTGAAAGACCCATGCTTTAATGAATGTGGTGTACACAAAATGCCTCAGAGTGGAATAATACAGAATATTATGTAGTAGTTATGAACCTCTGCCATTCAAATGTACAAGCTCATTTATTTTCAGTGCACTCATTTTTCTCCGTTGGGGGACACTGCACAAATCAGCACCACCACTTGCTTCAGGAAAGGACTTAAAATCAGGCAGATACACAAATTACTTTTACTTAACATGCTGATTTATATATTTTCTTATTTTTTCATCTCTATCCAGATTTCCATGGTTTCTTTATCATCAGATAATCTCAGGTCAAATTCTCCCCTACTTTTCACACCTCTTACAGACAGATTAAAATGACCAATGACTGGAAAGTGACACCACTGGTACAGATTTTTGAATAAATCCCTCGCTGTCCTTTGATGCTATGTGCTATGGATCATTTCATCTGAGTATAAAAGTCAGTAATAAAATATAAATTTGTATAAATTAGTATTATATTAGATAACCCTGCATGGTAGATTCAGTGATGACTGGCCAAATCAACAACAAGAATTTATTTTATGTAAAATGTGTGTGTGAATGTTCTACATGTCATATATAAACATAAATATCATAATTTCACAATAAAACAGCTGCCTGCTCGTTTCTGGGGAGCAGCAGGGGCGACAGAAAAATTGCCCTGCCAACGAATCTGACACCTGAAGCGCGATGAAGATTATCACCCCAGATTAGAATGAAAGGGTAGGGGATGTGATAATGTCCTCAAGGGGGCGCTGCAGCAACAATCAACAGCTCCACGTGTGTAAACCTGAGAAGTATTATTCTAGTCTAACGTTGTGTTTGCGTAGCATGCTTTATTTATATTTTTATAAAAATATCTCAAATTATTATTTTGCCATTATATAGTGTAAATTTCACAGATCACAATTGCCCAGCGTTTAATAAATAAAAGAAATACAATAATAAAAGACAAACAGTAAAACCCCTCTTAAATCGACATAGGATGCATATATGTCTGCTGTAGACATTACTGAAAATGTGCTTTTTTTGTTTCACCATGCCGAGCATGCTTTTCCCCACTAACACTCAAATTTATATAATAATATTTCTAAGTCTGTCTTGATAGAAATAAAGAGTAAAACTTTAGCCTTTGATATGCACACTTTGTGGCCCTTAATGAGAAGAATCTAAAATTTCCTCCAAGAAGGATGAAGGGCCCAAAGTAAAGCACCCACTGAATTTTAGATGCAGCAGCCATGGGGGTAAAGGTTCTTTTAAGCTGACAGGTTTTGCCAAATGGAAGAATAAAGAAGACTGAGGGAACAGGATGTTTTAAGTTTCAGGGCCTCTTTGGGACCTATACTACTTTCTCTCTCTCACATCTCTGTCTGTGGATGGTGATTTATGATTAATCTCTGTAATTACCGAGCCAACTACAGTAGCCCTCAGGGTCAGGTGCAGCCCACCCATCACCTATGACCAACTCTCCTGTTAAATATAACTACTGATTTCTTTCGAGGTGATGCTGGGGAAAGTTTTGCGTGACAATCAGATATGGGAACGCCAGACATCAGTCAGTTGTTTTCCATTAGGAGACATGGGGAAGTTATGAGGGAAATGGGAACCTGATTAATGTGTGATGAGTGATGTTTGCTCTTGTCAACCAGCTTCCCGTTTATCTTATGGTTAAATGGACAAGCGTGAGGATGTGCTATTGCAGAAAGTAATAAAGATGTGGCAGTTGATCAAGGTTATCTGATCAGGATGAAAAATGGTTGCCCAATTGGCCTGACGTGTCCTTGTAAATGCTTTTCTCACACAGCTTTTCTTTATGTTTCTCTGCAATATATATACTACGCTGCATTGTAATATACTAGGGACCATTACATTACAATATACTAGAATAGACTATACTAGACAAAACTAGACTATATAGTTTTGTGCTTATGAATATTTTCTAATTCTGTTTATAGTCATTATGATGTATTTGTGAAGGAAAATTACAACTTCTCTCGAGATTCTAAATCGTACTGCAGAATCAACCGTTACTCTCATTTAATTTCATGTCCCGAAGGAGCTTCTGTGATCTCAGCGACCACATCTTGTTTTCCATTCTATCCAGAGACAAAGCAATGCTGCAGAGACAAACAGGCTTGATGATACTGTTGTATCCAAGGTATGTATGGGATTGGTAAAGACAGACTTGCTGGCACTGTATACAGTTGGCACAAACCAATAACCTTCCATTTGCCTTATATTCCTCTTAGTATGGAATTGGTGTTGGCACTGCATGAATGTGAACTGTTGATATTTTGGAATCAATTCTGATCAGTAAACTTCGTTTCAACACACTTTATTAGTTCCACGACTTGCATAATTTCCGCAACAGCCTTGGTTCCATTTCCAGGAATGTCCATCAAGTACCAGGTGTCATAAAGAATGCAGGAAAGTCTCTTTTGAAGCCATTTGGGTGAAGCATGATGGAGAGACAGGCTTAAAAAAGAGAGAAAAAAGGAAAGAATGTGCCCACATGAGTGTGACATAGTGGTACTGGACTGATTTGATCACCATGACAACGGAGTGGAGTTGGGTAGGAGGGCCGGGGAACCCCCTGGCTTTTCGACCCGGCATAATCTGTAGAGGCCCGGCTGTCTTAACCTCAGTGACATCCCTGTTGTCAGTGGGTCAAATCCTTGAATATCAATGAACTGACTGTGTGCCCCTAGCAGAGCTCCTCTGTCTGCCTCCTATGAGAAGCTGTAGCCGTCCACGCTGGCTCATTCTGACCCACTTCCAACCTCTCGGGGCTTTCAGAGCAATGGGGTTAAACAACAACCAGATCAGCCCACAGATATTTCTGCATCCACATTAAACCCAGTTAAACTGCTGTTTTTCATTCAGAGACTTTTGTAACTGCGGAATCATTTCAATGGGGAAATTAAAACATTGTGTGTATAAATAATTCAATCATCAATCATATAAATAAATAATGACCTCATTTACAATGCTAAAAGCCTCCTTCAATATGTGTTCTTTGCTGCTTCTTTAAAAATAAACCATAAGGAAATCTGTTTTAACAAACATAAATATGGGATTTAACTTCTAAATTCAACTCAACAAAACATACAAGCAAAAGTACTTTACTGTGTTGATCTTCAACTGGAATTGGACCAGGCTGCTCCAGAACACTCTTCTGATTGTGTTCACATGCAGAGTTTGGCATCCACCATTCACCATCAGCCAAAAGAACCATCTTCCACCAAATTTGAGATTGATATTTTAGGGGAATAGTGGGAAAGACATGTAAATTTCTTCAGGATCATCATTAACATAATTTAGGCCTGCATTAATCTTCTTGGATGGTAACAGTCGTCAGGCATAGCTACATATTTATGTAAGAAAAAAAACAACAAAAATCAATCAGAGGGAAGGGAATACGCTTCATATCCACTGCAGAGGGGGACATAGTGGTGCAGTCCCAAACAGAGCTGATATTTCTTTTTGGACTTTACATGTCTTCCCTTTTCTCCTTGTAATCTTCACACAGTTCAAAACCATGCGCATTTCAGTGCCTGACCCTGAGTCACCCTTGAGTGTGAGTTGAATAAAAGCTGATTAATTCTGAATTTGAAAGGCCCGACTGGAACCACATAAACAGTTGATATAGTTTGCATTGGTGGTTCATGTTAGAATTCAGTGTCTAAGAAACCAATTTCAGATAAAGCATATTGTGAAAATCTCAACCATGCATGATATTGCTAATCACTAACTTAAATATGGATGTAAAGTCTGGTGAGAGACCAGCTGTCGCTGCCATTGCTTTGATTTTTCATCAGTGATTCATTTACAGGCTTTCTGGAAAAATGTGCTTTTTCTTAGCACACCCGAAATGCTCCAAATTCTTGCATCATTTCTTTGTCGGATAGGTCCCAACAGAGCAGGATCAGATCATTTAGATCAAAATTCAGTTCAAAAGGCTTTGGATAAAAATAATAATAAACAAATAATAATAAAATATTATCAAATTTAAGCCGAAAGGAAAATGTAGCCAGCCTGTAAGTGAACTCCTTGTGTTAGCTCCTTCAGCGGCACCACCCACTACCTCATTCCATCTACATCAAGTCATATGTTTCCTTCTTAACAGAACATTTTGTTGTCTGCAGCGCGCCTCCACTCTCTGCTTTGAAGAGTGACAACAGATTTTTGTCTTCATGTTCCTTTGCAAACAGTCATGTTGGCTGAAAGTGCTGTCCCTAACCCCGGGCGGTATTCGAACAGGCTGATAAATTTAGCTCTTCTTTTCATGCTGTTCATATTAAACTGCATTATTAATATTCATGAGCACTGCAGGCAGGTGTTGTGCAGCAACTATCTGGACACACATCCCACATGCTTCTGTGGAACTACCATTACATTAGGGGGTCTTGGCCTTGCGTGCTAAAACATATTTGCCACAAAAAGTCTTGACATGTTTACAATACAGCAATACAATGCATATATAGCATTATGATGCAAATATGGTGAGTGTGAAGAATTCACAAAGGCCGAAAGTTAATCGGCCACTTTGTCAGAACGACGTTTTCAGTGCAAATGGGTTTCAGTTGGGTTTTAATGCTGCAGTTTCAGATTGGACATGATTTTATGGATAAGTGAACTCTTGTTTGTAGATTAGCTTCTGCTTCCATCACTTTCATCACTACTGTCAGGACCAGACATCAGGCCTGAACACTCATTTCTTCTTGATTACTCAAGGAACATAATCAAGGAGCAACTCTATCTGACACCATTGCATATTAAGTACCGGTATCAGATACCTGCAATACCATCGATTGAGACATAAATAATCTCCTTCACTCTTTCTTGATACAGGCTTGATATGCATCAAGTCCCGTTCGACACGAAGGGAACTTGGAACAAAGTAGGTGAAGCTCTGGACTTTCTCTGTGGGGCAACATATGTAACATTTTGTCCAAAGCAAAGCTTATAAAAGGGATATTTTTGCCCCTTGCTGTGAGGTTTCTTGCTAAACCCCCATTATTTAATACGTGGCCCCCGATGCCAGTTCTGAATGTTAGTGTCACATCTGAAAGTGTTGCTGTACGCCTGTAGAGGAGGCAAAGAACAAAACTTAGTTTGTGATGAGCCCACACTGTTTGGTTAAATGTGAGTTGAAATATTTCCTCCCATCTTCAAACAGACTTCTGGTAAAATTTTCACTTCCAGTAGTTTGCAGAGTGAAGAAATAAGGGGACTGGACATTTGTGGCCAGAGCCCCATGGCTCTGAGGAGGCTTACAGACTCACCAACATTTGTTAAAATGCATACTTCCAAAAGTCTCTAATCAACCTCAGTACTCGGCCACATTAGCTAAAACATTTTTCAGTGGGTAGCACAAATAAATTTTGCAGAAGTGCAGAATATTCTTTCAAAACTGCGTCTCATTAAACGAAGGTCAGTGGATTACTT
Organism: Takifugu flavidus; assembly: GCF_003711565.1. Classification (NCBI taxonomy): domain Eukaryota; kingdom Metazoa; phylum Chordata; class Actinopteri; order Tetraodontiformes; family Tetraodontidae; genus Takifugu; species Takifugu flavidus. The sequence goes on from NC_079524.1 coordinate 15,627,907, forward strand.
TTAAGTTTGGCCATTTTGGACTGTTTTTTTGTTCAGTGTTTATCATTCAATTTTTCCGCTCAGCAGATTGGTTCACAGAAGGGTTCTATTGGGTTTCACAGAAACAGTCAGGCTTTTGTTCCTGCTCTTTTTCCTGTTTTACTTTAGCTTCTACTGTGTCGACTACTTCAGTTTTACTCCTTTGTCTTCTAAGTTAATGTACAGGCATGTATCTGTTTAAATGTTTAGCTTAAACTGAGTTGTATTTTTCTTCTTACCGCTGTGCAACATGGTTTTAACCATCATAAAATGTAGTTTAGCCCAACAGATCAGATACATAAGCTACAACAATTTGTTGGCATTTATTATTTGATCAACAGTTTAGAGAACACTAATTCTGACTTTAGAATATTTAGGCATGCCAGATACCTAAAACTATAACGTAACTCCCTAAATTAACTAGAAGGTCTTCCTGTTGGGGGAGGTTTTTAGAGGAACATAGATATGCATTTGTAGAACTGTTGTATATCAGATCTAAAACCACATCAAACAACAAAACATGTCGTCTCTTGCCATACTGAGATCTGCTCCATTTCCACTGACAGATAAATGGCTATGTTGGAAGAACTAGCAGAACACCAGAAGTAAGAATGCACTGGTCAACAATGATGTGTTCAGAAAAGATGGGGGAAAAGAAACTGTAAGTTTTTGGAGCAAAAGAGGGGAAACATTCAACCAAAATATTCAAGCAAACACACACATATACTTGTACATAAGCACCACTAGACACAGACATGCAGACACACGTGCACAAACACACACATGAGAGAGAGAGAGTGCAAGAGAGACTCCTGTCATGCCTCCGGTTCTCTGTACTCTGTCTCCAATCCTGTCATCTGCTTCACAGCATCTCTGACAAACACAACTTCCATATGATAAACAGAAGTACAGTTTTACACACACACGCACGCACGCACGCACGCACGCACGCACGCACGCACGCAAGCACACACACACAAATAATATCTGATGTTCAAGCTTGTGTACTTTGTCCATTTTAAAAGGAAACCATCTAAACTGGGCATATTGTTCTGTAATTCTGCTCTGTTATAAAATGATTTCTGCTCGTTGCAGTGTGGATTAGGAAGGTGACAGATTACAGTCGGCCGCTACACCATCATTAGGAAAACATTGCTTCCGGCTGACACCGAAAGACTTACATCCCTCTCACCAAGCGATCAGCCCCATTAATGCGCATAATACTTCATCCTTACTTCTGACAGCTTCGTGTTGAGTGTAATTTATCCATCACGTAATAAGTTCTTCCTGTTGTTTTCAATTTTAATAAATTTGAATGCAATTTTAACTCTCTAGTTTAATTTTTCCCTAACGTATAAATGTAAATGGCTCCATCTCATAAAACGCTGATGGAAAACGTTGAATGTTCTGAGCTCCAATTCAATGTTGTCTGGAATATACATTAAGCACTGAATAATAAACACAACAACACTCATGGAAGCCGCTGTCTGTCTGCTTTTCCTCTTGACTGGTCGTGAGATTCATGTTACAGTCAGTGTCAAATTTCTTTGTGTGTAACAGACCTGCTCAACTATCCTATGTGAATGGTAATTTACGTTTTCATTAGGCTTTCATTCAGCTTTTCGGGATTTTTTACGAATTTCAAATTTAGATTTAAAATCTGGGAACCCTTCTCGTGACCCCGAAGGGGATAAACTGGTTAAGAAGAGGAGAAGGTGAGATTTAAAAGTAAATAATTGGGTGGAACCTCAAACTGGCAGTAGTCCCAGATGTATAAAAAAAATATAACAATAACATCATTAAGAGCGATTACGTAATTTGTTAATTGGTAACTTAAGTAGATACATAAATACAACCACTATACAGTGTACAATTGATACATTAGTGATCTTATCAAGTACCTCATTGTCAAAATTGGATACATGTTTATAATTAACAGTAAATACATTATTTTTTATGTAATTAAAGGCAGATATGGCTGCTTAAAGCACTTGAAATATATTTCACATAAGCTACAAGAAGATGTCTAATTTGATGAATCCTGAATTCTGATGGGCTGTTACAAGACTCTTAAATATTCTTCTTGTACATTGACTGTTTTGTTGTGTTGCTGAGAGTTTTGAACTAAAACCTTCCGAAAATACATTTGATCATTTGCTCTCATTCAATTTTTCCAGCAGTCAGCATGAAAGTCCTCAAAGCCAAAATGTGTGAAAGTCAATTAAGGAAGTTGTGAGGGAGGAAAAATAAAGAAAAAGGAAGGGGTTGTGAGGGCCTGTTAGACGACCCAGTCCTCTCTGGAAGTGGCCTACTTGTGTGCAGGGGGAATGACTGTTTGCACAAGTCAGTTAACACTAATCTGTCTGATCTTCACCTCAAAGTAACTCACTTCTCCACATGCAAATAAGTATATTCAGTTACCTTCTCCAACCAGAGCGACTATCAAACACCTATTTGATCAGCAGAAGCCTTTCAGCCCCTTTATTATGCATTTTAAAGCGGCCTACACACATCTGACAGGCAGGGGGCTCTTTGTCAAGTTTTTTTATATGTAATTACTCTCACTTTCAGCAGGATGCATGGAGAACAACTGCCCCCACGAGTGATTCTGTGTGTGAGAAAGAGAGAAGGACTTGTTGTTGTTGTTTTTGCAGATTAAGGATGTGTACTGTAGTCTTACATTGCCCTAGATTCTTAACCATATAGATTGATTGCAAACATGAAACCCACCCACACCTCCTCCAACCACGAGTCTCTGAAGAGTGGATTTATGTAGCAGGAAAAAAAAAAACTTGAGGGATGAAAGAGTGCTTTCATTGCATTCTCTGATAAGGCTTTGGTCTGGGAAACTTTTGCTCTCTGTAAAGTTTCTCTTCACAGAGCCTCCATCTTTACCAAGAAAACAAAGTTTCAGTTGTCATGATGGTCGTGATGATTTCTCTCTGGTACAGACGAAAGGCAAAACTCTACAAAAGCGCAACCGATTTAGATTTCCAGCAGCTGTCTAATCAGAGTGCCAAAAAATCAGAATGGGTCTAACATATTAAGAGCATACAGTACACTTTGGAAGGAACCCAGCCACCCCGAAGCACAAGACAAATTCTTTTCTGTATGAGTGTGTTGTCAGTGTGTGTCATGTATGAATTTGACAGGCTAAGCAGCGCTTTCCACAAAGACAGGCCTGAACTGGTAAACAGGTGCTGCTGGAGCAGCTGAGGATGAGGACATGGGGTGTCTCCACAAACCTGATCAAAGAGTCTGCCTCTGCCGCCAGTCAGCCCCCAAACGTGATTTATGTCACTGTGTCACACAACTTTATGACTGCCTGCAAACAGAGAGCTAAAGGTAAACAGCTTTCTCTACTACAGCAGCCCTCAAGGTCAACCTACCACAGCTTTCACACAAGAAAGAACAACGTTCCCCGAAAGCAGCAGAAAAGTCATTTAAAAAACGTGATTATTAAAAAGAACAAAAGTTTGAAAGGCTTAAAAAATCAGTCACTGCACTGAAAACCACTGAGATCACTAGTTTTTCACAAAAGAAGATATGAGAACACTTTAAAATAAACATCTAGATTGAAAGATCTAAGATAATATGCAAACTCACAAAAAACAATGTGTACTCCAGCTGTGTTATGTGAAATGTTGTTGTGCGTTTGACTTTTAGGACCACTGTACTGAACATCACACAGAGAAAAACACAGTGCAGACAGATAGTTGGCTTCTTAAGAAGCATTAAGGTTTTCCTCAGCGATGACGTTTCCTCTCTTTGAACTCATATTCAAGCATAACTGTTCTGCCATTTCAACTTCCTGTTAAACTCAAACTGCTCCGTTCCACAAAGACACTTAAACATCAAACACAGGGTGTGAAATGCTGAAAATCCTGGCTCGTTAGCAAACTGGTCAGATTAAATTAAATCATGTAATGAGGAAGGGTTTGAAGACGCTTTAGCAATGCAGATCACAAGAAGAAGCTCTTTTTTGCCGACTCGTGCAGAATGAGAAACAGGAAGCCAAAGTGTTTTGGTGATGACTGTGCTGGTGGAGTTAAGGCACACGTGAGAGCCTTTCGGCCTTCCTCACGGGAATGTGATGGGATTCCCTGCTTCGCACAATGAGAAACTTTTCATGATCAGAAGCAGGCAAAACATTTTGGCTGGAAGACATTCGTGTTTACTAAGCTGCAATTGGATGGAATGTTTTTAAAGGCGTGAATGCAGTCCTAGGTTACTCGGTGACACTATATGGTTGCGAGCCTCACTGTATTCTTGCTCTAAGCTAAAATCAGCGCAGAAGTGACGACTGTTTGGCTGAAGAAACCCTGGGGGGAGGGGGGTGGGGGGTGGTAACTGTCATTTATATTTACAGCCTTCCTCGACACCTCGGGGGCTGTTATCCAGGTGGCCTCTGTGGAAGCTCTCTGAAGCACACACACCTTTTTTCTCAACTCTGAGTATCAACAGACACTGGCTGACTTTGATACAGCCACATAAAGGTTGTGAGTCATGTGCTCTTTGACTGTTAAAACGGGTTGGGTAGTCGCTGGAACTTGAATGCCCTCTGGGATAAAGCATTACTACACTTTTGAAACTTTATTACACCAGAGAAGACTCTGCACAGGGACTGAACTTTCAAGAATAAAAAAACACTTGAAAAGTAAAGAAAATAAAGGTAGAAAAGGTGTCAATGCTGTTTTAGAAAGCACCAAATCAAACTTGAGCAAAGATTATCTTGTTGAAATACTATTTTCTCCATCAGCACAAGTCACTAATGTGAATACTCTTTGATATTAAAGATTATATTTTCGCAGCACTGACATTTTAAAGAAACCCATAAAGGTATTACGTGTCTTCATTTGCATGCGCTACACCGGCTGCGTCCTGCTGCGTAGTTGATTCCAATGCAGGAGATATAGTATATTCATTAATACGAAATGGGATTGTACGGACTTTGTAAAAACAAGTATGAAAGCTGTCTAAATATAACTGTAATTCATGATGTCACATTACTTGATGGCCCAAACCTGCACTGTGGTAATCTATTAATGCCACCATGTGTGTTGGAGATGCGTGACACACTTTTGCATGATATCACCACTTTTAAACATCCATTAGTTTCACCGCTGCTCTGACAGGATTGTCAGGACAACCGCCGTTGTTCAGATTCAAGACGAGACTTGCGGCCCTCACAACGCGCACCTTAGAAACTGTTGATGGTGTGAGGATCATTTAACGCGTGCAAACAATGTGTTCAGTTTGCTCGTGCTCCAGTGATCCGCCTCTCTCAATATGTAGCTACTTCAAAACCAGACCAGATGTGTCTTTAGAATTGGAAGCGATAAGAGATGACAGATATTCTGCCTTTTCAAAGTGAAGCCCTTCAAATGCTCTAATCCTGTCCTGAATGAGAGCTGGATTATTGTATAACCAGCTTTACTGCCGTACACCAACACCTGCAACACAGTGAGAGAGAGAAAATGTAGATCCACTGAAAGTGCACAGCATGAAGGCTGTGAGGAACATGAAAAAGGAATTATCAACATGCTGCTGACTTCACCATGTTTAGTCAAATGATATCGATTCCAACTTACACTTCACCGGACAAAATGTTTCATATGGGGGAAAAAGGAAATTATACCAGCGTCATATCAAACATTTACAAATCCAGCTGTCAATAAAGAAAAACATGTCACTCACTCAGCGAGTATGTGCTTAGATTACTATAATAATTATAATATTATGAATAATAGAAATAATAATAGATCTGAAGAGAAAATGAAAGAACATTTATAGCATAAAATATTTCTGATATATGTTCAAGTAAAGAGAACAAATTGCTTCATTTTTCAATGCAAACAGTATTTTATGAGTTGATCTGGTGGTAAAGCTTCTCCATACGTTCATGGTTATTATGGTTATTATTATGGTTAAAGCTATTCTAGATGCTGCCATGTTACTATAACCTAAATCTACAATACCGTGAAATGATTTGATTTAGAATTTTTTTTACACAACATTGAAGAGGTTTGCAGATGATTAGCCACGGTGAAAAGTGCTGCAGGTAACAACAACAACAACTTCCCCAGAAGAACAACACAGATAAAATTATTTAAAACTAGATCTTGTTTTTTTATTACTTTTTGTATAATGTATTTTTTAGAAATATATATTTTATATATATTTACAAATGTTCCCTTGTGCTATAAAACAGCAAAAAGAAAAGACAATCCAACCACATGTACAAATGACTTGTTTTTCAATAACGATTGCTTGATTAAATTAGGACAAGAATCAGCCTCACAGTGGGCAGTCTGTAAGGTCTGAAGTGTTTGTCCATAGATGCAGTTCAGACATACAGAATATGACAGTGTCCATTTCCATAAAAAAAGCTGAAAACAAACTGAGCTCTCTGAGCATTGGCCTGCATTGTTCTGTGGGGTCCTTCACATTGTCTCTCAGCTGACACGCTCACAGCACAAGTGTGTATTTAATGTGGACAAGAAAAAACATGTATTGCACATTATTTAAATAACCCTACGGTACATCCGAGTGGTATATTCCCAATCTTTTTGTCCTGGAGAAGAATAAGAATGTCTTCTACGCCACGACCCTGAAAAAGACGCGTAGATCCAGGAATACTGTGTGAGATAGTTCGAGTTGTGGCCTGAGATTGACCTTGATTGCTGCCTGTCCAACGTATGACGCCATTTAATTACAACGTCTTTGATAATTACAAAGTCTGTGATAAGGGCTTTACACGTGTTTTGGGGTTATTCAAAGATAGCCGGGTCATACGCATGTTGGTGGCGGCCGTGTGGGCTCGTACTTGGTGCCGTGGCCTTTGAGTGACGGGGAAGGTTTGATGTAGGGCCTGGTGCTGGTGAACACACTGGCAGCCTTCCTCCTCGTCCTCTTCTTCAGCTTCCTGCTGAACACATTCTGCCATGACTGCAGTGTCTTTGAGGTCCAGATCCACATGCCGCTTGTGATGCCCACCACCAGCAGCATAAACACCTTTACCATGAAGATCTCCACAGCGGGGATGGAGGACTTCAGTACACACTCGTTTGAATCCGACCCGCTGCCGTCCACGCATTTCTGCTCTTCCGCAACGATGTGCCAGTAGTCCATGTTGAGCCTCTCGTAGAAGTAGCAGGCGATGACACAGGTGGCGGGAACAGTGTAAAGCACAGAGAAGACACCAATGCGGACCATCAGCTTCTCCAGTTTATCGGTGTTCTCGCCTTCTGTTTTCATGATCTTTCGGATGTGAAAGAGAGCCACAAATCCGGACAACAGGAACGAAGTGCCGATGATCAAATAACAAGAGAGGGGGATGAGTACAAAGCCCGTCAGAGCTTTGACGTCCATGCTGCCCACATAGCAGATCCCTGTCAGCTCATCCCCTGCCACCTTCCGCATCACCAAGATCATGATGGTTTTCACGGCTGGGATGGCCCACGCCGCCAGGTGGAAGTAGCTGCTGTTGGCTTCTATGGCCTCGTGACCCCACTTCTTCCCTGCAGCCAGGAACCATGTAAGCGTCAGGATAACCCACCAGAGGGAACTAGCCATGCCAAAATAATACAAAATGAGGAACACAATTGTGCAGCCGGTGCTTTCCAGGCCCTCCTGGATAATGTACTGTACCCCATTGTCTCTGTCGCATGCTATGCCCTCGGCCCCCACAAACAGTCGAATGAGGTAACCTACGGAATAAACGCAGTAGGACATAGATAGAAAGATGATTGGTCGCTCTGGGTATTTAAACCGCTGTGGGTCAATAAGAAAAGTGAGCACAGTGAAGGCACTGGAGACGAAGCAGAGGATCGACCAGATGGCTATCCACACGAGAGAGAACTGCTTGTCTCCCTGGCTCCAGTACACGTCCACTCTGGGGTAACATTTTGGAGCGCAGGATTCACTTTTCTCCACAAAGTGGAACTTGGATGGATTTGGGCATGTCTGCTTCCCACCACTGTCCTTCAGCTGCAGGTCCTGCCCACCAAGAGGCCGCTGAGGCCTGAAATCTGGAGGCTGGGTTTGGGACATTTTGGGGGGTTCATCAGAGCCGTTATTCGGCGCCTCCATGCAGAGGTTGTTGGGGACGTTCTTGGTCGGCAGTCGGGAGCAGTCCAGAGATTCGGGCCAGGGGAAGTTAAACTGCTCCAAGATAGGAGAGCATTTAAGCTTGACCTGCTCGCACATAACCCGACATGCTGGAATGGGGTTGGATACTTGCTCTGTGCACATGGGAGCATACAGTGAACACAGGAAAAATTTAAGGCGACTGTGGCATCCAAACTGTATAAGTGTTGCAAACTCTTGCAGCTTTATTGCGGCTTCTTTTTGGTTATCGTGGCCCATAAGATTTGGCATACGCGTCATATTATAGCCAATGTCTTTACACTGGGGGATGTTGATCTGCTGGCATCTCCCCTCCCCGGACCATTCTGGGTCCATTGAGCTAATGGCTGAACCCCCAGTGCTGAACAGGACCAGTAGCACGCAGATGAGTCGCAGTTGAACAATCAAATGCATTCTATCCCCTTTTATTTAGAGAAAATATGTCAAACCGAACGGCACATTCATTAATAAGTCACCAATGCAACCTGCCTGGGATGACGGTGGAGGTAAAACATGCAGTTATGTGGTGCAGGACCACCGGTTCCTCATGTTAAGTCTGGAGTGTTCAATAAAGGCGTAAATCCCACAGTGGTGCCAAAATGTTGTATTTTGTGGAGAAGCGCGCGTCCAGGTCCATGCTGTCAGCGCTTTTCTAAAATGTTTGCTGTGACTCCAACAGCTTCAGCAACAACAGAAGGGTTGCGTGTTCCGATCCGCTCACGGCTTCTTTCCAAACAGCGCAGCCGTCGCGTCCCGACGTTTCGTGTCACTTTTCCCGGAGTGCAGCTGCGCGATCTCCGTCCTGGTGCCAAAAACAACGGAAAGACCAAAATAAAAGTCCCAACAAGGCAACGAAGCAATTAGTCCGACAGCAAAGAGACGAGATAGAGATCCTGTCCCAGAAACGCGGGATTACGCTCCTCCCGGAGGCGGCCGGTGAGACGGGTCTGGTGGCAGCGCTCAGTCTGAGCCGGTTGGAGCTTCCGTCCCGGTCTAACCTGCCAAAAGATCCGCCTTCAAAGACAGCTACTTTGCATAAGAAAGATGACACTGACACGCGGATTATTTTCAAATCGTGCGGAACAGCTTGTTCATTACTGCGCTTTCAAAGGCTCACAGCAAACTTCCTTCTGTGTTTGCCTGCGCTCGGCGCACAAACTTGGACTACGACGCCACACAAACACGTTTTATCAGATTCCCGACCATGTTGCGCAACGAGGCAGCGCAGCAGCGCCCCAGAGATGCGCCACAAAAACATGTCTAATGATAAAACGGAGCACCTCATGTTAAAATGACACCTTCTTTGCGTTGCAGCTGAACTCTCCCAAAGTATGAAGTGCTTACTTTAGACACAGTCGCCTTTAGAACAGCAGGTACGCTATCGGGGAAAGACTTTGGGTATCTTACTGATGTTATTACTTTTATTTAGATTGGAATTTAATGGCCAAAAAACGTCTTTTATAGATTTTTATTCTCATCAATCTCACCTCTACAATATTCACATTTAAGTAAAGCCACCAAATGTCAAATATATGGACAAATTGAAATGGAATGTATGCTCAAGTATAGTGTAAATACTTAACAACATCTAATGCACAGATGCAGCTCAACATGAATAAATCCAAAAATAACAGAAGTGATGGTGTATCTTCTAACAGCTTGGTGATGAATACTTTCATTATAGAATAAAGTTATGAGAGTGTTGTGTATGATTGTCTGAGCACTTCTTTTTTTAAAAAGGAAACTTTTTGGTCTTTTTTTAAGGGTGCTACTGCTTCCACAGTCAGTTATATCAGAGCCAGCAAGCTGACTGATAGATGACTACTGAAGAAAAGATGAAAATTCATGAAGACGCCTGTAAATTGGACCTCACAGCAGTGGGGGAGAGCACAGTTAATAAAGCTCCAACACGTGAATATTTTAGCCTCGTCACAAAACTACTATAATTTATCGCATTAGGCTATTTTCATTCATCTTTTGTCACAATTACCTTAAATTTAACATAGGTATTAATTTTAATGTTCCAAAATGGATTCATTTCTACATTTAGTTTCTTACTGGATCACATCCAGGGTCTCAAACCGCACCTCAAGAAGATCTACAGCTGAGGGTTTTGCATACATGTTGCATTGTTTCTCATTAACTTTTGGGTGACCCTGCAGAAGTCCATAAATAAATAAATAAACCCGACACATGCACGTCCATCACTGACTCATTAGGATTCTTCCTGTTCCCATCTGACTGTGCATCATTTGGATCATGTGACTGTATCCTGTCTCCTGCAGGCGCTGGCCCCCTGTGACCCCAGACAGGATAAGTAGTTCAGAGAATGAATGGATGGATGGCCGTTTATTAGCCCGTTAACGTGAAACAATTCTCGGCTTCATGAGACACAGTCGGTTTTCATTTACGCCCCAAGTGAACCCGAGTCACGCATTGTTGTTACGCTGTTACGTCTTGTGTCTGCTCATGTGTGATGTTCTCCAGACTTCACAAACGTCCCTCTGTAAAAAGTTTGTTGGTGGTGAGATTTACTCTCTGGCCTCGCCCCGCTTTCCATCAAGGGAGAATTACTGATCGCAAATAAACAGCAGTACGTTTTTACAGGACTCACTAAAGTGCATTAAAAGTATTACAGCAATGTGTCCAAGCGAGATGAGAAGCCCGGCACCGGCGTGGCTAAAGGGTTTAGGCACAGAATATCTCGGTGGTGGCATTTTAGCTGTTAGCGCTCAGCACACAGAGCTGCAGCTGCTTAAGTCCTGAAGTATGAAGACAATAATGAACGCACTTCGCTTAAGTGCAGCGCATGGGCGTCTCAGATATCTACAGCTATTAATAATTGAGATGGAAATTAGTTCACTTTTGACTTAAAGGGAATACTGAAATGTTCCTCTTCATACCGACCGTCCACTCGAACGGTGGCACGCGGTAGCACTTTGTGACAAGAAGCCCAGATGGAGAAGCAGGAGTGTCCATTTTCTAAATTCTGACCTCTCACAAAAGACAAGGACAACAGCTGACACATCTGCGCCATCCCTCCCTCCACTAGACCTTTATTGTGCAGTTGATGTATCGGAGAAGAGAAGGAAATGACAGCTTTAATATGAAGCACAATCGTGTCATTTCCGAACGCTCTCAGAGCCACTCTCCGTTTTGCTCCTGAGGAAACGTCTTCGGATATTTTAAAGGAAATATCTGCCCCTATTATCACTGCCTTTAATGTAAGGCATCTAACAAGATAATACTGTTGCATAGTCTAAGAGGGAAGCACAGTCGACTGGTTTGTTGTAATTGCTCGCCTTTGTTCTTTTCACCGCTCTTGCCTCACTCTCTTTCATGGCTGTTTTGCTGCTTGTGATGATATGTCTTTGAAAATGAGACCAAAAACTGGGGGAGGCATCAGGCCCTTTCACTTTTCAGCATCTGTAGCCTCTGCCGTTTCTTCTCCCTTTCATGTTTTTCCTCCCTCTCCTTTGCCACACCCTGTTTTAGACATGTAGCCCACTGCAGCTCGTGTCTGCACACACGTGCAGCATGCACGCGTGCGCGCGCACACACACAAAGACACACACACTCGCGCATGAAGAAACTTTATCTCATCTTTGCAACTGTGCAAGAAAGAAAAGCAGCACAGCTCCATCTCTGAGAAATCAGCAACTGTGAGATAATTCTGTAACTAATAAAGTGAGTGGGGTGGGGTTGGGGGGTGAGGGGGGGGGGGGGGGGGGGGGGGGGGGGGGGTGTAGCCCTTTGATGGCTCAAGCTGAAAAGATATTTTATTATTTTTTTTCCTTTTTTTGTGTGTGTGGGATTTGCGATGTGCGATTCTATGGAGCAGGCTCGCTCCCCTGCTGCTAGGCTCTGGCTGGAAGCTGGCCCCCCTCTGGCTAATGTTATGGAGAATCGCAGGAATTTTATGGCTGTCTTTTCCTTTAGCCCCCTTCTTTCTTTTGTTCCCCTTTGAAGAATGACTTTAGACATTTTATTTACATATTTAACCACGGATGAAAGAGATGAAGGGTGAGGAACCAAAGCTCTGCAGGCTCTTCAGGGAATTCTGATCAGAAAAAAATAAATTGAAGCTAATGCATTTCTGTTTGCACAGTTTTTAAAATATATTGTGTCAAACACGCCACTGTGATGGTGACTCGTCAACAGTCAGTCAGTCTGGTTGCTGAATGGGAAATCTGATCTCCTGGAACACACTCAAAATCAGCGAGACTATTCAATTCATTGCTCTTAATTGCTGCACTGAGATAACTGGCATGCTGTCCCAACATGTGAGGTATGCTATGGGGAAAAACTGGGGGATGTTTTAGACATGTTTGGCATTGTTGCTGGCGTTGAAAGGGCATGTTGATTAAATGTACGGGTGGGGTAGGGCTATAATCTTCTTAACCAAGGCCCTCCTCTTCTCTTTCAGAAAGCACAATGAGAAGAAACAACACACTCAGTTGGAGGTGAGACTATTTGTCCACATGCCCCGCACATTGTCCGAAGATCCTGTTCCCCCTCTTGATTGCACACACTAGCCATTTAGATCAGGATGATCCTATTTATCAACATAATCTGTCATTTTCATTCTCAACACCACTCTGTAAAATGTGAAGAGTTTGTATATAAGTGTACCTAAAAGACAGGAGTAAAAATATAAAAGCTGCTCTTTGATTACACGCATTATTTGTCATTTCGCTTTCTTTGGTAATGGCTTCAAGCTTTAACGTCAAGCCAATTATTTAGCTCTGATATTCATGCCCCTCCACATTTTTTCATCGTAAAATCACTCTGAAAGTGGCTGAAAGAGGACTGCAGCAACCCAGCAGTGTTAAAATTCAAACCTAATCTTATTTAATGATAGAATATAATAGAAAAAAGATGTAGCCTAATGTAAAATAACGATTCCCAAGAATCCCAACCCAGCTCTGCCCTTTATCAGAGACTGGAGCATTACTTCCTTTGTTGTGACCCAAATTAATTTGTAAAAAAAAAACAGCATCAAGGCACAATGATTAGATTGGATCAGATAAGGTTTGCATCCCAAATGTTTAAATGTCCCCTATCTGTGGACGAATCAACTGATAGATCCCAGGGGTTGACTTTAAACCAAGTTCTGGCATACTGTATTTGGGTGCCTATGCATACAAGTGGGCTGGGGGATGGAAGAATACTAGCTAGATCAACACTCGATCATTGTGTGAATAGAAATATGTCATATGACACAGGGTGATTTACCACTTTATTCTGTCATCATTAATTTTAGGGTGGTTGGATCCAATGGCTTTGAGCCAAACTAAAACGCTAAGAGAAAGACTGAGATGTTGAAGTATTACTGTTTGATTGACTGAAATGACTGATTGACTGCTTTAAAATACCTATACAATGCAGCAACACATTTTCAGTACCTTTAAACCACATACAGATATTGAGAACCCTTTACCTCATTTCACCTGTTTTGTGGTTGACAAGAGGAAGAAAATGAGCCTTTGTAAACTTTCCTGCGTTTAATGTCTAGGTGAGTGTAATTAATAGCATCTGAAATCTAAAATGCAGCAGCATCTGGGATGAGGTGTCTTGGGCAGAAATCTTACATCATACTCTTTCATGTACGCTCATGTAAGAGCATGGAGAAGGACAGCGATGGACGAGGAGGAGGAGGAGAAGGGATGTTACTGGAGTTCAGCAGCATCAGCCGATCCTTGCCTTTACAGTCAGCTGTTTTTGGGGTTTATTTTGTGAGGATGTGTAACTGTTGGACCGTATGGGGGGGGGTTTTGGGGGGTTTCACTTATCTGCACGCCCTCTCTAGTTTTTTTGTGTTGCAGCAGAGATATGCAAATGTTGATGACTCAATTTTTGCTTTTATTCAAATTAATTAGTGGCAGTTTTCGTGTTGTTCGCTTCTTTATGAATGAGGGATCGTGTTCCCTGGTACGTGTTCTAGTTACTCTCATTAAACGGAACTTAAGAAGACCCCCTGTGTAATTGCAGGTGTGTTTTTGGATCTTTCTTGGACCTACACACAACCAAGAACTGTTACAGATGCATGCAGAAAAAGCCCACACATGAGACATGAAGTTGATTCAGAGATGGCTTATAGATGAAGAAAGACTTGGGGAGAAGACAAAAAGTCAAAGGGGGGGGGGGGGGGGGGGGGGGTAAACATTTTAGTTCCTGTATCTAATGCTAGTGAAGGACACTGATGGCAATATTATTAACTGAGGTCCTCGTGGGGCCACTTGAGTGTGAATTGCTAATCAGGCCAGCCTTCTTCTGGTCTAATCCCTCTTTGAGTGGCCAGCCTAGAACAGCGCGTCTGGGGAGACTCCCCACTGCTTCTGGCTCCGGAGGCTCCATTCAAGTGCACAGCCATCCTGTCCGATTCCCACAGTCCCCTCACACTGTGCATTTCAGCTGGACACACAGAGAGAGAGGGGAAGAGAGGGAGAGAGAGAGCAAGAGAGAGGGAGTGAGAGAGAGAGAGTGAGATCCCCATCTAACCAAATTAGATTAGACCCTCTCTTTCTCCCCCTGCAAGGCGCTAGTCTTTTCTCTGCCTGGTCATTTATCCTACCCTTTTGTCTCTTCTTCATGAAAGAGAAACACATTCCCAAACAACCCTGCTCCTAAGAATGCACGTATTTTGAAAAGCAAAGGGATGAGGCAGCCATGTTCAGCAGACCTGAGGTGATGCTGTAATATCTGTCTTTGGTGTGTCAGAACTAATGATCTGCTGGGAGAGATCCGCGGCGTGCTGGTGTGGTTGTCAGTGTGGTGAGAACAGATCCAGCTGTGCATCTCGTCAACCGGATACCTAACAACAACAGAGCTGCTCCCGAGGTTCTCTTTATTGTGGCAGCTTGCTAACACTATTCCACATTTGCTTTGTGTAGACATAAATCCTCCCTGACTAGAATGGAGAAAATGTGGAGTGGAGTTTCGGTTGTACACTAGTGCGGGCGGCAAGGTTCTATCTTCAGCCATGTTGGCTCTAACTGTGTTATTGTATTTATCCAGAAAGTGAACTCAGAAGACACAACCTTTTCTACCTTAACCTTGGTGGTACATCAGTCAAGGTGCTCTGGAGAAGAAAATCATCACATTCGAAGACAGGGAGGATAGATAAATTCCTCAAGTAGTCGTGGACACAGGCACATATAGGCAAATTATAGGCCTGTGTTGAAAGGGTCTTTTGTAAGAAAACCCCAGTGAAAGCTTATTTCTCCTGGTTAAATGAGCAGCCGAGCTCTCCCAAAAGCAGCAAATTGAGATCAAAGAAAAATTAAAGCTGACGCGTTCAAAGCGAGATAAAAATGTGTGAGCCTGCAGCAATATTTTCTCCATTGATTTCCTCCTTTTTTGCACTCCCTGGGACTGTGCTGTGCTCAGCTACAGCATTGGAGACGCTGAGGCTGTGGGGGGAGAGAGAGGAAATGACACAATCGATGCAGACAGAAAAACACCGTCACAATAACGATCGGGAAGAAACAGATTTCACAGCCTGGAAGAGATCTAAGTGATTCGGTCACTTTTCATCGTTGCCCTAATCTGTTTTTCACTTTGCACTCTGTGAACTTTTGGGCTATTTTGACAGTAGCATATAAAATGAGCTTTGTCTTGAGTTATCTGCTTAATTCTCTGAAAAGAAGAGGCCAAATTATTAAAGGTCCGGCCATGTTTAAGGAAACGTGGATGCAGCTGAACACCGATGGCCACCTTCACTCCAGCACAGCACAGATGACGTTACGTTCTAAGCAGAAAGCTGCACATTGGAAGTGTTGAGATGAGGCTCCCTTGAATGTGAAGTTACAGCTGCGACACGAGAGCAAACAGAAACGTCTTTGTTTTGTCATGCTCAAATCTCAGTAATTATGTGTAATTACCATTGCTGCAGGTTTTCACGAAGGTGTAAAGAGGTGAGAAAAGGTCTGGTTGAAGAATTCAGTGCTGTTTGAAGTGCGTGACAGATTGACAAGGTTCACGCTGAAACCTGAGCAGGTACGAACACATCCGACCCCAAAGACCAGGAGTGCTTGTCCCATTCTGATGTCTCTTTCTGCTCAGGAACAGTGAAAAAAAACACGACAGTTTCTGAAGAACTGTGAGTCAGCGCCGCAGTTCGAAAGCAGACGAAAAGGTGAACTCTTTGCGCTCCTCCCGAACACAAGCAAGAGTGCATTTGCACAGCGTTCATGCTCGCTCCAGCTTTCCGTCGTGAGATGTAACGCCTGGGTGAGCTTAAAGCAACGCAAATCAAGCCAAGGAAAGTGTCTTTTAATGCGTTTCAGATATTGTTTCATAGCTGTGAGCAGTCTTACCTCATCTTTGACGGTTCCTCTTCACACACAGGGATCACTGTATCTGCAGGAATTCCTGAGGCTCAAATATCAAAATAGCGCTAAACAGCTCGTCAGTCCCCATCAAAAGACAGACGCCATTGTGTGATTGATGTCATTGGTAGTTTAAAAGAAGAAAAAATATACTCTGCAATGGTGCAGCTGCTTGATTTGGGCTTATGCTGTCCCCCTGAATCAGTCACAGTCATAACCAATTAAAATTCATGAACAAAGATGTGTCAGTGAATGAGAAAATGATTAAAAATGTTATATATTAAGCCTGCACGCTCCAAACAGACACATGACCGGAATGAGACACGAAC
Source organism: Takifugu flavidus (assembly GCF_003711565.1). NCBI lineage: Eukaryota > Metazoa > Chordata > Actinopteri > Tetraodontiformes > Tetraodontidae > Takifugu > Takifugu flavidus. Next base: position 15,644,711 of record NC_079524.1, read on the forward strand.
CATAAAAAAACCAAACAGTACCTTGTGAATAGCTGGAACGCAGAGGAAAGAATGCAAATAAAGTAGAAAAGCTGAAAGAATCACGGTAAAGCATCTTCTGTGTTCTTTTATTAGTCCTCTCTTGTCTTCAGGGAGCTCGACTTAAATTCTACTGTTGCGCGTTTGCTCTAATGTTTTTAGGCTTTTTTTTGTTTTGGCGTTGAAAATTGCTGCAAATTTGGTTGGATAATTCAAGATGGGATTCAAAAACTATACTGGAGAACAAAATGAGGCCTTAAAGAATAAAATTGGTGAGTTTTGGTTGGTCTGAGGGCGGCGGTAAAACTATGTTTTCACAAACTTCAGCCCTCGTCAAAGAGACGGTAACCCAGTTATCGACTGTGCCTGTGGGCTTTTTTTTTCCTCGCCTCACACTGAGCAAGTGCAATAGCTGTTTGACTCCTACGTGTTTGGTGTTCAAGAAATGTCCCAGACATTGATGTCAAACTTCCTGCCAAGTGATTCCACATCAGGGCCTCCTGTGTCATCGAACTGGGAGCTGTGAGGTATCCAGCATTGTTGGAAAACACAACGACTCTGACAGTCGGTGCTCTGGTTTGGAACTGTTTGAAATGCTTATGCGTCCTGCCTGGTACACTCCTGTTGAAGCCCTACAACCCTCCACACGTGTCGTTTTGGAAAAGTGTTGTTTTTCTTATTAATCACCACCCAAAACACTTAATCTCCAGCAAACACGCTTCTTTTTTTCCTCAGTTAAGACAGTTGCTGCCTCCTGTCGCTCCAATGATGTTGCCGTAGATGGTTTAGTGAAGCGTCAATGCTTAAAAATATCGGTGCAAAGATAAAAGAATCCTTTTTTTACAGTACAAAATATCTTTTCATTTCAGATCATTCTGATCAAACTTCTGACATCACTTTTCCGATTTTAATGACATCAAGTGGCAGAAAAAAACATTTTACTTGATTACTGTGACATGGTAGGTAACTGTGGCTAAATTCAAAGACTAGAGAGGGGAAATCCTAAAGAATAAGGATAAGAGATGACTACACTGATTACTATTGTGTTTTTTGTAATTTTTTCAAAAATGTGACATAGTGAATGTCTCAATCTCCTGATCAAACATTCTACTTTACTATGTTTGTAGGGTCTTAGGAAAAACAACATCCTCTTTCCTGTTTTGTGTAAATAATCCATTCCTCTGAAGGAGCCTCCATTGAAAGAATGAGCTGTCTTTGCTGTTGAGCGCTGTTGACAGTTGTCTAAGGTTCAAAGTGTGTCATGTGTTAGCAGTGTAAACAGGTTGACGTTGAATACACGGCACACTGCGGTTCAAAGAGGTCACCAGGAGTGAAAGACAACTCCAGCTCAGCTCCCCATGTTTCCTGTAGGACCCGGCTGGTGCTCCATCACATCTCTCCTATTTCAGATTGTCCTTTAGGCTTTAAGGCTTGGCTCACACTGCCAACTTGCCCTGTGTTGTGCAGATGTTCCTCACACGCTGGTGGCCATGACGGCTTCACTGGTGTCTGCTCATCTGGAGAAATAAATCTCGCACACTCGCGCACAGTCCCATTGATTTTAATATATATACCATGTACCTGTCTGCAGTCAACAACATGCATATCCAAAGTGGACTTTGTGGGGTAACAGTGTTTGGACACAGAACACAGGGAGAAATAAAAATACACCCAGCCCCAAAAGCCCAGCTCAGCTTTGTTGCTTGGTCATCAAAAGAATGACCTGATTGTCAAGACTTGAGCAATTGCTTTAAGCTGCTTTACTCGTTGAAAGAAACACACTGCAATGACATCTCTAATTATCGATTTTAGGAGACGACTTCTTCTACAAAACTTAAGCACTTGCTTAAATTAGCTACTCAATATAAACAGGAAGTGTCCATTCTATTTAACCTGCCTTCACGCGTTACAACATGTGGGGAATTACAGGGATTTGAGTCACACTATTAAAATGAGTAATCTAGTTCTCATCACATACTGAGTAATACACTTCTGTTGGTGGGGCAAACAGTTATTGGCATCCTGTTTATTTGAAGAGAGTCTACTGGTTTGTTCCCATTTTCCTCATGGGAGGAAGTTATGTCTCTGGTGCAGATGCTGTTTGTCAGAAGTCAGGATGGTGAAACTTTGAGCTGGTGTGCAACAGAGGAGTTTCATCCAAATTGGATTACAACAATGGCTTGTGCAAGCATTTATTTCATTTCATGAGGAACAATGCATCGTTGGTGGCATTTTTCCCACAAACACACAAAAGGCAACACTGTGTTTCTAGAGCCATATGCTGTTCACATTTTGTGATATTTTTGTTTAATCTTGATTGACGTATGTTCAGAGAACGATGAGCCACTGCAGGGCATTAAAATAATGTAACCATTGTAAAGAACTCATAATGTGGATGGAATCATCTTGAACAGTCGTCCTTTAGTTTTTTTTATCTTCTGCATCTCAGGCCTCTTCTATGCTTTCAAACAAAATGATGATTTTACAGACGATTCTCATAATTTTTATCATATGAGAGTGAAAAACAGCCGCAGACTTGATGGTTTAGTAGAATAGTGGGGTCGTGTAACCCCTCAAACACATTGTAATAGGTTCGATTGGTTATCATTCCTGTTGTTTGGTCTCAGATGTTTGTAGAGAAGTGCAGCCCTAGAGAAGAGCCTACTGAAGTTCTAGAACAATAACAGTGACTCTGTTTCCAAGGAAGAAAACAGGGGGTATGTGTCCTGGCGAATATATCGCCCATAAACTTAGCAATGGCTCCTGGTGCGGAATATTTCGCAATAATGTAGTCACAATTTCTATATTCTTATTTAGTTATTCTAGTTGTAATACAACCAAAATGACTCTGTCAACAGCATCGTGGGTTTCTGCAGGTTCTGTCAACATCAAATCCAGATTCCAGAAACCTCTACCAAACCTCTAAACCAATTTCTAAAAGTTGCAGCCTTCCTGTGCAACAAGACAAACTCACAGGAAAGCTTTTACTTCTGGAACCCCAAATAAAGAGTTTTATCTGAAACAATTTGGGAGCACCCAATGACCTTATCATCAATTATGGATCCTCCATCAGTGACCCTGAGCCAGGTGTTGTCAGTAACAGTCAATTCTCTCTCCTCCCAGTGATATAATTGATATTTCCAGACCATACTGAAATTAAATAATACCAAGCCCACAAAAAGTGTAACCATGCCAAATCCAAATGTTTTATTTGTATTCAGAACAAGAAATTGATGATGAGAAATTGGAATACAAATATTTAAAAATGTATCTTTAGAACATCCAGACCGACCTGAATCTGATTAAATGAGATTAAAGTCATAAACATAAAGCTCATAAAGCTCCTTTTTTTTCTACATCTGAGCTGGTTGTTGTCGTGAAATGATCCATTTATATGTCTCCCTGCATGATGTGGCTGTGGTTGCTTTTTCTCGCTTGTGACTAGAAACCAGCCGACTGAAATCAGCTAACGGCCGTTAGTAGCCTAATCAAGAAACAGCCTGTTTTGCTTCGTAGCAGAAGAGGAAGTTCTATCATCAGCGGTACTCTTTTCGGTCTCGATGGTCTCCCTGGTTTTTGAAGCACAGCTTTCTCATCATGACTCTTTTTAAAGGTGGTTCTTTAAATTGGATTAATATCCCATATTTTGAAAGCTACTGTAAGAGACAGATGAAGCTGAATGACCTCTGAGAGTTCCTAAGACCCTGCAAATGGACTTTGGGAGCTCTAATTTCCTCACATAGAACCATTTTCTTTGTATTGATCCCACATGAGTTGAGACACATTTGATTTTATTTATTGTAGTTCTAAATGATTGGTTCAAAAACTGACTTCAGGAAAAGAGCAGTTGGGCAGATATTCAAGAGCAGCAACACAGAAGGAATTCTTCCCCCATCAAACCTTTTTTAAAGACCCGCCAAGAATGCTTCAACCAAGAATCAAACAAAGATTTAAAGGCAGGTAAAGGTAGTAACTGTTTACAAAAGAGAACCTCCAATATCGTGGGGGGAATGTGGTTTCCTGATCCTGTCAATCCCGGGAACCCCACACACTGTCCGCAGGACATGACTATCGCTTCCACTCCCCTCTTAGTCAGTTGTTGGGGCGAGAGGGCCACCCTTGTCTTGCTGTCTTTCTGCAAAAGTTAAGAGATATGAATGAGCCAATCCTGTGTGTGCCCTGGCAAGACAGAGCAGGTGAAGAGGGGTGGAAGGTGGTTTTCAGGTAAGATGGCTTCAGAACAAATATAGTCTTACACCAGTAAACAGTGACAGAAAAGGGAAAAGGAAAGACACATGGAGGCAGGGGGAGGGGGGGTAGAACTGCTCTGTAATAACAACATGGTCTTAAAAAGCAAATACCAAGCCCTAGCAACCTCAGCCGAGACACAGAGAAAAGGGAGGGGGGCAGAGAGGAGGGGCTACAAAAAATAGGCAAAGGGGAGTTAAGAAGCACCACAGAGAGCGACCCCGCAGTGACCTCGGCTATCCAACAATCGTCCCCTGCCAGCTGGAGCCAGGGTTAGGGGCGAGAGCGAGGGGCCGGGCAGGTTCCTCTCCGATTTATGACTGACTATAAGGCCTCTGAAAGAAACCCAATCACCCAGGATTCCTGCGCAGCATGACTCTGGCAGGAGAGAATAGATATCCCAGGAGTGTGGGATGAGGGCTTGGGCAGTAGAGCCAACAGCTTATACACAGAGGGCCACTTTACCACAGTGAGGACCACTGGGCATTGGCTCTATTATCTGCTGTTGAGAATGATATCATTGCACTAGACCGACTCTACCCGCGGTGTCTCCATTCAACGGCTGGCCAACATCGTCCTCTGAACTCCTCTCCCACATATTTCACAACTTAGATTTTACTTGCACCAGGCTAATTGCACTCTCTGTCTAATTAGCAGAACATTTAATGGTTATTACATTTTCAACATGCTATCAGAAGAGAGTGGAAAAAGGAAAGGCAGGCTGAGAGTAGGGCATGAAAAGAAAGGGAAGGCAGCTGTCTTTTAAAGCAGGGTAAGCCGCGCTTGGAGCTACCCCGCTGATCCATTAGCATATCTGAATGATCCTGTTCCTGCACAGCCACCACCACGCTGCAAGGTGGCACATCTGAAGAACGCACCCTTTGAATACGCTCGGAAGCTGGAGAAACTCTTATTTTTCATCCCGTTTGAAAATCCGGAGACAAGTTGATGCTCGAGAAGCCAACAAAAATAAAAAAAAAATAGAAAGGGGGGGAAGGGAAAGAAAAAAGTTTGAGATTTCGAAGAGGACAGAATTTTACAAGCTTTTTGAAGTTGAGATGCTCAATAATTCACTTGATGTTACAAGCAGCAGTGAGGCAGTGTGGGGGAATACAACAGATTTCTCCTCTTTTTTTCTTTTATCAATAAAAGTGTGCCACAAGCCTGAATACACACAGTGCAAATGTAACATCTTGTCTAAAAAAACACCCTCACACTCAAGCAACTGCGAATGAAAATCATTTTCAATCATAACTCTTCGAAAATTAACTTGTGGATCTATTTTTAACAATGATAATGCCACCTCAATATGCATCGAGTTCATTATCTTATGCATAGGTTTAATCAAATCACAAACCTCAAACCATTTGATTCAAGAATCAAACAAAGATTTAAAGACAGGTAAAGCTGGATGCACCCCATCTGGGAGACACACCCAACATCCTCTACACAGCAAACAAATAGGGAGTTTTGCGTAGACGTCTATTTTCTAACATAATCTTATTTGTAAAATGTCTCTGTGCATAGCTCTCTCTCTCTCTTTTTCCCTCCCTCTTTTTGATTAGCCTTGAAGTTGGTCTCCCCTCGGTCACAAAGCGCACTTCTATTGACTGGTTCCAGCGAGGGTATTGATGGTTCCATAATTTGGGCACAGAAACACAAAAAGGCTGACCCCCGCTGCGCTCAGCACGACAGCCCAGTCAGCAGGGATGCTTGCATTTATTAGCCTGGGAGAGGAGCTCCTGCAGAATTAAAGCACATTTACCCACCCATTGATCTCTGTCATGAAAACAATACTCGCCTCCCTCTCTGGCAGCAAGCTAGGCGCTGCATGCTCTGAGGTAATTCAGCAGCCACAGAAAATATAATGGCGCGCACCCTCAGGCTCCTAGCAAACTATTTGAAAAGTGAGAGAAATAGGATAAAACAAAAACTCTGAGCCACAGTGGATCATCAATCCACCTGTCCAACTGTAATGTGCCACGAATGTGAATTGCGCGTGTAATGGTTGTGCATGTGTGTTCAGGTAAACCGCTGTTATTTCTGACCGTGTTGTGACATGTTCAACACCGCTTTCTGTCCCTCCAGAGGATCCTGCTCTGCTGTTTGTGCTGAAAAGCTGCCTGTGGATGGGAGCGAGTCCACGGGCTCAAGCTGCCGATCCTGGACTCTATGTCTGGCTACTCGGATGAGAGATGCGGGGAATTCTTGCATTGCTTCAGTCTCTCTAAGAAACTTATCTGCCGGCTGCTGGACAGATTGAAATGGAGAGATACAGGCAATGAAATGAGAGAAGTACGTTCCTAAGCACCCTCCTCTTTCTGGAAATCTGCACGTAATAGCCTTTATCACTTCCAAAAAAATACCAGAGAGCCGGTCACAAGGTGGAGCATGCTTGCCTCTATCTTTTTTATCTTTCCGTATCTATCTGATCAGGTGTGCATGTTCATCATTGTTTCCCCAATGGTTGACTGCTTTGAACTGGATAAAGATGAGTTTAAGAAGGGGGGAAGAATTTTGTCTCTTTTAATCTTTGGTTTAAGATGACGTTCTTTTATCTTCTTCTCTGGGTTGGTTGTTCTTACAGGAACATAAAGTTGCCATCAACTTGAATCAGGCCTTTACATGTGGAGGCTAATCTCTGTTCCTCTTCATCTGTAATAAATCCAAAAATGGCTTAGCGAAGCGGTGAGATTAAACAGATACAGGAATGGAAGGAGAAGTACCTGAAGGGAGAGAAAAAGAGTGATTGATTTCAAACCTTCAAAACATTGCTTCGTGATGTTTCAAATTATTTTGAGCTGTAATTTGTGTTTGTGTAGCAAAAAACCCAAAGCTCACGTTCCAATGCGTGTTAGCAATGGCTCGATATTCTCCCACATATTCTGTCCACAGTAGAAGACACAGAAAGTGCGCCTTTTGACTTTTCCCAGGCGCCGGACATGCACAAGCTAATGTAAACAGGAAAATGGTGTTGTTTTATCTGGATATAGGTCACATGTCGAGCTCTCGGTGAACCAGCAAAAACTGCATCAAAGAACATTAACATGGCAACCGCCATAACGTTGTGGTGTATAACCACCATCTGTAATGTTGCTGCTCTCGCTTAGAAAAGCTCACTTATTAAAGTTTCTTGTGGAAAAAGGGACAAAAGAGATTGCAACTACACATCAATTTTTTTGACCAGCAATTCTGATCCTGGTACAGAGGAAACTGTGGAACTTAACCTACATTATCATCAGAGGATGAGTTGCCTGGCAGACCTTCTGCAACACACAAGAAAGAGTCTCGAGGAAGCTGTAAGTTGGCGGAGGACTTCATAGAAACTGTTCTCCCTTTGAATCGGTTGTGTGTTTATGTGCGTGTGTGTACACAGGCCTGACTGTTGACCCAAGGAACCAGCAGAGCTTTGATGCTGCCCTGAACAGCTAGTGTCCCATAAGCAGGGAGGGGGAAGTCTGTCTGGAGCGGCTGGTCAACTCTTTACACACAGGTCGAAGTGTTGACACGTGACACAAGAAGACAGAGAATGTCACACTTCACACACAGTTGAAAGGAGCGTATCTCATTATGGCACCTCGAGCCGCTTTTGTCAGCTGGGGTTTGATGTGCAGAGAGGAAGGGCTGGGGGAGACGGCGTGGCCTGTATGGCCTGCCGTCACCATGTTTGAAGTGACTGTTGGGACAAGGGCTTTCATATTTACAGAAAGAGATGAAAACTCCAGCCATGACAGTGATTGGCACTCTGTTTGGCCAGTGTGATAAATGGCTTGAGCTCATCACCATTTGCACACACCCCGTTCATCAACCCTGCTGCATCCCCGGGGCTTTTAAAAACACTGCTTTGCAGGCACTTTTTTGAATCCTCAAGCATGAAACTTCCTTTAATCTATTCTTACTCAAAAAGCCATTCAAACATCTTACATAAATTATGCTCTTAGCATTAGAATCAAAGGCAATCATCTCTCCTCGTGCTGTCAGTGAACCTTTGAGAGACACATACATTCAGCCTTGTGTTGTAGCATATTGTACCCCCAAAAGGGACTTTGAAACATGGCTGGTGCTCAACATAAGACAAATGTAATGGCTCATAACCCCAACATGTATAAGGAAAACCTCTGCTGTGAAACAAACTACATCGGCTCCACCCAAATGTTTGCACTGTGGCTGCTAATAACCCATTGTGGGTTGGTTCAGAGCTCTTTTTCATGGATGAAGCTTCACTGGTTCCAAGCCAAGATCCAAACCCATCTTCTACTGGTTGTGCAATTTGGAGCAGGAATATTGACAAAAGCAACCAGTCACACCGGTAGAACCAGAGCAAATAATGATGACAAAAAAGACACGTGAATCACAGAAATCGTTCAAAGATCTTTTCAAGAGAACTTTCAGTTTTTGTACTTCACAGGCTCCAGGTCCAAATGCCAAATCTTCTGAGAAAACACAGCAAGCTTGAATGTCTCTCCCTGGATTTCATTTGATTGTTCAAATAACAAGAAGTGCATAATGAGTCAGTTTGTGTTGTAAATATTCCTCCCTTCCTGTCTGTCTTTATAGATGAAGTCATTTCATGTGGCCTGTTTCTAGTGTGTAACAGGAAGGGTATCTCCCCACAACAGCAAATACGCTTTGAATTATCATCTTTTGTCCTTCCTCTGCTTTACAAATGGCAGAAAGAAGACTTTGTTGTAAAGACGAACACGCATCCAACTGCCACAGAAGGTCGTGGACAGGATCCTACTTTGTAATAAACACAAGGCTCTTTCATAAGCGTTAGAAATAAAATAAAGGTTGTGTGTCAGAGATAAGTAGATGGTGGATGTAAATAGACTCTGGTCATATCTTTCTTCAAATAGTGGGAAAGGAAAAGTCAGGAAACACACAAAAGGGACCAAAGGGAGTGGAAACAAAGCGAGAGCTGCAAGATAATGGCAAGGTCAAGTGTTCCCTCAAAGGCCCATTTCAGTCACAGAATGATAAGGCCCAGCTGCTGACAAGTGTGTGTGTGTGCGTGCGTGCGTGCGTGCGTGTGTGTGTGTGTGTGTGTGGTGTGTGTGTGTGTGTGATCATTTCTGCGTCTTTCAGCTCTCTAGCACCTCCTGTTGGAAACAATGGCATATAAAAGTAAATTCAGTTGCCCAACAGCCTCTTTTCCACCTCCAATCAATCTTTTTCAGCATTTTGTGCTCATATTTGTCACATTTACGTAGTTTTTAAAAAGAAAAAAAATAATTGTGGGGTCCTGAACTTCCCAGGGAATTTTCAGATCTTTATTACATTTTTCACATGTTCAGCTGCAAATACAGGAAATACTGTAAAGAGAGAAAAGTCCTTTGAGGTTTACAATAGTGCATTATAAAAAAAAAAAACATAGAATGATAAGGGACCATATCATATTGTCCTGTGAATAAATATGACCATGAAATATCAAAAATCATTGAGTAAATATTATTATTCTTTCAGTTTGTTTAAAGAGATATTTTCTACTGACTTGGATATAAATCAGAGATGTAAATGTCGAGGACAGTCAGGATTCAAGGTAAAAATAACACATCACCACAAAGATCTTGTTTCCTGAGGCAGCAGCAAACAGGCCACATCTGTGTAAATAGGGAAGGTCTATTTACATTAGCTTTAAAAGATGAAGTAGAGTTGATAAATGTGGTGCTACTCTTGCTGAATCACATTTTTAGAAGGTTGCTGTAATGGATGGATGGATGGATGGATGGATGGATGGATGGATGAAAGGGTGGATCGATGAATGGTGGATGGATGGATGGATGGATGGATGGATGATGAAAGGGTGGATGGATGGATGAAAGGGTGGGTGGATGGATGGATGAAAGGGTGGATGAATGATGGATGGATGGATGGATGGATGGATGGATGGATGGATGGATGGATGGATGGATGGATGGATGGATGGATGGATGGATGGATGAAAGGGTGGATGGATGGATGAAAGGGTGGGTGGATGAAAGGGTGGATGGATGAATGGTGGATGGATGAATGGTGGATGGATGGATGGATGGATGGATGGATGGATGGATGGATGGATGGATGGATGATGGATGGATGGATGATGAATGGTGGATGGATGGATGAAGGGGTGGAGGGATGGATGAAGGGATTGATGGATGAATGAGGTGCTGTATGGATTTACAGATGGATGGATGGATGGATGGATGGATGGATGGATGGATGGATGGATGGATGGATGGAAGAGAGGGTGAAAAGAGGAGAAGAACATTCCACATCGTCCTCCTGTCCAGACAGGTGTCTGTTTTCTCTCCTTTGGGGCCAGTTTGGGGATATTTCAATCTAAATTTGACCCCAGAGCCTGAAAACAACATCCCGATGAAGGACCCAGGAATTCCTCATCAGACTTTCAAGTCTCCTCTGCCGCTAAGAGCCGGATCACAGACTGAGGGAAATTTGAGCAGGCAGCCAGCCTCCATCTGAGGTCAAGCATGACATTAACTATGATTTCAAACGACGACAAATGTAGTGTGAAAGGGCTACAGGCTCCTGAGAGTCTGTCACACAGTATAAAGGATGGGATTAAGTGGAGACTATCTCTGATGTGTCGCTCATGCAGGAGAAGAAGATGGAGGACACGAGATGAAGAGTCTTTCTACAAGTGCGCTGGAGAGACGTGTTTCAGATTTCCATCCACAGACCCTCATCATTGCCTGGAATTCTGATTTTCTACCTGCTTAGAGACACAAAAGCTGTGGGGGAGGATTTGGGCTAAACTGGAGGGTGTGGATGGTCCAGAGAGGTGGGCAGGATCAGTGAGACGTGATGCAGGCAGCACTTTGACCAGAGCCGTCTTTGAAGAACATCAGGGGCAGCTGGTGACTGCTTGATATTGATGATGCAGAGATCTTAAAGTTTGTGTTTGTGACTTTAAATCAGTTGGGAATTCCCTCTACCATTTTCCCGCTGCATTTGGGCAAATTCTGCTTCTGTGTCAGTGTCAAGTTTGGACCCACTGAATTATTATAGAAATGGCATTTTTGTCATGTAAAATTTTACTAGTTGACACCAATTTGGGGGCTCAATGTACAGTCAAATCAACCGGCTTGTTACTCAAGGTCCATAATGTGTCACCTGTTTTAATTTATAGTATAATAAAGTTCCTTCTGTCATTTTTCAGATTTCCTAACTTCATTTAGAGATTACTTTCATATTTTTCAGTGTTGTCCTCCCAGTTGGAGCCAACATGTAGCATTGTGATGTTTTCTTTATTTAATCACATACTAAAATATTGTCTTGAGGGCAGATCAGTATCACTTAGATGAGCTTAATTCATCTGACAGGTCTTCATCTTCAGCTTGATCAATCTGATATGATAAAACACACTGAAACTCGAGTTTAAATGCTAAATATGTTCGAATTTAAGCCCACATAAGGACACAATGAACACGATGGATGGTGTTTTTTATCATTTTGTTGGTGCAACATTACAAATGTCCAGGACATGTAAATTCACTAAATTGTAACGGAAAAAAGGTATTGAATCAAATAAAGCAGGCATTGCCATCTAGTGGTTATAATGATGTACTGTTTAAATCGGGATTCAAATGTTAATAGTCGTTCGTAAATTTGATAGGAGTGTCCAATTTAGCAAATACATATTGAGGTTCAAATTACTTAATATACTTTACTTACTTAATAAAATCCATTAACATTAATTGTACTTAGTCTTTTGATTAATAACAACAATAATAATCACCAGAAGTACAGTTCACATTAGATATTTTGGTAATATGATGTAATTCAAAGCAATTGGAACATGATGTCTTAAGTTAAAATAATAATCTTTGGATGTTCCCAAAGAACTTGAAGGTTTTGCTTACTAAATTTAATTATGTTATATTATCTTTTCTAACAACCAAGTTATGATCAAACGAATATATGAAATAATCCCAATGCTTTCAGATAACTAAATATCTCCCACAGGGAAGAAGAGAGGAGATCTTCTGGGAATAGACAGTCTTTAATCCTCCATGACAGCATGACCAAACGCATGCTTCCTACCAAATGTCTGCCAGATCTCTTGTTTGGTCCGCGCGCCTTTAATTGGACGTCTGAGAGAGGGTGTAGAAGACACCACCCACCCCGACTCTCTGTCAATCTTACCACTCTGCTTCAACCCAGGCCAATTTGACCTGCCAAGACCTGGGCCACATCGAAGGTGTGGAGATAAATCAGAGAGGACAGAGTTACCTTCACGTCAACTCTGCTGAATCCACCGTCTCTGCTGCTGCCGGAGGAGGAGTGTGTCTAGGTGGAAACACTCTAATCACACAGGAGCTCCATCTGCACACGCTTTTATCATTACACATTTTAGCATTTGGGTTTTTAAACCTTCGCTTCTGCATCAAGAACACATCTTTGGTGGAACTTTGATCTTGAAGTTAGCGTTATTACTGTTGTCATCTGAATGTTTAGAGAGACCTTCTGCAAAATGTCTCCCTGAGCTTTGCTTTCTGTTCGAATAGTCTGACATTTATAAAATCGCTAGTTTAAAAAATGACCGAAGTACATCTTGTAAATGTACAAGATTTCGGGAATGAATACTGTAGTTTGAGGAATAAAATATTGCCACAAGTTCCTGGTAACTGTGTATAAAATCTGAGCAGCAACAAAGACAGCCTCTGAATTCCGTCATTTGGAATGCTTGACTTTCCTCTTCGTTCCCTCGGTAGCCCTCCTGCAGCTCACCGAGTGTTCACAACATGAGCAATGGTGCCAGAGGAGAGATCGTTCAAAATCTCACTTATGCTTGTGTCCTCTCCTCCTCTCAGCTGGCTGACAAGATGAAACCACACACCAGCCATCCAGGATGTTCCCGTGTTTGGAGGTCATGCATTGCTCCTCGAGTGATGAATGGCTCCATCCTGGTGGGCTTCAGCCAGGCAGCACAGTTGAGAGCAGCAGAACAACAGCTGGACAACAACACAACTCCAGCTGACATCTGTATCACCTCCACAGCGGAAAGAATTGAATCATGAAAGCTGCTCAGTGGAGCGACCCTTTTATTCCTGCTGCCATTCCTGCTGAGAATGTTTGCATTAAGGAACACTTAACATTTTTTGTAAGATCTGACCTCTGGTACCATTTTAAAATTGCCTTTTACAGTATTGTGAGTGTCCAGGGGTCCGCGCTGTCACAGCGAGATGGTGCCGGCTTCAACGGAAGGGGATGAAAGACTGAAAACTGATGTAAACACATTTAAACCAACGACCAATTTTCTGTCCAGCACTTCTCCACTTTGACCACTAGATAGCAGCAAAGCTTCCGACCTGCGCTACATTAAGCATGGGGTTCGTTTGTTTGCCAAACCTGATTACATCCCGTCATATCAGCCAGTTCACCTGAGCACAGACTGACATGCTGCCCGTGTGTGTATATTCCACCATCCCAAAATAAAAAAAAATCTAATAACATGGCTGACTGAGTGCTCAGGCGGCATGTCTTGCGGTTGTGAGCTTGGATGAAAAAGAAATATACATAAATTAAACTTGAGCATCAACTCATTGACTGTTTGAGACACTACGCTGTGGGTGTCGGGAGGGAGGGGGGGATAGTCTGCAGGATGAGAATATTCCTGTTTATCTTCTGGACCAGGTATTTCCTGGAATTTGGCACTCTATCAGAGGCAGGGAAGGTGGGATTAAGATGTGGAGCCCCTCCGGCCGTGCAGAGCATCTTTAAGTATGTTTGAGCTTTACTGTCTCAATACTGCTGAAACTGTGTGAACCAAAACTTTCAAATTCCATAAATCCCTGCACGAATACAGCTGTTTATGGTGTGGCGGTGGATGCAATGGCGTGGTGTTGATGTATACACGGTTATCTGTCTCTGAGAATACTGCCTGTCATGATTCACTGAGCTGTGAACCTCAGAGTGTGAGAGAGAAAGCTTATCATCTGTCTTCTCATTTCATGCCTTGCAGCTGGCAGCTTTCGGCAACACACCTGAAGATGTAGCTGTCATCGGGGGCCAAACTTAATGGCACACAGAAGCAGAACAGAATGCAGGCTCCTGACACACAAGCTTCTTTTTCTGCTTTTTAGATGCAATATTTTCACCAAAGTGCAGCTTTTCTGCAGCAGCTTTTCAGGGCTGTGGCGCGTGCGCTGCCGCCAAAGACTGTCGCCCTAAGCTGCGATCACCTCTTCAATATCTGCGACCGATGAGACAGAAAAAGGCGGCGGAAAAGACAAGACACCATCGTTTCAGCTTCGTGGGTTCGGGGCGTGTGCCAGAGAATCCTTATCAGAGGTCAGATACAATGTGATGGGTTGACCAATTTGCAGCACTATTTCTGACATTTGGAGGCGGTCTGGAAGCACGCTGGGGTGAATGTGCTGTTGGCTCACAGGGGAAATATGTTTGGGCTTCCTGGAGTTGAACTGTGGAGCCACTTTTAGTCCTGGTGAGAAGATTGCTCTCATGTTTTATTGAACGCTGCCCCCAGCACCCTTCATCCCTGACGATCTAATTCCGCCAAGGTCGACCCCGTGACCTTAACGTTCCGCTCATCAGGTGCGCCAGCGCAGTCTGGCCCCAGCCCTCCATCAGCCTCATCATAGTCTGGTCCTTTGGACCGCAGTTACGAGTTGCCGGGAAAGTAGATCAATGTCTGCGCATCCTTTATTATACTTAACCATCCTTTCAATAAATGTGTCAGATTAGATTTGTTTTATTCCACTTTACTTTTATCGGATTGGGCTATCCAGATGTTACATTTAGGGCAGCTGAACAAACACTTTCTGACATCTTTGTCTGGCTTTTAAAATGGTCAAAAATGTCCTGAGTTAGAGTTTTTGCAACTGTGTTCCAGCAGAAATACACAATTGGGCTATTTCTATTTGACATTACGCACTTTATGGTGCCGCTGATCTCAGTTGGTGCTAATAATGACCTATTGCTCAAATTCCAACCAATATTCTTCATAGATGTCTGAGTTCCAAGATTTCAGAGCTGAATGAAGGCAACATGTGCATGTCATGGATGAGTGGCTGCTGCGCACAGAAAGCTCAGTGACACAGCAACTGAACTACTGCAGTTGCTTTTGTTTTGCAGAGCGTGATGGGTAGGCATGAGCAAAGTCGTGTATCCACAGAAATCCGTGCGTGAAACGTTAGAATTCAAAACAACTTTAAATAAAAGAAATAAACCCGATTCGAAGCCAGGGCAGAAATGAAAATTCGGCATTGGCTGCGCTGACTCGGCACAGTCACATCACCGCTGGCATCTGGAAAATGAACTTCTGCAGCAGTAACACTGTTTGCTTCTATGGATGAGATTAGAAAATATGGGGATTTTTCATTTACGTGGATAAAAACATGCCCACAGTCGGGCTGAGTATTTTCCATGTGTTAGAACCATCTTACATGATATTAGGTGGCTTACAGTGTGAATCTTCTGACCCATTTTCAGCTCAACTTCATCTAAAAATCAAATCGAGTGAATAAATGTAATACATTCTGCAAGTTATCGCTGCTTAATTATGGCCTGAAAACCTAAAAACACTGATTTCTTACCGAGTTTACCGAAACATAATGAGGTGATTGTTAAAACATGGAAACACTGGGTGGAAACTGTTGGTAGGAGACGAGGTGACTGTTTGATAATTGCCTGAGAGAACTATTCTTTTCTTCTTCAGACACAAAAGAAAACATGTCTTCAGATGTTGAGACATTATCGCTTTTTGTTTCACTGTTGTAAACATAGTTCTTGTATAACTGTCAAGACAGGAGTCTTTCTGCAGACATATTTGTGTCTGGGAAACGTGTCAACCACCTCATTAGACCAAAAAAAGAGAGAAAGAAAAAAGCATAAAAAAGAGCAGTGTAGTACACATTTCTCACCTTTATTTATTATTTTTATTCTTATTTTACCACATTTGGCTCACACAGTCACACTCCGGGTGAGGTGACATCATCGCTAAATTAAAAAAGAGCATATTCAGAAGTCTAATTTAGTTCTCTTGTTTTTGCCTCCTCTGTAAAAACTGAGCCATAGTTGGATAATTAGCAATTCCTTCAGAAAGGAGCCTGAAATGTATGTACTTAATTTATAATATATAGCCTTTTACACATGTCCCTATAAATATGCATGGAATGTGCACAAAACCATTTTCCACCAATTGTTGCCTCAGTATGTGATCATCTTTTCTTAGAAACATGGTTTTGTTTCCCCCCTCCCATGAAATCAGAAAACACTCCTGCTGCTTCGGGTGTTTGAGCTATTTGCCAGGATGTGTAAACATCAATTCAGCCATCAATCATCAGAGCCAATTTTCATGGAAAGTGGCTGCGATCACCGAGTGTTTGCGTGCCGGCTGCAGCGGCTGTGCTGCTCTGTCCTGCCTCTCTGTGTCTGACTCCTCTGTTGTGCTGCTGGGATTACCCCGGGGATTAGCGGGATACTGGCAGCACCCGTCGATGGGACAGAGATGACAGTTCTCATCATGCACCCTCCCGCTTTAACCCCTTGTGACTTCTGTGACTTAAAGTGGCACAAACGGGAGATTACATGGGTGCGACAGCAGGGGAAGAAGTCACACATCACACAGTGCAGATTAGGCTGAACCATCTCTCCCTGGGCCGTGTGGGGGTTTTCAACCCAAACATGGAGATCTGTCTCTCCCGACCCAGTTTGGGCTGGATTCGGAGGCTGAAACAGCAGTTTGGAAGAGCTCAGAAACATCTGTTGATTAACTGTTCAAACAACGGAGGAACTAGCAATTGTTACAGTTATCTTGACAAGATGTGTGTGTGTTTGAATATTGAGAAGATGTTTTTACTTCTCCAGATTGGCTTTCAGATGTAGTTGAGAGGCTTGTGCACGTGTCACAGGAGGATGCTGACCTGTAACACGAACCTGGTCACCGTTGTGAGAGAACCTCATTTATATGTAGCTGCACGCAGCCTGACTACCAGCAGAGCTCGGTTCCTCCCTGAGAAGAAAGTCACCCGGGGAAACTTCACTGTAACGATTCATTGATTTGTTCAGATTTCAGGTTCCATTGTAGCCAGAAGGCTGCTTCATCTTTCTATCAAAGCCAGGATCTCTAACAGAAGCATTCAGAGGGAACATTGTGGTAAAAACAGGCATTCTGAACTTTCTGATGCAACCGCAACAGACAGGAAGTGACACGTCTGAGATCCGCCTGGAACGCCAACGACGACCGTGTTCGCCACAGATGTCAGGAGCCTCTCGCACGCTTCGCCTGACGGGTGAAAAGGTCGTCACCTGCAACCTGCACCTGGGGGATGACGGGCGCTGATCACGTGCGCTGCAAAGCCAGATCAAGTCAGGCTCATCACAGCTGGCTCCTGGACTCTTCACTGTTGTGCCATGTGCTAAAATTGCTCATTTATATGTAAATGTTTGATTTTCTATGTGAAAAGCCCCTGGAGCTCACAAGAATAGTTAAATAACAAAGATAATGAAGCTGATTCTGACTCCTGAATGTTGCCTCCTAATTTGGAAATGATATAAATGTTCCCCATTTATTAGGAAGGCGTCTAAATCTCGTCTCAACCTGCAGATACCAGAAACAAACACTTTCCGCCGTGCTGCTGACAGCTTGTTAACCTTTGAAAGCCGAGCAATGCAAACGCTTTAAAGTGCCGCGGGTGAAAATGTACACCCCTGGAACGCCTCCTGCAAGCCGAAATGTTCCTTTAATTGCGCGCACTGACATAATGAATGTGCTTGATCCGAACATTTCATGAAAGTTTGACAGGTTTGTCATTTTCGGCACTTATTTTATGCAATTAATGTCATTTTTGTCCCTGTTTCCTATCAAGCAGGAATGTCCCACAAAACAAAGTCTTTTTTTTTTGTCTTGCTTTAGCTTGCATGATAGCTTGCTGGATCTAAACAAAAGCAAGGAAATTGGTTTGACCACAGATCCTGGCTGATGCCATCTAAACAAGTTTCTTTTAAAGTGGAATCATCAAACTCCTTCTTCCTCATGGCGTGAAAGTCGGGTGAAAACGTGCTGTTCCCTCTCACCGAAAACACAGACGTGTGACACGTTAACACACAAACCCCTGAAGTCTTCTTGACACATCTGGTTTGATTTTGTCACCTAGCCCCCCCCCCCCCCCCCCCCCACCACCACCACCACCACCACACACACACACACATTTCCCTCTTGCAATAATTTCTAATGTGTCAGTTTACACACTTTCACCTGATAAAAAGAGAGGAGCGCCAGAGGAGCCCCAGCTTTAGCATCGTATCCAGAAATGCTGCAGTCTATAATTCCAAAACGAATCGGCAGAAAAAAAATAAACTCTTAAATTCCCGATTTTACGTTGTCGTCATGGGCAGTTTGGATTAATGAGAGAATTGATTTCATTTGAGTGTGCACTGACAAGCATTTAAAAGCTTGTTGCACGTGCTTAAATGCACCATCGCAGAAGCTTCCTCTGTCTGTCAGACGGTGGGATGATGTACAATCAAAGCACATTTCCCTTCCTGTGGCGCCCACATTCATCACCCGTTTATGGCCGCTCGCTGCAGCACATCTCTGCTGTGACAGTCATCCATTTTAGCATCCTGGTGTGCACATCCTCAGGCCCGCTGCTCTCTTGCTGTCCTTCAGCTTCAGGTTCCTAAATCTGTTTCCTCTGATTCCTGACAGGAAAGTCCTCAAATATCATTTAAATTTCCTCTTTTTGCAGAGAAACTGTAAATATATGGGTGAAGGATTTCTCACCTTGGGATTTTCCTTATATTCCACAGCACCTCTTCGGCTTTTATGAAGACTTATTTTTACGGCGCTGCTCAAATGTTAAACCTTTACATTTTTGTAATAAAGACAAATGAGGGTTTCTTTTATGATAAAGCATTTGTATTCCAACAGCAGAGCGCACAGAGTCATTTTTAAGGTCCATTTCTTAAAGAGGTTTCTGTGCTCATTACACACGTCGCAGCACTTAATTATATGCTTATATATTATTTCTTTTTTAGACACATTATATTAAAAAACATTAATCTTCCTATCACTTCTTCTCTTTGAAGCACCCCTTTTAGTACTGGAGCAGCGTTCTAGATGAGTCCGCATAGCTGTTAGGATCTGTTTATTATCCTTTGAATACTAACTCATGTCCTGTAACACATCACTACTGTGGCTCACAAACGTAAAGTAAGGCTACTTTAACACTTGTGACACCACTGCCACTCCTATAAGGCATCTGAAATCTTTATATGACCCTGAATGTATAGAATTGGCTGTTTATAGACGATGGAAGCACCACTGGGGGTACAGAAGCGCCACAACTCCGGCAGCCATGGGGTTGTCTTGCCTCTTTAATTCGTTGCATTTTCAGTGCAAATGCGTAGCAGGTAAAGAGGAAACGGATCTAAATGATCCCCTGGCAACACTACAGCCACACAACACACAGCCGGAGCTACAGTATGTGCTGCTTATCACAGCGCAGCAGAGTTAGAAGCACAAATAAGCTCAGAGCAATATTCTGTGGCAGACTCCTCCTGTGTGAAGCACACACATACACACGCACATGCACACACACAGACAGACAGACACACAAACACACACACACATACACACAGCCACATACACACACACACACACACACACACACACGCTGCCCTGATAGACTCTTTTTTGGTTAATAAGCAGCACTCATACAACAATAACTCTGCTAACTTGTTCAGCTGGGTGATGGATAGATGTGATGTTCATCATTAATCTCACCTAACTTAAATCACATCTTAGCATAATTCATACATATGATACAGTGATGACGCGCGCATGAACGCAAATGAGATTTCCAGGGGTTTCTGTTGACAAATTGAGCTGAAAAGTGTTTAAAAACCCCCAAAGCCTGATGCAGCTGGGTCCCAGGCTAGCCACCTTTGTTTTAATGACAGAGAACCACTCCTTAACCATCAGAGGGCAGTAAAACCCCTGTAATACTCTCAATCATGACTTTAATCAAATCAAACAAGAACGAAGAAGGGGTGGAACAGGATTTTCGAGAAAATATGTATGAACTGTGAAGAAGATCAAGAAACACGACAGGGAACTGAGTGGACAATAAACTGGTGTATAGAGTTACATGATCTACAGGGAAGCATCCGCATTAATAGGAAAAATGGGAAATAATAAATAGACTTTCAAGAGGTTTTTATTTTTTACAATCCAGGGTTTGCTTTTATAACCTTTATTTTACATTGAATGATACTTTCAGCAAACTTTAAATGCGCAAGATAGCCTGCGCTCAATCCTGACTCCAGGTTCTCTGAGCGCGCTCTCAGTGCGTCTTCTCAGTGTTCTCCTTGTTGTCGGTGTTCTCCCAACACAGGCAGAGCCAACCAGTCAACACAGAAAAGAGCAGAGACCAAATGCATCGCGTTTTATCGTTTCTTCTGAGCTGACATTGGAACCGAGGCGGGGTTAATCCTCCCCGGCTGTGCACTGGACCTGGCTTCCTGAGCGGATGAACGCTGACAGATGATGCGTGTAGCGCCCGGAGGATTGCGCACAAGACAGGCAATGATCTGCTAACTGTCGTGGAGCGACGAGTCCCGAGTCCCCGCAGCCAGCCGCGCAGGCAGACCGGGACACCCGGCTGGATCTGGAATGCGCTGAGGACACCAATTATTCAAAGATAGCTCTCCAGGGACGCTGCGCACAACTTTTACTCGCAAACTGTCGACGCAAGGAGCTGCAGTGCGGATGGCTACCTTTCCTACTCCCACAGGTGTGATTATATCACGCGTGCCAACCGCTGAAATGGATGGAGCCGTGCGCTCCGCGCTGCGCTGAGACGCTGCCCGGACAGGGACGCTGGGAATTTCCCTTGAGCGGCCATTCGCACCGGGTGCCAAAATGAGCCTTGACCACTTGAGCTGGAGGGCCTTCCAGATACTCTTTGCAACAGTTACGACCGTTCTTACTCAAGGTTAGTCTCCTGGGGGGTAATGCTGTTATTCCTTAGCGCGATTTTCTTTTTTTTTTAAGTAGATGATGATGAATTAATCTGAATCCGTTTGAGACACGGAGAATTCCACCAAGATATTAAAGGTGAGTGTTCCTCGTCCGCATTTTAATGACGGGAGAGCCGCCTAAGTACACAAGCTTTTGGATTTCACCCTAAAGCAGACGTTTCTGTGAACTTTCTGTGGTGTCTGAGGGAGACGAGATGCAAGTTCGAAGGGCTGAAATTGCCAAGGAGCAGAGCAAGTTCTCATCAATTCTTTATGTCACTATAGATTTTAAAAAGAGGACAGACGTCTGCTGTAACCGGGTTATCCTTTTGTTTCTGGAATGAATGAGACACTCTACTGTTAATAATGAAGAAGATAGGGAGACACCACCAAGACTTTGCCTGTTAAAGCCTGTAACTGCCTCAAATAAGGTTGTTTTAGAAAGTGCAGACTGATTTATAAGGATAAAACGATGACAAAATTGGGAATTCTGATAAAACTGATTTTGAAAAAGCAGCTTAAGAGTCTCACTGGACTCAGCAATCCCTTCTAATCAGAGGAGAAGCTTAGTCCCTGCCAGTAATCAACTTTGTTCTAAATGTTTGTCTTTTTAGGGTTTTCTAAACCATGTATGATGAGAATAGTTTTGGTAAAATTGCTCTGAATCCATTGTGAGATTTGCCTGATAAGGTGCACTGTAAAGCATCTTGTAGTGAGTGTTCTGTGTGTGTGTGTGTGTGTGTGTGTGTGTGTGTGTGTGTGTGTGTGAGCAGCAGCAGCAGCAACATCATCAGCAGCACATATTTCACCGCAGCATCCAAAAGTAGCAGCCTTTTCATGGCTCAGATGTATCAGCCTGAGCCTTTGAGTCTCAAATATGCGACAAACTGGGGTTCAGTCAGTGAACTAAAAAACCTTTTCAAAACTTTTCATTTAATTGGAGCCACTTTAGTTCAGTTAGAAGCCATATCTAGGTCATATGTGTGATCCCAGTTTATCATACATCCAGCACTCTGTTGATGACTTTTTATAAGTACACATAAGAGTTTAGTTGCCAGAGAATAAAAAAAGAAAAGCCCCCTTCAAGTCAGATTGGCCACAACATTTCCCTCAAAAACAGAAAGGCGATCACTTACACCTCATTAGTTCTTCTACACATATATAAGTTTTTTCTTTAAACTCCCTTAAAGACAATCTGGTGTGTTTTTCCCATGTAAGTGTGTGTTTAGAGTCTCTGCCACCTCTGATTCAGATCCAAATTGTGACCACAAACTAATTCATCCTCTCTGACAGAAGACTCTGCCAGAATGATCAGATTTTTTTTTAAATTCTGGAGCTGCACATGCACATCCAGAGCAGGCTCAGGCCTTTCAGATGGAGAGCAGGGGGCTGTTCTTTGTAGCTTCCTGCTGTTAGAGCTGCTCGGGCTGCCGGAACGTTTGGAAACAGATCATTTGTTTTATGTAAGACAGCAAGACGAACCTCTCAGATTGCTATAGATTTAACGGAATCAGTGACTCATTTTTTATTAGTTCATAAACTACAAGATGCTCTAACTTATGTCTTTTTTCCCCCAAAAAGAATTTGACATAATTCTCAAAAAGATAAAGATATTTTACAGAAGGAAAAAATGACTTTTTTGATTACATTAACACAATTTAATCTAAAAAGTTTATAAAAACATTGCTGTGAGAAGCACGTCCCTTATTGCTTCAGTTCTATACATTGTTTCTCAGCCACGGGACATATTGAATCCATCTTTTTTTTTTTTTTACAGTAAATCTGTTTGATGCCTGTTTGTCGGAGCTGCTTCAGAAAGTCATCCTGAAAGTCATTTTCCAAACAGAAGGCGGAAGGCTGCTCTTGATCATCAAATGTCTGTGTAGATAAGTCGATTTTAGCGTTACCTATATAGTGGGACCTCTACTTACAAAATTAATTGGTCCCGGAAGTTGTTTCGTAACCTTAAAATTACGTAAGTAGAGACGCGTTTTCCATGTAAATGCCCTAATCCGTTCCAAGCCCCCCAAAATTCAGACACAATTGTTTTTTATAAATCATAAAAATGCATCAAAACATGTAACAAATACATGTTACAATTAGATTACCGCACAATAAATGTAGGAATTCAGTGCAAGGCTTCTCCAGGAACAAAATGAACTTTATTACAGGCTAATCTTGCATTAGCCGTCATTACTAGCAACGAACGTTAACGCTTGTGGTAACACCGCCATCTAATGGACAAACATTCGAACACCCACATACACGTCGATGTATTACAGCCATATTCTTTGGCGAGATCAACCAAACACATCCCTTTTTCATGCTTTTCTATTATTTCTTGCTTCGTTTGTATGGACAAAAAAAGCTCTCTTCATCTTCTTTTCTTCTTTTTCACTTTTCTCCATCACTTTCCTGGGGTCCATAGCGAATAAAAGTTAAACGAAGACGACGCTGGAATACACACATACCTGTACATATTGACGTCCCTCCTAGCCAATGGGATGACAGGAAGATGCTAGGCGATAGCCAATGGCAGAGCAGCTACAAGCAAGTTTACATTCGCTAAACTCCGGCATTTCTTATCCTGAAATTTATTTCGTAACAAGAGGAAATATTTTCCCGTTGAGGCGTGTCGTAACCTGAAAATTCCGCATGTAGAGATGTTCGTAAGTAGAGGTCCCACTGTATGTCAGTATGTTATTGTACGTTTATATATGGTATGGAAGTGGGTATATGCTCAACTGCAACTTTTTAACCCAAAAAACAGCCGGTTTCAGAAAGAGTAACCAGTAAAATGACTATAATTTCTGCTGCTTGATCTCAGGCAGGAAGGATTATAAAATTGCTAATTCAATACTGGCCCACAGACTGGTGAGAGACAGCTATGCATTTTGAATGAACCTCTCCAAATTAGTAATAATAATAACTCTGGATGGATGAAGGAATAAAAAAGGCAAGTACTCCCTTCCACCGAGTCAGTAGTTTCCTTTGTAAACTGTCTGTTGGACCAGCTGATTTCGGCCACCATAGTGTGCCACTATTATAAAATCTCCCTGGCTTGATCAGGAGCAGTTTGTAGGTATTACTGGTCACACAAGCACCCTGCATGAATGTGAAATACAGTATTTTCATCATGAGACAAACTGTGTTTCAGTTAAGTTCATCAGGATCTCCTCATCCTCTCCAGCCACTAGGGTTTGAAGGGGCAGAGCAAGCGTGAATAGCTCTCTTCCTGTTCTTTATGTATCGCAAATGCAAATCATTGAAATTATTATTACCAATCAGTGAAGTCAGTGAGTACTGGCTAATTAGAGGCTCCACACCCACTAGAGTGGGCGGGTCACGGCTTTACCATCCTCGGGTAAAAAACGGGCAATTTGGCTCGCAAACTACTGAGTGGATACACAATGCTGACTTAAAATAAGTGGGTATACTCCATATACCTGTGTATACCCTGGACTACACCAGTGTGTATGTTATTGCCATGTAGACCAGCCTTTGCGCGCCAGGGAAATGGACATGAACTCTGCACATCTCAGTTACTGATGCACATGCAAACATCCCTTGTTGTCTGTTTTGCTACTGGGATTTGCCTTATTTCCGCAAGCTGTTGGGCACATATGGTGAAAGTCATTAGTGCACATTAGAATTCTGAACGGCTGCTCTGGATTCCTGTGTTTCGACACAATAACATAGAGGATGGATTACACCTTAAGAAATTATAAGATAAGTGAGCTGACATCTCAAAATATTGTTATCCAAAGTCTTAGAAGACAAGTTGAAGGGTAAAATGCGGCTCATTAGACACAGTGTTGCTATTGTGAAGCTCTCTAAAAAAACTTCACATCGGATCAAGTTTCTGCGGCATCCTATGGATTTACACTGTCTTTTATAATATACACATTCTGGCTACCTATTTCACACAATGTAATATCTAAATAAACAGTCTGCTGCATAGTTTTTTTCATTAATGTACATAGTTACATAATTAATGAATGATGCCAGAGTATGTGCATGTGACTGTCAGTGTTTGAATAGGGAAGAACACGGAAAAGCATAAAATGAACATGCAAAGTTAATTAAAGTCTGCACTGTTGCTTCCGTGAAAATCACTTATAAAAAAAAAACAATGAGCATGTTGAGTGTGTAGGAGTCGGAGCGATGTGGCTTTTAGATGCAGCCGTGTTTCTGCATCGTAACAGTGATGCTTTCTGACTGAGCCGAGGAGGAGGAAAAGCTGGTGGTCTTCAGGACGAGTGATTTGAGAGGCCGTAACAGCTGGTACAGTGGATTTCCTGGTGTTTATCAGCTCAGGGCAGCGCTCTCATCAGGATGAGAATATCACACAGCTTTGGGACCATGTGAACCCTCTGAAGGACTGGAAATGTCATTTCCGCACTTGCCAGAAAACCTGAACAAGCGGCTCATGCTGAACTCTGCCACCATATTTACAAAGAGCCAAAGTTATGAGCTATTTATGCTTCATTAAATCAGCTCCGAATAAAGAGGTTATATTCAGGTCGAGACTAGAGATGAGCTATCGGAACCAGCTGGGCTGAAGCCCATGTGGGGGTGCTTGGGTGCTACGGTGATGGTGGATTCTCCCTCTGAAAGACATTTCTGGTATTTTCCAGCACATCTGTCGCTGAGTTCACATGACGCTGAGCATGAGGGTCTCTGGATGTTGCCCACTTGACAGACATGGCTGTCACTCTTGTCTCTGCATGGGCTGAACGAAGCAACACCGCTGTTGTTCCTCTGAATGTTGATGTGATTGTGACGCACGGGCCGGCTGTGTGAAGTGCCAAACCAAATAACACAAGCTGTTTAGCTGAGGTGCTTAAGTGACAATAAAAAGCCAGTTGATTGTGTAGCAGACAGGTCTGCAAAATGTCAGCAGCTGTGAGGACACGGTGGGTGTCTGATACCGACGCAGCAACTCTTTGAGCCTTCCACAGCGAACAGACAACCAGCAGTTAACTAATACAGCAGTAGCGAGAGCATGAAAGTGGTGTTTTTATCATCATTCCAACATTGTTGCTTGATCTCACCACATTGTGAGTTTTGATGTAGACATTGATGGGTTTTACTCGAAAAAATCAGACTTTTGAATCCTGAGGTGGCAGAGAAGGACTTCTCTTTGCATCTGAGATGCTCTTCAAGTCATTTTCATGGCGTGTGTTGATGCACAAGCAGATAGAACGGCCTCCTCCCATCTAATTCAGCCAGCCGGGCAATTAGCAGACAGATAAACAGTCCCAGTCAGCTGCCATAATCTTGATAATTCTGGCAAAATGGAAGTTGAATGAGGACACATGATGGCCAAGTGACCATTCCCTGCAACATTAAGCTTTTAAACCAGATCTCATATTGTTTATATTGCTGATTTGTAGTTACTTTTTCATGTCTCATTTTCACCAATAATAGAAAAAACAAGTCATCCATGAGAGAAGTTGAACAAGCAATTTCAAAGCTATACCATTATGACATAAAAGATAGTCTTAACGCTTTACATTTGAAATCACGTGGCTCCAGCAGGACCGACTAATGCTTTGCTAATACTTTAATCTTCATGTTACATGTGTAGATATAAGGATACCATTGAGACTGTACCTGAATCTTTTAGGCAGCACTGATAAGACTAAAATTAATTCAAGATTAAAAACAGTCTAGAATTGGGTTGTGTAGCTTTTGTGCCTTGGTTCAGATAAATCTGATGTAACGTCTTTAAAAGTAGGTCTCCTAATGTCTGTCGAGAGATGAAAAAGGTGTTGTAGTCAAAAGCAGTAGTCAGGTCTGAAGCAGTAAGCTGTCAGGACATTCCACAGTTAAATATTAGAGCATCAGAACAGCTAAATGGCTGTTTAAGCACTGCAAATGGTTTCCAGCTAAAGAAAAACTCCAGAATAGTGTTAAAATCAAGGTCTGACTGCTGTTGTGAGTCTAAGAGGAGACAGAGATAGTTGTCCAAAAGGTGGATGAGCTGAGTCTGAGACGTGTTTAAACAAAAGCCAAGTCCAACAAACAGTTCTCCTCAGAAAACTCGCTCGCGATGCCCCACCATGGTCATCACGGTCAAAACATCACGGTCCTATGAAGGAGAATCAAACTCTTCACTTATGCTATAGATCATCCCATCATCTCCGTTCCCTCTTCCCCACCCTTACGTTCTTCTGGCTCTAATTCGTGTTTTTGAGTTTATTTTCATTTAAAATATCGGAAACTTAATATCGCTTCGTACCCAACGGATGTACATTAGTAGGACAAACGATTGTTCTTGTAACTAGAAAGTCAGTCATTATCCGTGCTCTCCTCACTCTGAATAAGCCTCCTGTCTCATTCTTCTCTTGCCGTGCAGATTTGAGCAGCAAAGAGGGGCTGGACGGCAGGAGCCTCGTGCCCAGTGCCTTCCTCCCGGTCAGCTACGAGGTGCGAGATGCTGACTACCTCTTTCTGAAGGAGGCTGGACAAGATATCATGAGGAACTCCAGCATGCAGAGCCACACGCAGCCCTTGGTCATCCTAAAAGCCAGTGGTCAGCCAGCTGTCAGTGCCAGCTATGGCACCATGTCAATAGAACAGCTTGTGCCTCGAGACCTGGTGCAGTCAGTGCAGCTCTTTAATGCACCCGACGATTTCACTTTCAACTGGAAAATCCAGGCTTTTATACTGACACCGCGGGTTTTTTCCTCCAAGCCCAAAGTGCGGGTGCTCTTTTATGTTGCAGGGAGAGACTGGAGCAGGGGAGAAGGCCCCGTGGATGAGCTGCCGTGTGTAACAGTATATGCGTTTTGGCAGACGCAGGAGGTGAGGGGTTCCTGCGCGCTGGGAGGGGAGAAGGGGACCTGCATGGCTGAACTGGTTCCTGCCCTGGAGTGGTTTGCACCAGGGCTGGAGGGAATCAGCAGGGAACGACAGGACCCTTCTGCTGGAAACCCTGCAGAGCTTTACTACCAGGCTCAGCCCAAAGTCAATGGGAGGTGTATCTCTGTGGATGGAAGTCGCTGGAGTGGCTCACAGCAGCAGCAGCTCGAGTACGTTGCTGTAGGTCCCATGCAAAGGATTGGGAGCATACGTCTTCTAGAGGTGCCCAAAGGGATGGCAACGCTCTCTCGTCTCAAGCTTGGCAATGCCATAGTGATAGGACTTCCTCCAAACCACTGAAGAAGACTGATATTGCCACTTTCTACATCCTCATGGCCAGCTCTGCCCAGCTGACCAACTTCACTCTCAGGTAAGAGTCTTTCTGCTCTGTCACGAAGGTTGGAGGACCATGGAAAGATGTGATTTTCATACAATTAAAGAGTGAGAGATGTGGAAGCCTGATAAGCCTGGGTAGTTTTACCAGTAAGCACGCGGCTGTACTGAATCGACATTCAACCATAATTTTCACTGCCGTCGAGTCAGTTGAGAAATCCATAAAGTAAAGCCATTACTCATTCTATAAGTCTTGCACAAATCCTCTGCCATTAAAAATGGGGGAATATTGGATAAAAATGAGATTTAGCATGGATTACTACATTTCTCGGAAATATAAAACAGATCATCAGACTTTCTGAGCGCTACGTTAGCTTAAGCAGTTTAGCAAAACGATGAAATAAAGGCTTTCAAGAGTGGTAATCATCAAGGTGTATTAAATGACAGCACATGTGGCATTCAAGTCATCCGTGCTCTTTTTAAACAGCTTGCTGTGGATATGACAGATAGCTCTTAAATCTATATATATATACATATATGGAATGGCAGCTAGCTATATTTGATTACCGCTGGAATAATATGGAAGCCTAGTATTATGTATTACTTGAGGATGTCGGGTGAAGCGCTGCATCATTGTTAAGGCTCTACAAACTCCAAAGGTCTCTTGAAAGAGAGGTCATTTTTCCAAAGACAAAGGACTTTCTGTCAAGACAGCAGTTTGCTCTCTCTTCCTCGAGGGGAAAAAAACATCAGACTCATTTTAGTGGCCTTTTCACTCTCACCCTCGCAGGGAGATCAAGCAGGATCGTGGGTCAGTGAATCCCAATTAGCTGACTGAAGAGACGACTACATTTATGCTAACGTGATTAACACAAGT
Source organism: Takifugu flavidus (assembly GCF_003711565.1). Lineage (NCBI taxonomy): Eukaryota > Metazoa > Chordata > Actinopteri > Tetraodontiformes > Tetraodontidae > Takifugu > Takifugu flavidus. The sequence goes on from NC_079524.1 coordinate 15,674,040, forward strand.
TTTTACTGTTAACAGTGTTTGTGTTGCGGTTTAGGATGTTATTATGACATATGCCTCATTGCCCAAAGGTGAGCTGGGCTTCAACAACAAGCTCATTGAATCCTGTGTGCTTTCTGGGCAATATTTAAAGTTGCTTGCTTCACCTTGCTACATAATCAATATTTCTGCCTCTGCTTGTTTTACACGCCTCAGTAGAGGTGAGCAGGTGAAGAGGCGCCCTTTTTCCTCGTGCACCTGTTCCTGTCTTCATTCTTTTTAGTCACTTGCTCAGATCAATTGTGAATGCAGGAATAGGTAAAGATTGAGTGAGTGCACGGCTGAGCACGTATGCAGTCATCCTCTTCATCAGCTAAACACGGTCTGATTTGCAGTCTCTTGACATTTCACTCAATTACTCTGGGATACCAAACGGAAAGAAACAGATATGAAGCTTTTATTCTTTCACAGTCAAGCATGAGCATTTACATACAAAACAAAGCACATTCATTTAAAATGTATTTGTGATTATTTTACATGTTAGGAATATGCAGATCGTCGCACTTCTGTTAGAATAAATGTGTCAAGATCATTTAACCTCAGTCAGGTGGTGCTGATGTCCATCTACAAGCCACTGGCTGCATTTTTTTTAGTAGTTCTCTTGACAAAATCACTGCGGCTCGACCACGTTTACTCCCTGGGACTGTCCTCTTGTGGCGTAGTCATGAAGCGTCTGAGAATATGAAAGAAACGCACATCTGCCCCACCATCCTGACCAAAATAACAAACACAAACACCTTATTTCATATTAATGATGTCTTTTTCCAGTGTTCTGTTCGCATTGAAAGCTAACAGGTGGATAAACCCAACTAGAAAACTGGTCCAGGGAAAGGAGGTCATACTGCAGAACTAATGTGACTGATAAGGGATTTTCTACAGCGCTAAAACATGGTCTTACAGCTGCGGCGTGTTTGTTTCTGACCCAGTTATGTGCTGAGAAATGCCATTGTGGATCCTCACAGAACCAGAGTTTTCCCAGGCCTCACGTCCGTCGCTTGTGACGCTGACGCAGTCTGCTGAGAAGATGAAGCCAACATTTACCTCCTGATTTCACTCCTTGATTCTGCCACTTTCAATTAGTGCTGCTTGATTTCACCTCCTCGGGCACGCGTGTCTCGTAAATGCAGACGGCAGAAATGTTTTCAAGCTGCTTTCACAAACAGACTGCATGATTCCTGATAATCCTCCTGGGGACTTTTGGCAACGGGTGATGTCAAGGCTAACAAACAAAACGAAAGTTGTGCTTCATTAGGCTGCAGTTCAATGTTACTCTGCTGCTGCAGGCCTTGGCGACTTTGCCGCGGCACCATGCTGGTGCGGTGGTTATCGCGGTGCCTCGCAGCAAGAAAGCCCTGGATCTAATTCCAGGCTTAAGGCTGCGGAGCTTCTCTCTGGGTCTTCTGCAGGTACTCTGACGCAGGCTCAGACACAGTTTCTACACTTTTACTGCAGACAACAACAGTCAGATAGCACAGATTTCAGATATTCACTTTTTCCTACCGCACACACACACACACACACACACACACACAAACTGCTCAACATGCTACTTATTTTTGACATTAGGATATTCCTTTTCTTCCCAGTAACGCAGTATCATGTGTGACACAAATAAAAAGAGAATTCCCGACTGGGTTCGGGTGCTGATAAATACAGCTGCGTCTCTCCCTCATTGCCTTCTTGTGTGCTTTTAAGTGTTTGCTACCTGGCTGCTGCAGGCCTGTTTGGATGAGCTCTTAAGGATGGATGAAGGGCCCTTGAACATCCTCTATGACCAGTCGCTGACTTTATACTCAGCTCTGCTCATTTGTTACGTTTATTCTATGTTAAAACCCTCTCAGATGAGATTTAAAATGAGCTGAATTAGCTAAGAAAGATTCAACTCAGAGGAACATTAAAGACATTTAAATTTCACTTTGATTTCAAACGTTAAATAGATAATAGGCTAAAACCAAAAGACAATGAGAACTCTCTATCTGCTCTGTTGCTGTTTTTTGTTGCTGAACTACGGTCATTTAGTGTCAATCGTGTGACAACAGACCCTGAGTAAAGAGTCCACACGGCAATGCCGGACGTTCAACTCAACACGAATCGTTGCTCCTGTGTTCACTGTCAAGCTGCTGGTGACCAAACCGGCGGGTTTTATCAGTGTAATTGTCCCTTTAACTTTGAAAGTCACTCTCTGCAGCTCATCAGCACATTAACAAGCTGTGTGCATCCAGGTTCTCAACATCTGTCTGTGTAGTTCATCACTGTCTGAATGCCCGATTACCTTTTGCCTCATTTTCTCTCATCGCCACGATAAAGCCGTTATTGATGTCAGGGCGGTTGGGAGAAAAGAGAAAGCGCACCTGCCTGTTTCAGTGAATTAAAGCCTTTATTGTCGGCGAGCGTTTGATAAAGGTCATTAAAAAAAGAAATGTGCTGCTATTATTCCACACCCATGTGAAGGGTAATTAGATGTTTCCTCTGGTGGAGGCTCAGGAATTGTCCTTTCTCTGTTTGCTTTGCTTGAACCAGTTATTGATGAAATAAAACCATTTGTTTTGTTCAGTTTTATAAAGGGCACCAGTGTGGCAATAAATAAACATGAACCTCTGGATCGGCAGGAGAGCGTGTCTGTGAGTTGTTTGACTGCGGAGGCAAATCATTCATCTGTGTGACAACTTTTATACTCATTTTTAGTGCTGTGGCGCTCGCCATCTGGCAGCCATATTGGCATGAACGTCTCTCTGCAGCTCGCTAAACTGCTCCATAAGCAGGATGAACATGTTGCCGATGGCCGGCCATCGCCCTGGCTAAACAGTGGACGTTTGCCTGCATAATTAATGATGGCATCTGTTTCAGTGGTTGACTCGCGGCACGGCAGCCTGTGATGCCTTCCGAACGATGGAAATGATGTGTATTTGCGTCTCATTTTGATTTCTCGAGATAGCCATGGCTTTGTCTCAGCCCATGTGGTTGCCCAAAGGTCTGTTTTTAGTGTGTTTTCGGGGCCTCTGTGTGTGTTTGTAAGTGAATAAAGACAATATAAATGTCGCTCCAGCAGTGCCACTTGATTCTTGCCTGGTCAGGAGTGAGATGGATGGTCGGTACAGCACCTGAGAGCTGCTTTTCTCACACACTGTCAGCTTCCGTCTCTGCAGCCATCCATCTTGTCTACCCCGATGCTGCCCCAATGCCCGCTGCCTCTTTAAGGCCTGCTAACCAAACCACTGGACACTGGCTCCTGGGCCTGAAATACACAGATGTAATATGCTCCCCCAGTCCCTTTTCCCTTGAACTCCGATTTGTTAAGCACAAAACAAAAAGGAAGATGTGATTTTTCTAATGGATTCAATGTTTTTTTGTCCTGCTCCCCTTTAAGAGCTAAAACTTCTATAATATATATTTGGCCTTGATCTAGTAACCCCACCACCGGTCCGGGTCACACAGGCTGTGAAATGCCGACTTTCAGCTGCGACGCTGGTGGCTGGTCCACACTGGTGGAAAAAGCAGACAAATTCTGCTTCTCTGCAGCTGCTCTCTGGTTGAACCTGTGCTAATCTGCTGCCGCTGTGAGCTGCTGGACCGCAGCCCATCGCTCTCATGGGTGATGGCGACTACGCCCCAGATTAAAACCTCTGCTGAAATCAAACCATTGCTTTTGTTCTTCATTCATTTGGATTTTTTGTCAATGCTGCAAAATGTTCTTCTCTGTTGGAACTACATAGAACAGCATGTATCCCGTCGTTTGAGTTAAAGAGTGCTGGTCGGATGCATCAATTCAAGGTTCACGTGTAACGAGCCTGCCCTCAGATGTACTCACATGCTAAAACGCATTAGACATTCATGAGAATGCGGTAAGAAGATGCCCAGCGGAGGATCGCTGTATTTGATTGTGCTGAGTTGGAATGTCTCGACTTGTTTTTTGCAAGTCCTTCTAAGTCACCGCCACCGCCATCCTAAAACCGCTCGAACTGCTGTTGCTTTCTCATTACACCCCCCCAGAGACTCATAATGGGCTAAACGCGTCTCAGAGATCTAGAGAGAGACCCGAGCACGCTGCGCACGGAAGAAAGCACTCACACAGATGCTGCTCTGAACAATTCCAGCCTGGATTGTCTCAGAAAGGAGAATAATTCCTGAGGAAGATTACTATTAGCATTAGTTAGCATTTTACATTCGTGTCATTAACATTTGACCTACTGCAAGCTGCTTTTCGCAAGGTTTGGAAATCCCATCGGGAAGATCTGCTCATTTGACTACATCACACTTTCCATTAATAAATTAGAGGCTGAGGAAACTAATGATGCTTTCATTCATTAAATTTACATAATGAATACACATCATGGCAAACTCAAAGACCTTTTTTTTTTCAATTTCAAAGGTACATCCAAATGAGGGTAGTTAAGAGAAACTCAGTCTGGTGTAAAGCGGCGGAGATTTTAATGCCTCGTGTTATTGTTTCTTCCGCTTTTTGGAAAATGGAGGATCGCTGGAAGGAAACGGTGCCAAAAACAAATGGCGTCAATTTAATTCACATTATCGAGCAGTTAAATGGGAATCAGATCCCCTCCGCTTACTGTTTACCAGATAACGGATCTGTTCCTTTCTGACCTTTTCGCAGGGCAACGGTAAAAAAAGGCGTGACCTTTCGAACTGCAACACCCACCAACTCGTTGCTGTGGGACATCACTCTGGATATGGGTGCCGATGGAGTCATCTCTGTTGTTTGCCAGAGGAAGGCGCCTGTACCTGGGAAAAGGCAAGTGTTCTCTCTTTATGGCTGCGGACGCCAGCTGTCCTTCCTTTTGAAGTCGCCAACATCATTTCAATGCTAAACAATAATGTTTCAAACGAGGCACGGTGGCACTCGTCTGTGCACCTGTGGACCACGATTCAAACATCAGCGCTGTTGAAGGCCGACATTAGCTTACTGAGGGGGCACTTTGCTGCCTTCCTGAAAGACATCACTTACACCAACGAATTACAGGTTGTGTGCAGGTGCTCAGGCAACGTGCCACCTGAAAATTTCTATACGATCATATGCATTCTTTCATTCGTATGCTTCTGCACATGAAGACCTGCTGTGGAATATATTTTATTCTTACCTTAACACCTAATAGAACTAGTGCGTTGGGAAGTTTTCAGACATGCTGTATGTGATGTTTATAGGTCTGTCGGGGATCAACTTTAGCTCTGGGAACTTCTAATTTACTTAAGTTGTCCAGTAACCTTGACAAGCAGGACTATGAACGCCCCCCCACCTTTCCCAACCCAACAAGCAGCTTAGCTCAGAGGAACTTCGAGGATCAGTTGAGTTTCAGCACCTTGAGTGAGATTACATGACACCTTTTCTGCCTGTCATGCTTGTTGGGTTCTTATTTCTGAGTAGGCTGATATTTGTTTCTTCATATTTGTTATTATAATGCAAAGGCTGTAACACTTTTAGATATCACTGGAATTGTAATCTAAGCAAAAAGAGAGTAGGGCTATAATCATATGGGAATGGTATTACCTCGTGTAATTTTGAAACATCCCACATGTCTGTGTTTCATGCATTCATAAGAGATAAGCAAAGGCAAATAGGATCAGCCCCTCCCGCCCCGATCTGCCCACCTCAGCTCTGCTTATCCATAGAGTAGCGCTTCAATATAGCTATACAATATAAGATGGCTGTGACTGTATAGTTAGACACAACAGTGGAAAATATCAAGGTAATCTCTTTCTCCTTTTACATTATGTCTTGAATTATTAGCTCACGATTTTCCATCTATCTACTCTGAAATTTATTGCCAGGTCCTGGTAGTGCAAGGAAAGTGTATCGATCCTTTCTGTCTTTAACACTCCTCCAATTAAATACTAAAAATTCTTAACCATTTCTAACCATATTGACATTGTGTGTGTAGGTGCAGTTCAGAGCACTTCTGTAAATGCAGGGTTGAACCTGACATGGCTACACTTTAAAAGTAGTTATGACCCAATTCACCCCTTAGTAAACTACTTACAGCAGCTAATATGTATGAAACTTTGGTATCTGGCACTGAGATGCTAGCAGCAGATCATTTATCCGCTGTAGGTTGCGAGCTGCAGCCTCCACGGATCAGACTTGTCCAGCACGTCCACCCCTGAAACTCACTCCTGTGCTTCTCAAGCCATTCCTGGACCAGTTTGCCTTTGCTTCGGTGTGTTTTATCCTGCCAGGAGAGACTACAGCTGCAAGAGAATAGCGTTTCATGAACGGGTGGGCGCGTGTAGCACATACACAGAGCGCCATCTCCTTCTGATGGTCGGGTGCCCACCGTTCGGTGGCGGACAGGCGTCGGTGTGAGCAGCCTGCAGATTAATAGACGCTGTGAGCCAGACCATGAGCCCTCACAGTTGGGCTCTTGTCCGACTTGCTCAAATCCTTAAACTTGTCTATTTTCCTGCTTCTAACAGTGTAGCAACAACTTACTGCACTTCGGTTTGCTGCCCGAGTACTGTTGGCAGCTCCTTTTGCAACATTGGTGTTTTTCTAGTTACTCTTCGTTGTAATCTCATCACTCTGAGGCCACTATAATATCATGTTACTTAATGGCACAAAAGCAATTCCTCAAGTCATCTTCAGTGTGATGGGAACCAAAGAAATTGAGCAGCCACATTTAAAGGCTGAAGTCAGACCCCGATAAAGTAAAGGTTTCATGATCCTTCCTAATGAGTATGATAATGTGAGGAGACAAGGGCAGCTAGAGGATGCTGAAATGACGTGTTTCACTCTTGACCAGTCAGGTGGCTGAGCTATCTGAGGAAGATAAATATTTCCGTCCTCCGTGGGGCTGATGGTGACGAGTGTGCCGCTGGCAGTGATTGTCAAAACGATAACTTTTGCACAGCATCTCAAACGTGATGTGAAGTCGGGGAGATTTCTGTTTTGTGGCTCTGCTGCATCCTTAATTTGAATTATTTTTCACCATGTGAGCGCCTCAAAACTTGTTCCACTGAGGAATGAAGTCAGAGTGATTATCTGTGCCTGCAGAGCAGCTCAAGAAACGCTCGTAAAAACTAAACCTCTAATCTGTGGAAATGGCTTCCATTGCTGGAAAAATGTGTGCAGCCAATTTTATTCCACCGCCAAATCAAGAAATAAGGATGTAAAGCAACAATTTAGTGAAATTCACATCAACAACAATGAATTTGTGTCTGCTAATTCAGAGGTCATGTGACGGTGGCTTGTTTTCAACACTGGATGACCCCATTTTCACTTGTTTTTAATGGTTTGATCTCATTGGGTTGTTTTGCACATGTGGATTATGACATTGTTTATTGCATCTGCGGTATCGGTGACCATATTATTGTGCCGTGACATTTTCAACAGTCTTCTGTAAAATGTTATGAAATTAGAAGTTCTCTTATGAAGACAGTCATTTCTGTCTTGGTTGGCCTCATTGCCTGTAAGGGGAACTATAATATTTGCCGTGTATGCATACTGTTATATCCGCTGGTGTTATTCGCAGGAATATTTTTGAAGCACTGTTTGCTTGCAAGCTTTGTAAGAATGACTAAAGCCCCCCAAAGCACCCCCCTGTCTTATCTGTATATCTGTGTTAATACACGCTTAAGGGGATATGACCAAGCTCATGTGACTCAATCACTTCTTATTTGACCAGAATGCCTTTATTATCCTTTAATCTCAGGTCTCTGTGCAATACGCTATGATTACTCAATTATACCAAAAGCTGCATTGTCTGTAATATGGACAGACGTGCACGGCTCTGACAAAGACATTTCGAACATACGGGTGCATCCAGTCAGATGACGACCATATGGCAGCGAGTATATTTTTTGTCCGCCCATAAATCTTCACTGTAGTTCAATACTCTACTAAGAAATAAAAAATAAAAGATTCCAACTTGGGTCACTGAAGAAAAATTGAATTCCGTGCTCGGACACTCCAAGAGAACATTACGACCATTGCTTTATATGCATGCAGGTCAGCGGTGCCTTCAGAACATTTTAGTAAGTTCATATTTTCAGTTGACAAGACCAGGGACTGAAAGGGAGAAGCAGCTTAGAGACATCCAGCTACTGGCCCTCAGGCTTTCTGAAAATTAATACAGACAAAAAGAACGTTGGGGGACCGAATCTAACAAGGGTCACGTCACCTTGAGGTTTCTATCAAATTGTTTTTCGACCAGCTAAAGTAAATCAGCTGCAGGATGTTTCCTGTTGCCTTTCGCTTAACTCTGTCCTTACATGTAAATTGTGAAGCTTAAACGTCTTTCAGTAAAAGTAATAAATCAAAAGCAATCTGAGATCTCCAACCTCCATCAAGGCTAAACACGCCAATAACCCCGTGCTCCGATCCCCCGCGCAAGTGCATGCAGCGCAGCTTTAGCACGACAGATAAATCAATTAGCATTTGAAGCATTCGTTGAAAAGATACCCGAGGAGTTTAACTCCCTGATGAAGGTTTGCAGCTGAAAAGCATAGCAATTATTTCTTTAAAGGATTATATAAGCATAGCATAGCCATAGCCTTAAAGGCCTTGAATATTTTCTCAACACTTCCAATATTTCCTCCTGCACAGACATCCTCTTTAAATTCTAGCAGGGTAGCATTTGATTGTGGCCAGCACCTAAAATCGTATGCGTCCATCATTGGTCTGGGTCATGTTCATTTCTTACTTCACGAATGTAAAAGTATTCGCAGCAAGAGGTGGACAAAGTATTCAAACAGACTCAGTCATTTCCCACATTACTAAAGCTGAAAACATGTAAATACCTGTTTAGGAGTGTTCCTAAAGCTGAAACAGCAACTTCACGAAAGAAAATCGCTTCAAAGACTCCAAACCTGTTAAAACCCACTAGTTAAATCTTGAAAGCTGTTATTTCATAAAAAATCATAAAACTGAGGGCATCAGAAGCTTTTTAATGAATGCGTTAATAAGTCTGCATCGCTTTTTAAAAAACAGCCACACAAATTGTGCCAAGGACAAGCAAAGCAGAGCGTTTGAGGCGCATTAGCATGCTAATGTTTTCTCATCTCACTGTGTCTTCATCAGATAACAAAGGAAAGAACGCCTGCTATACTTTTCCTTGGCTTGAACAACCATAGATCTGGATCTATTGTGATTTGTCCTTTTGTGAGAACAATGAGCCACAGGAAGTGAAGTGCAGGATACACTGTGATGAACTGGGCCGCGTCTCCATTCAGACATAAATGTCTTGGCTTCTTCTTACAGCACATAAAGAGAACTCCAGACAACGCTGAGGAAAGAATAGAATTAATGCCAGAGGTTGTAAAAAAATATATATATTTGAAATTATGGACAGCAAGGATGTAATTAAATATCATGTGTGTGTGCTACTATTTGTTTGTATGTTGCTACAGACTTTTTCTGACAAATCTGAATTATTTTAAGAGGGTGAAATGATACTGGTGTTATTGTGAAAATCCATGAACATCTCTCCAAGTTCTCTAGTTCTTTTTATAGTCTTGAAAAAACACCGTATATATTTGTGCCCTTTTGTCGATCTCTGGCCCCCATTCAGGCTCGAGAGCAGCCTGCTGGAGGTGCTGCAGATGGATTTTGAAGTGGAGGAGCTGAGCAGTCCACTCGATAGTCAGGTGATCGTGTGGAAGCTGGAGCTGCCGTCCGCGCCTGAGACCGTAGCGAAGACCGAAGGAGCCATGAGGATTTACACAACGCAGAGAGACTTTGTGGGCCTGGCCCCTCTGGTCATGGTGAGTTGGATGACAACCTCTACACAACAAATCGTTGCTTAGGAAGCCACCCTGATGTTTCTGACAGCAGAGCTTGTGACCGAGCCCACACATCGGCCGCATCATTTGAGCACCCATGCATGAAAATATCATAAAATGCACTTTGCTCTGATCCACTCCTGTCTGCTTGGCAAGCCCATAAAGACTGCTTTGGATTGTTTGGTAAATGGGTTCTATTTTGAGCAGAGTGTGACCTTGTGTTGTTGACTGTCAGCCCGCTGATGTCTCCTGACTGCGTTGTTCTGCTCTGTTCTAGCGTGCATTATGTGGTCATCCTCTCTAAACAGCTGCTTCACACGCTGCTATTTTGGTCCCGCGGGCCTCTTATCATGCTACCTCTATAATTAATCCATGATATAATAACCACTACTAAATATGGAGCATTACAAAAACACATAAACTACTTTGACAACTGATCTGTGTGTGAGTGTCACCAGAAGTCGCCGATTTTCTCAGCAGGCCTGTGAGAAACCTCCAGAATCTATTCAGCTTTTTGCACTTCTTTATCCAGATGTTTGGGATGGACTATTAATATGTGATTCAGAAATAGTTGTGCTTTTAAATCCAATTTGGGGGCAAAAAAGGATTCTGCATCTGCGTTTGCTTCAGAGAGATTTTTGCTGTTTTTGTGGCACAAATGGTTTTAACTTCGATGTCGTGATTCATTGTTATAGCCGGCACAGTCTGATCCTTCACCCTGGGGGAATCCTAATGCCTTATTGGAGCCCTCATGATTAATAAATTCTCCCTCCCTCTCTCTCTATCATACAGACACACACACGCGCACACACACATTATAGAATCAGAAATGGAGATATTTAATTACTACATGCTGAACACATACTATTGAACACACATTTCACAGAAGCATTTGCATCCTAATCGTGCTGCAGTGTTTGAATCGAAGCGAGTGTGTTAGAGTGTCCTGATTTGTGAGTTTGACATGGTTTATCTCTCCTGTGGATTAGAAGCTGACCTCTCACTAAGAGCCAAACATGAGGAGGAGATTTAAAGGCTGCCCTGAGGCGACATCAGCACTGGCTGATCACTACGAGCCTCGCTGTCTGAACTCCAGCTAATGCCTTGCTGCATGTCAGGCCCTACATCCACAGCCTCTTCAGCTGTGTCCTTTTACCAATTTTGAATCAGTGGCCAGAAAAAAAAAGAAATAATTGTTATTTCCGCCTCATTTAAAGTAGTTTTTACAGTCAAGGGACTCTGTCCATCTGCTCCTCCTGTAAACACAGAGGCCAAGTGTCTTTTTATATCAGCTGAGGATCAGCTCCCCTATTCTCACACACATGCACGTGCACAGAGAAAGAGAGCGAGACAGAGAGAGAGAATTACTTCCACTTAGTTTAGAGCAGACTTTAAACAGCATATATGTGAAGAAGAGAACACCCATCCGTATGTTTCATTTTCATGCTTTCATTTTCCACACATTTAAATATGTCCCTTCACATACACACCAAGGCTTTCACCCCCCCACCCCCCCACCCAAACCCACACGTGACAGAGGGCCCTCAGAATCACACTCTGCTTTAGCCGCATGCAGCGGTAATAGAAAGACAGCTCCTGCACTGCGGGGATTGGTCTGAAAAATGTCATTCTGGTCATAGTGACAGCCATTAATTCATTCATCCGTCCATTCGTCCCTCAGGGGGTTTCGGACCACTGGGGTGCTGGAGCCTATTCCGTCCTTCATCAGGCAAGAGGCAGGAACATACCCGGAAGTCAAAAGCTTTGCCCTAAGCTCCCTGAAGTGAGCAGAGCTGTGGGATTATCAATCATAATATAAATCAATGATTTCCTTCATGGCAGGACACAGACATCTTGAACACGGCTGTTCTGACTGGGAAAAAGGTGGTGATGCCGGTGAGGACAGTTGCTGTGGAGGAAGATGGCGTGGTCACTGATGTTTCGGACTACGCAGACTGTAGCTCCACCAATGAAGATGTACTCAAGGTAGGTTTTATTCATACATTATTGTATTTTCATTACCTCCTTCATTATGGAGATGACATGCAGACATAAATGACCATGACAGCAGAGAAGTTTTCATTTTCTCTTAAATATAGTAAACCAGGCATAAGTGGGAAGTACTTGTTTTGTATCAAAAGCTGACATCATAGCCTTGGGAGTCAAAGGAGACCCATTGAAATTCACAGTTCAGCTACAGCTGGATGCCAAAAAACAAAGCATAACCCGGTTGAAAATAATGGCACATCGCAGACTCAGAGCTGAATCACTAGAGTCACATTAAAGCAACAACAAAAACGGGCACCTGAAGACTCTATCAGGATTAAACGACACGTCTCAGCAGGGTAGGACATAGATCGATCTCACAGCTGAATCAAACCATTCGAGTAGCTTATAAAGTCCTAAATGGTTGAGGCCCAAAATATATTTCTGATGTGCTGTTATGAACCACCCAGAGCCCACTGGGAGAGGGCAGCCTTCTGTCAGAAGCTTTTATGCTTCATATATGAGGAACAAACTCCCCAGGAGGAAAGCAGGTCCTGTCTAAATTTAGCTCTTTAAATCTTTGCTGTTTATTGCTCTTTTTATGCATTATTTAGTTGTTTTTGGAAAAATCACTTAACTAAATTTAACAATTTAGGGGTTTGATTAACTCCCCTAACAGAATTAATGTGCCATTTTTACTGATGACACTTATTGGTTCTCCTTGGTGATTCATGGCTCAGTGTGTCCGGCAGCCTTGAAAGACTAAACAGTGAAACTGTGTGTGTGAGAGAAAGTGTGTGTGTGTGTGTGTGTTTTCTGGGACTATCAAATGATGGATGCAGAAGTATTTACAGAGAATGGTTTGATCATTTGACAAAATGTGGTGAAAGGAGGGAAGGGGGGAATGACAAGTCTCTGACCAGGGCTTCCATGAATTTAATTAAAATCTGTCAGAACTAAAAAAAAAAAAAAATACAATCTGAAAATGAGGGGTTTGACCTTGTTACTATCTTTTCAATTTCTAAAAATACAAAATTACACATGTTTTTACAGTTGAGAGTGCGTGAACGTTGTTCGTGGGGTCTGTTTTTGACAGACTCGGCTCAGAGCAGCGGAAGATTCCAGAGCTCAAAGGTGGAAGGATCATTTTCATGCTGCGAATAAACCGATTTTTCAAAATTTTGACTTAAAAAGGCTGGCTTGTGCAGCATTTTCCTACTTTGTGGAGCTGAACGTCACAAAACAGCACTTGAACAATCACCAAAATTCACAGTTCTGAGCAAATACCTGATTTGACATTTCATATTTAGATGAACTCTTTTGTACTGTATATCAGCATCTCCTTTAGACAGCAGACTAAACCTGGCTTTAAAATGTTATCACAATTATTCCTAATGAATATCGAGTCGCTGACCTGGATCATGTGTCCAAAGATTTAAAAAATTTCGATGTGTTCACTGTACTGTGGATCATTTAAACATGTGACTTCAAAACCAAAAGTCTGACCTAGTGTTGGTGCCCTGATAAAAAGAGCTGAGGTACCATGTAACCTTCTCCACGTGTTACGTCATCTTCCTCTGCAGGTGTCCGACAGGTGTGACTACGTTTTTGTGAATGGAAAAGAGACGAACGGCAAAGTGAAGATATTGGTGAACTTCACCTACAGCTACATGAGCGCGCAGCTCGAACTGAACGTTTGGATTCCTCAGCTGCCTCTCCAGATTGAGGTGTCGGACACGGAGCTGAGCCAGATCAAGAGCTGGAGGGTGCCCATACTCTCCTCAAAACGGTGAAATTCACAATCCCTTTGCAGATTATTTTCTAGAGGGGTCCTTTAGTCAAAGAAGAGCCATACGAATCCTCGATTTAGCTCGATTACATTGTACGGCCGCATTTTACCAATCACACAAAGAGACGCTGAGTGATTAATCTAGTGGACCAAAGCATTAGCAGGCTGACAGGCGCTGACATGACCGCTTTATGTGTGTTCATCCTCCTAGAGGTGGCTGGAACAGCGAAGAAACCAACAGGAAGGCCAAAGGCTGCATGCTGCAGTTTCAACATGCCATGGTGCGCGTGCTGACTCACTTTGTGGCGGAGCAGGTGGATCCACGGGATCCGAAGGCCTATTTCTTAGGCTCAGATTGGCAAGCGGATGTCACGAGGCTGGTTCGATACTTCATGAAGGTGGAGGACCCTCAAGTGGCGAAGCTGCAGGCAGGAAGGGTGCTGTCAGGGCGTGACCTCGGAACCACCACCATCCAGGTACACAGCTGGATTTGGAGCCCACGGTCACAACAGGAATGATCTGGTCTTGACTGAATTCTCTGAGGTTTAGGATTGATGATCTAATTGTTGTTTTCACCAAATAATACAGTTCCAGTTAATTATCTACCAGAGACCATTAAGCCCTCATCATCATCTACACAGAGAAGATGATTATGTCTCCATTAGCAAACTTTGGTCTGACTTACCAACTAAACATTCCCTCCCATCTGAAACCTTTTTTTAATAACTCCACACCTCATACACTTTTCTGTGTGGCCTTAATCCCCCTCTGTACTTTGCAGATTACACGCCGCATCAGAAGCCACCTTGTTAAATAAATTTCCTTTTGATTCTTTTGCTGGCGAGGTTGAAAACAGACATCTTATAATCACAAAATGTAAACGCCTCTACTGGGCTGTTCTGCTCAGGGGTCAGCGTGTCTCCAGCTAACCCTGTCCTCTGCGTCCTCTTCTCTTGCGCCAGCTAACTTCATATCCTCGTTCACTTCATCCATAAATCGCCTCTTTGCTTTTCCTCGAGGTGTCCTGCCTGGCTGGTGTCCTTCTACAATATATTAACTGTCCCTCCTCAATATGTCCAACCCATCACATTTGTCCTGGTCCTATCTGTCCTACCTGAGAATGCCCTCACCTCTTTTCCACACTCTCCTTTGCTTTGGACTCTTCACCCTAAGAACTTAAAATCCTCCACCTTCCTTATCCCTAATCCCCGTGACCTCGGCGTTCCACGTGGATGCCTGTCATTTATACGCACGTATGCTGTCATCTTCCAGCTAACCTTCATTCCTGTCTTTCCCAGGGCATAGCTCAACCTTCTCCTCCACCTGCTCTCACCAAAGATCACAATGTCGACCGCAAACATGGAGCTTCTTGTCTAACCTCATCTGTCAACCTGTCCATCACTATAGTGACTAAGTGAGCTCCGAGCTGATCCTTGGTGCTGTCCTACCTCTGAGCTCCTCTGTCCTACCTACTGACACACCTCACCACTCTTACAGCCCTCATACATCTAAGCTCTTGTGAAACATCCCTATATCTATCCTTAATCACCCTAACCTGCTGCACATCTTTCATGTATCTATCGCTCTGCCTCACCGACCTGTAAAAATAAGTCTCTCCCTCCTTATTGTCTACCCTAGCATCCAAGTCATTGTTTGGCCTTTGTGGCCTCTCCTTAGCTACTTTCTTTTCAGAAGACACGCTGAGTACTCTCCTGCTTGTCTCCCTGATCACATTAGTTGTTGTACTCCAGACATTGGAAGCACCTCTCCACCATCCAGAGCCTGTCTCATCTCCTCCTTGAAAACCACTTTCTTTTTCCAGCTTCCACCACTCCATCCTCTGCTCTGTCCTCTTCATCTTCTTCACAACCAGGGTCATCCTCCCCACCACAGTTCTACATCCTCTATAGCTCCTTTTTTACTTACCACTCCTTTGCAGTAAGACTGAACATAACACCTTCATTTCTCAGCTCCATACTCACCACTCTGACACTCTCTTTACCTCTAGAACACTCCTTACAGTTCCTACTCCCTTTATCTTCCCAATGACTCTATGATAGATGGCGTGGAACAATAATGGTTCTATCGTGATAGATGGAGTCCCTCGGTGGGACGAAAACTTAAAACCCAACTTATATCCTTGCTGGCCTGGACTCACCGAATATCCACCTTCCTTCTTTACATCCTATCATGTCCAGCTTTTCCTGTCATAGTCCCATGATTCCCTAAACTCAGTCCGAGAATCTTTCCTTTCCTCTTCTCTCTCTCTACTTGCACACCCTCATCCTTTCCTTCTTCAACCCACAGTGGCAACGTTTTCTCCGGCACCAGAACCGACAGTGGGCCTCGTTATCTGGTTTGGGTCCTAGAATCAATTTGCATATTTGCTTTGGCCAACATTTTATGCTAAATGCCGAACATGACTCAAGCCTGTGCATTTTTCTGGCCCAAGGACATTGATGTATTCCCGAGGCAGGATTTCTGCATAAGTACGAAATGGTCAACACTGTCCACAATCTATATACTTTTGTTACCCCCCAATATTTATTTATATTAGATAGTTAATATGACACAAACACATATTGTTAACTTGTACTGTTAAACAAAGCTGTGTCATGTGTTGTCCCATGACAGGTGTTTTCTCCACTGTCTGATGTGATCTTGGCTAAGAAAACTATCAAAGTCACAGATGAGAAAGTGACCATCACAGAAATGGGGGTTCAGTTGGTCACAGGCCTCTCGCTGACCTTACAGCTCAGTCCTGGGAGCAACAGGGCAATTCTGGCCACAACAACCACAGAGGAGATTCTACAGAACCCCAAAGAGGTGACCGTTATGCATGTTTCAAACTACACCCTGCACATTAAAGGTTGTGGCTGAGGATTTCTACCATGTTCCCAAATGTACTAAACTTAAACCTTATCCAATAAATATGCTGCTCTTTAAATATTTACACAAAACTTTAACCGTTGACCTCAGATTTAGAAACTGTAACCACAGTTTTCCTTGTGTCAATTCTTCCAGGAGGCCTTGGTCAGTGCCTGGCTGCAGTTCAGCGATGGCAGTCAGACGCCTCTTGATGTTTATGATCCAACATCCTACCGACTGGCGGTCACATCTCTGGATCAAGGGGTGGTGTCAGTGCAGGACAAGCCTCCAACTGTCGTGGCAGAGGGCGAAGGCGAGGGAGTCCTAGTAAGGCTCGAAATGGCGATCTGTGAGGCCTGCCAGAAATCAAAACGCAAAAGCACCATCGCCGTAGGCAATGGAAGTCTTAAAGTCAAGTTCCAGGTGAACAGTCGGCGGCCAGGAAGCAACACTAACAACACTAAGAGCAATAACGACAATGAGGTGGATGGAAAGAGGAAGCAAAGGAGGCCATCCCAAGATCCGCCAGACAGAGAGGAGAGTGCCATGCAGAAGATAACAACCACCATCAAATCAACAGAGCGAACCTTCATAACCAGCGGTAGCCTTGGTGGAGTGGGTAAAAACACCAGCATGAACATTAGCATGATGAACAGTCCCAGTGATAGCAGCAAAGCATATGGCTCAGACAACAGGATAGAGGAGGACATGAGCAGTTATACTAGTACTGTCAAGGCCCCTGGAAATCTGGTGAACTACAACAACTTCCCAATTAAAGTGGAGACGCCTGGACAGAAGACCGAGGAAGAAATCGGCGGCGAAGAACTGCTGGCTAACAGGCCTCTAACGGACTTGGAAATTGGGATGTATGCACTGTTGGGGGTGTTTTGCCTGGCAATCCTGGTTTTCCTGGTAAACTGTATTTCATATGTTGTCAAGTTCAGGCACAAGAAGCCTCCATCACATGTCCAGGACCCTCCAGGCCACAGACATGACTGGGTATGGCTTGGCACAGATGCTGAGCTGGTGATGAGCGTGCCAGGCAGCCCCATCCAGCAAGATGCACAGACTACCACCACTGTCATAGACATTGAGTGTGATCAGACGGCCTCATTGTCCAGAAGGCCCAGTTGCCTAGCCTCTGTCACAGACTCCCCTCTCAGCTGTGTGGGTTCACTCAGAAACAAGCCCACGCACACCGAGTCCCTCCACTCACCCACCAGCAGGAGAAAGAGGGTGCAGTTCACCACCTTTTCCACACTGGAACGCCAGCATTCACCTCACGTCATACCCAGGGAGAACGGCCACGGCATCCACTGGGTAGGGAAAACAGACGGTTGTGAGGAAGAGCCCCAGATGAGCATTGCAGAGCTGGAGGGAAATTTGTAATACAAAATCATGTACAGTTCATTAGATGTGGCTTTGATCACCTCAATGCCTATGCTGACCTTCCACACCTGTCTACAAGACTTCCCAATCTCTGTACATTTCAGTACCCACCAAGGCCTTTTACGTGTACATGTACAGTAAATTATTGTTCACATGTGTAGTTGTGCATCGTTACGTTTCAAGAGGCCGAAAAGATGAACTATTAGTTAGCGGTTAAAGTCGCAACGTGTAAATGCTGCATGTGGACGTGACCTTTTCTAAACATTCGCTCTCACGCGCTGCAAAAACAACCTTATATTAAACACAAACCTTGAGTTTTATCACAGATGTACTGAAAGAGCTCCATGTTCGGTAGACCACTGTAAAACCCTTTTGACACTTTATTTTAGCAAAGAAGAAAGTCATCCCACAAATAAAGTTATGTCAAATGCATTTTGCAGATTAATTATTTCTGACTTAATTTGAAAGTTCAGTGTGTGGGATTTTCATGAATCCATTGAGGAGTTTCGTGAGTTCCGTCTCTGGGGCATGTTCTCCCCATGCCTGCGTGGATTTTATCCATGTACTCCAGCATCCTCCCACAGTCTCCAACCCTGGACATCGCGTGTGTTGAGGAGTCTCTTCTTATTATGTGCTTGATGCTCAAAATCTTACACACTGGACTTTGACCTGGTTATTTGATGCGATAGAAATAGCGGGCTCGGGAAGAAAGCGGTTTCCAGTTCTTGGTGACCAGTACATTGATTTTGGCTGCCACCAGCATTTGCAAATACTGGTTGACTGGTTTCACTGGTGCAATCCTCCATTCCTGTGGCTTTGATTTAACATTATTCCAGTATATATATTTTTTTCTATTCTACTATTTTTGACAATGTCATTGTAAATGATGGTTTTGATTTGTTTATATTGAACTACGATAATGCCTTTGTTCATTCAGTCCGTTTATATAAAAGCACTATTATCAAGGGGAAAGTTTGCCGCAAAACCAACAACTGGAATTAAACTCCTCTGTTTTGCTGAGCGCTGCAGAGTTTTAGAGATCTGGAATTGAAAAGAAGCATTTTTTCTTTCGGTAGATATTTCATGCTAATAATGAAGTTGCATTTTTATGCTTTGTCACTGTACAACATCATGGCATTTTAGCTTTACAGCGTGAAGTCAGGAAGGTTGCTGCTGTCCACAATTTGTACAAAGGCATTTGGTTCCCACTCTGGTTTTATGCATCATCTTATTTTCAGTTTTTTTTTCAGTTGTGTATTTTAACCAAGTTGGTATTGAATAAAGCAAGTTTTGCAACTTTGATTTTGTGTTATTTTACAAGTTAAATGAAGATAATGCATTGTTGTAAATGTATTCCAACAGCAGAGGAACTGCAGATCCTGTAGCCAGCGTGCACCCTGAGATGCTGAAAGCATCAATGTAGCATGCAGCCCACCATAAATCCATGCGCTTCCCCTATAAAGTGAGACAGAAAGCATCACCAGTCAAATTGAAACTTTAAAGTTGGCTCCAGCTGCTGATCTGGCAGATTATCCTGAGGAGCCCAATCAGAGGTCTGAAATGTTGTCTAGTTCCAATGTATAAGAGCGAAACTCTACAAACTTTAGAAACCCCCCCCAATTATATGATATCTGCACAGTAGAGAGTAGAATCCAGCTAATATATTTGTGCCCTCCTGTACTATGGGTCATGTCAGATTTCAAATAGTGTTACAGTGTGCAAAACCTTTGGGAGACTACTCACTATGCCAAATTTACTGTTGCGAGAGCAAATTAGGAAACCTTCCGTGCCCCCCTTTAAACAAGTGTTGCTGCCAGAATTTTGATTTAGTTCAGCTCAGCCGTTGCACCATATTAAAAATAAATGTGAATGAAATGTCTACAGAGTAAAGAAAATAAATAGTTGAACTTCTTCAGTTGTCTTAGCAACAGCGTGGCTCCATTGTACCGTCGAGTTCTACTGAACCCATTTCCAGTCGATGCTTCAGGATCATCCTAGAGATGCATCCCTCCTTCAGCAATCAATAGTCGGTAACACTGTGTCATCCTCTTTAGAATGAATGAAGCACCGGACATGATCATTTACAACATCGTCGCACTTTATTTATCACAATGTCACCATCGTCAGCATTTGATACATCATCTACACAAAGATGTTTCCGCGACAGGTCTTTGGTTCAAAGAGCTCCGCAGTTTTGTTTTCACAGAAAAGAACACAGCAATCAGCAAAAGGTAAAAACGAGGGTTGCGTCCCTCTGTTGCTAAGCTTCCTGAGGAAATTAACAGACAGGTTCTGAAGACTGTGGCGTTACTCTGTGAGCAGAGTGTCCACCAGCTGTTGGTAGGTCTCTCTCTCCCTTTTCAGATTGTGATGCTCCTCCACATAAAGCTTACCGTTCCTCACCAGCCTCTCTCTCAGCTCGCGGTCTGACACCAGCCTCTGAGATTGATGCACAAATTCCTGATGGGGAGAAAGGCAAAATATGTGTCTCATTCACTGCCAAATGCCATTTAAAGCTCGCTATTGAAGTTGCCTGGAGATGCGTTTTTGAACATAAAAGAAAAACCCACAGCGTGAAAGCAGAACTCAGATAAAAAAGCCTGTGCTCTGATTAGTAAATACTTCAAAAAAGTGCGTGCATTGCCAAAAGAAAAATATATTTCTGGCTCCACATTCAGATATAGCTGTCCAACAGGCCTTTCTAAGTGTTCATAATAGCCAACTATATACTTATGGCAAATGACAAAACAAGAAAATGATTCCACCCCACTTGAAGGATATGAGCATAACAGCTGCTGTAATGTTAAACATCTACACGGCAACAATGAGAGTACTTCTGCAGTAGAGAGCTCAAGGTCATGTTTAGTCAGAATGAGTCAGCAGGCAAATTCACTGAGCTTCTCTTCATTCGAGTGATTATGTCTCAAGAGATACTTGCTAAGAAACTGCTCTTTTGTGTAGCTGTGTCGCAGTTCAAACCTTCAGCAGTAGAGATTAAGGCTTAACTTATGCACAATGCATTTAGAATCACTTCCATATGCAAATTACACTCAGGAAGAAAGCGTCAGTTCTTTTGAGTGCGTGTCTGTTTGTTCTTCTGACGTGTGTCCAGCTGACATCATCCCTCATGGAATAATTACAACCTCGGAAAACATCGCTCAATCAGAAAAAGAGGGATTGCGTGCATGTTTTTCCAAAAATTATAAAGCGCCTGGGGAAGATTTTGGCTAAAAGGCAGGCACTTGTGGCCTGTTGGTGTTGGCAGCGGGTGGTGTATATCCAGTCCAAGTTGTCACAACCATCTGTGAGAGCTTCCTCCTGGCAGCTTAGCCCAGCACGTGTGAGAGAGGACTTATCTTTGTTACCACAACAACATCACGCTACTGCATGGTGTCTTGTGCTCAAGCTCTGTCATGACCTTAACATATGTTGGTCTCCTCTCACATCAGACCTCATCAAACATCTCACTGAGTTACAATTAGTGTGTGGGTGTGCTTCCCTGCACGCTGGGATGCATTCATACTTCAAGGTTTTGGAGTACTGCCTTAAAGTGCACTCAAAAAGCTGCTTGGTTACAATTTGGAACACTTGTAATTTAGTATTTCTAATTTCATCCATCCATCCATCCATCCTCTACCGCTTATCCGGGGTCGGGTCGCGGGGGCAGCAGCCTAAGGAGAGAAGCCCAAACTTCCCTCTCCCCAGCTACTTCTTCCAGCTCATCCGGGGGGATCCCCAGGCGTTCCCAGACCAGTCGAGAGACATAGTCTCTCCAACGTGTCCTGGGTCTTCCCGGGGGTCTCCTACCGGAGGGACATGCCCTGAACACCTCACCAGGGAGGCGTCCAGGGGGCATCCTAACTAGATGCCCAAGCCACCTCATCTGGCTCCTCTCAACGCGGAGGAGCAGCGACTTTACTCCGAGCTCCTCCCGGATGGCAGAGCTTCTCACCCTATCTCTAAGGGAGAGCCCAACCACCCTACGGAGGAAGCTCATTTCGGCCGCTTGTACCCGTGATCTTGTTCTTTCGGTCATTACCCAAAGCTCATGACCATAGCTGAGGGTAGGAACGAAGATCGACCGGTAAATCGAGAGCTGAGCCGAAAGGCGAAGCTCTCTCTTCACCACTACGGACCGGTGCAGAGTCCGCATTACTGCGGATGCCTCACCGATCCGCCTGTCGATCTCCCGCTCCATTCTTCCCTATTTCTAATTTCAGTTATTTTAAACTTTCACCCCACAGTTTAGACACAATTTAACTACAGTGGGACCTCTACTTACGAATTTAATTCGTTCCAGAAGTTGTTTAGTAACCTGAAAATTACGTAAGTAGAGACGCGTTTTCCATATAAATGCACGAATCCGTTCCAAACCCCCAAAAATTCGGACATAATTTTTTTTTATAAATCATAAAAATGCATCAAAACATGCAACAAATATATGTTACAATTAGATTACCGCACAATAAATTTTGGAATTTAGTGCAAGGCTTCTCCAGGAACAAAATTAACTTTATTACAGGCTAATCTTACATTAGCCGTCATTACTAGCACCGAACGAATGGACAAATATACAAACGCCCACAATAAATAAAAGTTAAACGAAGACGACGCTGGGATACACACAAACCTGTACAGATTGACGTCCCTCCTAGCCAATGGGATTACAGGAATATGCTAGGTTTGCGTTGGCTAAACTCCGCGAGCTGCGAGTAGCAGCGGTAGCGTATTTTTGACCTTCGTATCCTGAAATTTCTTTCGTAACAAGAGGAAATATTTTCCCGTTGAGACGCTTCGTAACCTGAAAATTTCGCATGTAGGGACATTCGTAAGTAGAGGTCCCACTGTAATTATGGATTGTTATACTACTAACTTTGCATATTTAAGTGCTTCAATGCAGTCAGTCAATGCATTTTATTTACCGTATTTTCACAACCATAAGGCGCGCCGTATTATAGGGCGCACCTTCAATTAACAGCCTATTTTAGAAATATTTTCATACACAGGGCGCACCGTGTTATAAGGCGCATAGCATAGAAACTGCGTAGTGCCTGTGGTTTCATGACGCGTTCACTAGATCGAGCTGCGCTAAAAGGAATGTCAATAAAACAGCCAGATAAGTCAGTCAAACTTTATTAATAGAATACAAACCGTCGTTCTAACAACTCTATTCACTCCCAAAACGAATAAACAGCTGTTGTATTATTTTTCCCGAGTGACGTAGTGTTTTCGCGTAACACAGTTCGTTTAATAACAGCGAGTTATAACAGGCAGTGCAACATTTTTATCACAAGTGGATAGTGGAGTTTAATAAATCTTCGATTTAGTGCAACATTTTTATCACATAGTACCGTTGCGGTAAATCAAACGTTAGTGCAAACACAATATACGGTAACTCGAACTCTCGAAGTAGTGCAAAGCGATAGCAATAGCAATATAACAATAGCAATATAACAACGTTGTTCAAACGGTAATTTCCATATTCACAGTATGACCAGCCTTGTTAAGTTGTAAACACACAAAAGAAACACGAAAGATCACTTTATCAGTTCATTCCTCATCCAGGAATCCCTCGAATTCTTCTTCTTCGGTGTCCGAATTGAACAGTTGTGCGAATACGGTGTCCAACATGGCTGGCTCCGTCTCGTCAAAGTCGTCATCAGGGTCGGTGTCGCTGGTGTTGTCCGGCATTTCAGTGACAATCCCTGCCTTCCCGAAAGCTCGGACCACGGTCGATGCCCAGGCATTTACGATCCACTGGCAGATAGTGACGTATGACGCTCGGCGCCGTCTCCCCGTCTTGGTGAACGTGTGTTCGCCGTTCGTCATCTACCGCTCCCACGCAGTTCGCAGTCTAGTTTTGAATGCCCCGTTGACACCAATATTTAGCGGCTGGAGTCCTTTGTTAATCCACTTCTTGCTTTGTTTCCTCGGAAGCTCCGTTGAGTCTTCTTTACCTGGCGCAGGTCGTCTTGTTGCTTCCTCCACTTCCGCACCATTGATTCGTTCACGTTAAATTCTCTTGCCGCTGCTCTATTTCCGTGTTCAACTGCGTGACTGATAGTCTTCAGTTTGAACTCTGCGTCAAAAGTGCGTCTCCTGCAAGGAGCCATTTTGGGGTCTTTACAGACAGAAATGGTTTGGGACTGAATTTACTGCTGTTACCTCGGCCACGCCTACTGACTACGGTAGCCGCGATTAACCAATATTACCGTAATCCATACAAAAGGCGCTCCGGGTTAAAAGGCGCACCGTAGATTTTTAGAAAATTCTAGGCTTTTAGGTGCGCCTTATAGTCGTGAAAATACGGTACTACTACTGCTACTAATCACTAAATCATGATAATAAACACACCTTTATAAACAGGGTATTCACACCGCTTTGATGAGAACAGCACGTAGAACTCATAAAACAATGACAATACATAGAATTCCAGGCATACACAGTAAACCAGTAATATCAACCGTAGCAACAAGATCATGAGAGAAAATGGGAGGAAGGAGACGTCACACACAAACAAGTGTGTAAAATGGCTTTAGGAAGAAATGTTAACCATTTCTCATGTCCAATGTCCTCCTGTCCATCATTTGCCTTCAGCCCATCTCCTAGACTGCTCTGCCTCATACAAGATCAACAGTTTGGAGGTATCATTTAGAGGAAAACATATCCAAGCTTTAAACGTGATCGTAAAATCTTGAAATCGACGCTTTATTCATGTGAAGCCAGTGGTGTGAAATTAAACCTGGAAGAAGCCGATGTGCTGCGTTTTAAACCAGCTAGAGGTGGGGAAGAGCAATATGGGGCTAATGAGGTAATTAAGCCTAGAGACGGTCACATTTCAGAATATTTGATGCATATTTGACACACAAATGTGCTCATTGTGAGAGTGCAGTAAAAAAAAAAACTCCTGCAGAAGGATTTGGCGTCTGTAAAACTGTACAATTGAGGATGGTTTGGAAATGCAAGAGTATGAGTGATTTAACAGGAGAAAGTTTTCTGTCACACTACAGTTGATGTCCCTGAGACAGTTTCTAATATCAGCCAGACTCCTCAGATCTCAGGGAAGGAGGATATATCAGTGTGTCATCTGCATAACAATGAAGGAAGACATCGTGAGACCTATTTTGCTGAATGGAGCCTAAAATAAAAAGAAATCCTGCAGCACAGCGCAGGTAACGTTAGAAGCGGGAGATGAATGACTGCAGATTAGAAGAGCAAAAGTTTAAGCTTCCTCAAGATATAAACAAGACAGGGTTTGAGTTAGGTTTGAGTTCGGGACAGTACTCCACATTTTAAAACGATTCATTAAAATTGGAAGTTGCCAGGCAGCTTCTCTGCTATCACCGCCTTCTTAGAACCGGATTCCATTTCTTAAAAGATTATAATTACACCGAAAATACCAGGTTTGTTATAAACCTTTTTTCTTAAGACTTTGGACAAACATTAAAGTTAACAAATCACCTAAAACTGTTAAAATACATTGAAACAGGGCGTGTTTAAAATGAGAAAACAAACCCTTCTGTGAGGACATTATTAACTGTTAAAACGCTCCGACCAGCTAACCTCAACCTATAGCACAGCCTGAATAATATAAGGTGCACACTGATTACTATCAATAATGCAAACGTGTCACTTTATTGGCAGTTCTCACTCCTGATTGAGACACACTGTCGACATTAAACCCCTTCCCGTGTTCATATGCTTAATGGCTTTATTCAGTGCCGTCTACAGATCAGGGTGGGGGTGAGCACATCCCACCGGTTTGGCCCTGGTGTACAGCGTTTCCAGGTTCATGTGAACATGGGCTTAAGGCAAGACAGCCTCCATAGGGACAGAGAGCTCAGCCGAGGTGACAACGATAGTCACTAGCTACAGTAATTACTGCATACGGTCTATGTAGCCCTTCACCAGAGCTGGTCTTGATGCTTAAGAAAGCTTATTAGAATAAGTGTACCTGAGGTGAAGAGTACAGGAGGCCATTGAACTCATGTTGCACTATGGAGGCATTTCCTGGAATATTCCTGGCCAGCACAGGCACGCCAAGATCCATGGCCTGTCAGAGCAGCAAGAATTATTACATAAACTCTCTGAAATTCACGAGGAAAATTACTGATGACAAATTCTGCAAACCAAAGGAAAAAAACAAACACACTGCCTGAAATAGAAAACAGGAAAATGAATGCAAGCGTGTTTCTCAAGGTATATCATATCCACATATATGTTTTAGAGTGTAAACATGTGTTTATTAGACCACCACCCAGTGGGTGTTGATGTTGCCGCTGCCTTATTATTATAATATTAACAGCATTTCTAATTAAGAGAAAACCTTTTTTGTGCTTCTGTAATATTAATTCACCAGTATGAGCACACACTTTAATGGAAATGATATTTTAATGTTTGAATATAGTGATTATTTTTGTTAACTGTGAATTTTCAAATTTAGAAGTAGCGTTTTTGACTGATAAACTTTTAGTGGTGGTGTTATTTTTGATTATTTTCTGACTATCAGAGTTGTTGGCCAAGCATGAATTGGGTTGGAATTTCCTCATTCCTGTTGAATGAACAGTGAGGAGCTGCTGCTCACTGAGAAGGAAAGATGATGGACTGAACGATTCAAAGTTAAAACCCGACCTGATCTGTGATATATTGATTCCACAAAAGTGTAATCTGAGAAGAGCTAGAAACTGCAGAGCCAAAGGTGGTGATCCAAAATATTGTTTTAGTTCATGTAGATAAATAAGGACTATTTCATTGTTGACAGGTTTCTAAATGGTTTGTGTATTCTTGTTCTGTATATGCACGTATGAATTATTAGCAAGCGAGTTGTCCATGTGTCACGTTAGCGGCCGAGCAGCTAACTGTCAGCAGGTTTCTTCAACACGCTCTTCAGACTATAATCCTGCTGTGAGTTGTCCACCTCCACTGCTTTTAAAATAGATTAGTGGGTCTTCAGGTTCGTCTCGTGAAGAAATTGGAAGATTTATGTCGCATAATTAATTTGGCCAATTGTCCCTGGAGCAGACGGATAACGTTGTACCCCAGACGGAACCAGTCCGATAAGGATGGCTGTAAATATTTACACAGTTACTCAAATCACATTATTCTGCACCTCTGTGGCTGCCCCATACTGCCGAGCTGTTACCCATGAGGTCTAAAGATGTTTACCTCCAAAATGGCTGCTGACATGCCCTCTGAGACAGAACTGTTGACCACAGCGAAGCACCTTTTCATGGCCGCGTGTAGCTCCTGTTGGCTTCTCTCCAGGGCCACGGAGATCCCAGCTGTTCTGAAGAAGCACCATCAGAGCCCAGTTTTGGGTGACTCAGGGTTCACGCAGGCATGACTGATGCTAAAGGGCAGCGACAAGCTCAGGGCAGCAAACATGGCTGCACTACGTGCAACATGCACAGAAAGACGAGGCAGGTAGGAGAGCTAAACAGACACGGCAGCTTTTTGTCACGAAGACCTTTGTGGTGAGGAAAGCCTTTGGCAAAAAAAGGCCTAAGATCAGCTAAGACCTTGGAGTAGGAGGACAGAAAAAAAATCCTCTGAGCGTTTCATTCTGCTCACATCACATCATGGCTAAATCTGAGCCACATTTGCTTAAAAAACCTTCTTTCAGGCTCCTCCTGCACTGGACCCAAACACTAAAATCACACAGGTTCTACTGTTAAACACTCTGATGACAATCTGAAAGGGAAATGTTTACCTGTGGACAACATCTTCAACTTCCACAGTAAAAACGGGATCAACCTACGAGAGAACAATACATTAAAAAAAACATGTTTGCGTTTGTGAGGACCCTGCAGCAAACAATGACACAAGCAATAATTTATCGTGGGCAAATCATTCTCAGAAAATCCTGCATTTCCAGAGATTTGGGTCAGGGTGTGGTGGGTGGCCAATCAGATTAATTGCAATGTGGGATTTGTGTGCATTAGCCTGCGCACAGTGAACGTCAAAGCGGAGCAATTTAGGTCAAAGGCAGCATGAAGCAAGCTCCTACTCCATCTCTATTTTTCTAGTCTAGAACCGACTAAAATGTTTAATGGCATCTGCTATAATGAGCTTGCGTATATATCAATGTAAATCCAAGAATCTAAAACTGAGCTCTTTGTTCCCTGCTGTCATGTGGGATTTAACAGATTGTCAGAGCAGCAGGGGGCAGATCATGACAGCGGAAAAGTTTCAACAAACACAAATCATTTAAATGCGGTGTTAAAACACACACTTATTTATCCGGACAGGCGCAACCACAAACATCCTGCAGGCAGATGCTGCTTCAGTTCTTCCACATGAATGACTGAGATCACTCACACATATTCTCTTCATCTCCATCTGATTTATTTTTATTCCATAATCATACGCAACACGATGCAGTGAAGCGAGAAATGTCATCACTAACAAACTGACCTGAATTCACGCTGTGGACTCAGAGAGCTCGTTACTTCTGAGTGAATTGGCTTAAGATGACATGACCTCTACACGTGTAATAGCATTAAAGCAGCGATCATCAAGGGCAACTCTAATGGCAAAACTAGCTCTAAAACTAAAACACGCATTTGTGTTTTGCAGATAAAGTGTAAATCAGAGAACTGAAACATTCATCTCTTCTTCCAACGAAGCATCAAACAAGAAGAAAGCAGAACAGAGAGGGACAGCAGCGGTGATGCCACGGAGAAGCCCCTGGCCGTGTCTAATTGTGTTGTTTCTGAGAAAGAACTAAAGCAGAACATACCTTGTGCCTGACACCAGTGTTTGAAGCTAAAATACTGCGTACTGATGTCATTTCAAAGCAAATCAGAGGGAAGAGGAGAGAACATCAATGAATGACTGGAAAAAGAGGAACATGTGTAGGCTGCTGTTGAATGTGATTAAAGAGGTAAGCAGGGAAGTTCACATTTCATTGTTATTTATGTTTATGCAGATTAAAAAGACTTTGTAATGCTCCCAATGACTGATGATGTCCTGGTGTAATTTCATCTGAGAGGTATTTTCTTTGTAACATGAAGGTGAGCTGGAAATGTTTACAGGTGCTGAACTTCTGCTTACATGGCTACAAAGTTTTTACTTTCTTATATTCTTTTAAATGTGATACATTTTTCAACACAATAATGACAAACATCTTATTTTGCACATCAGTTTAAAGCTCTAAACAAGGGGCACACACCCTTTCACAGATCCACCCATCCATCCATCCACCCACCCACCCATCCATCCATCCATCCATCCAGTGAAAAATATCATGAAAAATATTGATGCTGTTAATAAAGTCAAACAAGCAACAGTAATTTCAACTGGGGTTCATTTACATTTTGTAAAAAGCACAGTAGGGTTCTTCCACTCCATCTGAGTCAGCAGCTACAAGTGAATTAGCAAGGGTTCGGATCAATACGACTCTACTCTTAATCAAACCCCTGAGCTGATTGTCTGGCTGACTGCTGGAATTATGAAGACCACAAATCATAACAGCCTTCCAGTTGTGCTGCTTTTCCCCCCCATATTTGTCTGGCTTGACATGAGTCTGCAGGTACTGAAATGTGAATCAGAAGCAGTGAGCAGCTTTTTAGTGCAACATGTGGCATTATATGAGCAACCCTGGGCATTAAAGGGAGGCAGCTCTGCACAGGTCACTCGTCAAAGGCCTATCTGTAGTAAATGACCTCCTGGCTTAGCAGCTTCGAGACTTGAGCGGGACTGATCTGGCTCTCATCGGCCATTTCCTCCAAGTATTGATGACTGAAACTAGTGTGAGTTTGACATCCATACTTCAACAAACTTGTCAGGTAAAGAAATCATTGTGTCGCCACTTACCTTAGGCCCAATGATAATCAGCACATTCAGTGGATCGTCACAATGCCACTCTGAAATAAATAAATACAAATACTAAAGAAGCTTCTGAAACATTTTAAGCAGTTTGGATGCAAGAAAGACACTCATCTGTCTCTGATACCTGGATGGAACATTACTGTCCCTTAGTGCTGCCATGAGTGTGCTCTATTAGTCTGAAAAAATAAAAATCCTTTACAAAGAAACCAGTAATGTGACTCCACTGGGCGCATGTGAATGGAAGCCAGCCTTATCTCCTGGAAGAGCATAATTGGCACAGCAGTAATCTGACCACATCGGCTGGATTTGTAGGGCCAACCTTTTTATTGCACGTTTCCATAAATTTTCAATCATCTCCAGCTCCCATGAGTCTGAAGGCTCATTCCTAATTAATGATGACACATCAACATGCACATAACCCTGTTGGTAGGGTAGAGAAATGCAATTACAAAAGCAGGAAGCACTATTATTCCATCTAGTAACAACCACACTTAGTATGGAGGTGACATTAGTCTTGTGCCCCTGAGTTCTTACTATTGTATTTTTGTGCTGTGATGATGCAGACCATCAGATAATCCAGGTAGGTCATGCTTTCTGGGGGACCTTCTACATATACACACTATATGTTTGCTGTTTATGACTCTGATTCATTGGCAATTTGTGTATAAAATAAGATAAAAGCATGCATACTGACTAATTTATGCCTATGCCTCATCACCATCGTCATCCTTGTGTGCCAGTCAGACTGCTGCTTGCCATTCAAGGTTCTTGTAGCAGACAGAGTCACAGATGAGAGCTTTCAGGAACCACTGTGTTGATAAAAGCTGCTAGTGTCACGTAAGAGAAGCATATGGGTCATGTACTGAGATGTCATACGTAGTAAGAATTTCGATCTATTACTTTGCCTCATTAAACCTGTTTATATAAGTTGTCACAATTGATTATGATCAAATCAAATATTAATGGTGGATTTCTGTGAGTGCATTTAAATGACAGAGGTGAAAGCTTGAGAGCACAATAAATTACAAACACAAATCAAGACACATTAATCAAACACATCAATCAACCATCTAACAGAGGAAGAGACTCACAGATGTGAGTCTACAATTCATTTGTACGTAATGACTTTGTTTGCTCTTATGGCGTATTTACTTTATAATTTCAGCACTATCGGGTGATTTCAGATCAGATTAGACGTACTAGGAGAGGTGCACAATCACCGGCCAAGACTGAAACAGTGACGTCAACTATTACCTAAATCTTATAAAGAGACAAATTAACACTGAAAAACGCTTAACTAGAAAATTAGAAGCCAAAAATCAATATATATATAAATTCAGAAATCTTCCAAATCTGGGGCTTACATCAGTGTCTGGAGATGTTGGTGCAACACAATGAAACTGTTTTGAGGGGAAAGAAAATGAGAAATAGCATTAATGTCCATAGGTAGGTTTTCACTCCAACCACATGACGAATCTGAAAAAATGCATAAAAATGGGCAGCCTTGTGGGGGCTGATATGGGCAGTTTTATCTCGCAGAACAGGGATGGTAATACACACAGTGGTGGGGTTGGAGCTGGGAATTACAAGATTAAAAACAAAGAGCTTAATCTAGGTAAGAAAGATAAAATGTCTCTGTATTGGATGTCCTATTCTGACTTGCTAAATCAAGTAAACAAAAACTATACATACAACAATATGCTTTACAGCAGGGGTGGGGAACCTCCGGCCTCCGGGCCGTATACGGCCTACGAGACCATTTCTACCGGCCCGCAACGCAATAAGATTTTTAGATTTTATATGTGGAATTATACAGTGGGACCGTTCGCTAAACTCCGCGAGCTGCGAGTAGCAGCGGTAGCGTATTTTTGCCTTTCGTATCCTGAAATTTCTTTCGTAACAAGATGAAATATTTTCCCGTTTTCTGTGATAAAACAGACGGTTATGTTATGTCCGAGTCAAGGTCAGGGTCAGTGAACACAGCATGTGATGTACGTAGTGGGCTGGACTGATTGACACGGACGAATAATGCCTAGCGAAACACGCTAAACTCGACGAGTTGAAAGGACAGATGAGTTTGGATAAAATTAACGCTCTTCGCCGGAGTTTGGAGGCTCAACAAGCAGCTTTCACACGACCATGTACCGACAGAGAGAATATTACGCGTGCAAGTTTTGTGGTGAGTGAATTAATAGCCACGAAGCTGAAACCTCACGCCGAAGGAGAGTTCGTGAACGCGCCTCGTAGCCGCCGCTGAGGCGCTCGCGCCGGACCAAGTAAAATTGTTTCAAAGCGTGAATTTTTTTTCGTGAATAACTATTGAACTAAGACATATATTGTTATGATTCCAGTGGCTAACGGTATGTTTTTATGGTCAAGGAATCTAAATATGTAGTCAAAGTATATGTGGGACTAATATTTATGGTGGAAACCACAATATGCCAGGAATTGTTGCGCTTGGCGGAGGTCTGCGCTCTCCGAGTGCTTTCTAGTTGTTGTTGTTATTATTATTGTCTATCTTTCTTTTTCATTTATTTTCTTGATTATCTTGTTGTATTGCAGTTTTTGTGAGTAGAGGCCTCGAACAGGCCCTTACGGGTCTCTTGCCTCAACTCTGCACCTCTTTTTATTGTTTTGTATGATCATGAAAACATATTTTACTTGTCATTTTATTCTATTTTTTTGGTGTTTTTATATGCATGTGTGCTAAATAAATAATTCAAACTCAAATGCAGCAATCATGAGACTTAGTAACACAGTGGTTATAGACTTTTTTTTTTTGTCTTTTTTGCATCCCTAGGTATGTGTTCATAATAGTATGGCCCTCGGAGGACTTTATAAAAATTGAAATGGCCCTCGATATGAAAAGGGTTCCCCACCCCTGCTTTACAGTCATGCCTCAGCAGTCTGTTTAGCTGGGAGAGGTTAAACTGAGCAGCCGCAGTTCAAATGTTCTGATGAATGTCACACCGCAATGAGGTTTCACCTCGTGACTTCCTGTTTTATTTTGAAATACAACTCTCTTCTCCTTTCAGGTCACTTACCCTTCCCTAATGTGTCACCTGCCTGATTGTCTTTCTCGAGTCGTGACTGTTTCCACCTGTTCCTCATTGCCCTGCTGTGTGTGTACATAATGTGTGTCTCTCTTTGTCCTGGGCCAGAGTGTTGTGTCCCACTGTGCACCAAAGCCAATGTTTGAGATACTTTGTGCCACAGATAAGTCTATTCAAGCTGCCATTGTCAGGTTCCTTTTCACTCATTGAGAGTGACTTTTCTGGTGGTTTCTTTTTCCATTTGGAGTGATGTTTCGATAACAGCCAGTCTGTTGCTTCACTTTGTCGTGAATGATGGACTTTGTTCAAAAAAGTCGACCCCTGCTATGAATCAGTCTCTGCATCAGAGTCCCGGCTTGACAGTGAACATTTGGAGATACTAAATAAAGCTCTACACCAGAACAAGAGTCAGACACACAAAATAATGCATCAGTGGCCTCTTTGGTCCACGCCAGAGTTTAGATTAGCGTTGGCAGTGCCTAATGAAGCAGACTACAAACTGAGGGCAAAACGGCTCCGATAACCTCAAGATTGTGAGGAAAGCAAAAGTAACCTTTCAGTAAGACTTCTCTCTGGGAATGTCTTCTTTGTTTGTTTATTGTTGCAATGATTGGGATCAAACTGACCTGGAATAATGCTGTAAAACTACTCCATGCATGTGGTGCTTCTGACTATTGTAATCCATTGTTAGCAAGATGCTCAATGAATTCTTTGAGAAGCTGCTGATCAAAAATGCTGCTGCTACAGTTCTGACAGGAATCGGCAGGAGAGATCGCTTTTCTCCTATGCCAGCTTCTCTTCATTGACTGCAACTACACTTCAGAATAAAACACTTCTTGACTACAAGGTCCTTACCCTCAATTTCCACCGAGAGCCTCTGTGCCACACCGTGCACTGCATAGCAAATACACACCAATTCAGGTAAATACTGTAGCTATATTTCCACAGCAATCGCCAGATCCAAGGAGCGTCCCAGAAGCTCCGGACATACATTCCAGGGCCAGTATTTACAAAGAATCCTGAGACTAAAACTAGCTCTTAGTGACATCATTCTAAGAATTCCACAAATTTTAAGAGTTAATTTTTCCTTTGGTAAGATAAAAGTGATTCACCAAGCATCCTAGGCCTTAAGAAAGCTCCTAAGGTGAAAAACTGCTATGGCAGGAGGATATTAAGACGCCTCAGAGCATCTTAAAATGACAAGATAGCAGAACAGAGAGCCTTTTGTACATGACCGATCTCTGTTGAGATGATGATTAACATGCATTACTATTTTGTTTTGTTTTTGATCTCGACATGCTCAATAAAGATCAACCAAGAAGAAAAACTTGCTCCCAAGCCTGCCTCTTCCCTTATGACGTGATCCCAAGACCAAAGGTTCCTCTTTCAATTCCTTTGTTCTCCTCGTCCGCCAGCTGTGCCAACAGCAGCACAGCTCTTCTGGCCATTTCACCTTTCTCCTTCTATTTCTATTTCATTTTGCTTGTTTTTTGGTCATTCTGCTAAAATCAAAAGGCAATTTTTTTACAATCAGGTCAGCAATTACAGTAATTACGGCTTCACCATTGACATCAAACAGATTAGTAAAATTATCAGCATTGGAAGTAAATGTAACAATAAGCAAACCAATGACAATCTGAATGAGGCACGTTAACCACTCTGGAGCTGCGTAACAATTAATTTGATTTTGCCCCATCACCGTGATGTAAAATTATTTTCATGATTACACATTTCTTGATAGAGCTGGTTGATTTCTCCATCCATTTATTACTTGGAGTGAATTTATTTTTTGTTTTCTTCGTCTTGTAACAACCAAATGCAGCTTTTAGCAGAACTGCATCCTCACCGGCATTGCTCACCAAGATTAAAATTTGTGTCCCCTCCTCGCTCAGAATGGCCCTCAGAATCCTCACTCAATCTTAACATAAGATTCTTTGTGAGGAATTTTAAGGCAAAGTTAGGAGCTCTCTGAGAAGACTGATAATCAATCCAGGTTGTTGAGATCACACTAATGAGCAAAACGTGCACAACCAGGAAATTTTAGAATTTGACACAAACTGTATTACAAAAGTTATAAAAGCCAGGTTCTGAGGAAATAGAGATGAAGAGAAATTGATCATTAAAATGTAAATGCTTTATAAGGCACCACATGTGGTTTCTACAAGGATACAAACCAAAAGTCGCAGAATCTTAAGGTATTTCTTAGAATTTTTTGCTTGTTTTTCTTAAATAAAATGTATTCACAAAGTTTCTCAGGATTATCAGAGCTCCTAAGGTAAAAAGCTATAAAAAGTGAGGAGGGGTTAAGAGTGTCTTTAACCAGCCATGATGATGGAACAACTGAGAGGAAGGAGAGCTTTCTAATTACCGTATTTTCACGACTATAAGGCGCACCTAAAAGCCTAGAATTTTCTAAAAAATCTACGGTGCGCCTTTTAACCCGGAGCGCCTTTTGTATGGATTACGGTAATATTGGTTAATCGCGGCTACCGTAGTCAGTAGGCGTGGCCGAGGTAACAGCAGTAAATTCAGTCCCAAACCATTTCTGTCTGTAAAGACCCCAAAATGGCTCCTTGCAAGAGACGCGCTTATGACGCAGAGTTCAAACTGAAGGCTATCAGTCACGCAGTTGAACACGGAAATAGAGCAGCGGCAAGAGAATTTAACGTGAACGAATCAATGGTGCGGAAGTGGAGGAAGCAACAAGACGACCTGCGCCAGGTAAAGAAGACTCAACGGAGCTTCCGAGGAAACAAAGCAAGAAGTGGATTAACAAAGGAACTGCAGCCGCTAGATATTGGTGTCAACGGGGCATTCAAAACTAGACTGCGAACTGTGTGGGACCGGTGGATGACGAACGGCGAACACACGTTCACCAAGACGGGGAGACGGCACCGAGCGTCATACGTCACTATCTGCCAGTGGATCGTAAACGCCTGGGCATCGACCGTGGTCCGAGCTTTCAGGAAGGCAGGGATTGTCACTGAAATGCCAGACAACACCAGCGACACCGACCCTGATGACGACTTTGACGAGACGGAGCCGGCCATGTTGGACGCCGTATTCGCACAACTGTTCAATTCGGACACCGAAGAAGAAGTATTCGAGGGATTCCTGGATGAGGAATGAACTGATAAAGTGAGCTTTATGTGTTTCTTTTGTGTGTTTACAACTTAACAAGGCTGGTCATACTGTGAATATGGAAATTACCGTTTGAACAACGTTGTTATATTGCTATTGCTATATTGCTATTGCTATCGCTTTGCACTACTTCGAGAGTTCGAGTTACCGTATATTGTGTTTGCACTAACGTTTGATTTACCGCAACAGTATCAGACTAATTATTTTACGTGTTTCCACTACGTGATAAAAATGTTGCACTAAATCGAAGATTTATTAAACTCCACTATCCACTTGTGATAAAAATGTTGCACTGCCTGTTATAACTCGCTGTTATTAAACGAACTGTGTTACGCGAAAACACTACGTCACTCGGGAAAAATAATAAAACAGCTGTTTATTCGTTTTGGAGTGAATAGAGTTGTGAGAACGATGGTTTGTATTCTATTAATAAAGTTTGACTGACTTATCTGGCTGTTTTATTGACATTCTTTTTAGCGCAGCTCGATCTAGTGAACGCGTCATGAAACCACAGGCACTACGCAGTTTCTATGCTATGCGCCTTATAACACGGTGCGCCCTGTGTATGAAAATATTTCTAAAATAGGCTGTTAATTGAAGGTGCGCCCTATAATACGGCGCGCCTTATGGTTGTGAAAATACGGTATGTTGAACAATGAGACATTTCTATTGTATTTGCAACACTCTATCCAATATCCAAATGAATAAATAATAAATATAAGCATCCATATAAACGTCTAGCCTATGTGTAATATGTCACAAGTTCCACACACACACACACACACACACACACACACACACACAGACAAACACATATATACATACTGTATATACTGTATATATATAATGTACATATATTTTCTCCATATAAATATACAATAGATAAGAAGATTTGAGAAGCACTAGTTTGTGTTCTGCAGCTTCTCACACTCTGCTTCTGCATAAAAGGAGAGGGAACGACGCAT
Organism: Takifugu flavidus; assembly: GCF_003711565.1. Taxonomy (NCBI): domain Eukaryota; kingdom Metazoa; phylum Chordata; class Actinopteri; order Tetraodontiformes; family Tetraodontidae; genus Takifugu; species Takifugu flavidus. The sequence goes on from NC_079524.1 coordinate 15,710,822, forward strand.
TGATTTGTCGGGTACGGCGCTCCCGAGTCCCAATGAAACTCCTTTGTTCTCCTTCCCCAGCTGTGCCAACAGCAGCTCTGCTCTTCTGTCCAGTTTGGCCTTCCTCTTCTTTTTTCCTCCATTTTGTTTGTTTTTTATTCATCCTCCCAAATCAAACTGCTTTTACAAGGCCAGCAATCACGATAATTGCTGCAACCACTGATAATATCGAATAGACGAAGTAGTAAATTTAGCAGCATGGCGAGTCAACATAATAATAAGCAAATCAATATACCCTCAATCAGTATGTGAATGAGGTACACAGTGTGTTCATTTATTTAATTTTTCAGTTTCATCATTATTAAATTATGATTTTCCCAATTTCACGAAACTTAAAGAAACTTAAATGTGAAATTGGGAAAATATTAATAAGATAAAGTTTCTAGTTAATAACTCTACAGCTACAGTCATAACTAGAGCGACTCTTCTCTACTCTCAGAAGCTTGCTAGGCAGTGTTTGTTGCCATCAACTCAACGTTTCTTCTTTAATCTTGGGTTACATGTGTGTTTATATGTCTACAGTTATCACCCACTGTGACCTCCAATCTCCACTTACTGGCTCCATTTTTAATCCATCTCTTCAGGAAAACAAACCACGAGTAATGTATTTGCATATATGACGTATGTGTTTTGGGAATTATGCGCTCACCTCCCTGCCCTATTTGGCCTTTTTCCCCTCAGTGAGCCATCTGCTGAATTTGCATGAAGGAAGTCTGCTTTTATTCAAGTGAGAAACTTTTAGATTTACCTGAAAAATCATCCGCCAGGTACAAAGGGTCTTTCACCCTTCTCAGACCACAGACCAGCAGGAAGACGCGCAGGTCATTCACGTGCTCGGTGTGTAAACCTGGAGAGAAGCCAGACGCAGTCAGTGGCAGCATATCAAACCAATGCATAATAAACATCGCAACCACATTGAGAAATAATGAAAGCAATACATCACACAAGGTCATAAAGAAAATGAGACAGGAGTGACTAATATCCTTGCGAAATTGTCTGATCATAGTTGTGCACTTTAGCAGAGAAAGAGTGTGGCTGCACTCTAATCAGCCTCCAATATGTCTTTATAATCACAAATCACAGTGAGGAAAATACGGGCCTTGGATTAAAATAACCTGCCATAATATTGACAACATCAAATAGTTTAAGAACATTAGATCATTGGTGTAAAACAAATCCGATTTACTTAAAAAAAACCAAAAAACTTTACTGTTTGAACAACCTTAAAATACTTGAATCTCAAAACCTAAACTGAACTCTTAAATATTCTATTAACTGTTTTTTCACAATTACCAATATGGCTTTAAAAGGAACAATACAATGGAAGAACAACTTTATGCGATTGCTAAAAACACAATTTTCTTTATCTTTTTCCGGTTCTGCATTTGGAATCCAGATAAAAGTAATAGATTTGGGATTTGATGTTTGTTTTTTTCCTTGTTCACATAAGAATAAAGATATTATAGAGGAGTAATTCAAGATTGGTGCTGCAATAAAATATTACATTTTTCCACTTATTAACACACTCTTCTTTTAGAAAGACTAAGCCATCATAGTCCAATCAGGGTGACATGTTAGACAACAGAAATAAACTGTTTCTTTACCTATAAAGAAAACCAGGATTTATTCCTTAAAAAAGAACATGTATTAGATGAAGTTTAATAGCCGATAACAGATTAGAAATACAATTACAGACATGGTTAAACATGGTTCTGGTTATAGACAGCAAAGGAAGGTGGCTGTAGGGAAGCTACAACGCATCAAGACTCCACCTTCAGGCTTCAAACAGCTGTCGATGCCTATTTTAAATAGAGAATATTCAAAGTGTAATAGTTGAAAGTTGATGAAACCTTTCTGACAAATCAAAGCACTCTAACATCACTGTAGAACCAAAACAAACAGCTGTAGTAGAGATATATTTTTTGGAACATTAACAGGTTGCACTGGAAAATTAATCTATGACCATAAGGCATGATAATGTTCCATAACAACAAATGTTAAAATGGTCCTGCTGGCAAAATACACCACAAATATAATGCCTTTTGAAGCTGTGAGAAATTGAAAAAAAAAATTGAAATTAATACCATAGACAAACAAATGCACGTGCTAAAAGCCCAATGACCATCAAGTGAAATCCCCTGCTGCTAGATAAGTCCAGATCAGGAGGCTGAGGCCGCGCTTCTAATGCTATTAAAGAGAATCTTAAAATGACTATGTGGAGGCCAGGCAATGACCCCGATCCCCAGGAGCCGATTGACAAATAATCCCCTCATCTGTGGAATGTGTCCAAATTGTCTGCATTGATTTGCAGGATGAGAAAGCAGTAAAAAGCACATTGGCAAAGAAAAACAAACCATTACATCTACAGAGAGGGAGAAAAATAGTGGGGGTTGAATCATAGCCATCAAAACAGGGGCCTGTCATTAAATCCATAGAAAAATTCAACTTTCTATAGAAAAGGAGAAAACTGTTAAAATCATGTGCTGCAGCAGCAGCAATCTTTTCTCCCACACTCTGCAGTTTGAGTGACATGAAAAGCACAAGAATTCTGAACAGTCCTTAAACCCGTGAAGCAAAACACACAGGAGAGTTAGAACCCTCTAATAACAGAGAAGCACATGGATTAAGAAGCCAAACTACCACTGTTACTGCTGCTCCTACTATTGCTACTAATAATCATAATGGACAAGAAGGAAAATAGGATGGAAAACCAGCTCTCCAGGCTCTCAATGACACCTTACAGAGCATATTAAAAATAACCAACAAACAGTAGTAGATCAAACTACTAAACAGCAGTATGAGAACAAAAGCCTAAAAGATAAGAAATGTGACCGATACGTCAGCTTGACTTTATCAAAAGTGAGTCTTGAGGTGAGATTTGAAGGTGTGGACATAGCTTATGATACACGGGTCTTAAGGGATAAAGTTCCAGAGTCATGGGGAAGAGTAGCTGAGTGGAGAGGAGCGAGGCTGATGGGAGGATGATGTGAGGCAGCAGGAGGACTGACAGGAAGCGTAAGAGATGGAGAGCTTTGTGGGTGAGTTTGGGAGTGGACCAGGAGCAAAAGAAGCTGATAGAGGAAGAGGAAGATGATATAATTAACTGTATGCTAGAGACAGCCAAAAATCCTACAATAATTACTGGTAATGTGGTTAAGACCAGGGAGGGAACTACAACAGCTGTGCTTTTGGGTACTGCTGATGGACAGACAGTTTGTGTTTTGCATTTGCAGTGAGTAGACTGGGTCACATCACAGCAGAAAAGGGGAGAGGGCTGTCACATATGACATGCTCTTAACCTGGGAGGAAGGAAGAACTGCAGTTTGTTATTCATAAAACTTCCAAAATCATCTGTAAAGGTTTTGAACTCCACCAAGCCCCAATCTATTTTTTGGTGACATCAGTGACTTACTGTCTGAACATTTCCCATTTTGAAAGAGCCATTTCACCCCTGATATTCCCTTACATTTCTGCTTTCTAGAGTTGCTAAAGAAATACTGAAACTCTCCCAAAAAATCAGGGTAAGACCATACTCTTTATACTGGTATTAAGACTAGTAACTTTTATACCACTTTTACATACCAGTAGATAACAATTCACTTTAATCTATTTATGATGAAGGAAAATGTGATGTCTGCTGTCTGACTATTTAGAATATGGGATATGCAGAAAGCCCATGACCTTAAGAACCCAATTTTATAAATGTTTTAGAATGGTCAAGTTAAACTACTCAACTATAGTGGAAGTATTGTAGCAGCACCTGCAGTGAACACTTTTATGTGAAGCTCAGAAACATGTCAGAGTTGAATGTTCCTGCAGAGAGCATTGGGTGAAAATCCTTTCAAGCATAATTTGACCTTGTAAGTATTGCTGCAGGATGTCAAAACAGACACTGAAAGTAGGAGCTGACATAGCATTTATCCATTTGCAAAACTGATCCCCCCCCCCCAAGACAAGAGCTCATGGTTAAGTAATGTGTGATATTGCTGTCTCTCTGTTTTACACCACTGTGCCTCTAAAGGCTGAAACCGACAAACCAAGGACACCTTTTTCAGTGTTATTTTTCACAGCTGGGATTTGTGAAGCTGCTGTATTGGTTGGGATATGCTGCCATATAATAAGACTAAATAAGTAAATGGCACATAACATTTGCCACTTCATTTAAGTTTGGTAGGCTTGGCTTTCTGGGTTCTTGCCTGTATCCTAAAGAACTTTTGCCTGTTCCTGGACCTGGCCACTAAACACTGTGATCCAATTTACTGCTTTCCTGATCTAACCACAACCGATTACACGTGTGGCTTTTCCAGAATAAATAGAAAAGCAGTTAGAAAACAGTGATGGAAATATCAGATAATATAATGCAGGACTTTTTGTGAAAAGGATTTAAAGTTCTTTTTTCATATTTCACACATATTATATTGTATTATTCATTTTAACTCAGTATGAAGACAATCCAATTCTGGACGCAGAATATTATTATTTTATTTTTATGATAAGATAGTCAAGCATAAAACCAATTAAAAAAAACATAATTGTTCAAATTCTGTCAAAAAGCAGTGTGTTGGCCTTCACGCTATATTTAATTTCTTTGTGAAGCTGTGGTGTAATTTAAATTTCTCACATTCTTACAATGTATTTTTAAGTACCGAACAAGAGAACAGAATATATTTAAACTTGTTAAACACTAATTCTGTAAATTTGTATTTTAAGCAACTTTGGCAACATGTTCACACATTCATTCTCACATTGATTTAAGGCTGTAAAACTATCACTACATATAACTTTCATTGTTTTGGAAAACCACATCACAGAATGTGCTCAACAACACCTCAGGTAAAACAACATTTATTTATAGTTTTGTGTAAAAAAAAAATAGAATCTCTGCTACACAAATAACATAAGACTAGTGTAGTTTTATGTAAGTATTAGTAGTAGCATAAATCACTTTCATGTATTTTTAGAAAAATTGCTCTGAAATACACATCAGTAATCATGAGCATATGTGGCTTGTTATACCCTTCTGACAAAAAAAAATGGAGAAAGGTATTGAGCTTTTTCATTCTAATGGCTAGAATTATTTTAAAATCATGCAGAACACATTTGTAATCTTGGCAACAATACAATCTAAACCGGAAGCAGCAGCTCTGGACCTAAATTAATGCCACACTCACGATTTCAAGGAAGCAATTCTTGTTGAATAGCAAAAGGTATCTGCACTAGGCCTGTCAAATAATTAAAATTATTATTCTGTGGCCAAGGAAGGAGTGCATACATGTTTGGCCTCTTTCAATAATGCACAACTTTGCTGTTTCCCTTTGCTTATCTGTTTATCACACAGTGGGTGATGTTAAACAGACATGCACGAGTTTTCATTCACTGGGCAGCTTCTTGAACTTCTGTTTATGTTCACAGATGGAGGCGAGTCTGGATTTTGCCACCGAGACACAGAGAATGTATGATCATTTTGAGGAAATTCAACGGTGTTCTGCAAATCATGCATGGGTTTAGGGTGTTAAGCCTTTAAGGGCTTATCTTTGCTCAATGACATCATAGCCTGATAGGGATACAACAGTCAGCTTCCTCTGACTTCCTATTTTAAAGATTTAGAGGATACAGCAATAAAGTTCACAAAAGACTTTGTTTTAATAAACAAATGAGTGAATAGAACTGTTTAATAGACCAGGGAAACAAGCAAAACATCACCTGATAAATCACAGATTTTGGACTTTTTACAGGTTATAATGTCAGTTGACTGTCAGAGCAGCTGGATTAATCAAAGATGAACATGATGGTAACTGACAGACCCAATTCCAAATATTAAAACCAGCATCATATTTTGGTTTGTCTTGTCTTATTACTCCACTTTTTAACCTGTTGATTTTTATAGACAGACTGAGAGTCAACAAGCCACAAAAAACAGCCAGGGAGGAGATGTCACATGATGAACAAGCAGGAAAACACACAAACACAGACACACACTCTCTCTCTCACACACACATACTCTCAAAAACACACAGTAAAAAAAACCCAACCCATCCATTGAGTGTGCGTCATACGACCAGATTTTTAAAGGTAGTATCCTGCATGAACCCTGCTCTTAAATCACAGATTCCTTTCTTTTCAGGATTTATTCTAATGAACCTGACTAAACAGAATATGCAACAGCCTCTAGACACAATGTTCCGCTCAGATAATCACAACCCAAAAAAAGCAATTTACGAGATCATAAATTACATATGACCTATGACCACAGATAAGAGTCTTCCCTGGTAGCTATCTACCTGATCATCTGGACACTTAATCAGTAATCATACTAAATATGATTTCATCATTGAGCAAAACAACTGTGATTGTAATTTGTAATTACAAAAGTAGGAGATAGATTATAGCAGTTTCATCACAACTGACAATAAGCACAATAGCTGCAATTGCTATTTGGAGCCTAACAAATGGAGAAGCGACTGCAGGTAATTAGTATTACTTGCACTGGCTGTGAAGCGAGGTGACAAATAGCCTTGAGCAAGAGAACTATAAATCAAATCCTCTTCTCTCGACTCAACGGTGCTCTCTGTAAGCACAAATGTACCTGGGATGGACATTGCCTTCAATATCCAATTTAAAGTCCACGTTGTGTATATAAGAATGCGCGGGAGGATCCTCTGCGTAACAGTGCTCATTTACTAAACTACTCAAAGGGGATATGTGATGTTGTGTGATCCAGCAAACTCCCCAGAGAGTAACTGTATGCGGTACTGCTGCTTCTGAGCTCAGAGAATCCACGTTGTGTACTGCTGTCAGTGGTGACTCCACTCCACAGCAGATTTATACAAACATCACTATGCTGTAAAACCAATAAAGCTATCATAGAATGCACAAAAATTGAAATGACTAAATAAAATAGCCTGATAAAAGCAGGAAGCCACACAGGCACTACTTTACCTGCACTCTTCAAGAATTCAGTCCAGCTGAAGCTGTCAGATACATCTGTCTGGACGCCTGAAAAACAACAAAACAGAGAAACACATATGATCACTGTCCTCCCCTCATACACACATATTTGCAATTCATCTAATTTTGCGTGACGCAGGTGATCTGGACACTGAACTTTGGATGGAAAATGACACTGAAGAGTGATATGGACTGTCCTACTTGATACTGTGGCCAGTGGCAAGAGCAAATACGACCCAGCAGTGTTGACAGAATAACAATGGAGGAAAACAATGCCAGAACTGATTATTGTAACACTTCAATGAGAAGGGCTACACAGTACCAGCTGAGGAGAGTCATCCTGCAAAGCTTACCTTGAGGCTGCACGTAGATTTTACTGCTCTGGGACAGCTTTAAAGAAAAACAAGAGGATTCCAGTTAAAGACAAAAAGAGCGAAAATATTTTAGGAATAGTTTAAGTTCTAAAAAAAAAAATCAACAAGATTTGAAACTGTATATATTGTCAGCTGCAGAGGTTTTAGACACATAAATTAGGCACACACGGATATAACATGAGCCAGTAGTAATAATGGCAAATTCTTTTTATATGACCCTGCTTTAGCTTAATCATTGCTTTCCATGTTACCAGAAGATCAGATCAGCAACTTCCCAAAAAAAAGTAGCGTGGATTAAGCTACACAGAGAAAATATGCAGCTTTAATATATGTTTAACGTGTTACTTTAAAGTTTTTAACTCAATCACAAGTGATTTATGTTTGTTTAGAGAAACCACAGCTAATTATTCTTACAATCTCCATAGTCAACAAAAGCATTCAATTACAGCTATTTGTGCCTTAAACATATTTCATAGAACAAACTTTAAAAATGACTCAGAAAGGTGGTTAGTGAGACAAGGAGTGCATGGCACACTAAGGTAGAGAGAAAAAAAGGAAATGGACTTGATGTTATCATGCAACAATTATCTAGGTGTGTTGGGCACAGTCAGTAAGTAGGTGTTATCCTGCCTGAGTCCGCCTGTTGTTGGCACTGAATGGTAGAGATAAGGTTGGCGGCTGTTTTAGACAGGAAAGGGTATCTTGTTTGTATAGTCAAAGCTTTTTGCCCAAATTATTAGAACTGCCTGACAAAAAAAGTAATGTTATAATGCCCATGTTTGTGCTAAAACATATCATGATGTTCTGTGGGCTCAGCTGATATTAAAGTTGCAGCAGAGCAGGTCATCACAAATTTACTTTGGAACCCTTTAGTGAAATGTTTAATAAACAACATCCAGATGCACTGTTGATATTGAATATTTCAAACATAACTGGCCACTTTATTAGGTTCACGTTGACAGTAAAAGGCTGGACCCTCTTTTGCCTTCAGAACTACTTTAATTCTTCATGGGATACTTTCAACAAGTAACCCATGAGATTTTGCTCCAGATTGACCTGAGAGCATCATGGAGTTGCTGTGGATTTGTCGACTGCACATCTATGAGGTGAATCTCCTCTTCCACCACATCGCAAAGGTGCTCTGTTGGATTGAGATCTGGTGTCTGTGGAAAATCCACTGGTGTATAGTCACTGGAGTACATGTTCCAGAAACCAGTTTGAGATGATCTGAGCTTTGTCACATGCAGACGATGGCTACACTGTGGTTATAAAGGCATGGACATGGCCAGCAACCACACTCAGATAGGCGCTGGCATTTAAACAATGCTCAATTGGTACTAAGAGGCCTAAATTGTGCCACGAAAATATCCCCACATAATTAAACCACCAGCAGCAGCCTGGTTTACCCCAAATTCTGACTCTTCTCTCTGAATGTCACAGCTCATATCAAGAATTGCAAGACCAGGCAAGGTTTTTTTTTCAATCCTCAATTGGCCCTGTGTGTGGTCTGCTGCTGCTGTAGCTCATCTTTTTGAAGGTTCCATGTTTTGTGCATTCAGAGATGATGCGTTCCTTAGTAGTAACAACTGGCGATTTGCGTTACTGTTGCCTTTTTATCATTTGGAACCAGTCTGCAACAACCATGTCACATTCAAAGTTGGTTAAATTCCCTTTCTTCCCCATTCAGGTGCTTTGTTTGAACTGCAGCAAGTTGTCTTGATTATGTCTACATGCCTAAATCCACCCAAATTTATATAATAAGGAATTTCTTTATAGTAAAAATATAAAACATAGAATATTTTTAAGATATTTTTAATATTCAGAAGCCAAAAGCAGTAGACTTTAGAGCATATTACAGAGCTACAGATAAAATTATTTTCTCAACTCTTCAATAATCTCAACTGTGACAAAACTATAATGTTAATCATACCATGAACACCTCTGCTTCCTTTTTCAGCTCTTCAGTGAATGCAACTGCAAACCTGAGAGAAAGAGAAAAAGAGGAAAAATAATCATTATCCCAGTGAAAGCCATTCCATGAAAATTTTTAGTAGTGACAGCAAATTCTGTCCTTTTTGTAAGCACAGACAATGTTTGAGAACAATGGAGAAAAAGCCGTGGAAAGATTATTAGAACAGAAACGTCTCCAGGCTGAGACGGAATACATGAGAGCAGAAAATAAAAAGAGGCAAGCAAAGGAAAGTAGAGCAACAAACAGTGGGGAGAGAGTAATATGCACGTGCCAGTGTGCATTAAATGGACCGCAGGGCTCACGGTGATGACTGAATTTCATGATCAAGGTTTTTGTGTGAAGGCACTAACAGCAGGAGGCCTGCGCATTCAGATGTTTGAAGTCAAAAGACCTGGACAGAACCAGTTTTCCCAAAGACAATTATCTCTTCCGATTTATGGATGTCTCTGCACACACCCGACCTCAGACCCTTGTAGATTTCTATTGTTACGCTGATTATACTAGTTTGTAGCAGATATTAATGAGCCATGAAAAGAGAACATACTGTTTTCTTTAATTAACCAAAGTTTATCATGTTTAGTTAGATCCATATGAAGGTGGACATTTTGCTCGTCCTAAAAAAAGCAAGTTTAAAAAAATCAAAATGACTATAAATGGGTACTACGCTTGGGTCTAAAACGCAATAGTTTTAATCATGTTATACTTCTAACCTCTGACACAGGGGCATCCATTTATTCACTCTACAGTCTTCTCTTAGAGTCCATACACCAATCTTAAATAGCAACCATCAGAAAATGAAATATAAAACCACAGATCCAGAAATATACTTCTATACAGTATACAATGCAAAAATGTGCTTTTCCGTTTTTGAAATACACCCCCTCCTTTTCAATGATAACTCAGGGCTACCAGAAGAAAAGAAACCAAGGACAACCTTCTAACTTGTTTCATGTACTGCTGTCATAGCACCACCAACAGGAACATCTGGAAGGAGCAAGATTAATTAGAAGACATGGCAGCACATGACACTAACCAAGAATGTGATTTATTGCCCCCAGGGTAGGAATTTGCCTTTGCTTCAACCTACATTTTAAAAATATTTTTATCTTAAAATCAATACCATACAGGACAACCCTGGTTTAGGACCATCTGTAATTCAGATATGTGTAGATGCACGGTCCATTTAACAAAGGTACAAGACAAAAATATTAATAAAATAGGCTACTAAAATAATAACAATTGGCTAGAGCCATGATGACACTTTTCCTTGACTCATCTAGTCTACACATGCTTTCTTAGCACTGCCTGAAAGCCATTGACTCCGGCAGCCACAAACATCTCACTGGCACTGCACCATCTAGGTCTTCTGAGTACTATTTGCATGGCATCATTAGACGACACTTGACGTTTCTGTAGCTCACTTTTTTTTATACCTAGCCCACAATTGAGCAGTGTAGTGATATATAGTCTATCCATAATCTATATAATCTATCGAATATAATCTTAATAGAGTCGGCAATGTTGCAGTAGGTACACTCTGAAGGTGCACCTACTGCAGCATTGCCAGTAGCAGATGTCCAAGATACAAAACCTTCTTCTTCGTACAGAGGACATTATCAGACAATTGAAAAACTGGAAAATGTTGACATCTGACATTTACTGGCATTGTATTTAATATCATTTTCCATGCCATACTCAGATATTAAGGAGCTGCTGAGACCGATGCTTCTTGGGCTAAAAACCCCCTTTAGGTGCTTCATCCACGCATCACCAACCATGCACCCAGTCTGACAGGTATCCGGTCTCTTAGACAAATCATCAACATACAAATTAAACAGAACACAGAACAAAATCCCTCCATTGCCGACCGATCCCAAATGGACCTGAAACTCTACCACCACATTTGACTTGCATACTTTGATTCACATACTAGTGAGCCAGAATCCTCCCAAGGTACACAGGCACCCTTCTTATCTTCAATTTTATAAATAATTTTCTATGATTGACACAATCAAAAGCTTTTGACGTGTTGATGAAGCACATAAACACTGATTAGTTCAGGCTTCTATATTTTATTACAATCTCCTTTAATGCATTTATGCAGAAGTCAGTGCTATGTTTGGCTTTAAAACCAATCTGATTGTCAGTGTTTGGATTTAAAAAACAATCTGATAGTCAGTGGAGTGGATGAACTCATTTATTCTATCCAGCATATTTTTTTCTAAACCTTGAGACAAAGTGCTGGCAAGAGCTATGGCCCTGCAGATGTCCAAGCTACTTATTTTTCTAGCTTTGTCCTTAGCAACTGGCACTAACATAACAGAAAGCATTGAGTCAGGCAACAGACCATGAATCATAAATCCAGTAAAACATAAAGAAAGAAGTGGAGCAGTTTTTAGAGTCCTATTTTTAAGGTCTTCCGCATTAATGTGATAGAGGCTGCTGGCTTTATTATCAGAGATCATATTAACACTTAATATAGATTAGTTCTGATCTCCACAGACACCTCATTCGTAATAATGTCTGGCTTATATGGGTCTCTCTCTAGATAGCTAAATAAGTTGCTCTAATGGGGTCTGTGTAGTTCTACAATGTTGTGTGATTCACCATCAACACTACAAAGTAAAGATTCTTTACAGTTTTCAAAAACTCTTAACTCTTCCCAAAATTCAACAAGAGTATTTTCTAATAGTTTTTAGCCATGGAATCAGCTGTTGTGGCTTCTTTTATTTTATTTTAGAACCAGATTTACTGGATAACATACTTATACCTTGCATTAGTGCGCTGCTTATGCCTAAGTAAATATCTTTATTTAGATCTGTCTGCAATGTCCCACAAATTTAAGGTTTCTCATGCTTCTGCTTAAAACTCATTTACAAACAACCTTCCATCCAGTTTTGATGATTTTCTTCTTATTTTTATGCCTTAAAAATGGCTTACTGCGTTCCTGTAAAGCATTCACTATATAATTATACATAGAACATGAGCTCTTCTATAACAATCACATTTAGAAGAACAAATTTCTTGTCAATTCGGAAAAAAACAAGCCTGACCACATTTATCAGTGAGTCCAGCTTCTTGTTTCACAGGATGGCACCATGTTCAGGTATTCTTCCTCTAACTATGCCCATACTGAAAACAGTAGTGGAGTCTTCTGCCCTGTGGAAGTTGCCATCAAGACAGTTCAATTTGTCCAAGTCTCTTTTGAGAATCTTTTGTGCAGGGGTAATAAATCACAAGCGTCTTGTAAAATGTCTACAACAATGGGACAAGCTTTATCCCCTGTGCAATGACCCATAAGCAGGCCACAACAATTGTATGGGACATGATTGGTGAGAGCCCTTTTTGGCGGCAGGCATCTTTCTTCCCGTCTCGGTCTATGCCGTGTTTATTGTGACACCTCCCGCCCTGCGCTCCTCATAAAACCAACGGACACATGCTCCCTCTGGCTGGAGCTGTAGAGTGCACATTTCCCCTACTTCGTATGTCTCAGCAGATACTTTAAAATATACAAATCCACTGTGTTCTGTGGCAATCTTTTGGAAGAGGACCTCATGGGTGTCTAGGTTTGGTAAGAACCTAATAGCAAAGACACTCACAAGCTTCACAATTTTGATGTCTCCACCACTGGCTCCCTGTTGCTGTGTCTCATTTACCACCCAATAGCAACAGTTGGTGATCCCGAATGAGTAGCAGCATACCGGATGCCAAATGCTGGGCCACGGAACAAGCCAGGCCGTTCTGCATCCAGCAAATTTATCATTCCTATCTGGGCATTTGCTTCTAGTACCTCACCTCTCTACTGCCTCACCTCTCTCTTCTGTTAAAAGCAAAACAGAAGATGTCCCTGGGATCATAGGCTTATCTAGTATTTTATCCTGCTCCCTGTCAGTCGAGTTAGCGAGGCCGAGCCATCTCGTTCTCTCCCAAACGAGCGTCATTATCACCTTGCCCGTGGCCTGGACTGAGATGCGCTGGATCCGGAGGGATAAATCGTCAATGACCGCTATTTCAGGGGTCAGGGTCTTCCCGCTCGTCAGCAGATGCCCCAAACATCTTTGCCTATGGAGGGAGCGCTGAGAGCCGTGGCCAAGAGGCTGGCTGCCTTCTAAGCCACTTGGACTTTGTTGGCAGTGTCGAATGTCTGGAAGAGGCAGAAGATAGTTGGCCACCAGAGGCAACGAGAGGAGACTGTGAGCATCCATCATCTCTGAGGGATGCTGCACCTATGATAGGGCTCCTTTTGCTGTAAATTTCCTTTTACTTTCCAAATTTTGGACGGCTCAGCCAGCAGCCTGGACAGGGAGAAGCTGTTTCACTGCACTCTGCTCCAGCTATGTGCCTGGGTGGACTCCTCTATTACAACCAGCCAGTGGACCTCCAGTTTCTCTGCCACACATTTACACATCCCAAGCAGGTCCACATGGAGGGATGCAGCAGGAGATCTCACCCCGCTTTGCCCTCTGTTGGTAGACTTCCTCAGGTTTTCAGCTGGGGCCACAAAGATGTCATCTTCCTCATTGAGTAACATGGTGTCATCCCCACCTTCTGTGAGGCCAAATTAAGCACGGCGTCCTCTGACTGGGCATCCTAGTCATAGTCAACCTTCAGAACTTCCTTGGTCGTGTTCTTGTCTTCTTCTGCAGCTGTGCTGTGGTCAGCAGTGGAAAGAAACCAGTCACGGTCTGGGAAGTTACCCTGGAAAGCTACCCTGGGTGTGATGCTCTTGACTGAGAATGCTTTGTAGTGTCCTTAGAACCTGGGAATGTCAAGAGCTGACCTTTGCATGGTTAATCTCCAGGCAGGTAAAACGCAATGGGTGGATGTCCTTTTGCAGTATTTTATTCCTGCACAATTTTACCCTGGAGAAAAAGGCTGTTACTAGCTGGTTTACTGGCTCAGCTTGACCGACTTGAGCATCCGCGGGGGGAAACAAAAAGGAATTCTGGCAGAAGCTGGAGCACGACACTAATGTCCAGTGACAACAATCTGTCTGATGAGCAGTTAAGCTAGCGAAGCTCCGACGTGAGATAAGCTCTCAAGTGAGACGGGGTTTTGAATTGAGTGAGTGTCATCCGTGCATTCTATTTCTAGTAGATGGGATTACTGGGTGCGGAGCAGTTGAACACCTTTCACCGGCCAATTGGCATTGGCAGATTGAGATAGATGCTTATCAACAGCTGTCACAGCTGTCGGAGGCTCCATCCCATAGCGAGACACTTGGCTAATATTATAAAGAGCAATGCTTGTTATATATGTATTAAAGATTAAAAAAAAATCCAAAAGCTAGATTTTATAAACACAAATGTAAACTGTGACTGTATCAAATGTCTGCATCAATCCACAAATAATACATAATTTGCTATGCATTAAAAATACCTGATGTTCTAAAAGCAGCAACATATATTTCAAGTTAGCTTGTTGCTGGCATGTTTATGTTCACAGATAGGAACTATTTAGAGATAAAGGGGTTAAAACAGCTGTCAGACACATCACCTGGCTTTCAGCAGCACCTGTTCCATAACCACACGCTTCTGCTCAACTTTCACATCTTCATTTATGTCTGTTCCACCAAAGATAATGCCAAAGGGTATTTGAATATCTGTTGTAAGAAAAAAAAAGATGGTGTGGGTCAAGTAACAGCGTACCAGTACGGGCTGGACAGATATATACATTCAAGATGGTTTACCTAAGAGAAATCTGCCAGCTTTGAACAGATGAATGCCAAGTGCACTTTGAAAATGATGCCGGGATAACAGCTCAGCCACCTCAGCAGAAGACTGAAACTCTCTTGCATCTCTGAGTTCACAAGTGTGTCCCGCTTTTTCAATGTGGGACCTAAAATAAAAGAAACACCTTGATCAGTCATTGAAAAGTAAGCCAATGTTCTACTTAAACACACTGTGATAACGCCCTACTATGATGTGTCATGGCATGGGAGTGATATTTATAAGTTAATAAAGAAACATCTTATTAGTACTGATGTTTTAACTTGTGTTCTGACATTTTTACTCATGCTGTAATGTGGGAGCATGAGTCGAAGCAACAGAAAGTGTGACCACACATTACCAGAACAGTAATTGCACTTGTTTTAACGCTCTTAATCGTGTAACAGCTGATTTATTATATCTCAAAAGTAAAGTTAAATGCTTTTGATTCTCTTTTTTTATGTTACACAAATGACAATTGGCTATTTTACCAGTGGCGATCTACTCATTCCACTATACACCTGTTATTTACCTTATTCGCTCAGCTGTGGTGTTGTTCCCAGTTTTGGGGCTAAGGCAAGCGAGAAATAATATTTTCATATCTTCACCATAAATGCTAAGGTGGCAGTTTGCTTTTAAACATCGGTGAGATACAGAAACAAAACAGCAAAATCCCTGTGTGCTTTCTCAGTAGGGTTGGTCTTCTGACACGCTTCCTGAATCAATGTTTATCAATCGACACAACACGTAGAACATTTTGGCTACCTCGCTTACTGGCGGTCAAAAAGTGCCAGCGCACACCTCATATATTTTGTCCGTCCATTAAAAGCATCCCCCAGAAACACGGAACGATACGTCGGTACACAGACCCTCGTGGCGCAGGGTGTTACCTGTGAAATTGGTATTTTAAAGCGAATCAATACTAGAAATTGCAAACTGCGTGTTCTTGTTAAGCATACGTGCTCTTAAATTAGCGGTTTAAAATGAAAACAAAACAGGCCATTTCCTTTTCTCGGTGTTGCGGCTACGTTGACTGAACTAATACCCAAACTATGTGGATCGACCGTTGCCGCTACATTTCCCCTAGCGCATCATTTGTAGATCGCCTATACGCAAGCGTGAAGGTTTGTTGACTGAGCTGTGTGTCACGCGGCACCACTGTGACAAACTATTTTATTGACTTCCACTTCTTCTACGGAGTAATTCATCAAGGAAGAGAAAATATACATATATATATATATATATTTATAAAACATGCAAGCGACAAACTGAACAGCAGAAGCCTTCTTGATATATGGAGGTAACAGACGACCATCAGGAGGTGTTTCACAAATCAAAGGTAATATGTCAAAACAAACTTACTAAGCTAGCGTTATGCTAAAGCTAGCTTATTTGTTAAGTACCCGTATTTTCCAAAAATCGACTTGCAACATAATGGTCAAAGGCATAGATTGAAAGTTGCAAAAAGTCGTAGAGTACTGCAAACGAATTTGTGCGTTGTTACTTTACAGTCATGTAAATGCAGTCACTGCTAAAGAGAAACGCCAAATTCAAAGTCAAAGTGTGTTCTCAGCAGAACCTACTGCAAAACATTGTGGAGAGTGAATAAGTGGTGTCATTACATAACACCTGTGCAGTAACCCACTGGGACCAGTCAATTTGTCTTTGTCATCAGGCCTCCCAGTATTTGTCGAAATTACCATACATTGCTTCTGGAAATCAAGTGTAAGCATCTTGCCCTTTATTATTTTCCCCACACAAAATGTACTAACTCCTGCTTTCTGTCTTTGCAGGCTTAAATATCACGCCGTCACATAATTTAAGAATGGATAATAATAATAGGAATCCCAGTGAGAGCAGCCCTCTTTTGGACTCTGATTCCCAGCAAAGACCACCAGTACAATCGATTTTCCAGGGAAGATGGCTGGCATGTGCGGCCATCCTGTTGGCTGAATCTTTAGAGAGGATAGCGTTCTATGGCATCACATCAAATCTTGTTCTTTTTCTCAATGGTAATCCCTTCTATTGGGAGGGTACCAAGGCCAGCCAAGCACCTTTGATGTTTATGGGAATCACCTATTTAATATCCCCATTTGGAGGCTGGTTGGCAGATGCGTACTTTGGGAAATTCTGGACAATTGCTTCAAGTTTGATCTTATACTTTATTGGGATGCTGTTTTTCCCTTTCCTTTCGAATGAGGAAACCAGGTTACACCTTTGCGGAGAAGAGCCAGCTTTTCCAGTGCAACCTGCGGAGTGTCTGAGCACAAACAGCACCCCTTCAAGCAACATAACCTGCCCAATTCGCTCACCGTATTGCGGCACAGTGCTTTACAGCGGACTCTTTTTGATCGCACTGGGTGTCGGCACCGTCAAGTCCAACATCACACCTTTTGGGGCAGATCAGGTAGTGTTGTATTTATTTCTTTTTTTTTTCTATTCCATGTGATTCCTTTTTCCTAGTTTCCTTACGGCTTACTACAAACCAACATGGATACTGTCCTGAAAAATCACATGACTGAGACAGTTGTCTAGACCCACATGACCTTTATCAGTCACATGCATTTGGAAAATTGGATTGGAACTCACTTTCAAATCATGCTCATCAAGACTCAAACTGCTAAAATAACTGATTATGCAGAAGAATTAAAATTCAGTTTTGAAGTTAGATTAATCAGGAATGTATTTATTTTTGAAAAATCTCAAGAATAGATATAATTAGCAGAGGCAGAGTGAGTCATGCACATCTGCCACGCACACTTTGTCCGTGTCTTTCTCTGTCTCATATATATTTCGGCTCGGTGATGTTATCAACAGAAGTTAAGAGATAATAATTGATACTTGAAATGTGCAAAAGATTTTCTTTGTAATTAAACTGAACCTATTTCAAAATTAATACATATTAATAGAATATTTTCATTCATATACAATTAATACTAACATTATTTACTGATTGTAATAGGATCAACTTTGCTCCTGAGACTATATCATTGTAAATTAAAGAAATGGTCCTATAATGTTAGAATTGAGGAATAGGGATATTTAATTGACATCTAAGACTGCACTGAGCCTTGGAAGAGATGCATGTACAGTCATGTACAGTTAAAGTGGAAAGAATTTATAGAACTATTTGGCTGTTTTTGAAGCTCTGGGGCAATATCTGTCACCGCTGTTAATGTCCTAGAATCTCAGGCTTGTTGCTTTTCCTGATCTGCTGACCATGGTGCAGAAAAAACCTCACAAGTTCCAAATTTCTCCAAATGTACTCATTGTTACTGTTTAAAGGAAGGATATGAGTGCACATATTGTACAGTATGTACATTCAGGGGGAAAAAAATGTTTTAGCTTTACAAAATCAAAACTTCTGATCTGCTGCAACTTTTGTATTGATTAAAAAAAAATCAAACTTAAATATATTCTTTTATATTCTTAAATTTATTCTTTTCTGGTAAAATAGGTGTTTTTCAACGCAATACATTGAACAAAAAAGTGCAGTGTGTTACTTTAAATTTAAAATCAATCTTTAAAAAAAAAAAAAGGAACCCCACCCCCTGCATAATACGCAGGCTTTGGCTGATCATGTGTTGAATTATGTGATCACCGAATCCTGTTTCTTTGGAGGGACTACTTATTGTATACTGTAGTTAGTTAATTGTAGCTGCATTTTTATATCTGTACCCATATTTCAGTCACATCCATTTAATGATGTTTCCATGACACCATTCTAATCTTTCTTACTGCATGTAGAACTAGTGTCATGACAACAGTATTATTTTCTTTAATAGTCACCAGTGTCGTGGTGGGAATTACACGTGATCTTGGTTAGTTTCAGCCTGTGGTCACTCCTCCCTTTTGGCACAGCAGCTTGGGTTTTTAGTAGCCATGTAGGGCTACAATGAATTGTTAAACCTTTTTGGCTGTTTAAGACACAGATTTCCTTTACTTCAGAGAACAAACATTATTTAATGTCTCCCTGAATTCTTGCCCTGCCACTCCAGAAATATGCTTAATGTGTGGCGGTGCAGCACCTTGCTCACGGGCACCCTGGCAGCCCTCCCACATCAGCTGCTACCAGCCCACTTTCCAATTTCTTTCCAGTTTTAATATCCTGTATTGTTTTCCAGCTGTTGAGGCTTTTGAAATCCCCAAACTGGTATAAAAGCAGGTGCTCCATTTCCTGATTCCATAATTAATCATTTAATCTCCAGGCTTAAATCATGTTTGTATCTAAAAAAGCCTCTTCCAAATGATATTATTTTTGTACTCCTTTATTTTGTCTTACGGTGACATGTTGTCTGACGCAGAGGGCTTTGTTTTGTTGTAGGTTAAAGACAGGGGACCAGAGGCAACACGCAGGTTCTTCAACTGGTTCTACTGGTGCATCAACCTGGGGGCCATTCTTTCTTTGGGTGGTGTGGCCTACATCCAGCAAAATGTCAGCTTCGAGCTGGGCTATATTATCCCAACCGTCTGCCTGGGGATCTCTTTCCTGGTGTTTCTCCTGGGCCGTACCGTCTTCATCACTAAACCTGCCGATGGCAGTGCCTTCACAGACATGTTCAAGATCTTGGGCTTTGCCTGCTGCTCCCACAAGACAAAGGACACTAACCTGCTCCGGTCAGAGCCGCATGTCATTCATTACAGGCCTATTATGCATTGTTGAAAGAATTATTACAAGTGACAAATCCATTTATTGAATGACAGGATTCTCGCAGTTGTTCCATAGCAGCAGGCTCATTAATCTCCACTGGAAGTTGCTTCCCAGCTGTGGATGAAATGTTTTTGTTCGTGTCAAAATTCAGCGGGACGATAACTGGGGACCAGTGGAGAAATACTGCTAGATGTTAATAGACCTTTATGCTAAATTTCTTCTTTATCCCTCTGTATAATTCTCCATTTCACCCACAGGTCTAGACATCCATCTTCATTCCCTGTGGTGAAAAGTTATTCTAAAATGCTACTTCTTGACTTTGAACCAAAGAAACACAATTGGTTCAAAAACCTGACATTGAATATTTTAAGTTGGCCAATCCTGCTGCCTTTAAAGAATTCCCTATTAAGACATTTTCTCCAGAGATGGGGATTATAGGATTTAGAATAAAGGTTTTTCTTTATCTCCGTAAATGCTGTTATTTAAGGGTAAATCGTTCACAACAGGGGCAGTTTCACACTTCAAAGTCTTTTACATTTTCTGTGTTTATATTTTGCTTTTGATCACAGTAATTTAAAGGTCACCTTATCCTTTTTGCCACAAAGGAACAAACCAACTCTGCTGGACAATGCGAAAGTCACCTATGGAGGAAAATTTCCTGAAGAGAAAGTAGATGAGGTCAAATCCATGGTGAAAATTCTCCCTGTTTTCTTTGCCCTCGTCCCATACTGGACTGTGTACTTTCAGGTAAGCTAGCTAGCCAGCTGTCCATCTGTCTGTCTGCCTGTCTGCCTATCTGTCTGTCTGTCTAGCTGTCTGTCTGATGCAGTCATACGCTTGTTAAAATTAAGATTTTTTTGTGCTGAGACTTAGAGAAGAATTGCTGGATGCCAGATGTCCTGGTAATCATGAAGTGGAGAATGACTTTATGCTGAGACCCTAATCTTCTTATTGCAGATGCAGACAACTTACATCCTGCAGGGCCTGCATTTGAGGATTCCGGGTACAGAATCAAACAACACAGATGACTCTCACCAGGTAAAAGAAAATTGATTCAGTCCAATTTTCTTTTTGTAATATTTGAACTTAAACATGACATGTACATTGTGATGTGTTTTGTTTGACATTAATGTGTCAGGCTAAGCAACATCTGCCTGATCTACAGTCATTGTCAATTGTAGATGTTTGTAGCTTCATAGTCTTGATACTTTACCGGGTTTGTACAACATTTCTATGCTAAAACTTGGTGAGTTATTAGGTCAGACACACACAATGCCTGCAGGCAGCAGTGCTAGTCGGTAAAACCTTGGGGATTTATGCAGTACATAACTTCAATTTGCAAATCTCAGTAACTTTACATTTAATACCCTATTCTGCATTTCGCTCTGAATAATACAGTTACACTAAACTGCAATGCACTAGATTTACAATACTCTTTTGTTTTCCAGCTAGGCATGTCATGTGCATGAAGACCTTTGATATTAATTATATTAATATAGAAATCTTTACATGCTACGATTATAAGAGGGTTCTGAACCAATACAGTACAATCTAGGCCTACAGGAAACCAAGGTTTTTAGTTACCACTCAGTTCAGTTCAAAATATTTAAATTAAATCATTAAAAAATATTATAGATTCATCATTCAATCTAATGCCTCTTACATTACAGTGTTACAGTGACTACTTATGAGTCTTTGCAAAGTTGTGTAATAATAATTTTAACATTGCACTCATATCTTGAGAAAACGGAACTAAGTGCTTTTGTGCTCACACCCTCAGTACACTTCTGACCATTAAAAAGGAAGTGAAAAGAGAAGCCTCTGCTATTAACTTCCTCACTACCTTACAGCTTTCCCTCAATAAGTAAAAACAGGAACCTCTCCAAGGCCAGTGCTTATATTTACTGTCTAGTAAATTGAATGGAGGCAGCAGTTTACGTGTGTTATGTTATATTGTGTCATTTAATTTACACCCATGTGTCACAATTAGTGTCTGATTAATTTTATTACTTCCTGAAATTAAATCTTGAAAACACTTAAAATGTGCTGATTTGTTGTTATTTTCTGACACGGCATTACTGTTATTGATGGTTTTCCCTTCAGAATTGCAGATTCTCATGTTGCTTTTTTACATGTTTACCTTCCCAAGATAAAAAAAAAAAAACAGTAACAGGAAGACATATATAAATTACTCAAAAGAAAGACATGAAGGAACACAACTGGAGCAAAACTGAGTGCATAATTGCACAAATATAAATGTATACAAATATAAAGAAGCCTGAAGCTAATCCAAATGTATGAGCTACGATAGCCTTATACATATTATATATTTCATAGATATGGAGAAGATAGGAGAACATCATGCACTATTAACCTGACCCAACGGAGACACGACCATGATAACGAAAACACTCTAAGTAGCTTTGCTTGTGGTGATTCCCACAACTGAAAAATCAATGTGTGTATAAATGATGTGACCAGAGGTTTTAAAAGGGAACACATCTGGTGCTCAGTTGTACAAAAGTCATGTTTGCTGTATTTCAAATGCGTCAGTGTTTCAACTTGTCATTGACTACATTTGATGCATTTGTCCTTCAGTCTCTTAGCACCATATTTATTTGTGTCAGATTACATTTATGTGTGTGTTTAAATATTTCATTAGATTTAAGTGAAGTACAGCTTATATTGAATTCACAATATTGTAGTTTTATATTATGCATGTAAAAAAAACATTTGCTGCGATGCTGAAAACGGGTTTAGGGAGAATTTTTAGAACAGTGTATACATTAGAGGAATTTGCAGAAGGAATAATTACCCCTAATCTAATAGTTATACAGCGATGGTTGCAGTGATCTGGGTGGCTCTGAATAACCAAGTACAGAAACGAATACAAGGGTGAATGTATCTGCAGCATGTATGTTTGTGGGCACTGAATTGGCTCTGTGCTACGGCTCACTGCTGCCTAGAGTGCTTTCCCCCCTAGTTTGAATCTATACATTGTCCAGTCAACTCCTTTAAAATGATCAGAACTGTTTAGTGACATGGGAAGATGTGAAAAAAACCTGTCATGGGCAGAATTTATTTGAGTCATTGGCTCACTGAGTTGATTTTGTGACGCTTTGTCTTGTTTCTTTATCAAAAAGTGGGTTTTCGCTTGTTTTGTCCATGACCACCTGGGGGTGCTAAAGCAATATCAAGACATCACAAACGCATACACACACTGAGCTTTGTTACAGTGTAGTTTGGGAGTTTGTTTTTGTTGTTGTTTTTGTTTTGTTTTGGGGCTTTTTTGGACCTGTCTCACCTAATCTGCTCCTTTATTCGCACCCCTCAGATGACGTTCCGCTTCCCAGCTGCCTGGCTCACCATGTTTGATGCAGTGCTCATCCTCCTGCTGATTCCCCTGAAGGATAAAGTGGTGGACCCCATCCTGAAGCAGCGTGGCCTGCTGCCCTCCTCCTTGAAGAGAATCGCAGTGGGGATGTTCTTTGTCATGTGGTCGGCTGTAGCAGCAGGTCAGTTCTCTGACAAACACCTCGTCTCTGTGCTGCGGTTTAAGTAGGCCTGACAAACCTTGATGAAACAGTGGAGTTTGGGGTTATAAAGACGAATATTAATATTAACGGAGACATCAGGAATGAGGAAAAATGATCTGAAAATAAATACAAGCTTAGAGCATTCCATCATAACTGACAATAAAATAATATAATTGTCAGAAAACACCTGAAGTTATTAATTGGCATGTTTCTTATGACATATATAACATCTGTCAATGTTTTTGACAACACTACACAGGAGTTTTACTTTTATAATTCCAAGCATGACTTTCTACTTTGAAATGACAGGGGGAAATTGGCCTGTAGAAGAGTAGTGGAGCTGTGTCATCCCTCTTTCTGGTGCTGAGTGCACTCACACTCTCTGCTGCATATTCACTTCCAGCCATGTGGTTTATTTTGGAAATAAAGTCTCAGGCAGGCCTGTCAGCGGGTGCTGCGGCATTGATGATTCCAGGCTAAAATGTTTTTCAAGAGGCAGCACTGGAGGTAGAAAGGAAGCACAATACTCCTGAGAATCGATACACATTATGTTGTCTGCAACCACTGATCTCCCCCACTTTCCTGATGTGCAGTCTCTCCGTCACATAGCTTATAAACACGTTCTGTCATTGATGATCTTTTAGTTATTGACGTTTGAGACTCAACCGGCCAATTAACTGTTGAGCAGGCACCAAACTAAACCTGACAGCGGTTGACAGGTGTTGATTACAAGTCCTGTTTTTTTTGGACGGGGGGTTATCTAATGTTTTTCCTTTAAACAAACTGAAGAAATGAAGTGAGAGATAAGCAACTTGACACGATGTGAGTTGATATGTTGTGATATGCTGTTTCATTTTAAAGGCTACCTGCTGCTTTTATATAAGAAAGGGAAATGGTGTCTAATCCTTTTTATTCAGTTTCAACTGGTTGAAATGTAATAATGTCTTGGCTGTTGATTTTCCTGTTTTAAATTTAACCAAAAACACAGTTGACAGTATATTGTGTAACTCGCTGTGCTTTTAGTGATTCATGTTAAAAGAGTGCCGACCACTGGTCACAACACTTGTTAGACACACGTGTGACCTGGATTTGATAAATCAAAACAGGCAATCCAAGCTTTATAAAATCTGTTATAGCGGATCTTTCTCTTCCGTTTGTCGCTTTCATTCAACAGCACTTATTTCCTTCATGCCGCCAGCCTTGTTTTTTGCTCCACGCGAAAACGGTTACACACATCCCATCTGTTGACACGTTACAAACATGATTTCCCCTAACTGTGTTTCTGTTTCCTTGGTGCTCATTAAACGCAATCTACAATCACAGTTTGACAGATTGGTGGTGGGAAATGACAGCGCGTGGCATTGATTGTGCGGATTGGACAGTCCAACATGTTGTGGCATCAGTTTGCAAACCTCTGTCTTCAGTATTGACCATGCTACTGCTTTTTTAGGGTTAGAATTACTTTCATCACCATGTGTGAGACACATGCAGGGATTCGGGGTAGTGCTGCAGTGGTATTTCAAAGGGTTACATTGTGTTTGCTGACACCCATGGCTTCAGGACAGTTGGACCTCTTGTGGTGCAAAGGGACAGCTAAAAACATGTTGAAAGGATGGTAGACTGATAAGCCTGGCTGTGCAACATACTGGGGTGTAAAAAGCTGGACTGCCACTGCATCAAAAAAGATGTCTCACATTTTTACTTTGTATTTTTTTCCCGATTTATGTGTTGTTATCCTTATTTTCGTTGTGTGTATGTCTGTTGTTGTCGAACGGGAGCACTGGCCGTCTGATGTTCATTGGCAGGGGCAGCAGTCTTGCTCTAGGCAGCACGCAGGCCACACTGTCTGGGATGGATGCCTGGTATTAAAGGATAGCCGGATTACAAGGCTGCAGCTCCTCTCAGATGCAGGGTTAAGTGTAGTTATGACACAAGGCTGTCTCTGGGAGTTATCTGGAAGTAGTCAGAGGGTAACATGATAATGGCTATTGAATAAAGCTTTTACTAGGCAGCAGCAGTTGATGACAACTCCTATTATTGAACTGTCATCGGTGATCCATTCCTATCTTCTCTAATGCTGCAGTGCGGAGATGTGATCCAAATAAAGGCTAGGGTGCTCTTAATACTAGATGTTAAATGTTTAATTGACTGGCCCCCAACCCTCCAACTTTAGTTAGCTTCTTATTAGAGTTGCATACTTAACTGTGGGGAAACTCGGACTTAATGATTAGTTTAAATGTAATCGAAACCGCGATTATTTGGTTCTCACTCACTTTGGCATTAAGGCGGCAAGGAGGAGTGATCAAACTAACAACTCACATTGGATGATCTACTTCACCACCTCGGCCACAGGGACCAAAATCTGTATTTATTACAGTACTTTGTGACTCTGATTGATTGTTATTTAATTCATATCCTCTCCTCCATGTGTAATGGTTATGATATATAGCACACCCTCTAACGATGGGTGTTGTTGTGTATTCTTGTACCTGCTACACGGTGACGTCAAATATATTTTTTGTGTGTCTCGTTATTCTCACTATTTTTCCTGTCAACCACCGATGTAAATGGTTTCTTTGTCTGACCCCTCAGGTATTTTGGAGACCAGGCGCCTAGAGATTGTCAAGTCCAGTGGCACCATTGACCAGGTGCTTGGCAACGTTATCTACTATGCAGCAGATTTACCCATATGGTGGCAAATACCTCAGTACGTGCTGATAGGAATCAGCGAAATCTTTGCCAGCATTGCAGGTAAAGTGGTTTGACTTCTGCCAAGTTTCATTCAACACTGTAGTGGGCTGGACGCATTGGTTCAAAGTAGCAAAAATACACTGTCCTCCAGCAATGAGTCTCTGAGCTGGATGGCCATACCTTCACACAATGCACGTTTAAAGGGATGTCGGTTTGAGACTAGTGGTGACCATAACTGTAAACAGAACAAAATGAAGACTAATGCATAAATCTATTTTTGTCAAGTTTCAAGGCTGCACCAGCTTAATGTGTTTGCAGGGTGTAGTTTAGATTAAACAGCCCAAGAACCCGATCGATAATTGATTATCCCCCTCTGCCAGGCGAGCATTGCTCAGCATTGCAACAGTTTATAAATAAGGGGTGCATGAACCATTTGACACCATTTGAACTGAGACAGTGACAATGATGATGACGATGGCTATAGCTTTACTGTGCTAATGTCTGGAGTTACAGATTTCTTCCTTTTCCAGATGGATACTGACAAAAAAAAACACGGAAGCTTTGTTTCCTTTTTATCTTTGTAATCCCATCTGTAGCACAAACAACAGAGAAGAGGATCCATAAGTTTTTAGTACCCTTAATAGCTAAAAGAGTGTTTCAATGGATGATGGTTTTACTTTAATCTGTGTCGTGCCTTCTTGACTGTATGGTCACAGTGACAATAAATGCAAAACATAAACGTTCCCCTCCACTTTCAGGTAAAATTATCATCACTATTCCTTATATTAGTGCTATTAGCATTCTATTTTTAAATCAATACCAATAGTTTCTGTATAGTTTTTTTTCTTTGATGGTTCATTCCACAACAGCTTAGTTACATATTTTTTCTGTAAATGATTAACAAATACAAAAAAAAAGAGCCAGACTACTATATTCTGCCAACTGTGTTTGGAAATTTGAGAATATCGGCTAGAACCTGGGCTACCAGCCCACTCCTTTACCATTAAAAGCTATTAAAACTAAGGCCGTATAGCCCATGTAGTATAACAGTGTGTCAAAGTGAGAAATTGTTTATAGGTTGGATCAGAACCCGAGACAAGAGTAGAAAGAATGGCAACAGTAGTCTGCTTTATTAAGAGTAGACTTTCAGTGTGTGACAAATTCACTTACTATGATATAGAGTCCCGTTCTTATCCTACTCTACATTCTGCAGCGCACAACATATGCAGATCTGTCTTTTAATAGCTTTTATTTTTATTTAGCTTTATCTCCCCTTCATTATGCTACTTTATTGTGGCTTCAGGCCTCAATTATATTAGTGATTCAAGTTTGTCGAGGCCTCAGGCTGTGATTGAGTCATTCCCTTATTACTACAAACCACGGTGTTCCAGGCTTTCACATAGAATATTTATATTATTTTCATGTCAAAAGATGAAACCATTAATACCAAGGACCTTTATTCTTTTCCCACATGCATGCAGATTATTTAGCTTCATCCAGTCACTTTAGGGCTTCTTTCACATATTTAACATTATTAATTTGCTTAATTAAGCATGGCATAACATGGATTAACAGAAACCCACATGCTTTCTGAAAAGACACTAGAATTTGCACCAAACTATCAGGCCCATTTTGAATCTCACAAAATAAAATGATAGGGATCCTTAAAATAAACTTCATGGATCCCACAGGATTTACCACAAAAAAAATGGCTGACAGAATTTTGACATATGTCTGCTTAGGAGATATATTTCCCCATAGTCAATTTCTGTTTGGATAAATCTGTTTAAAACCTCTAGGACCATCCGACTTCAAGGAAATCCCTCGCCTTGGAGGACACTGCTTTTGCTTATATTCTTTAAAAGATTGTGTGATCTCAGGCAATAGGAATATATAAATCTCCTCTTGGTTTGCTTTTTAATTACATTTACCCCTTTAAAACAAAGTAACAGTGTTATTCAGTGACTTCTTCTGAAGGAAAAGTAAAATACTAATAAATGAATCCACCCGTCCTGAAAGGCGTCCTTATACTTTATTGTTTGGGCTTTAATAGTGTCACACAGATGGACCGCATGTCCTCTGAATTGTATACGATAGTCTTTTCTCATCTTTGCCAGCCCTCTACGATATATATACATATTTTGATGAACTTGGGGAAAGGTCATTTATGCGATGTCGTGTTGGCAAACATGTCTGCTTTATTATTTTGTGTACTTGGCACAGGCAGCTGCACAAAACCTTTCATGTTGATTTGCACAGTGACCCCCGCCCTACACTAAGGTGTTCACCGTATTTATCGACTATGCTCTGCAGCTCCCTAATCTTTCCAGAGAAATGCGGCTCTAAGCTCTTATTTGATAAAGCGCAGGTTTGACGTGGCATGAAATTATCAATGTCAGCTTGCAGGCAGATAGAACTCTATGTAAAGTAGACGCATATTGATGCTCCCCATCATCAAACCACTTTTTCTCATGTAGTTTTTTTTTTTCAGGCACAGTTAATGCTGACTAAAGTGTATTTCAGAAGGAAAAGGAATCCTAAAAGCATCCACATGCCAACTTCTCCACCGAAATTTAGCCATCAAAAATCCTCAGCTGTCAACTTTGGATTTGCATAGTAGTAACATTACCTTGCATTTATCTTTTTCACAGGTCTGGAGTTTGCCTATTCTGCAGCGCCCAAGTCCATGCAGAGTGCCATCATGGGGCTTTTCTTTTTCTTCTCTGGGATTGGTTCCTTCGTGGGGTCTGGCTTGCTGGCTATAGTTTCTCTCAAAGCAATTGGGTGGATGTCTTCCCACAAGGACTTTGGTAAGAGTTACACTTAATTCAAAAAACAAACCAAAGAGAATAGAATGCAAACAGGAACAACTGTAATCGGTATTTTTACTAACAGTTACTCAAACTATGTGACATGAAGAGGATGGGAAGTTTTACACTGATGTGCTGACAGAGCTGTTAGCCTTGAGCATGTACGAGGACTCAGTTTGTGCTAGCACCTTGTCCTGTGTTTCTCTCAATCCATCCAAAGTATTGCCAAGGTGTCTGAAGTGTAAATACATGTGGAGTTTGCTGCCTGATTCTCCAAAGTGCAGCAGTGTGAAGGTTTTATCTAGATGAAGGAAATTTCAGCTAGTTGCAGAAGTCAGTAGGAATAAATATTAAACACAACCGTTAAAAAATAATCAATGCAACATAAAGTTAGGGCCAGATGTGGGTGGCTGTAACTCTAACGGTTAGTGTGTATTATAAATAGTCGATGTGCAACATGCTGTTCTGATTTCCTGTGGAAAAGTTGTCATTATTCAGTCTAGTGGACTAGTTCATGACAGTTGGACATGATTAAAGAAATGAGTCTGTCTCTATCTGTTCTGTTTAAAGGCCAGAGCACTAATAACATCTGTCACGTTGTCCCATTTCAATCATGCCTATACATCCTCAATGATGTCCTTTGACTTAATATTAACTTGAGATATTCATACTGTTATACAGTTTAAATCACAATGCCAACAGGATGTGTGTTTATTGATATGGACTTGTACTTCAGTTAATGGGAGTCCTTCTGTGGCTTTATTTAAAGATTGATGCTTCTCTCTTCAGGATACCTGATGCGATTGATCTCCACGACCACGCATAATCCTCTTGAACGGAGCACTACAGTTTACAAGTAGTTGTCTCTCTGATAATATGTAGGGAAACAGAATGGCTGGTATTGATTCAAACGGTGTAAGATTTACAGGGAGGTATTTTAATGATTTCCATAGTTTTTGCTGATTTAAAGCATTCTAGGAGTAGATTAATCACCGAGCAATAAGCTACTTTCTTGTTCTAACAATGTTTCTTATAATAAATAGACATGTCAGACTAATGACAAAAGGTTTGTGTAAATCTGTCGGAGTGTTAGAAAGAATGGTGCGGCCGTGGCAGCGGATGAATGGGCTTCCCAGCAAGAGAGGCTTCCAAACCAGAGGTACTTTTCCCTGAGTTTGCAGCAAAGAAGCCAGCACTGTAAAACATTCCCCCCCAAACACCTAACAGCTCATTAATATAGTGTGCCGACAGGTAGGGACGTACCTTGTTGATGTTAGCATTGCAGAATGTGTCGCCTGTTCTATAAATCCATTCTTTGCTCAGCTTTGCGTCATGTTAAGAGCAGGTTTACGAGAACCGCATTGCATGTGAGAAGCTTAGCATTCTAAAATAAGTTTTTTCAAGGTGAGCTGCAGAAATGGAACAAAACTTCCTCCTGGCCACTGATAAAAGGCACAAAATTTAGACATTGAGTACAGTTGGAAAGTCACACACTTTGATTCTGTGGCTGCTTATCTCAGATTTGTTGCATGTTCCTTCCACATCTCTGGGCTCTCTAGGTGGAATGAATTCAACTTATTTCCATGGCCCCAGGCAAAAATGGTGTGCAGTAAACAGCATCTAGGGTGAAATGTGCTAAGTTGTACTGAGCTGCACAGGCCTGAAGACAGATGAGCAACATTAATCACTGGCTGGGGGTCTGGTTACATAGCCCTTCTTCCTCTTAAGTAAAGCTGTCCCTGCAGCATTACATGAAGATGGCACCACAAGTCTGGCATCACAGTGGCTTAGCTCGCTTGTCAAACTCCAACTCTCCTCAGTTTGTTCCTACTGGTGCCACAAGAATAGTATCCAACAGAGTGGATTGTTAATGCATCTCCTGATTGTGATGACGATGCACTGAAAACAGCCTAAAGAAGGGCAAAAAAAATATCTCGAATTTACCCGACTTTTTTAGCTTTTGCAGACAGGCCTCGCTGAACAAACAAGCAGGTACCTAAGACCATTTTGTAATATTGACCAACCAGAGTCGAGAACACTTAGTTAAAAAGAAAATAGCGTGACAACAAAGAACGTGATGTTAAACCGATTAAAATCTTGTTTACCTGTGATAATACTTTTCAATTCATCTACGCAAAATGATTAACAATAAATCAGCGAGGATAACCAGTTGCAGCCATTTATGCATTTTGTCATCTTAAAATGACACGGACGCTAAAAATACCAACTCGCCAACTCAGAACAGGAAATATTACCCTGCCAAGCTTTCCCATGCAAGGATCTCATGTCATATTTTGAAGGAAAATGTACAAATCACATCTCCCCTGTTAGATTGAATTTCCACGTGTGGTTATTAGAAATCTCAGCAAGGCTGTGATTAAAGAAAGATCTTTGAACCACATCTGGGCCTGCACTTATATAGTGAGCGCATGAGTTAAAATTATTGATCAATCAAATCCCGCAGAATATTGTTTCTCTGCTGTGGTCACATCTGGCTGAGGAATCATCCAGCAGATGTTTTGCTATTTCAGTTGGTCCAGATAAACTTGGCAGAGCACCGAACTGTTAGTCATCCGCGGACCAGCTTTGCATCATTTTCAGTTCTTTTCAAATTTAATTGATTATATATATTTTTAGACGCACTTATCCTTTCCGTTGCTGTCACGGTTACGTTGCTGTCACGGTTACGTGACAGAAGGCAGCTTTTCGCTATTTCTTTTCTTTGCTCTTTGTTTGAGTTAAGATTGAACATTATCAAATGTCTGGGTTGTGAAGCGAGTGAGCTGAAGTCGGCGCGTGAACTGTTAGATTGTATTAAATGAAATGTCAGAGTTTTATTGGGAACCGGTAATGTCACTGACATTTTCAGGCTGAAAGGATTTTTTTTGAAGATGTGAATTGTATTAAGTCAAACCATAGGCAAGATCGGACACCTGCACAGAATTGAACGTCTTATATCTCTTCATGAAATTCTCGTATCAATCCCAAAGTTTTAACTTATCTTCCTCTTAAGGAAGAGGAGAGCCATAGAAAATAACTCTATTTATGGATGAAATGATCAGACAGCCAGCTGAGATGGAGAAAAGTTGAAAATGCTTTGATCCATTTCCAAACCTTACATTGATAATGACCTCTTTAACCCACTTGGTGTGAGCAAGCCCACCCACAGTCACATGATTACAGATGTACATTGTCCTCCTGTCTGGTGCTTTGGCGCAGTCACAAGCTCACCCTTCTCCAACTCAGACCTTGAGAACCAGGTATATTCTCTGCTTCCCCACTCGGGCTTCAATTCCACCCTTAGCAGTGAATTTACCTTTTTAAAATCTGTCAAATATTTATGGTTTTCATTAGTGGGTGCTGCATCAAGTCCTTGTTTAGTCCTCTGCAGCTGTAATTAAATTTCCATATAAAAAAAAATAGCAGCAGACTCCGCTGCCAAGTGGGTCTACGGGGCAGAGGCTGTAAAAGAGAAGTCAGATCCTAAGCTGATGTTAAACAAGATGCATTACAAAAGGGAACCTTTGGACTCATGTCAGTCCTATTTATGTGTCAGGAATGAGATGTTTGATTTTTCCTCTGGTCCCACATTGGATTTCTCAGAGGTTTGGGAAGCGGGGAACAGTCTTTGGGGCCACGCTTGGACCACAGCAGCAGCATTTCCTGATGTCCCAGATCATCGCTAGTTATTTAGCCGATGCTCAGCTCCTGTAATTTGTGTGCTCACTCCCTTGTGATTTGCTGCTGCTCTGTTAATTAATACTCCAGTGGAAGACCGTGAAAGAGCAATTATGTATGGATTATTTAACCCTCTGCCGGTGCTCTCTTGCTAAGTACATTGTTTTCTGTTTCATTAATTATTCGCGGTGTTTCATTTTGATGTCAGTCTATCAGTTTTGACTTTTCACAAGATGGTGATAGGGAAAGCTGCAGGTATTCCGGTTGCTCGGGCAGAACTTCATGAGCCTGCTCTCCATCTCCAGGACTATAGAATGGCGCTATATCATGATCAGATCCTTCCCGGCCATAAACAGGGCGGCTGCAGCCAGCCAACGGCCATAATCAAGATGTCTCGGCTTCACTTTTTATGAAGCTCTGAAGATGGTAAATTTCATACCTATCAGACATATGCATAAATATCCACTTTGGCAGACACAATTATCACATCAGAGCGATGGCCTCAATTTCTATTTTACTTTGGGTTATTTCAGTGTGGATTCAGAAGGAGAGACACGACCGCGGTTGAAGATTAAGTGCAGTAAAGCTATTTAAAGTAAGCTGCTGGTATTTTAGAGCAAAATGAGTCATATTTTGTGCTGAGAAATTATATTCCAGCGCTAAATCTCTTCTGTCACAACATTCATCTGCCACGCTGATGTTTTTATCACATAGCGCCAAAAACATGCTACATGTAATTGCACAGATGAATGCGGAAACATTTTGCTGAAAGTTTTTAAAAATACTTGTAATAAGACTAAAGCAAGGACACAAGTTTGCCCTAATTACTGTGTCAAGATTGCTGACTTATTACTGGATGCTGGATTTATATATAGTCAAAGATATATGCATTGAGCGGGCGTTGCCGTTATCTACAGCACTACACATCACGTTTGTCCTAACAGCCATTTGAGTCACTTTTCTGAATTCTTCCATATATAAAATGTGCATAATCATTTGTGTTGAAGTGGAAAGAGGAACCAAACCGCACATGAAACTTCCCAGCATTCAGTTATCTGTACTTTAGAGCCCTTGAAAATGAATTTAGGCGTCACAATAGACCTGTCTTCACCCAGATCAGATTTGCGTTCTATAATGGTGCTCGGTGACATCCACACACTCCTCCCAGGCCTTCCTGTCTGCTCTGGTCATTGTGCCCGTGTTTTTAAAAGGTATTTGATCATCCCGCGGCAGCTCCTCTTGGATGTAAGCTTATCATTCACAACACAATTCAGACAGATGGGTGATTAAAGGAAACACCTCTATGTGGATAATTGATAACACACAAGCTGTTCAGGCCTTCATTCTCTATGACTAAAGCCTTGAGGACAATCCATCAACATGTTAAAAACCTTGGCTGAAAGCCTCCAGTCTCAAGCTATTTCATTTCCTTTGATCCTCAAAACATCTATTTGAGATTTCTTATTTGTCGAATGAGCAGCAAGCATGTTTACATTTATTCCGTCTCGAATTTCTTCTAAGAGAAGCTGTCAGAACGTCCTGTTTACCAAAATTTGCCCATTATTCTCTGTATATATCTATGAAGTGCTGAGGAAATCAGTGGTAAACTAGATTCTGTCCCTGAGGGTTCTGTCACCGATTGACCGTGTCAGGGCAGAACCTGGTCTGTTTTCCGCTCCTCTAATTGTGATCAAGGTTGCTTCCAATTTTCCCAAACGCGACGGCTCGACATGGAGATGCAAAGGCGGCGTCACGCCTCATCGCGTGGCCGTGCGAGAAGGCTGCGAAAGTTCTTCGCGAGCTTAATTAAATCATTGCAGCAGGAACACAGAAAAGCCGTCAAGTCTTTCTTCCTCAGAAATTAGCGATCGGGTTCCTCTAAAGCTCGATCGCACCGAGTGTCCTGGTCAAAAGGAGAGAGGCCGGGATGCCAGTTGAGTTGGCTCTGTTGTTGAACTGTGGAGATGTTTGTTCTGGGAGAGAACAGGAGTGTTCAGAGCTTTTCTCTCAACCTGCTGAAGGAGCCCAGTGCACTAAGTGCTCAGATGGGTTGAGCCAAGACGCTGATGGCGTTCCATTTTCCTTCCTTGCTCCCGTCCTTCCATAACACCTATACAGAAAACATTGATTTCGGGGGGAAAAAGTAGCACGTCACGTTTCACAGATGTGTTAGTCTGCATGATTCCGTCTTTTGGGACGTTAGCTTTGGGTTGCACTTCATTCTCACAGCTTTTTTTCCTGACGTCTTTAATACTGCACCACAGTTTCAATAAAAAGAGGTCATGCGATGCTTTTAGGGTTTGCGTGATGAAATCAACCGTGTTGCTCTTTTCTACCTGGCAGAATTGCCTCGCATATCTAAGCAAAGCCTCCTTTGATGTCCCAAGGAAAAACAGCAGCACGCCACGTGCTCCACATGTGTAATTTAGCTGAGTGTTGTACTTTGTGATGAAAGACCCATTTTGTTGTGAGTGTGTCGTGGTTTGCTCTTTACTCTTGACTTCTCCTGTCTCCTCCAACATCCACCTTCATGTCTCCTCTCCGCAGGTAACATCAACGACTGCTCCCTGCACTATTACTTCTTCCTCTTGGCAGGGATTCAGGGCATCACCTTGCTGGTGTTCCTCATCGTGTCCGTCAAGTACGACAAGCAGAAGGCCAGAGCAGGAAGTCAAAGGCGGACACACATCTCTTCCTAAGACATATCCCGGTACCCCCCCCCCCCCCCCCCCCCTTCCAGTTCCACCATCCTTGCCTTTTCCAGTGATCCACGGGTCTTTCCGGGGGTGTTGAGCCTGCTCAGATTTTATCATTTGACCACTGAGAATTTTGTGAAATGTTTATTAAACTGTTGTGCCGCTGAAAGTATAGAGATTAACCATGTTACACTGTGGTGACACTTTTTTTTTCAGAGAGTTTACTTCTGTTGCCTTATGTTCTTCTTATGCACTCATTTTGAGGATCCTTACCATCATATATAGACAGAGTCTTATCTTTGGCATTTTGGATGTCAATACATCAGTATTTAGTCACGGTACTTGTCTCACTTTAGGCTTTTTTTGCTTTAAATGACTTAAAAATATGTTTTACTGTAGTTGTGATCATATCAAACCATAAATCGAAATCTCAGACTTGTAAGAAACTTCTGAGCATTTTCTAAATTCCAATCAAGCTGCAGAGCCGTTGTTGTATAGGACAGCCCATCATCTTAATCTGCTAGTTCTGCCACGTTTTATTGGCACATCTGGTCACATTCTTTGTCCAGACGAGGCCCTGCCACCCTTTAAAACAGTAAATGTGATTTCTCCTACCTGCACAGAGGGAGTGTTAATTGTTTGCAAACTACCCCTTTACCACTGGATGTTTTACACCTCTCAGTATGGAAACAGTATTATTATTCAAATGTCACTTTGCATCTAATGTCGTCAGGAATGTTGCAGCTCGATTTGTGGTTTTGTTGTATCTGTCAGGCTGTGTTGATTTATTTTAGCTTTATATTGTTAAACAGTGTGTTTTGTCCTCAGAATTGGACACAACACAAGCTTTTATTAAAGCAAGCGCTTTCGTATGAGCTCACTGAATAAAGCTGCAGGAAATTGGAGTGTGTGCGCGTGTGTGGACGTGTGTGGACGTGTGTGTGGTGTTGGGGGTAAATCAGGTTAGTGTAGTTGGAATAAGAAGTGACTTCTGCACAGACAAAACCTGGCCTTGTTGATTTGTTTTTGTCTTTAATCTGTGAGATGTGTCTCTTTTATGGTACTGTATGTCTCGTTAATATGCAATAAATTAGTTTTTTCTGTGTATTTATTCTGAGCTCAGTCCAAATGGGCTACACTGACCTTTGTGGTGGAGGGAGGGTCTCGGCAGAGCAGTTTGCTACACAACAACAAACGGTTAAAAAAAGCGTTGATATAGTTCCACTGGGCATTCTGAAATTTTGTATTTTAAAAGTAAACAGCATGATAAATCAGGACAAATTAAAAATGGCACTTTCTAGAAAATTAGCAACGATAAAACGAGCAGTAGCGCGCAGCGACTGGCACATTTACTGACAGCTGACCTTTGTTTTCTTCCCTGTTTGGATATTTTCTTCTTCAGCGTGTTTAAAAGGTGGCTGTTTCAAATGTATTCAGGCCTAGTGGTGTTTCTTCACGTTTTAAATTTGCTTGATCTTCACATGATCTTAGCTTTAAATAGCGCCCCTGTGTTCAAACAGCACCAGTTAAAGCAACTCGACTCAGGGTGCACACATTAGCTACGCTTCGTTCTCTCACAAAAACACCCCCCATCCCACACACACACACTTCTGTGTCCATTAAAGCTGCTAAAGACTTTGCTCGTCCAAACATTTACCTACAAGTTCTACAGGCCTCTGATACATTGAGGACTCTTGGGATGAGACTACAGATATACAGCAGTTGTAGTAATTCTTCTAAGCTCCCTGAAACTTGCATTTATTCCATTGAAAAACAGGTTTGGTCGCAGTCTTTTAATAGCGAAACACCAACTTCAAAGGTTAGGGCCACTCGGTGATGGTGTTCTCTGGATTATTTCAATCGTTTGATGACATTTGAAACCCACCACGTTTCTTTGAAACCAATGTTGAAAGAGACTGTTCATCGAGGCCGTTTGCCTACATTTTCTCTGAAAAAGTTAAGCCACCTCAATCTTCTTTTCCTAAAGTTTCAAAGCATTCCACCATGCGCCCTGTCGCAGGTTGGAGACCGTTGGCCCAATATCTAACAGCGTGTCGATGAGGAGGTGGGGGTCAAGTTTCCTGGGTGACCAACTCACTCTGGAGTTTGAAAGATAAACTGCTAAATAAAATAACATAACATCGGTAAAAATGTGTCATACAGCGACTTCGGTGCCACCCAGGTGTCACACGACAGGTTCCCCCTCAGGTGATCCGGCTGCCCACCAGCTCGATCTTTGTTGCACGCGGTTGCCGCAAGCTCTCGGTGCCAGCTGCAAATAATGCACCCTTCACCGTGGGAGGAAACGTGACTACAGAGAAAAACCTACACCAGGTGCGTGCAGCCTCAACCAAAACTAGCATTCTGCTTTACATCTCCAAGCTTCCAAGGTAGTTTTCTATGTCAACTGGACTGGGATTTTTTCTCTTGAAGACGTTTCGCCTTCTATCCCGAAGGCTTCTTCAGTTCTGAAATTGCTGGGGAGAGAGCTTGAAAATATATAGCCCCTGTGGACCATCTGCATGCTAATGATGGTCCATAGAAAACTACCTTGGATACAATGACCTGGATGATTGAGAATCTACACAGACATCTCCAAGCTTATTCCTCAACTTGCAAGTGCTCCATCAAAAATAGTCCAACCTGACAATTTCCTGACATTTCTTTGAGTGTCACCAGTCTGACAGTCTGTAATGGCACTAAAAATCCTTTATTTTCACATTTTGCTTGAGATGAAACATTTTTAGCAGACTGACAACCTGACGGTCGCCTGAGTCGCAGCGCCGTCTGTGTTTTATTACAAAATATTGTAACAGGTTGCTTTAACAGCGACACACCTCTGTGTAATTAGCTTGACCCAGGTGATTCTCTTCACTTTTTGAAGGGCAACCAATTAGAATATTTTTGAGTCCTGCAAGCGCTGCTGCACAGGCGTTTCCATAATCCATAATCTGCTTTTAGTTGTTAGCTGAGTATAACCTGTGTAATGAGTGTCTGGCAGATACTCCAAGATTCTTCCAGGAGTGAGAGGATTAGCAGTTATCTTGGGCTAATTTAGATAAGCTAATGTAGATACATTGCTTAGGAAAGAACAGCCAATGAGACAAATGGGTTATCCCTTAGTACTAAAACACCCACCTTTACACACCGTTAATTATCTTATCTGAGCTCTCCTTTTTAGTTGGCAATCTCGTGCCTCAGGCCTTCAGATTGTGAGACACCAAAGCAAGACTGTGAGTGTTTTTTTGGTTTCACTTGAAGTATTTCTAATAAGGGATCCTCAGCAAAGTAGGGGATGAGAATAGATCTGTGGACCAATCCATTTAAGAGAAAAAAACAGCAATGGGCGCTGAAATTACCTGAAACCATCTAAATTAACTACTGAAAATCAGACACTGTCTTTGACTTGTGGTTCAAAAGACCTAATAAACCAGGCCTGGCACCCCTAGAAAGTCTTAATTTGACCCGGGAGACGTGTCAAAGTAGCTTTGCTATCGTGCGGGTACCTGTGGCACAGACCACAGAAGCTAAGGAGGGAGCTGTCGCAGCAGATCAGAAGAAGATTATAGGCAAGCACGGTAAAGGGGACGGCTATACAACCATCGGCATTGAGCTTGATGCTACTTTGACTATTTAAGGTTGTTCCAACCTCCCTGGATGTGGAAATGTGATGACAAATTCAAGGTGCATACGGAACAAATAATAATCCAAGAGCCCAGAACAAATTCTGCCTCTGTTGAAAGCACATCATAAAAGTTGAAACTGGATTCCAGCAAAATGCACATTGGCAAAGAATGTTTTGGAAAGATGAGATGAAGCCGGAGCTTTTCAGCAAGTGGCATCAGCAGGTGCATCTACGGGTGCGCCGGGTTTGATCAGATCCAAGGCCAGAGCAGCCGCCAACCGGGAGATTTTCAAGCACCTGTCCACACTGCCAAAATATCAGGTTTAAGAACCTTCTGGTATCCCTGAAGCCCAGGGAGGATCTATGGACCGTTGTGGCGAGGAAGATGAGAGCTATCAGACCCAACAACACCGAAGAGCTGAAGGCCACTATCAAAGCAACCTGCACTTCCAGAGCATCTCAGCAGGGCCTCAGCCTGATGGGTTCCCTGCGGAGCTACATTACTGCAGTCACTCATGCAGGAGGAGCCCAGACCAAACATCCTCGTGCTTTTTAGTCCAACATTTCTTTTTGTATTGGTTTGTTTGTCTTACGCGCTACTGTAATTTGGAGTTTTCATCAGCCGTGGACCATAATCCTCAAAATTAGAAATAAACCCTTGAAACATACATCAGTCCGTGTGTGATGAATCTATATCAAATTCGTGTTTCGTTAGTGAAAAGAATAAACTGTTGGATGATATTCCAGTTTATTGAGATAAGCTTTCAAAGAAAACAACATTGTACCTGCTGTGAAACGTCTGTTGTGGGGCTGCTTTGCTACAACTGGCGTCTTTATGGGGGCACAATGGAATCCCCAGACTATTAAGGCACTGGACTGGAGCGGAATGTGCTGTCCAGTGTCAGAAAGCTTGGTCTCAGTTTGGTCAGGGCTTCTGCAACAGCATAATGGCCCAAAACACACAGAAAGTGACACTCTAAAATTGCTAAGAGCAGAAGCTTTTACTATTCTGAAGTGTCCTTCGCTGAGCGCTGATCTAAATCCTTTTCACCATCCGTGGAAGGAGCTGAAACATGCAGGCTGGAGAAGCAGCCTTCAAACCTGCCGAAAAGGTTTGGGCTGCCGTGACTCAGCAGGTGCAGGAGTCTCGTTGGGAGGTACAGAAATTGCTTCATTGCACCAGCTGCCTCAGAAGGTTGGGATGAGGGTACCATCAGTGTGGACCAGTGCAGTTTGACTTGTCATTTATTTTTTTAATGATTCTTGGCAACCACAGTTCACCAATTATGTCTGATCTTCACACGTGACATTAAAGTCAATTTGTATTCATTACTCTGGTCAGTTTCAAGGTATTTCACTAAGTGGGTTTTCTGATGTTAAAGGTTCTGTTGGTGTTTTTCTCTAGAATCAATCACAGACTCCCAAATGAGGGATTTGTGTTGAGCCCAACACGAGCTTCCATTCAGACAGACGAAGTGTGAAATAAGAAACCATGAAAATCTTTAGTGGCATAGATCTTTGTGGCCTTACATCATCAACCGGTGCCTTCCTTATGTGTAGGGCCTGTGCTTTCGTGCTTTTTATTCCCACAGAGTTGAGCTCGACTCCAACAAAACTGTACCGGTGTCAAGATAAATGTTCCTCCCACGTAGAACAATAAAGTTCTCCAGCCAGGTGTGTCTCAGGAGCCCCCTGACCTTCTGCTATTTTCTTACTGGCAGAGAAATCCTGCAGCCACTGCAGGAGCGCCGCCGTTCTGGCCGATGCTGCACGGATCTGCAGGGACCGGCTGATCCTGAAAAGACGTATTTGGGTGATTGTTGAGCATTGCTGAAGAGATTGTGAGGTTACGATGTGATTGTGAAGGATGAAGTGGTTTGTGCCAGTTGTTTATTCAGAGAAATGAAGTGATGAACACATTCTCTAGTGTTGATCACGTCCAAGGCTTCTTTTGGGTTTCTATTGTACATCAGCGAGTGTCTCCAATAAAATGGGCAATTACCTCCTGGCCTGGAACCCACCACGGAGACACTGAATCGAGTCTGCTTGGCGTGTCTCATTTAACAATCTTTTGTATTCAGTGTCAATAGCGATCGATCAGCACATGTAAGAGACCACTTAACAATTTAGGCTGTAAAAATCATAAAAAGAGGTGACGAGTCAAGAGAATAACAAGAATTCCTCAAATATTACATATGAATACTATTGCAGCAGCTCCGAGATTTAGGAACGTTTTCTCTTCTAAGCGGGTCTCTGGTCACTTGCGACCTGTAGGCCTGTGCACGTCAGTTGATTGTCTACTTCCACGTGGTCTCGGTTCATCCCAACACATCTTCTCACTTTAATACGCAGACATTTTGTGGCAGAATGTCTGAGTCACTGCAGGTCCATCCTCATCCAGCCTTCAGGTCTCTTCTGAGCCGCTTTGCAGATGTTTCATTTCACGATCTGTTGCTATTTAGCTGTTCTTGCAATGGCATCTGTGATCTGTCACATCCGTGCACCACTCACGTGCAGTGTTTCTTTTTAATTCCTCAGTGGATGGAAGGAAATGAAGAAGAAAGCTTTAAAGGAAATATATGGCAAACATGGGGCTCAATCACAGCTGCTGTGACTGCATCACAACAGGTAATTCCATTTCTGAGGAGGTAGGCTTGGCTGCAGGGGTCCTTGTAGGAACCGAAAGCACCCAAAATGTAACTTTATATGGCAGCTTTTAGGTCACTACATAAACCGAGTACTGACATACAGAGACTGTCAAACAAATCTGTCTCTGTGTGCTTCAGAATAACTGCAGAAAAATGGGAACTCCAGGAATAACATGAGAAAACAAGCTCTCTCCACACAGCACAGCCCTGACTGGGTAGGTAGAAGAGGTAGAATGAAAGAATGAAAGGCAAAGCCACACTGTGTAATAAAAGCAAACTTACACAGTGTGGCTTTGCCTTTTATCCTTTTGTGTAACAGAAAGCTCTTATCCACCATTAGAACTGATAGCATGAATGGCAGCAGAGGCTGAATGTAGCCAGTCAAGAACTCTAATGAGGAAAGTTACTCTGCGTGAAAACCTGCGTGTTGTGCCCGTTTTAGGAGCGCCGGTCCTGTGGGACACAATGTTAACAAGACAACAATTTGGCACAAGGTTTCGGTTTCATGAACATGTTGTCTTTGATTTCCTGCAGCTCCATCTGGAAGAACTTGGTTGGACCAGAGATTCAAGCTGCCATTGTCGGCGGTTTGACTGTGGCTGTCAAATCTGTCAACTGGAAATTAACCAGAAGTCAACAAAAGTGTAATCATTTGTGCATTTCAAATGTGGACCTGACACTTAGGACCTCAGGGAGCAAAGCCAACCATTAGCCAGTGTTTACTGGTCTCACATCATCAATTTAATTAAAAGTCTATTTAAGATGGAGGCCGGGGGAAGAATTCTTATTTTCTTTTCAGGGGGTCAAGACGCTGCTCAAGCCCGGCGAACACGAGGAGACCCGGTGGTGGAGCCGAAGAGGCTTCAGTGGGCTGCGCTGTTGCTACCGATGCTACTGAATAATGATGCAGGATAGTTTTAATTACAGAAGAACCTCCATCAATCATGCCTGACAGCTAAATCCCTCATAGATCCCCCCCCCTTCACAGCCCATGGACTGAGCCCAGAAGCCAGGATCCCAGCACACACGCAGAACACGACCCCTTTCACATCCCCCCCCCCCCCCCCCAACAGAAATACAGCCAGAAAATTCACAGAGGAGCCTGTAGATATGATCAAATCAGTCCGCAGCAGAAACACATATATCCTCCCTGTGCACACAGGAGATGAGTTCACTCCCCCTGCTCAAGATCTCCAAGGAAGATCATGGGAAGGCACAGATTTCCCCAAACTACGGCTTTTTGCAGCTATGTGTCATAACTGAACAACCCACTGTGGGTTTAGAAACACAATTCCTCACACACGCTACCTGCATCTAGGTAGCAGGATTCCCCTCGGATTTTCCTGGGAAATGATGAACGTAACCGCTCCGAATTTAAGAGCCACGTCAACAAACACACTTTATTTTGAAATAACTAAACGGGGCGAAAAGCAAATTTGTTAGAATTCATTTGAGGGAAAAAAAAATCAATGTTTAAGCTACGATTTTTGACTGCTTTTGGAGTTAATCTTTAACCATACAGCCTATTCTGTTGAGTCAAATATAGAATATTGAACAAATAAGCAATGCAACATGTATTTTAAAACTGCTGC
This sequence comes from Takifugu flavidus, assembly GCF_003711565.1. Taxonomy (NCBI): domain Eukaryota; kingdom Metazoa; phylum Chordata; class Actinopteri; order Tetraodontiformes; family Tetraodontidae; genus Takifugu; species Takifugu flavidus. Next base: position 15,753,790 of record NC_079524.1, read on the forward strand.
CGGTTGGAAGATCCTGTTAAAAATGCAACTTGTGAAAAGAGAGGAAAACTGCTGAATGACTGAATTTACTTATTATCAAAGCTGTTTTTAATCTTTCCAATTTTATGTGTTTATTTAGGGATTTTCATCCACAACAGCAGCGGAACAGTGGAAAAGGGAACAAGTGAAAAGGCTGGTTCTTAATTACTCCCCGAGTAGCCGCTAGTGTTTGTTGAAGCTTCTAACATTTCCTCTTGCCGCTGAAGTAACGAGCAGTACTGATTAACAGTCTGATCCACATACCATAATGTGGACGCTTCTCTGTTAATACCAGAGAAAAAAGTGCAGCAACATCAGTCACAACCATTGTGACGATAATGACAAAATGCAATTTTTCAGCCGACTGCCTTTGTTGGCCCAGTTTTCAGAGATGATTATTATTTGTGCAATTATAGGAATAATAAAAGATCCATTTCCAAAAGCAAAACATTCCCTTGCCATTATTCCCGAGAGATGAAGAACTCATTTGTTCCCAGATGGCCATTGGTATGCTTTCCTTGGAGTCACTGGGAGCAGGGGTTAACAGGATTGAAATGAGTATTTTCATCAAAGCTCACAAAACTTAAACCACACCAGCGGTGTCAGCGAATGTCACATTTCCATGTTGGCCAGCCTTTTAATTTTAAGTCCATTTATATCATCGGCTGTCTTGATCAGTATATTGTTCCCTCATGACAAACGAGTGACCTCACAATGGTGCCTTTTAGACATTGTTGTGTATCATTTTTAATGCTATGAAAATATAATATACAGAGCAACAGTACAATGCTTTGGGGACTGTTGAGTACACACATGACAGCTCTACTATCTTGGGTTGAAGAATGGGAATGCTGTTACCTTTAGGGACGTGAGACAAGAAGAAAATGTGTCTAAAAGAATGAGTCCAGAAAAGAGGGACGAAAATAACATAACTTTTGGAGTTTAAGAGATTAAAATAACTATTCAAATCCAAGGAAATTGATCTTTGTCTTGCAGATAGATGCTGTGCTTTCAAAATAATGTGGCTTAAATGTGTAAAAGGCGCCGCTGCGAGCCCAATTTCTCCTCAGAACCATTGATGAACTTAGTATATTCTTGACTGAAACAATTCTTGACTCAAATCTGCAGCTGCAAAGTATTTTCTCCAAAAACTCCAAAAACTGAGAATGAGAAAATTAAATATGTTTATGATAAACAGTGAAAAGTGTGAAAATTAAGGTTTGAAAATTATGATGGTGGTCCAGAAATGTTATTAAGGGCTAAAAATGAAATGTTATAGGTTGGTTACTTAATCAGAATGTATGAGAACACAAGTCAATGAGTAAATACACAACAAAGTTCACTCAGATACTGTGAGGAAACATTGAATACTTAAAGGTGCACTAGGCGATCTCCGTTAGCATCTCGGGTTCATCCGCCTGCCTCCTGAATACACTGTGAAAAAGCCTGTTGTCTGGAGACAACATGGGCGCTGTAAGCATTTAAAAAGCACTGTGGGGACAGGCTGTGCACCAAAACACAACAAACCACGTTCCAGCCAATCACCGACAAGATGGTTGGGGAGGGGGCAGGGTTTAGTGCACCTGCAGGTATGATGGCAAATTTACTCACAGTTGGAGTTAGCTCAGTCATCTTAGCAACGTTATCATAGCACAAGTCCGATTTCGACTTTGAAGTGCGTTCATGACGGTTACAAACACGGAGGGGGGAGGGGCCAGCTTGCCCTGATTTGTTTTTTGTTTACTTCAAACGTCAACGAAGTGACGCCATGCAAGATCGCACAGTGCACCTTTAATGCAGGGCTAAAATTAGAAGTCCATACTAAAGTTTTTCAGTATTTACACAACATTTAACAAAATTTAAAGTTTCTTTTTTTTTTTCAGGAGTCAAAGGGTCTTTCTGTTAAATCAAAAGTTCTTTGAAATCTTCAAGCAAACACGCGTTTGGATTCTCGCCCGTTTAGCTTTACGGTCGTAAATATCAGCAGGGACAGTTTTTGTCATCTTCAGACATTGTTGATCTTTAACTTTTCTTCTTCTTGACCACTATGTCACAGGGAGGGTGCTGGAGCCTATCCCAGCTGCATACGGGCGAAGGTGGGGTACAACCCCTGGACAGATCGTCGCAGGACCCCAACCCAGCATTTGGGGATTTGGTACCTTGCTCAACGGTACCTCTGCAGTTCTCTGAAGGTTTCCTGGCACGGCATTGTCAATTTGCATGTCCCTAGTGTCCATAATGCAAACCTATGACCTCGTGAGTATCAACCAGTGATTTGTGCCGCTGTTCCTCTCTCTTTTTTCATTTTTCTCCAGCCACATGCAGAAATTACCTTCTGCTTTAAAGAATAAAGTTCTGCCAAAGGAAATTAATATTTTAAGTCTTACAAAACTTCCAAAACCACTATGCACACATTCATAACATCTACCTACAAATGTTATTTTAAATCTACAAGTTATCTGCAAATTATGGGCCAGCGTTCCTGGCGGCCTGTTCTTGGATCTTAACTACCTTCTTAATGCTGTAGTAAGAAAGTGGATATAAAGGTCAATCATTAGATAAACAGTGAGAAGATCCACCTTGTGTGATTATATGGTAACAATTCACTGAATTCAGGACAGTCTTCTTGAATGTAATGACCCTTTGGCAGTTTTGGGATGAGATTGAAGTAAAGGTTCACCTACTCGAGGTCCTATTCTCCTCTGAAAGGCAAAAGGGTGAGTTTGCCAGAAGAGCACATGGTACATTATGCCATCTCCTTCAAAGCATTGTCATTCAACCTTTCCATGTAATTGCGCAACTCCTTAGAGTCTCCGAGCTCCATGTCTCTGCACACCCACTTAATGTCCTGGCTGTGGCTTCTAGTCAGTGTGTTCACAGTGGGGTAAGTACTGTCTGATGGGATGGTGGTGAATGTCGTGAACTTGACTCGCTTCCGCTTGGTGGTGGGTGAGTCACCTTTGCCGTCCTTGACTAAAGACCCCAGGTCAGCTGCTCGATGCACTTGGCCCTGCACGTTCTTCTGGGCAGAGCCTCCGTTCAGCAGGTGGCTGCCCTCCTCCAGTCCGCTGCTTGAGTCCATTATAGAGGTTTGTTCCTCCGGCTGGGGTGACAGGCTGATTTGGCTCTCAATCAGATCAGCGTCATTGCCCAGCCACACCCAGTCGTGGGCATGGTTTATGTTCTCCTGGCCCTCGATGGAGAGCTCTTTGTGGCGGTACTTCAGGGTGTAGGAGATGCAGTTGATAAGAAATACCAGAATGGCGAGGCAGAAGACTCCTAGCAGGGCATACATACCTATCTCCAGGTCTGTCAGCCCGCGGGCTGTCTGAACAAGGTCATTGTCCACATTTCTGCTGTGGGGGAGATCCACTTGTGCAGGTAAGTCGGCAAAATCAAGTGGCATGTTGTGTTGGCTGTCATCGGAGAGTTTGTCCCCATTAGGTCTCCGCATTATTGCGCTTTTGGTGGTGGTGGCTTTCCTCAACACCCCATCCTCCATGTCAGAGACAGAGCTGCCAAAGTAAAGGGTATTGAAGCTGGTCCTGTCCTTCCTGTCTCTGCTCTCCAGATCATCTCCATCTGGGCTGTAGTAGTCGATGCTTCCGCCTCTTGAGTTGTCACTCTGACCAAATTTAACTCTGACATGGCAGTTCCCTGCTGCCAGGATGCTTCTGCGCTTGAACTTCTGGCAAACCTCGCAAACAGTCATCTCCACCCTGACCAGCTGCCCTTGGCCCTCAGCCTCTGTCACAATTACAGGCCACTTCCATGATGGGTGCTGCTGCACTGTCACAACCTCTTCATCTAAGGAAGTAGCCGTCAGCACAAAGAAATCCGGATTGTAAAGGTCTAGAGGAGCCACAGAGCCGTCACTGAACTGCAGCCAGGCACTGATCAAGGCCTCCTGTGGAAACAAATGATATGAAAAAAGAAATGTTAACATTTTCCTTAAAAGGATCAACTTTTAGGGGCATATTCCACACACAGCATTTCAATTCAATTCAATTCAATTCAATTCAATTCAATTCAATGTCCTTCACATTGTATCTGACACAATCAAAAAGTTGCTTTTCAGAAACCCAGACACTGTAACAGGAATAAAAATCTAAAACCCTTTTAATAGGAAGAAACCTTAAGCAGAACCAGGCTGATATGAGGGGACCCTCGTGTTGACAGACCACTGGGTCAAGGAGGAAGGGGAGATATAACAGGGGGGAGGAAAAAAAGAGGAATAGAAAAAATGATGATTTATGAAGTCCTAAAGCTGAAGAGAGAAAAGGGCAGTACAACAGCATTCAGGTCAGTCGTACAAAGAAAAGTAAATGATGGATTCAGTGTTTGGATTGGACCCATGTACACAATAAACATATCACAAAAAGGACCAATGACGAATCTCAAGGTCATAAAATATAAATCAACTCTCGCTTTCTAAGGCTATCTACAGCCTGGTAAAAGCCTCACATGTGTTGTCATGATAAAACTGTAGCCGTAAGCACAGAAAAACCACATCGAGACATTTGTATGTCTTAGATCCTTTAGGGTTTGTTGTTAATTTCTATCACTCTCTCTGCCAACAACCTCCACAGGTAGCTGAGCATTCTTTCAGATAAAATGGCATTAAAAGGTGTTCGAAATGGAAAAAAACAACAAATAGAAGCAATAATACACAAGATCCAGACACAGCTGAGTTTTCGTCATCGCTCAGTTGTGTTTTGCTCTCAGAGAAATAGTTAAATGAAGTGTCTTTGTAAGACAATACTTAAAGCTATTCATTCCAACTGATGCTTGTTAGTTTTCAGTTCTCTTCTAGCACCAAGATTGGCCTCTGTGTTATGTGGCCAAGCTATTTCAGTATTTTCTCTAAACTGGAGGGATAGAGATACGTCAAGATCAAACTGAAATATTATATAGAGAGTGTGTGTTAAAAATTGCCCTACAAGAGCATCTTACAGGCATCCCCTTCTTCAATACAGCACGATTTGGCTTTTAATAATGAAGAGGGATAAATCCCCAAAGGCACCCAGATACCCACTGTGGTGTGACAGCGCTCCCTAATTACTGATGCTGGGGACTTACTGAGGATGGGGTTCCCTTATTGTCACAGTGCATGTGGAGATAGGGCAGATCTTTGCCTTCTGATTGTCTGGACTCCCAGCTAGGAAAAGGGGCAGTTCAGAAAATGTGCGTGGGAAGTGTTGATGGACAGATCAAAGAGGTGACGGCGCCATGGAGAAGCCCAGCAGAACCCCGATGAGGCCTGTGAGTCATAAGTTTGCTTTTGCCTTGATTTGACATGTTCTTGGATGAAGCCTTCCTTTCCATTACAAACCTAGTTGACAATAGTGAGGCTCTTGAGACTGTTAGAGATGGTGTGTGACAAACAGACACATGCCCATAAGCACATGCACGCTTGCAAATGCCTGGCTGTAAAATTGCTCAATTGGGGATGCTTCTGGTGTGAAATGAAATCTGGCAATAAGATTGTTGAATTTGGAAAACTTCAGAAAGCATTTTTGGCATTTTGGCTTTTACCGAATACCCTTGTCGAATGTTATTAAGCTAGCAAATATTTAATACACCATGAGAAAAAAATCTAAACCATCACCACTCACATCTTAAAGATTAAAAGTAAGTAAGATTAAAAGCTAAACTAAGCTAACTTAATCCTCTTGGTGTCCTGAGCATTTCTATTTCCTGATAAACTTTTTGTGCATCTCAATATTACATTTCAATGTGATTTTTCATTACTTTTGATAAATTTGATCTTCATTTACTTTTGTATTTTAGTGTATTTTGCCTCATCCTGCAACTATGGTGGTGTAAAATAAAATCCAGTATGATGTCTAATAATCTGCCTTCAAGTATGAGAGGCCAGCGACCGCGTCCTGACCTGTTTGGGACTCTGTAGGACCTCCTGTGTGGTTGCAGTCGCCAGGATGGCCCTGTTGCTACCTGGGCTGAGCTGCAGGTTCATTGACAGTCCGCTAACCAGCTGGACCCCCAACTCTGTGATGGTCACCTTTTCATCCACCACTGTGATAGTCTTCTCTGCCAAGATTGAGTCGGACAAAGGAGACAGTACCTGTGGGACAGCCAGAAGAAGAAAAAGCAAAGATGAAACCGGGAGGCTTTTCTCTTTTTTTACCTGCAATATCCCCTTCAAACAAATGTGGTTGTCAGGCAGTAACTCGGGACGTGTTGGTTAGAACAATTACGCCTGCGCTTCCACGACAGTGACGCAACCTTGTATAGGTCTGTTAATGGAAACTTTTTCATTTCCTGCTGGAGCCTTCCCAGGAGAAATCAGCAGTGGCAACTGCAACCGCGGGCGAAGCTGTGAAAAAGCACCTAGAGAAACTTCATCAAGAGAATATCCACATGAGAAGCCGGTCACAGCTTTTGATTGACAAGCAAGTCCAGGCTGCATCCCATCAACAAGCTTTTAGCAGAAGTGTCACCGATATGGAAAAAAGGAGATTACCGCAAGTTATAGGTGATTTAGAATGTCTTTCCGAGTGTTTCATCTAACATGAAAGGCCCACGCGCCCCTGTGCAATATGCAAACTGTTACACGGAAACTACTTTTTTATTTTATCTCTTTACTCAGGCAAGGCACATCAAGCACCGACTCAGCTTGGCTGCCATCCAGCCTGCTGTAGGTAAGAAGCCCGTTGCCTTTGATTAATGCTGGTAATCCAGAGGAAAGGAACATTTTTGCCTCACAAGTGAAGTAGCAAGTCAAACAATATTTATGATGAATCCCGGATGTAACGCGGCTTCTAAGTCAAACCACAGGGGCGTAACACTGCTGTTCGCCGAGCTGAGACATTCCTTCCAAACGACTGGGATGGACGTGGAGCAGGCTCGCGAGGTGAGGACACCTTGTAGATGGCGGAAGGGTTGAACTCAGGAACTACTAAAAACCTTCAGCTAATATAAACCCACTTAGAAGAAGAAATCTGGAGCTTAACAAAGACATGTCCTACCTGGATAGTGGTCATTCCAGGGCCTTGTCCAACCAGTACCTTCCTGTCTAGTAGCTGAGCAATTTGTGGGTCTTCTACCTTCAGGAAGTCCCACACCATGTCTGTAATGTCAACCTGCCAATCAGAACCCAGCATGAAGCTGGTCTGGCTTCGAGGATCAGCCGCCTCTGCCATGAAATGAGTCAGGACTCTGATCATGGCGTGCTGGTACAGCAGAGTGCAGCTTCGTCCTCGTTTGTCTTCATCATCCTCGTCCTCACTGTCCCGTGTGGACCTAATGGTTGGAACGATGAAAAGTGCACAAACTGTAGTTAACAAACAATATTCTTAGAAGTGTTTCACAATGCAAACTCAATAAAACTGAGTAATTATATGAGCATATATATATTTATATATACAGCATATTTAAGTCAAGTCAAAATGACATTTGAAATGACATTTCCTGTAGTAGTTTAATTGAACCACTGAATATACAGGTTGCATTTCGATTTATTCACACTGGGGTGTTTACTCAACAAAGCTCAGATCTAAATTCTGCATTGTTGATTAGGCCATTAAGAGTGCATCAGTCTGTTCTATCATTTGTCTTCCTCAGTGTTTCCTCCATCCTTTTGAAGCTGATCTGTGAATTCTCATATCCTCCTTACTGCTTTACTTAATAGCCTTGCTGATTGCTCTGTTGCTCACAAATCTAATTTTATTACCTCAGGCAACAAATCAGCCAACAGAGATTCAACTCATTCTCAGCAGGGAAATTGTTCCCGGTATGAAAAACTAGCTTCAAATGGTTATTGTACTGCTGCAATTTCCCATTCTATATTTTCCTCTTTGCTTTGACAAATTAAACAACAAATAAAGCATGTTTGGAAAGCTATTTCAGTGCTTGAATTTATAGAATCAACTTAGCGACTGCTCTCTTGATCTACGGGGGGGGGGCATTCCACGTAAAATAAATAATAAATAAAGGAAGAAAATAAATTAATCTCTCTCTTTTTTTGGTTTATTTTCCAGATTATGGTATCAACTCCTCTTGTCTTTTCCCAATCCCTTGACAAATCGGACTGCCTGTGATGCAGAAGGAATAAATATGCTGCTGGCTGCACGATTCACAGACGAGCTGAAAGAACAATGAGATTTGGAGACTTAAAAGCTTTGCTGGCAGGGACAATTTCACATGCACCTGAACGACTGGTGTTTAAGGAAGAAATGAGTGTTACTATGGACACCTTTGGATTTCAGAATTCAGCACAACTGCATCCGAGCCATTTGGAGAGGAAAAGCTGACTTTATTAATAATAACAACTCCTTTAGGTTGTGTGTGTATGTGTGTGTGTGTGTGTGTGTGTGTGTTCTAAAGCAAAGGCATATACCCTTTGATAAACTTTTCTTGCCAGTAGGGTGAAAAAAAGCCTTTAAAAACACCTTTCATGCAGTGTAAACTTATTTTTATACTTTATGTAAAAAAAAAATCTCTCTGCTATTCAAAAACCTTAAACCTTTTCTTTGTTGATGTCTCATTGACTATTAATGACTGACAGGAGAGTACATGGCTATGAGGGGTGGCTCTGTAGTCCCATATATCTTTATAGCCTGTAGCACAAAAACTAAGGCAATTTTCCCATGAGATGGACTGTTTGCTCACACGTGGTCCAAATATTAGTGATATTATGGAGATGGACAAAGAGACAGTGAGGCCAGATCATCTCACTCACCCTCACGTGAACAAAAAACATTTATTCCAATTCACGGAGCAAGAGTCTGGTCTCATACTGCAGTTTGAGGCGTCTAAAAGTCTGATTTCACCTTTTCTTTTTCATATTAATTTCACTCATTGTTAGAGGAAAAGTGGGGTAGTTCCTTTGTTGTAGTCATTGTGTGTTAGAAAGGAATGTTTTTTTTGATAGCTAAAAAATAATTATTCCAAAAAGCAGCTGGTGGGCATTTCCTTTTAATACACCAAATGTTGAACTGAGTTAACATGATAAATTCTGGCATAAACCTGCTGTGTGTCGTTCTGCTGATGTCTTTCTGGATGCTGCGTATGAACTTTCAATTTAAGAGTCATTCCAGACACGCTTGTAACGTCGCCTTAAAATAGCAGATCACAGCCCCAGCAGCCCTAACACGACACTTTTAATGCATATTCATGAATTTTGACTCCTCCGCTTGGAATTTAATGTAATTTTCAAGCCTGTAGAACACTGCATCAGAAATCCCCTGAAAGATGGATTTATTTCTGTCTCACTAGTTTAAGTTTAACAGCTGCCTCATCAGGGTACTTTAGTTCACGGTGGCTATAGGCCAGCCTGCTGTAGACATCATAGATAAACCAGGATGCATTGTTTACTTTACCGATTAATGCACGTTGTAACTATCACTCTGGCACATAGTGCGCGAAACAATACATAAATTACTAAAATAAACACCTGATCAAAATTCTCATTGCATTATTCTAATTAATCCCAAGATGTCATATTTTCAACATTTATATTCTTAAATGTAACAAATACATACAGTTGAAACCAAACACACACACACACATACACACACACACACACACGTTGAATTTAAAAGACACGCTCAAAAATGCTCAATGCGCATTTTGGCATTTCACCAACGCACTTATTATTATTTGCAAATCAGGTTTCCAAAAGCATAGAACTAATTTAAGTGGAAATAATTCAAAATTAACTTATATATTGTATATTCTACTTATAAAGAAGGCAAACTGATAAACAAGAATTGATTGACAGACAGGCAGAGGCAGTTTTGGTCCTGTTAAAGTGATTTGCTGTTGAAAAGCATTTCTATATTTATATTTCCACAGCAGCGCTCAGGTATAATTGATGTTGGAGTAAACACCCTGATGGTGAAATCCAACCAGTCTCGTGCTGGTGCGTTCGCAGCCATTGCAAATCTGATCTAATGTTAATCTAATAACAAATCACACCGAGAACAACCTGCTCCGCTCTTCTTTCCGCCTCAGTCCCTTTTCCAGTTGTGACTCCAGCGGACATGCTGCATATTGATGCCCTGCTTATTTTTGTTGTGCCCCATCACAGCTGTTGTTTTTGGTACTTTCCTCCATTTTCTGCGTTAATAAACTGATGAAGGTCATTTAGACAGCATGTTGATGGTGTTAAAGCTGTTTGAATGGTGCAGTTATGCGTTTTACACGGTAAAAGTGAAGCACAAGATAAACAGCTTCATGTTGAACTCCAGCCAACCATTAATCCCTTAAAAACACACTTCAATTTGTGAGGGTAAATCTTTTGATTTTTCCTTGTTTTATTCAAAAACGATTTGGATGTGGTTCTACATCTGTGTCTCATCTAGTGTGATGACTAAAACTCTGCCCCTTGGATGTATTTGGAGCTTTACCTCCTTTGTCAGGGACAAAGACAACATTTCTGTTGAGCATCCTAAACCTGGCATTAGTTTTTAGAAACATGCCTTTGAGTTGTTCCAGAGGTTACAAAGAACCCTGAAGGTTATCATGCAGAGCCATATTTTACAACAGAAAAGAAGAATCGTTTAATATACTGCATATTTGGAGCTTTGTTAAAGAGGCGTAGGCAGAGAGTTACACTGCCATATAGATTTGCTGTTGGTTAAACTTTATTTTGCTGTTTTGACAGGTTATACGAAGGAAAAAAAATAATCCGAGCAGTGAGCGTCAGTCATAAAACTACAAAAAAAAGTACTCCTGTCAGAAAAAAAGCACTTCCTTTTACAGTCCTAATGTCTCTTTACTTCTTATGTCAGCCTTTGTCTGGCGGAGCTCAGGCTCGTCAGCTTGGCCTGACAGAAGAAGTCTCATCCACGCGGTCCTGGTGGGCTTATGGACAGTGGACTCGCGCCAAGTCTCACCAGCAGCTATACAGCTAATTTGCAAGGTCATGCCTGTTATCCAATGATAAACAAAGACGGGCAGAAGACAGAGAGAAGTGAATCTCTGCGCAGCCCATCAGCAGCCGTACTGGCATCAACAATGACAACACAACCCGGCTGTCCCCGCCGATAAAGGGATACAAGCGGCAGAGAAGGCAACATCCTCGACAAGCTGTAGCATTAGTCGAACGCTGTACCTCTGTCACTCAATGTAAGAGGCGAGCAGGGATAATTAGTGTGGCCACACTGGTGAGTGGGACAACACCAAGTCCCAAACTCCACTCTCCTGGCAGCGGTTGCACAGGTTGTGCTACATTCTTCTGCTCGTGATGAGGCCACGGGAGATCTCTGACCTCCAGACAGCTCTGATAATGTGATGTCCAAGTGATCGGGACTAATCAGGACGCCTGAAGATAATCTTGACGATGGACTGTACTGCTCAGGTCAGCCATTTTTATTTCATCCAGCAAGAACAAACTCTCAGTCAGACTAAAGTCAGGACGTAAGAGGTGTGAGGATGTTGAGACACATATCTGATCATCTTATCTGAGGCTGTCATGATTGAAATTGAAACCATCACCCAGAGAAAAGGCTCCTCGTTAGACACTGGAATCTTTGTGCTGCTCCAAAACTGAGCAGAGGTTAATGGATATGAGCTGGGTTCAGGGTTCGTTAATAGTTACAATTTTAAAGGTGGAATGTTCTCCATTGGTTTAACCGCTTTATTCTTATACTTTCTATGTATAAACACAGGTTCAGTGTTTTCTGTGCAAGCGTCACTTAATATTAATGGTCCTCTTTGTTATTATTTATATTTATATTTTATTTCTGTTGAATCTTTACTGCTGTTTGGGTAACTGAGGTGGTTGTAACATTGCTGTATAAATAAAGGTGACTCTAACAATTCAAACGTGCAGCTTTCCCATGATGCTGTCCTAATGGAACCATACGTTGCCTTAAGACAAACTAGATTTCCGGTCTGACGCTTAAAACAGATCTCTTGTGAATGTGTATGAATAAGACATTTTCTATTTCCTCCTCTTCATCTTAAATTGGCTGGATATAATATATTGAAATGATGTACGACTGTGTTAACGTAGTGTTTGGGAAAGAGGGGTGAACTTCCTACAAATCAAATGCTGACTATTTGAAAACTGATTGTACAAAATCATGTACGGTAATGAAACATTCATTCATGTCCAATGGCCAATGTGATGTGTGTGTACCGTCTACCGCACACGCACACACATACATGCACACAACTCTGGTCCTTACAGTTACCATACTGCCAAAGCTTTTCCTCATCATCCTAAAACATCACGGGTCTAAGCTGCAAGTGTTCATCTGCATGATTTTCATTTTTATTCAATTAAAAATCTTTTTCTTTTTCGCCACATGAAGCCATAATGACTGGCTGCGGTGACTCTGATGGGATGTAATCCAGTCATCTGTTGGATTGTTGACTGGCTCAGCCAGTCTCAACACAGCTCAACAGTACCTCTGACTTGGGGCCGTCGTGGGTACCCTCCACCCTTTGATCTGGGACAATTCCGTGTCCGAGACCTCAATCTGGAGGGGCAGCCGAGGAATCCACACATTGAGCTCCAGTTGAGCGCTCAGGTAGCCGTACGTGAAGTTCACCATCATCCTCACTTTGCCCTTCATCTCCTTACCATTGACGAAGACATAGTCACACCTGTCAGACACCTGCATGTGAGAGGAGAGGAGGATTTAGAGGCTGCAGCTAAGTGGAGCTCCTCTGATTGCTGCACTGGGGGACGATACAGTGAATTACACAGTAAAATATGCTGTATGGTGAGCAATGTTGGCCGGGCCCTCCGAGTTGATTATAAGGCTCTACACTCCCGAGCTCCCCACTGATACAGAATTCCTACTTTGAACAAGATGAAAGGTCCTCTATCTGCACCACGTTCACTCAGGGAAAGACGGGAGCAGCAAGGACATCTTTGAACCTCTGGGAAAACAGGTCGCGCTCTGCTCTTCTATTATAGCTGTGCCTACAGCTAAAAGAAGACCCAACAGATGGAAACTAGTAAAAGGAGAGAAGTTGTCTCTTGATAAATTCAAAGCCATCTGTTTCTTAGATTGCTTTGCACATGGAACCAGCGGGCCAATTTTCTGCTATGGACGGGCAAAAGTCTGCATTGCTCACTGTTTTCCAAACCTCCCCTGTGTTTCTTCCTTTCCTCACACCAGCATTTGATTAATGTCCAGAATTTTCTCTCTCATTTTGTTTGTCTTCATGTTCTTGCAATCAGGACTACCATGGCTGGAACCAGATTGAAGTAGATGGTCTATGGAAATATCTTTTATTCTACCTCCAAGTCATTCCTCCTCTGAGATAAGACCATAGGCAGCCATTCATCATGAAGATGTGGCAGGATGTCCTCTGTGACTAAAAACTTTGTGTGTGACGGACTCGAATGCTGCTGCAGGAGCTAAAGCCAGCAGAAACCCTCCACGGAGAGTAAATTTGGCTGGTTTACGTGCAAACGGTGGAGGTTTGCTGCATTGATTGATTGACTTTTTGTGGAGCTAAACTAAAGGCCTTTCTTTAGAGACAGGGTGTGACTGGAAACACATATCGGCACAAGTCTTCAGAGAACCTGGAGCTTCTTCTGCTCTTTTTCAACATCACTACAGCCTCGCGTGTGTTTTCTGCAGTAAACTTTTGCTAATGAACCACAAAGCTGCATCCCCAAATTTATTTTTAAAGTAAAATTTCCAGTGCAGACGAGGCGACTAACGAAACCGCCTGGTTATGAGCATTAATCGTGAGATATGCTTTTATAGTGCAGCAGCAGCAGATTCCACCCGAGTACTAGTCCTTTTTCTGTCAAAGTTTAGTGACTTTTTGTTCTTGCTTGACGTGTTCCTCTCTGCTGAGGCTCAGTCGTGAGTTGAATCATATTGTCAATGTTAAGTATCAACTTCGGACAAGTCAAGATTAACAGCGGCACATTGATAGTCATGACTCACACTTTGGGCTTTTTTCCGCTCATTAATGATCATCACTTTTGATCTGTTAAATGTGCACAAGCACCTTGTTTCTAATGGCCACACGGCTCTCACAGAATCATGGTGTAAATGCTGCCTTGTCAATAAAAATGTGTACTTCCAGTGATTAAAGAGCAAAGAGCACGCGTTTGGTACAACGCTTCATCGTAAAATTGACAGTTGCTTAATGAACCTTTTGAACTTTCCTTCAAAAGCTGCTGTGGCTTCAGTCAGTCTTGGAGCAAATGGGCCTCATTCAGCCGAGGCTCCCAGCGTCAGAGTGTGTGTGAACTGATAAAGATGTCAGGAGAGTTACTGCCCCTCATCAACCCTCATTCTTCTGCTTGGTCTTCTCTTACTTCTGCACTTCTGACTCCGATGTATTCCTGAAGGATCCGCGGTCCCACTTCACATTTTCTCACAAACTAGAGAATGTGGCGCATCTGCATGAGCCTAAAGCTGCAGGTCCGTTAGGGTTAACCCTAACGTTCAAAATACGTTGTGAAATAATGAAAATAATAATAGACTGTTCATATGTATATATTTTAACATAATTCCATTGTGACAGAACTGTTCAGCAACCAAATAAGGACTGAATCAAATGGATCTCTTTCTAAATAATAGCAATGTCACAGCTACTAACATTATATTACTATGATTATAATAATGATAATAATCATCATCATTATCATCAGATCTGAATGTATAGCACAATAATAATGATAATAATAATGTCAGGCAGTCTATGAAATTAAATAAAGGGCAATAGGGCAGCAGCCAGCTTACAGTAACAGTGATCCATCTTCAGTGTCTATGATAGAATCCTGAACAATCTAAACAAAAGCAACTAAACCAATCATGCAGCCGTCCGAACGTGCGCACGGCGCTCCCAGCACGCAGTTAAACGGTGTCTCTGCGAATCAGACAGTCTCTGTCCGTCAGGCTCACACTATCATAAACGTCCAGGAGGAACTTCTACCATATTAATCAGGCAACCTCGACAGCTAACAGGAGAATACTTACAGCGGACATTAAGGCCGTGTCTGGATCGAGCCCAGGAAATTAACAACTCACCAGATAGACACATTCCCAAACAGATATGAGCAATGGGAGTGGAGAGCATGAAGGTGGACGGAGACGGTCTCTGGCATCAACAGAGTTCCTTTGACAGAAGCAATTAAAGGCAGCCAGACGGGTGTGCAGCAGCAGGCTGCACCTCTCATTTTAATGACAGGGGAAAAATATGTAAACAGTCTTAAATTGGGTTTAAGAGTCAGCACAGGTGTAACATAATGTCCTTGTTCTGGCATCTGTAAATGATGTCACTTGGCCATGAGGAAAGATGCTAAGAGCACAACACGTACATACGGCATCTACATCCATTATTGTGTACAGACTGTATTTAAGCTACCTGTACTTTACTTTAATATTCTCATTTTCTTCTTTTTCCTGAGATTACTTCTAGTCCACTACGCTGGTTCAATCCCATTTCATGCCTTGCCCTGCCACACGCAATTCAGTGGCCGTGAAAGAGTGGTATGAGATATTTCTTTCCACCCCTCCCCATCATATCAGCATATTTGGCTGTAACAGAAACAATAAAGGACTCACAGAGTGGAGTATTATCTCTGCATGTGTGCTGAGGCCTCGCGAGCTTTCTGGCTGAAAACTTTAGCAGCTGTTAAAGCTTCATTGTTATTGATTCAAGCGTCTCTGGCAATGATTTTGGCATGTATATTTAAATGCTGTATGTCCAAATGTAACTAAAGTCCAGAAAATGGAACACAACTGCCAACAATGCACCAATAAAACTCACCTGGCTTTAGATTAACTGGGGGGGGCAAGCTTTGACTCAGATAGTGACAATATCTGGAAGAAGGCAGATCTGCTCATGCAAGAACTCAAAATGTAATGGCTTCCATTTGGGAGGGATAGAAATCTAGCTGGGGGTGTGTCAGGCCAGAGAAAGGCTCCTGTGGAGGCTGCTCTGCCGTATCCTCACTCAGGGCCCCTCTAAATTTGTTCCTCCTAGTAAACATAAGAGGTTTGGAATGGCGTGAACGATGGCAATGTTTTCTGTTCCACTTCCTGCCTCGTTTCTTTTCCTGCCACTTTCCACCTCTGTTCCACCTGGGAAAGTTTCCCCTGGATCATTTAAAGCCGCTCTCTCTCTTTTAGGACATTTTCACAACTAAGCTTTATTTGTGTTGGCTGAACCTTCAATAAAACTCTGAATTTATCTTTTTGGTCTAATGAAATCTTCCAAGAACAGACATCTGAAATCTTCTTCAGGTGAAGATCATTTCTTCATATTTAATGCTTCTCAGTAGAATTTGTGCATAGAGAGCATACAATATTCAACTTTTTTCAAGGCAGATTATTATAGATAGCTTTTCTATGATTTACCATCCATTTGGCCCAAATTGGACTGCATTCAGGGGGGAAAAGCCACATTTACATGTAGCTGCATAATTACTTAAGCAAAAGTTTGAGTCCGGCCTGCATGTGTCGGTTGATATTTGTTAGATTGAGAAAAAAGATCTCTGAAGAGGCTGAAAGCAAAAAACGAAAACAACACATGACCTTGGGTAATTCTTTCTAATTAAATTTCAGTTACAGTCAGAGTAATGATATGGATAGAAATGATCAGAAGTGACTCTCTCATGCAGAGCTATTCATAATTCAGAGGTGATGTCACGACGTGTTTACTCATCACGTATTCCCCAGGTAGAAAATAAATTAGTCATGTTCACATACATGTCCATCTGTCTGTCTGCATTTTGCCCAGTTTCTCTCTATAAAACCTTCATATACATGTTAATGATGACATTTATTTGCTTATTTACTGCACATATGCAGGTTTAACTTCCTGCAACTTGATTTCCTGTGGGCTAATGTCAAAATAGAATCTAATTTCGACGCCCATGTCTCTGCCCACGGACACTTTTTCCTTCAGTTGTCGGTTCTCCATGGAGGCTCTCCAGGTCATATTAATCCATAAAGGTCTAAAACGGATCAACGGGACTGTTGAAAGCGTTGCGCCTCTCATCTGAGATGCTTCTTCAGTCCTGATAGGTGGGTGAGAAGCAATGCATCTTCCAGGAGCTCTCAACAGTCTAGTTGACTTTGTGGCTGGACCTTTATGAACCTTTGTAGATAATTTAAGAGCCAGTCATATTCTCCTGGCCCAGCTTTCTGACACCGTGCAAGTTTTCTTTTTCCTTTTTCCTTAATTCCATTTGCGACCTGTGCCTCTGCATTAAAAGGGGCTCTAAAAATAAAAGAAAACTTGAGCAACCTGTCAGCAGTCAGCGCATATCAAACACTCTCTTTCATGGTGTTGGCTGCTGTTTGTTTATTCCTTTCGGAAGGATTTCTATAGATGAGCTAAACATAGAACATCTTTTCATCTACATTCGCCTTTTTTGTAACGTCTATAAGGCATCACAATGTGTCATCGTTGTCATTAAATGCTCCGTTTCTCTTATTAGTTAGTTTTTTTAAATAATAACTGAACTAATAATTCCATTAACATCCCTGACTGTTAACAAATAATATTATTATTATTCACCAACATTCTGCTGCTTTATTCAGAACATTTTTCAGTTCTCAGTTAAGCATTTTAGTGTTTTGTCAGAAAGATATTCCCCATATTCACCTTCACCACATCTTCGTCCATGGAGTGACACTGGACGGCATCGGAAACATCGACCACGGAGGCATCTATTCCAATGCTCACCACTTTTACTGGGACGGCCACTGTTTTCCCAGTGAGCACTGCGGTGTTTAAAATCTCAGAGTCCTGCAGAGAGACAGAGGGACAGAGGGACGGAGCTCATCAAAGGCTGTTCTCTAATACACCAATTACTGTAATTGACTTTACCTGAAAAACAATAGCATTCAAGAATAAATAAGATGGAAGGTGATTGTTTGAGAAGGTAAGCCAGAGTTATTGTTCATTGAGAGGTCACTCTATTAACATATTTATTAACAGAGAACCAATACCTGATCCAAAGGCACAGTTCATGTGAGGGGCGATTTATTCTCCATGTGGGGTCAAGTGAAACTCAAATATAGAGTCAGGAATGATTTTGAGCTTCAAATCTGAAAGACGACCAGCGCCCCACATATTTGTGCGAGGGTATCATTCTACAAACACAAGGATGCCTTTTAAAATGATGATTTAGAGTTAAGTTGCATTGGTAAACATCAAATTAAAGACAACTGTCTGAGCCACATCCATGCCAGTTATGGCATGGATGTAATTTTTAACCTACCTGCCACATTCTTTAGTCAGCTAATTAATGAGAGCAATTACCCAACACTGCGAATGGCTGCTCACAAAACTGCCCATCAGCATATTTGAAAACCGTGAGCAATTAGACCAAATTATGAATACATGAACAGGTAACATGTAATTGCGACAAACAAACAGCCAAGCAGGTTTTCTACATGCACACTAACGAAAGCGTGTTCAGGAGGAGACCAAGCAGCCTTTAAAAGCAGCTTCTTTTCTTCTCCCGGCAGCTTTTGAGTGTTGAATATGGATCTTTAAAAGAAATGTTTGGAGTCTTCATGGAGTCGGGTCAAAGATACCGGAATGGAAGTCAGTTCCAGATCCCTGACCTCTCTTTTAAATAGCCTTATTCTACGGACAAATCACCTTTCTTGCATGATTAAGTAAAATAAAAATGTAAAAATCCACAAACCTTTCTTTTAATCAAAGAATGTATCAAAACTGTAACTGAAATGTTACAATGAGGGTATGTATTTTTAATCTTTCTCAATAAAGAAAAGCAAAAGCTGCGTAATAATGTACATTTTCATGTACGTGCACCAAATCATTCATTACATGGGTTCTTTACGTTACAGTAGTTCCATTAAGTAGGGTTCATCCTCCGGGTTGGGCAAAGTCTCTTTAAATTGCAGCGCTATAAAAATGAAACTGAATTAAATGACCTATGAAGCACAATGGATCACCTACAGATTACAAGGTAACATGAGGTTGCGTGACGTTAGATAAGAGGCCAAATGAGTTTATCCAGAAGCTTTTCTGTCCACACTTCTAAATACACTGCAACTGTGCTGAAAGCTGTGGGTTAAGGGACCTTGTTGTTGAAGGACCCACTGTTTTACAAATACCATCCAAGTCCCCTGTGAGAAAAAGTCATTAACAGACTCTAAGCTGCTGCTAAAGCCATGTGATGCCGTTACAGTATATAAATGATCAGAAAACAGTCTGGTATCAAAAGACTGGTTTCCGTTATCATCCATCTACCTCGGTGCTCACAACTCTATGTCCGCTGCTCTTTGAGACACAATTTAGAAGAAACTGTTTCCTCGCTACCGTTGTTTGACAAAGCTCTTTAGAAATCTACCCGTCTGTTTCCCAGTGACATCATCGACTTGTACCATTATGCAGTCGTCAAAGAACAAAGACCAAAGTACAGCTCGCCGGCTGTCAGCGTTTGCTTGATTTTATTCGACTTTGTTAACTACATTTGCTGTTCTTTTGCTGCACTTTGGCTTAATGGGAAGCTTTATTGTTATTTCTTATGTAATGCATTTATACAACTGCTGTGATATATTATCCGCCAGGATTCGATCAAAATTATGTGATGGAGCAAATTACTCATCGACAATGCAACTCTAAGTGGCCATTCAGGGAAATCAGCAACACAATCGGTTCCCTCTTGATTGTGTACTCTTTATAGGACAGCATGATACTTTCAGTTAAATGGCATAGCTCCATAATTTGTATTGTGTTTTAATTACGCACATGTAGGATTGAGTTAGCGCGGGCTTTAGAGGCCCCCATGCCAAGACCCTGAATCTCTCTGGAGAACCAGTCAGCACATTGAGCATTTAAACCACAAACTTTTTCGTCGTGTCTTTATGATCACGAGTCTCCCATTGCAAGTTGTTTTGGTTTGGGTTATTTCACGGGATAGATTCAGCTCAGGTTTGTAAGTTCGGGTGGGGGGCAGGACCCCTTTAAAGCACTTGTAATTATATTTTTCAGAGAAGTGTAACTACGATGATAATTTTAACGGTGAGCAACAAACGCTGAGCGCTCGACTTTGAACTACTGACTAGATCTATCCGCAGTGGCATTGACCTTTCACAACATCCTTTGATCTGCAGTAATTCCACTTCTTTAGACTTCTCCTTACATTTGTATGCTTGTGACTGATAGCCATTCAAAAAAAGAGAAAAGCGGGATTGTTGTTTGGAAGCGTCAATACTTAAGACTATTCAGCTTCAGCGTTAAAGAGCTTATTAGTTGAGCCAAGAAATACCAACAGAACCAAAATAACCCGATCTTCAAACGGGCTTTTGTTACAGCTTTGTTGACTGGGACAGTGTTGGGTACTGTTAGGTTTGCTACACCATCACCATCACTGAACTGTTGACTTTGATTCAATTCCCCCAAAATGGGGTTGCTATAAATTAATTCTCTGCCTGCTGGGTTTCCTCAATTTCCACGAGGTCATCTATAATACATGAGGGGGGTAAATGGTTGGGACCTGCTGAAGGCGGAGGACAATGTTAGATTACATTGGCTGGACATGACCCAGCAGGTTAGGAGTAGTGGGGGAAAAAAAAAGACCGACCAGTAATAAGTCAGTGTGGGGCTCCCACAGTGATGCATCGCTGGGCTGCACTTTCAGACACAGACAGCACAATTAGCCGTGAAATGGAGACCAATGGCGCACACGTTTGAAGCAATGCTCAGTCATCTCTCAGTAGACAGGAAAACCCCCAAAACATGTGGAGTTTGGTGTACAGGCAGGTGGGGAGGGGTATAAAATGCCCGTGTGCCACTGCTAATATGTCAGATTTGTGCTGCAAATAAATTTTCCCACCTTTAATGTGACCTATAATGTCAACTGACACTCTGACATCATTAAGAGTTCAAAAAGAAAGGTTAAAAATGGTACAATACCCCGGCAACTTTTTTATTTAAATGTTGTTGAAGCACCTTCTGATTTGATTGTAGCACTCAGTGGTTGTGCGTAGGTGTCTGTTAGCGTGGCAGATCTGGACTCAGCATTATTTGCTCACTCTGCGCTCCAACTCGATGGCGACGGCATTATGTTTAGCTGGAACACATGCTTTTGGGAGACTGCGTTCGATTTTGAAAAGTGTAGCTTCAATGTTCAATGCTGCTGACTGACACCTTTCAACAATGAGATTGTGATGTTCTCGCTGTGTTCACGCGCCTCTCAATAAACAATGCTGTTGTCAGGGTGTTTTGTACCTTAGTTACAATCCAATCCTCCCCCACAAATAGCAAAGACTGCAGCCTTTCTTCAATAATCTGAAGGAAACCTGCTGCTTTGTCAAGGATCTTTCTGTTAGCATTCACCTCGCCGCTATGGCTGGTAATGTGCTCTGGGCTGTAATTTCTACTCGTGTCTCGGTTGTAACTGAAAATAAGTGAGATTTATGGTGTCAGCCTGAGTGACACCAGCAGCATGAGAAGTAGTGAGCGCCTCTTCCTGCTGGCATGATTAACCTGTGTCTTGAACCCATCCCCGGTCTGACCCCAACAACCTGACTCCTGTAACAAATGAGCAGGTCAAACACAGAGTTAAACTGTGGATTTCCTAGTTTTCTGGGCAGAGCAAAACGAAAAAAGCTGCTAAACACCCTATAACTTCAGTTTATAGAAAATGAACGAAAGAAAAGCAAGCTCCAAAACAGGGCAGGCACATTTAATAAAAGGCAGCCTAACCGGGGCTTTTATCACTGTATTTGATGACGTGTCGCTGGGCATTTGGTAATTCATTTCAAGAGCAAATACATTAAAACATACATGGGATAAGCCAATACTCGCTTGACCAATGACAAATAAAATATTCATGTTCTGATAAACATTTTAATTCCTCTGTGACAAATTGCAGCTACGTGTAAGGAAGCTCAATCATGGAAAGTATAGCGAATAATCTTCTTGAGACATTAAACAGCACTCAAGACAGTGTCCTGAAGCTATTAAGTAGACTAAAAGAGACATGTCCTTTCATCAGTTCCTTTTTCCATGTAGTGCATTGCGCGGTGTGGCACTTCCTCTCTCCTATTCCAGTGGGCGTTTAATTGGCTAGAAGCAAGAAACATGGAGGAGACTGGGAATAAAGGTCTTGGTCGCACCATGCAGTGCTATGCATCACTGGGTGACAAAGCATTGAAGTGGTGGTACGGTAGAGAAGCCAACACACTGCCTTTTAATGAGAGGTCTAACTCTTGTTCACTTCTCTCCTCCAAGTCCCTACGTCTCTTCTCCTCATTTCCGCCTCTGCATGGAGGTGGCTGCAGGAGGTGGAGCCTCGACTCATGCAAACTACTCCAGCTTTGGACATCTCATCTGCTCATTACTGTCAGCCATAGATGGTTGGAGAAGATTAACGTGATGACGGCTCAGACTAAAAGTCAATTTAAAATGAGAGGTGACGAAAGTTCATGGATACCACTTGGAAAGAAAGACAATGTCTATTTTTGAATAAGCTAGTATTTAAAGTGATTAAAGTTAATTTAATGCATTTGTATTATTTTCTACTACTTTTAACCTGTAATTAAATTTTGTTATTATATGAAAATCTGTTTTTCAACCTTGATAAATGTATTTTGTATATGTTCAGAAAAATTATTTTCCCGATAATGATGCTGTGCGTTGTAAGTGGCCTTGATCAACAATTGGCACGGTTTTCATCCTTCGAGTCTCGGACTTCTTGAAGCATTCCTGACTCATGGAGCAGCCTCCAGCTGAGTTCATGTAACCTTTTAGCATCGTCTCAGCTACGCTGTAAAGCTGCCAGTATAGTGGCTGAGAGGTGCGACAAACACGACAAATCACAGCAAATTTAAATGGAATAAAAATTTTACAAAGATTTAAACGTAGTTGTAAGTTACAGAACACTTTTAACAAATTTTAACAAGTCTAATTGGACGGAAGTAGTTGACAGAGTCAACTGGGAGAGGAGAGGAGAGGAGAGGAGAGGAGAGGAGAGGAGAGGAGAGGAGAGGAGAGGAGAGAGGAGAGAGGAGAGAGGAGAGAGGAGAGGAGAGGAGAGGAGAGGAGAGAGAGAGGAGAGGAGAGGAGAGTGTCATACACACATTTGGATATGTGTGTATGACTACAATCATTAGCTGGTAAGCTCTAGTAGCTGTAAATAATGAGGGCTGGGCAGGGTGATGAGGCCGGGACCACAGGTATGAAAACAAAAATGTGGGTCTCCAGGCCAGAGACACTCAAAGGAGAAAGAATGGTGACTGTTGGGAGACAGAGAATAATGACAAGGCACAGAAGAATAGCAAATGAATGCATGAAGACGGTGCACAGTGCAGTCATGTAACGTTATCCGCCTGCAAAATAAACATACCAAGGTTAAAAGTAATTAACTAAGCGTTATTTATTAATTTCTGACCATATTATTAATTCAGGTTGTACAAATATTTGACAAATAACAGAGATTCAGATGACACCAACTGAAAGTCATTCCCCATAGCCACACCTACAGTGTATGTTCCTGTTACCAAGTGATCCAATTTCAGTTTTTTTCACAACAGCAATTGAAAAATAA